>NC_056677.1:30143125-30783750 GCF_018350195.1 Panthera tigris | reverse complement strand
GAGAGAGAATCCCAAGAAGGTTCCACACTGTCAGTACAGAGCCCAACACAGGGCTCGATCCCATGAACTGTGAGATCATGACCCAAGCCGAAATCAAGAGTTAGATGCTTAACAGACTAAGCCACCCAGGTGCCCCCAAATTCAAGAACTCTTTTTCACTTTATTTGTATTTTGTTGATTCCAAATTCTAGATATTTACAATATTTTATTCATCATCTAGTCATACAACAGACAAGCATTGAAGGACTGCTCCATTTGCTATACAAGTGCCTAATACACCAACCCTGCCTTCAAAGATCTCACAATACAGTGGGCAAGACAACATGAACTACAATAAGTGTGAGAAATACTGCAATAAATGTGTGAACAAGCAGCCACACAATCCCAGTAAGGCAAGTAATCATTCCAGGCTTAGTGGATGCAGAGATCTGGAGAGAGATGGCATTTGAGCTCGTACCTGAAGAAAGATTGACTAAAGTTTGGCAGATGGAAAATGTGAGGAAAAGTACTGAAGGAAGAAGGAGAGGAGGAGTAGATATATGAGAATGATGCGCATGTCATGTGGTGAAAAGAGAAAGAGTGAGAAAGAGAATTCACCATTCACTGGGGAAAGGGATTGTTTTTGCAATAAATGGTGCCGGGATAAAAGGTTATCCACATGCATTAGAATGAATTTGGAACCTTACCTCACAGCATATACAAAAAATAACTCAAACTGGACCAATAGCCTACATATTTGAGCTAAAAGTGTAACTCTTAGATGAAAACCTGACTACCGATTTGATAGCAGATTCTTAGATAGGACACTGAAAGCATGAGCAATAAAAGAAAATAGGTAAATTGGACTTTAACAAAATTTAAAATTGTGTATTAGAATATTATCCAGAGCGTGAAAAGGCAACACACAGAACAGAAGAAACTACTTGCAAATCCTATATCTGATAAGCTATACAAATGGCTGATAAGCGCATGAAAAGATGATTGATGTCAATTGTCATTGGGGCAGTGTAGATCAAAACCACAATGAGATGCCACTTCACATAATTGGAAAAAAAAAAAGGAAAATAACAAGTATTGGTGGGGATGTAGAAAACTGAAACTCTTATAAATAGATGGTGGAAATGTAAATAGTGGAGCAGACACTCTGGAAAACAGCTCAGCTGTTTTTCATAAAGCTAAACATAGACTACCCTATGACCCAGCAATCCCACTTCTAGGTTTAAATAGATAAGAATTGAAAAAGGATACTCAAACAAATACTTGGCACAAATGTTCATTATAACACCAGTCACAAAAGTCAAAAAGTGGAAATAGCCCAAATGCCCATCAATGGATACAGAGATAAACAAACGGTGCTATTACTATACAGCCATACAAGGAATGATGTACTGAGACAGTCAACAGTGTAAAAGAACCTTGAAAACAGTAAGTGAAAGGGGCACCTGGGTGGCTCAGTCAGTTAAGCATCCTACTTTGGCTCAGGTCATGATCTCCCAGTTTGTGAGTTTGAGCCTTGCTTCGGGCTCTGTGCTGACAGCTCAGAGCCTGGAGCCTGCTTTGGATTCTGTGTCTCCCTCTCTCTCTGCCCCTCCCCCACTTGTACTCTGTGTCTCTCTCAAAAATAAACAAACATTTAAAAAAATTAAAAATAAAGAAAAAAGTGAAAGAAGCCACACATAAAAAGGTCAGATATATTGTATGATTTCATTTATATGAAGTATCAGTATAGGTAAATCCATAGTACAGAAAGCACATCTGTGCTTGCCAAAGGCCAGAGGAAAGGGCCTTGGGGAGTGACTGCTTAATGGACACAAGGCTTCCTTGTGTAGAGTGACAGTTTTGGAGCTAGATGGATGTTGACTGCGCAACATGGTGAATGTACTAAATACCAATCAAATACACTTTAAAAATCATTCATTTTATAGTATGTTGCTTTCTGCACAACTAAAAAACAAAAACTCCCAAGCTAAAAATCTTCATGGCTGTGCTAGTTGGAGCAGAAATCAGGGGCCTTGATCACACACTGGTCTGTTTGCTAAAGCAGACTCACAATTATTTCCTAAGTGTTTTGGCCCCCTTCACAAGAACCTTCCCAAGTGAGGTGGGTTGCCTTCCCCTCAGGCATAAATCCTTATTTTCCTCCTCAATTTCAACCTAAAGATCTGAACCCAACCTTTAACTCAACTATTAGTTATGGCATATTGTTTAACTTGTAACTAAACTGATTTACATGGGCTGTAATTGTTAGTATTTAAGAATGAATTATGACAGGCACTCTACAGAGCACTTCATTTTTATCCCAGGAAATTTTCGGTTTCCCATGTGGAATTTATCTGTGCCATCTTCCAATCGCCAATAACACCAACTTTTTTTCCTAGGTTCCTTCTTTGGATGACATAGCCTGCTCAGCCCACTTGAGTCAGATTAACCTCAAGCAAGGCATGGCAGGAATTGGCGGATAAATATCATACTTCCCATGCCCTTGAATGGGACACCTCTTAGGTGTGGGTTCTGTACTGCTTCCACCGTTCTCCAGCAGGGTTGAGCCTCATCACCCATGGTATTACTTACCTGATAATGCACCCTTTATTGGATCCCTTCCTTCATTTGTCTCACTTCTCCACCCTCCTACCCGTTTTCTTTAAAAAATTTTTTTTAACATTTATTTTTGAGAGACAGAGACAGAGTGTGAGTGGGGGAGGGGCAGAGATAGAAGGAGACACAGAATCCGAAGCAGGCTCCAGGCTCTGAGCTGTTAGCACAGAGCCCAACGCAGGACTCAAACCCACGAACCGTGATGTCATGACCTGAGCTGAAGTCTGATGCTTACCAGACTGAGCCATCCAGGCGCCCCTCCCCTACCAGTGTTCTTGAGATCACTTCCCAACAATGGCTTCTGAGGGAACTCTGACAAAGACAGGAATCCTCGGAAATAGGCATTATCTCCATTTTTAAAGGTGAGAAAACTGAGGTATACAGAGGCTTAGCAATTTGCTCAAGTTCACAGAACTGTTAAGTGATGTTGCTAGGATAAACATCCACAACTGCAAAGCTGGGTCTCTGAATGACTTTGCACATGGCCTCTCAGTAAAGACACAGAACACTATCTTACTACCTGCTCACTTAGGTATACACAAAATCTAAAATCTCTACTGAATAAATAATACTAGTCAATGATTAGAGGAAAGTCTTGCCATCTTTCTAAATTCCTTTAGGTGCTCTGAAATCTACTCAGGGATTGAATCAAATGGTTCCAAAGTCCTGTACCTGAAATCTACATTCCCCTGCAACCATGCTAATACTGCATTCAATGAATTTCTGTGTTGTGATGTCATCTACCCAAAACATCAGATGACCTAGAAATATTCTGAGGGATTCATCATAATGTGTAGGCAGTAATGTTATCAAAGGCTTCCTTGTTCCATCACAGTCCTTTTTGAAATATTTGGGAGCAATGGCTTTCAGATGTTAGCAGCAGGAATGACTCCAACAATTGGCTGGTTTCTGTCCTATAGAGCACAATTGTGTCACTCTTCATTTTTCTTCCTTACATTTGCAGCTAGAAAGAGTTTTTGGTTTATTCAGAGAAATGACATGACTGTACTATATCTCCTCCCTGATTGCAAGTGATGTCCACAATGTTGTTTCAACTTCCTAAAATAATTTATTTGCATTTCACCTTTTCCTGTGTTTAACATCTTTGTGAATAAGGGCATAAATAAATACACATATGAGCTAGATAGCACCATAGTTCATTTCAAAGCTTTTGACTGCTGCAGAAATAATCTACTCATGACATGATAAACCAATAGGAGTAGACTGCAGCTCTCAACTTCTTTTAGATTTCTCCTGTCTTACCCAGCTTAGGAATCCAGTATAGGAACAGAAGACTAGACAAGGATATGTATAAACTATAACGGCAGGAATATAGCAAGACCTTGAAAGAACTTTCAGTTGAGTATTATGCAAGGCAATGTATAGTAAAGATTATGTTTCAGGGGCCCACACTTTTTACTGCCTATGAACTTCAAAAGGTGAATGGCATTGGATGGCTGGATAAAGACTCAAGGATCCATCAACAAAGCCATAACCAAGTACATACTTCCCTGATTATTCATTTGGAGAATTTCACTTGCATGCTGGGTTTAGCAGTGAAGCATGACAGAATGCACTCGAAATTTCTTATTCTTAGAATATTGGTAGCTATAATCATTTAAGTGCATAAACTCCATTTTACCTTAAGTTTTCAAGTATGTCCTTAGTGGGGTAGGTGGATACATCAGATTATAAGTGTATGCTTGTTTGCAGGCCCAGAATAGACTGAGTAGACAGCACAGACTTTTGTTCTAATAACTACAGTAATTTTCAACCATCTAGCAATAAGTGCTCAAAATGCATTACTTGTAGTTATTTATGGTAATCACTGACGTGCTTTATTAACCTCAGCAATTAGCAAAATGCCAGGAAGTTATGCATTGAGTCATCTGTGTAATAGGTGAGCATTTGGCTATGCTGTCAAACCCATTTTCTTAAATTCCAACTGCCAGTCTGGTTTTAACAGATGTAATCACAGGAGCCAATCAAAGTACAGGATATTACTTTTAAACTAACTAATACTTCCAACATAACTTTATCACTTTATGTTTCTCTGTAACTGCCTTACTGTTTTTTTTTTATTGTATCCCTAGTTATGAGGTCAGCAGTATTCAGGAAAATAATTTCTTGTAAAGATGAATGATGGTTATTTGTCATATTTTGTGCTTAATTATGACATGCCAATCATGCTGATTTACAGTGACATAGGCCCTTAGGACCCATAGAAATAATCTGGCACTGAAAAAGTCATGATTTGAGCATCAATTAAAAGCATAAGATAGCATTATTAGTTCAGTGCAACTCCAGAATTCCAATAGCATTCATTGGTAACTAAAATTCTGTCATTGCATCTGCTGAATTATTTTTGAAATTTGCATGAGGCACAAGAGAAAAAGTGTAATTGGACTTCATTAAAATTAAAAGCTTTTGTCCCTCAAAAGACATTATCAAGGAAGTGAAAATATAACTCACAAAATTAGAGAAAATTTTTATAAATCATGTATTGGATAAAGTTTTCATTTCTACAATATATGTGTATGTATAGTGTTTGTATGTATGTATAGCATTTGTGTGTATATATACATATAAAATGGTACAACTCAATAACAAAATGACAAACAACCCAATTAAATGTGCAAGGGACTTGAATACTTAAAAGCTAAACAGAGTATTACTATTATGATCCATGCATTACACTTTTAGGTACAAACACAAAATAACTTACAAAACTCAGATATTGTGCACTATTGTTCACTGAATCAATACTCAAAATAGCCAAAGATGGAAAAACCCCAAGTGTCCATCCACAGATTTGCAGAATAAACAAATATACGTACATACAATAGAATATTATTCAGCCCTAAAAGAAATGATGTGCTGATACATGCTATAACATGGATAAATATAAAAAATATAATGCTAGGTCAAATAAGTCAGACACAAAAGGATACATATTATGTTTCCATTTGTCTGAAATATCTGTAAAAGAAAAAAAAAATCATACAATTAGAATGCAGATAGAGGTTACCAGGGGCTGGGTGGAGGTGGGGGGGTCAGAATTATTGATTAATGACTACATAATTTATGCTTGAGGTAAAGAAGAAGTTTTGGAAATAGTGATGAGCAATGATAGATCTGCATTGTGAATGCTATTAATTCCACTGAATTGTGCCTTAAAAAATGGGTAAAATTTCAAATTTTGTGTTACATATACTTCATGACAGAAAAAATACACACTTTTGTGTAACAGTGAAGACTACATTAATTTTAAAGTTTATTTATTTTGAGAGAGAGAGAGAGAGAGAGAGAAAAAAAATGGGGGAGGGGTAGAGAGAGACTCCCAAGCAGGTTCCACACTGTCAGCGTGGAGCTAGATGCAGGGCTCGAACTCATGAACTGCAAAATCATGACCTAAGTTTAAACCAAGAGCCCAACACCCAACTGACTGAGCCACTCAGGCACCCCACACATTTTCTTATTAAGATTTAAAATTGCTCAATAGAGTTTCTGTAGAGGGAAGTGAGTGGTTATCTTCCTCACTGAGTTCCTACAATTTCAGCTAATACACTTCACCTCTTCATTTACCTGTGCAGCCTTTTTATGGGCAAATGGGGGATTGATTTCTATCTGAGCTTTAAATATAATGCCCTTCTTCCTTCAAGTATCCCTAGGGGTCTAGACTTCTTAGTATCCAGGGATGGAAGCTTCTGGTATAGTACAAGGAGGACTTGACTAGGAGTCCAAAACAATATTTCAAAATCAAGCTCTGTCACAAACAAAATGGGCTTAACACATCTATTAAATATAATATCCAATTTGACTTACAATTCAAGATACACACATATTCTGTATTAAATGGTTTGGTTCATAAAGGCTAAAACAAATGGATGTGTTAAAGGTGTATCAGGCAAAAGGAAACATAAGAAATCAATTTAATATCTGCCATCAAATATAACCTGAGCCTAAATGCATTATACATGGGAAAGAATGATACTTTTTAATGCTGAAGTCAGAATTAAAATGCACATATAATAGTTAAAAAACATGGCAAAGACAGGATATGCAAGAGACAATAATAGATAAAAATACAGTAATATTAGAGTACTGTAATACTTCACTAAGGCTATAGTAGATGAAACAGAATGAAAAAGGTAGATAATATGCATGCATAGCAAACTTTACATGTCAATCATAAAGAATATAACTTCTTAAGTCACATAGAATATTTACTTGTTTTTAGTTTGGCAGCATTTGAAGGTTTTAAAAAATATGCTGATGATGTCACTACATTGGTCATATTTTCATATTAAATTAAAAAATATGGGAGTTGTATGCCATTAAAATGAACACTGTAAATATGCTGGTTTGGGTATATAGGCTTTCGTACCTGGACAAGGGCTGTAGCAGGTGATATATCAATGAGCCAAATATGGCCCATCAACCTTGGCTGTATATTTTTTACTTCTTCACATAGGCCAAAGATCAGTAGCGCAAAAGCCCATAGGCACCAAACCTAAATGTTTATACATCTGGTTGTTTAAATATAGCTCAAATAAGCAGATTTTTAGCCATTTAGAGCTTGCCTGTTTTGCATACCTCCATAAAACCACACCCAACATCTGCTATATATAGTTGAGATAACTGTAGCTATAAAAGACTCCAAGCCATTACTTCCCTTCAGAGTTCTCTGAGAGAACCCCACCCACACTGTGCTGCTGAGCAATTATCACCCATACACATGAACCTCCTGTCTGATTCCTCTCTTTCCCCAGGAGTTCCTCTGCCCTTTACTCCTGAGGGTAGCTCTGCCCTGTGGCTTCAGGAAGTTTTCCTGCTGTTAGAGACTTCCCACTTGAATGCAACCTATCATATTGCTTCCCAAAGAAACCTCATTGGGCGCTACTGCCCCCTAGTGATCGGATCTTTTTCCTTGATGAGCCTTGAAATCCCTCAAACTCACCACAAGGTGTATGTAAAAAAGGGTAGTTACAAAATATGGACTGCTCTTGACCTGCTGTGATATAAAGTGTTCTAAAAGATCATGGCTTAGGCTAACGCTACCCAGGGTGTCTTTCCTATACCTCTGGAAGCTGTGGCGGAGGCCATTAGGTACCGCCCAGCTAACCCTTCAAAACTGAAGCCCCAACTAGTGGAAGTACTGCCTGTTGAGAGCCCGCAGCCATCATCCTTTTTGGCAAATTGCACTTGATTGAAGGGAAGAAAGCAGGCTTGCTCAAGGTCAGGACTTTTTTTCCATAGGCAGACTGTATCCAATGACTGGTTGATGCAGGGATAGAAAGTCTTGATTACAAACACTTCAATTTAGGACGACTCTGAAGAGCCTTTCTAGCTTTAGACCATCACTCGAGGTCAGCAAAGACTTTTTGTGATTGAATCACAGCCAACCCTCTGTTTAATCCTGCTTCTTTCTCTTTCCCCACAGGTGTTGCTCCTGAAAGCACTTCTTAATAAACTTCCTGGGAATTAATCTCCTTTTCAATATATGCTCCCTGACATTGAGCAGCGTTAGTTAAGATAGTTCTGAGTGACAGGAAGACAAGTATTTTTAAATTCTTTTTCTTTTTCAGGGTGGGGGAGGGGTTTGTTGACAACGTTACATTAGTTCAGGTGTACAACATATTTATTCAACAACTCTGTATGTTATGCTATGCTCACCACAAGTGTAGCTACCATCTGTCACCATACAACACTATTACAATACCACTGGCTATATTCTCTATGCTGTGGCTTTTATTCCCATGACTTAATTCATTTCCATAACTGGAAGCAAGTACTTCCAACTCCCCTTCACCCAACGTGCCTATCCTCCCCACCCCCTCCCTTCTGGCAAACATGAGTTCTCTGTATTTATATGTCTGTTTCTGCTTTTTGCTTGTTTATTCATATGTTTTGTTTTTTAGAATACACATATAAGTTAAATCATAATGGTTGTTTAAAATTTATTTTATTAGTTATTTATCAACTTTTTACAGTTATATTTTGTTTATAACGGTATTGTTTATTGGGTAAGAGCCCGGATCCTGAGGCTAGACTGAATGCATTCAAGTCCAGCATCACTACTTAATATCTGATTACTTTAGACAAACTGCTTAACCTTATGAACTTCAGTTTCATTATCTTTACAATAAAAATGATTATGATACCTACTACAGATAGTCCTATGAGAATGAAATCAATATTTTTATGGTGCTTAGAAGAGTAACACATAAACTCAATATACATGTTTTTTAAGTAAAACAAGCAAGAAAAAATAAAGTTAGCAGCAATTTATGTATAAAATTATCAGATACAAAGGGGTAACATTTTATAATTTGTATGTTTATGTAATGGACCTGGATTGTATTTAATCAAGGAACACTAGAGCTGGGGTGCAATTCAAGGGCATTGTTTATATTAGAAATGTGATTCATGGAATCATAATTAGTGTTAATTAAATGTGAAAGCAAAGTATTACTTCTTAATTGTTCTTTTAATTAGTCATTAGATCTCTACAGAAGAGTACGGTGCATGGTATATCATAGGTATCTCAATAGTAAGGTCATGTTCAGTGTTTCCATCAGCTATCACTAGAAATACACTGCAAAATGAACTATGATTTAGAACAAGACTGCGCTAACCTACATGTGTGGGCTAGCTGGGGTTTAGATAACTGAGGTTAGGCTTTTTTTTTTTTAAGTTTATTTTTTATTTATTTTGAGAGAGACAGAGAGACAGAGAGACAGACTGGAGGGGCAGAGAGAGAGAGGGAGAGAGGGAGAATCCCAAGCAGGCTCTGTGCTGTCAGCGCAGAGCCTGATGCAGGGCTTGAACTCAGGAACCCTGAGATCATAACCTGAGCTGAAACCAAGAGTCAGATGCTTAACCGACTGAGCGCCCCAAGAGGTTTCACTTTCTGTGTCATATCTAAGAATCCATAGAAATAAAAAACTCAAGTCAACATTTAATCTTACACAATGGATGTTTCATACTTTTCTAGTTATCTCATATAAGGAAAATAATGAATGCATTTTATAAAAATTAAAAAAAAATCATTCTAAGATTTCCCTCTTTGGGAAACCATTCATGACTTATTGTTGTTCATTCTTTCTGAATTGTGGTAGCTAACATGGATGTCCTTTCCTATAGCAACTGGGTGGGTACTGGGACCCCTTCCTCCTTGATAGAAGTAGACAGAGTCATTATTGAGCTATATGTATCTTTTTGTCAGGTGTAAATGCTGCTCCAATATTTACCACAAATTCTACCATGAGGAAAACTGATAGGAGGAAAAGAGCAAATGGTGACATTCATCTTGTATCTAAGCATACAATTCCAGGGTGCAGTAGCAAACTCTCCACATAAGACATTGGTTTATTTGTGACAATGGGATTTTGAGGATAATAAGCTCATATATAAGAAATTGTATATATTTAATAATTAATAATTATATGATATATGGTATATATGATAATACACATTCTTTATATATGTATATAGAATTTTATATGCATATATAAAGAATTATATACAATATATATTTATATATAATACAATATATATGTTATAAATGTATATTTATATATGTATACACACATACATACAGTATGTATGTATAACACAATATGTATATATTATATATGTATATGTATATATATACACACACAAACACACATTTAGGTAGTTAAAGAGTATTGAATGATTGGTGGATTACTTTCTAACCATTGAATTTCTTATATGTGATTTATATTTACAAAGCTCTCCATTCTTTCCCATTTTCAAAGACTCATTTCCCAAAATAGTCGGGGGGGTGAGATCTTACTACCACCATCTATCTTTTTGTACATCAGGAATGTCACATTATGCATTTATCTCTATATTGTTCATCACCGCACACACACACACACAAAAACCAAAACAGTTCTTCCACGGCATCCCTCATTCTCTGCACTCTTATCACCAAGGGCAGTGTACCTCCACTCTTATGACTATAATTCTCCTCCATTTACAAATCCTAAAACTGTACCCCACCATCTTCTGGAAATTTTAATCTGTCATCAGGAAAATCACTCATATCCCCTGGGATCATCTTCTCTAATGTTCTCTTTACCTTCTTGCTCTACTTGAAACCGGGCTTTCCCCTGTGAAGACAATGCTTCCCCAGCCCAGCCATTTCATATGGTGGCTCATTTGTCTTCTATACCTTCCCTCTGTCTTAAAATTCCCCAGCTTTAAATCTTAGGTCACCAAACAAAATCACCTATCAAAATTAACTATTTTTTTTTCAATATATGAAGTTTATTGTCAAATTGGTTTCCATACAACACCCAGTGTTCATCCCAAAAGTGCCCTCCTCAATACCAGTCACCCACCCTCCCCTCTCTCCCACCCCCCATCAACCCTCAGTTTGTTCTCAGTTTTTAACAGTCTCTTATGCTTTGGCTCTCTTCCACTCTAACCTCTTTTTTTTTTCCTTCCCCTCCCTCATGGGTTTCTGTTAAGTTTCTCAGGATCCACATAAGAGTGAAACCATATGTCATCTGTCTTTCTCTGCATGGCTTATTTCACTTAGCATAAACACTCTCTAGTTCCATCCACGTTGCTACAAAGGGCCATATTTCATTCTTTCCCATTGCCACGTAGTATTCCACTGTGTATATAAACCACAACTTCTTGATCCATTCATCAGTTGATGGACATTTAGGCTCTTTCCATAATTTGGCTATCGTTGAGAGTGCTGCTATAAACATTGGGGTACAAGTGCCCCTATGCATCAGTACTCCTGTATCCCTTGGGTAAATTCTTAGCAGTGCTATTGCTGGGTCATAGGGTAGGTCTATTTTTAATTTTTTGAGGAAACTCCATACTGTTTTCTAGAGCGGCTGCACCAATTTGCATTCCCACCAACAGTGCAAGAGGGATCCCATTTCTCCACATCCTCGCCCGCATCTATAGTCTCCTGATTTGTTCATTTTGGCGACTCTGACTGGCATGAGGTGATATCTGAGTGTGGTTTTGATTTATATTTCCCTGATGAGGAGCGACGTTGAGCATCTTTTCATATGCCTGTTGGCCATCCGGATGTCTTCTTTAGAGAAGTGTCTATTCATGTTTTCTGCCCATTTCTTCACTGGGTTGTTTTTCGGGTGTGGAGTTTGGTGAGCTCTCTTTGTCCGATATGTCATTTGCAAATATCTTTTCCCATTCTATTGGCTGCCTTTTAGTTTTGTTGGTTGTTTCCTTTGCTGTGCAGAAGCTTTTTATCTTCATAAGGTCCAAGTAATTCATTTTTGCTTTTAATTCCCTTGCCTTTGGGGATATGACAAGTAAGAAATTGCTACGGCTGAGGTCAGAGAGGTCTTTTCCCGCTTTCTCCTCTAGGGTTTTGATGGTTTCCTGTCACATTCAGGTCCTTTATCCATTTTGAGTTTATTTTTGTGAATGGTGTGAGAAAGTGGTCTAGTTTCAATCTTCTGCATGTTGCTGTCCAGTTCTCCCAGCACCATTTGTTAAAGAGACTGTCTTTTTTCCATTGGATATTCTTTCCTGCTTTGTCAAAGATGAGATGGCCATATGTCTGTGGGTCTAGTTCTGGGGTTTCTATTCTATTCCATTGGTCTATGCATCTGTTTTTGTGCTGATACCATGCTGTGTTGATGATTACAGCTTTGCAGTAGAGGCTAAAGTCTGGGATTGTGATGCCTCCTGCTTTGGTCTTCTTCTTCAAAATTACTTTGGCTATTCAGGGCCTTTTGTGGTTCCATATGAATTTTAGGATTGCTTGTTCTAGCTTCGAGAAGAATGCTGGTGCAATTTTGATTGGGATTGCATTGAATGTGTAGATAGCTTTGGGTAGTATTGACGTTTTAACAATATTTATTCTTCCAATCCATGAGCACGGAATGTTTTTCCATTTCTTTATATCTTCTTCAATTTCCTTCATAAGCTTTCTATAGTTTTCAGCATACAGATCTTTTACATCTTTGGTTAGATTTATTCCTAGGTATTTTATGCTTCTTGGTGCAATTGTGAATGGGATCAGTTTCTTTATTTGTCTTTATGTTGCTTCATTGTTAGTGTATAAGAATGCAACTGATTTCTGTACATTGATTTTGTATCCTGCAACTTTGCTAAATTCATGTATCAGTTCTAGCAGACTTTTGGTGGAGTCTATCGGATTTTCCATGTATAAAATCATGTCATCTGCAGAAAGTGAAAGCTTGACTTCATCTTTGCCAATTTTGATGCCTTTGATTTCCTTTTGTTGTCTGATTGCTGATGCTAGAACTTCCCACACTATGTTAAACAACAGCGGTGAGAGTGGACATCCCTGTTGTGTTCCTGATCTCAGGGAAAAAGCTCTCAGTTTTTCCCCATTGAGGATGATGTAAGCTGTGGGCGTTTCATAAATGGCTTTTATGATCTTTAAGTATGTTCCTTCTATCCCGACTTTCTCAAGGGTTTTATTAAGAAAGGATGCTGAATTTTGTCAAAGGCCTTTTCTGCATCGATTGACAGGATCATATGGTCCTTATCTTCTCTTTGATTCATGTGATGTATCACGTTGATTGATTTGTGAATGTTGAACCAGCCCTGCATCCCAGGAATGAATCCCACTTGATCATGGTGAATAATTCTTTTTATATGCTGTTGAATTCGATTTGCTAGTATCTTATTGAGAATTTTTGCATCCATATTCATCAGGGATATTGGCCTGTAGTTCTCTTTTGTTACTGGGTCTCTGTCTGGTTTAGGAATCAAAGTAATACTGGCTTCATAGAATGAGTCTGGAAGTTTTCCTTCCCTTTCTATGGTTTGGAATAGCTTGAGAAGGATAGGTATTATCTCTGCTTTAAACGTTTGGTAGAACTCCCCTGGGAAGCCATCTGGTCCTAGACTCTTATTTGTTGGGAGATTTTTGATGACTGATTCAATTTCGTTGCTGGTTATGGGTCTGTTCAAGCTTTATATTTCCTCCTGATTGAGTTTTGGAAGTGTGTGGGTGTTTAGGAATTTGTCCATTTCTTCCAGGTTGTCTAGTTTGTTGGCATATAATTTTTCATAGTATTCCCTGATAATTGCTTGTACCTCTGAGGGATTGGTTGTAATAATTCCATTTTCACTCATGATTTTATCTATTTGGGTCATCTCCCTTTTCTTTTTGAGAAGCCTGGCTAGAGGTTTATCAATTTTGTTTATTTTTTCAAAAAACCAACTCTTGGCTTCGTTGATCTGCTCTACAGTTTTTTTAGATTCTATATTGTTTATTTCTGCTCTGATCTTTATTATTTATCTTCTTCTGCTGGATTTAGGCTGTCTTTGCTGTTCTGCTTCTATTTCCTTTAGGTGCTCTGTTAGATTTTGTATTTGGGATTTTTCTTGTTTCTTGAGATAGGCCTGGATTGCAATGTATTTTCCTCTCAGGACTGCCTTCGCTGCGTCCCAAAGCACTTGGATTGTTGTATCTTCATTTTCATTTGTTTCCATATATTTTTTTAATTTCTTCTCTAATTGCCTGGTTGACCCATTCATTCTTTAGTAGGGTGTTCTTTAACCTCCATGCATTTGGAGGTTTTGGAGACTTTTTCCTGTGGTTGATTTCAAGTTTCATAGCATTGTGGTCTGAAAGGGTGCATGGTATGATTTCAATTCTTGCATACTTAGGAAGGGCTGTTTTGTGACCCAGTATGTGATCTATCTTGGAGAATGTTCCATGTGCACTCAAGAAGAAAGTATATTCTGTTGCTTTGGGATGCAGAGTTCTAAATGTATCTGTCAAGTCCATCTGATCCAATGTATCATTCAGGGCCCTTTTTTCTTTATTTATCCTGTGTCTTGATGTATCCATTGTTGTAAGTGGAGTATTAAAGTCCCCTGCAATTACCACATTCTTATCAATGAGGTTGCTTATGTTTGTGAGTAATTGTTTTATATATTTGGGGGCTCCTGTATTCGGCACATAGACATTTATAATTGTTAGCTCTTCCTGATGGATAGACCCTGTGATTATTATATAATGCCCTTCTTCATGTCTTGTTACAGCCTTTAATTGAAAGTCTAGTTTGTCTGATATAAGTATCGCTACTCCAGCTTTCTTTTGACTTCCAGTAGCATGATAAATAGTTCTCCATCCCCTCACTCTCAATCTGAAGGTGTCCTCAGGTCTAAAATGAGTCTCTTATAGACAGCAAATAGATGGGTCTTGGTTTTTTATCCATTCTGAAACCCTATGTCTTTTGGTTGGCGCATTTAGTCCATTTACATTCAGTGTTATTATAGAAAGACATGGGTTCAGAGTCATTGTGATGTCCGTAGGTTTCATGCTTGTAGCGATGTCTCTGGTACTTTGTCTCACAGGATCCCCCTTAGGATCTCTTGTAGGGCTGGTTTACTGGTTTTGAATTCCTTCAGCTTTTGTTTGTTTGGGAAGACCTTTATCTCTCCTTCTATTCTAAATGACAGATTTGCTGGATAAGGATTCTCGGCTGCATATTTTTTCTGTTCATCACATTGAAGATCTCCTGCCATTCCTTTCTGGCCTGCCAAGTTTCAGTAGAGAGATTGGTCATGAGTCTTATAGGTCTCCCTTTATATGTTAGAGCACATTTATCTCTAGCTGCTTTCAGAATTTTCTCTTTATCCTTGTATTTTGCCAGTTTCACTATGATATGTCGTGCAGAAGATCGATTCAAGTTACGTCTGAAGGGAGTTCTCTGTGCCTCTTGGATTTCAATGCCTTTTTCCTTCCCCAGATCAGGGAAGTTCTCAGCTATGATTTCTTCAAGTACACCTTCAGCCCCTTTCCCTCTCTCTTCCTCCTCTGGAATACCAGTTATGCGTCGATTATTTCTCTTTAGTGCATCACGTAGTTCTCTAATTTTCCCCTCATACTCCTGGATTTTTTTTAATCTTTTTCTCAGCTTCTTCTTTTTCCATAATTTTATCTTCTAGTTCACCTATTCTCTCTTCTGCCTCTTCAATCTGAGCCGTAGTTGTCTCCATTTTATTTTGCAACTCATTGATAGCATTTTCTAGCTCCTCTTGGCTGTTCCTTAGTCCCTTGATCTCTGTAGCAAGAGATTCTCTGCTGTCCTTTATACTGTTTTCAAGCCCAGCGATTAATTTTATGACTATTATTCTAAATTCACTTTCTGTTATATTGTTTAAATGCTTTTTGATCAGTTCGTTAGCTGTTGTTATTTCCTGGAGATTCTTTTGAGGGGAATTCTTCCATTTGGTCATTTTGGATAGTCCCTGGAGTGGTGCGGACCTGCAGGGCACTTCCCCTGTGCTGTCTTGAACAACTGGAGTTGGTGGGCGGGGCTGCAGTCAGACCTGATGTCTGCCCCCAGCACACCGCTGGGGCCACAGACCGGTGTGTGCCTTCTCTTCCCCTCTCCTAGGGGCGTGATTCACTGTGGGTGGCGTGGCCTGTCTGGGCTACTTGCACACTGCCAGGCTTGTGGTGCTGGAGATCTGGCGTATTAGCTGGGGTGGATTGGGAAGGTGCACAGGGGCGGGATGGGCAGGCTCAGCTCGCTTTTCCTTCGGAGATCCGCTTCGGGAGGGGCCCTGCGGCACTGGGAGGGAGTCAGACCCGCCAGCGGGATGGACCCGCAGAAGCACAGCGTTGGGTGTTTGTGCGGTGCAAGTTCCCTGGCAGGACCTGGTTCCCTTTGGGATTTTGGCTGGCGGATGGGCGAGGGAGATGGCAGTGGCCAGCGCCTTTGTTCCCCGCCAAGCTGAGCTCTGTCGTCCGGGGCTCAACAACTCTCCCTCCCATTGTCGTCCAGTCCTCCAGTTCTCCGAGCAGAGCTGTTAGCTTATAACCTTCCAGATGTCAAGTCCCTCTTGCTGTCAGAACACCCTCCGTCTGGCCCCTCCGCTTTTGCAAGCCAGACTCGGGGGCTCTGCTTGACCGGCGGGCCGCCCCTCCACCCTGGCTCCCTCCAGCCAGTCCGTGTAGCGAGCACCGCCTCGCCACCCTTCCTACCCTCTTCCGTGGGCCTCTCGTCTGTGCTTGGCTCTGGAGACTCCGTTCCGCTAGTCTTCTGGCGGTTTTCTGGGTTATTTAGGCAGGTGTAGGTGGAATCTAAGTGATCAGCAGGACGCGCGGTGAGCCCAGCATCCTGTATGCCGCCATCTTCCCAGGATCCTCCTCAAAATTAACTATTAACTCTACATCAGTCTGTCATTTCTTGATGGTTTTAAAATTCAAGCTCAATCATTGCTCTTATAATTCTTGGGGACTTCAATATCCTGTCTATAACTATCCTCAATCATCTCTCTCTCCATCCAACCACAGCCACTCACTCCTGGGTACATACCCTAGATCGAGTCATTCTCAAGAATAGCAGCCCCTCCATGATGTCAATTTCAAGTGTTTCATTCTCTTACTACCACCCTCTATTACCCCAGTTCCAGAAATTCCTTAAATTTCTTCCCTCCTGATGTTCTTACATCTTATAATGAATTTCATGGCCCATAATTACAATAACTCTCTTGCATATATTCTCATCTTCTTTGCTTGCCTCTCTGCCCCCGAATTGTTTAATGTACTTATAAATGGTGAGATCATCCAAGTATGCCTCTGTTCAGATGAATGTGGCTGGAGGATATCATACAATCATGCTGGAAGGTGTCACTTTAAATCTATGACCATTAATTTCAAATGGATCCCGAATGACACCTTGCAATCATAGCACATTTCCTGAGCTTTCTCACTCTAACCATTTCACACCTTTTCCTCTTCTCCTACAGCCAAAACTTTCTCCCAGATTTTCAATGTCAACTAATAATTGATAGTTCTGATTTTCTAAGAACACAGAGACAATCAAATGAGAACTTCCAAAAGCTCTTACTATCTCCAGGAAGCCAGAGACATGTTTGTTTAATCATATAGTCTGACTTCCGTCCTTTTGTTATGGAGAAATTTTCAGAATTCTTGTTCCGGTCATTCTCTCTGCCTGCCCACTTGATATCATTCTTAGTGGCTCTACCAATTCTTTATCACTAGCCTCATCACTTTTCTCCCTTCTAAATCATTCTCATTTGCATATAAAATGCTATACTTTCTCCTATCTTTAAGAGAAACTGTTATCTTCAAGATAGCTCCCCATTTCCAAGCCCCTTCATTTATAACAAAGCTCCCCAAAAGAGTTGAGGAGACCTCGAGTTGAGATCTCCCATTTCTCACTCCTCATTTCCTGTTAGCCCATTCAATCAGATTTATTATTACATTTCATCAAGGCAACCGTCATCAAGGTCACTATGATCCCCATGTTGCCACATTCAATTATTAAATTCTATTTCTCATCTTACCTCACTTAACAGATGATTACCTCTTCCACGTTGAAACAGTTTCTCACTTGCTTTCTAAGACCATACTGTCCTGGTTTTATCGCTGCCTCATGCTCCACAAACTGTTAGTAGTTTTTGCTTATTGCTTCTCTTCTTACATCCTCTAAATGTTGGAGTATGCTAAGTGGAAAATAAAAAGAAAAACATATATTGGTCTCTGCCCCAATTCCTGCAACAGAGCTCCTAAAAATCCCTGTAAATTTCTAAGTTATAACACTAGGAACATCTCTTGTAATACTTGTGTTTGACCCCATCCCTGACACAGGACTCCTAAAACCTTGTGGTTTTCCTAAGTGATGACAGCATCACAGGCATCATTTTTTCTAATGTGGTGATGCTGGGTGGGTTGTTAGATGGCTCCTGTATGGGAGCTGGTCACCAGAAAGACCAAGCCATGAATAGAAGCTTGGAATTTTCAGCCTCATACCCCCCAATCCTCCAGAGAGGGGAGAAGGGCTACAAATGGTGTTAATAATTGATCATGGCTACACGAGGAAGCCTCCTTAAAATCCCAATAGTAGGAGGCTCCAGGAGCTTCCAGGTGGGTGAACACATCCACACAGGGAAGGTGATGTGACTTGCAGAAGTGTCAGAAGTGAAGTGTCTTGTGTGAGAGTAAAGAAAGACTCACAGGAAAGAAACACAGGAAAAACCTGAGGTTTTTTTTATGTTACATCAGGACTCAATCTTTGGATATCTTATCTTTGGATATCCTATCTAAGGTGACCTGATCAATTCTCGTGGCTTGTATCATCCATATCCTAGTGATTCTCAAATTATTATTCTCAGCATGTACTCATTTTCTAAATTTGGAATTAATATTTCAGTGGCCTAGGGGCACCTCAGTGGCTCAGTTAGTTAAGCGCCTGACTCTTGGCTTTGGTTCAGGTCATGATCATACAGTTCGTGGGTTCAAGCCCCACATCAGGCTCCATGCTGGTAGTGCGGAGCCTGCTTAGGATTCTCTCTCTTTCCATCTCTCTCTACCCCTCTTCTGTTCATGCTCTCTCTCTCTCTCAAAATAAATAAATAAACTTAAAAAAATTCAGTGACCTACAGATTATGTTTGTATATCTAATAAGAACCTCAAAAGGTAGCTTGCCTCAAACCAAACTCCTGCTGTCTCTAAACTACCTCCTCCTATAGTCTTCCTTATGTCATTAGTGGCAATTCTTTTCTTTTACCTTAAATAATCTGTGAACAACTCCTGATGACTCATATTTTCTTTCTTTTAAAATACTTATTTATTTATTTATTTATTTATTTATTTATTTATTTATTTGCTTGTTTATTGAGAAAGTAAGAGAGGACGCAAGTGAGTGAGGGATAGAGGGAGAGAAAGAATCCCAGGAGGGGGAGAGCGAGCAAGTGAGTGAGCGAGAGAGAGAGAGAGAAGCAGGGCTCACCTGAAACGGGCCTCATGCTAACCCAACAAAATTACCCTTTTCATAAAACCACATCTACTTCTACCACCCTCATCTGAGTTACCACCTCATCACTCCCCAAGAGCTTCCTATCTGCTCTTTCTGCTTTCTCTGTTTTTGTCCAAACTGTATTCTACCAACTGCAATCAGAGGGAAATCTGAAAACTTGAGGTCAAATCAGATCTCTCCTCTGCTCCATGCCCTCTTATGACTTCCCATCTCACTTTGAGTACACCCCAAAATGACCTCCAAATTCCTATGCCATTAACCCAGTGGTTAGTAACACTGAATAATGTGTGCTGCTGCCTGATATAAAGCACAGGAAGGTCTTTCCGATAATTGCCATGAAAGTGTATTAAATACTGTTGGCATCTGAGCACGGCTTTCGGATGTTTCATAAAATTTTCCTTCCCATTATATCTAATGACCAATTTTCCACCCAACCTAGCTCAGGTTCCAATCATACAGATTTCTAATTATGATTTACAGCATAAAGCAGGTGGGTTTCCTAACTAATAAGGGAAGCTGCTGATTTTATTGTAAAGACAAAGGTATACCTTTTGTTATGCGAAAATGTATGGATGCCTGCCTTCCGGAAAAACCTGCAATCTGAAATTTAGACCTACTTATACCAGTAGAATATTTTTGATGAAGAGAATAGAAATTGAACCTATTAAAATAGTGTATAAATAAAGTCTGTGTTTATGAAATGCATCCTAAGCCACAGTGCAGTTTCTCTTTTATATTATTTTATGCCATTTGCTTAGCTTCAGAAATGCAGGTAAATATACTGTAACAGAGTAATATCTGTGGAGGAGGTTATAGGATATCTGGAGTTAACAAGAGGTAGATTGGTAGATGTTTGTGTAGATGAACAAAGAGAAACGGAAATCTATAAGTAAGCGCACTGTGAGTGCTTAATGACCTTTTCATGGCAGATAGTTATCTGTTAGTGAAATTTGCTATAGTGAAATTTCTTACAGTGAATTGAAATCTACATCACTACTAGTAACACCCATCACTCCCTTTCCTTCTGGATCTCAGCTGATATTCTTCTTTATTTCACTAAGAATATAGAGGCAAATCAGAGCCAAAGTGTCTGGTCCTTCCGTTACATCCACCATCCTAGTTGCATTTGTATTCATGTGCTTTGCCTTTCTTCCCATTATATCAAAACAAACAAAACAAACAAACAAGTAACTCTCTGTGCTCCTATAGCTAGGCCTTCACTAATTCACAGTATCCCACACCATCTCAATGACATATCTTCTCTTTGTCTTCACTATAACAAATTAGTTCCTCCTTGTTGGATTATCTCTATCAACATACACATGCTAAAATAGCTCTCAGTATCAAAGGGCATGCCTTCCTTTACCCTTTATCCCTGCCAGCTACTATCCCACTTCTCTTGGTCACTCTTTTTAGCAGAGCAAGTTAAAAGGTTGTATACACTTACTGGCTCACTTATACCATTATTTTTTAACCCTGGACAATTCAGTTCTATTCCTCTTCAGTCTACTGAGACTGTCCTTAAGTTCAACAATAACCTAACACTGTCAAATCTAATCATCTCAGTTCTGCTCTGTTCAACCCACGAGCTCCATTTGACACAGTTAAATCTGCCACTGCTTCTGAAACCCTTGGCAGGTAGAACTCCATTTTCCCTTGATTGTTCTCTTACCTTTCTAGTAAGCCCTCCTCATTCATGTTTCTCTTGAAAAACTCATGTTTCTCTCTCTGTTCCTGTC
Source organism: Panthera tigris (assembly GCF_018350195.1). Classification (NCBI taxonomy): domain Eukaryota; kingdom Metazoa; phylum Chordata; class Mammalia; order Carnivora; family Felidae; genus Panthera; species Panthera tigris. The sequence goes on along the minus strand of NC_056677.1, from coordinate 30,762,626 downwards.
CTTCTGACTTCTAAGGTCCAGGGCTCAGTTTCCTGTCTTCACCTTGTTTTTGTTTTTTTTTTTTATATCAAATATTTTATTTTTTTTCAAAATTTTATTTTATTCTTTTTTATTTAAATTTTTGTTAATATATGGTGCAATATTGTTTCTAGAGTACAATTCAGTGATTTGTCACTTACATACACCACCCAGTGCTCATCATAAGTGCCCTCCTTAGTACCCATCACCCATCTAGCCCATCTCCCACCCAACTCCCTCCATCAGTCCTCAGTTTGTTCTCTATCATTAAGAGTCTCCTATGGCTTGTTTCCCTCTCTCCTTTCCCCCCATTTCCCATGTTTATCTGTTTTCTTTCTTAAATTCCACATATAAGTGAGATCATATGGTATTTGTCTTTCCCTGGCCTATTTCACTTAGCATACTACACTCTAGCTCCATCCACGTCATTGCAAATGGCAAGATTTCATTATTTTTGATGGCTAAGTAATATTCCAGTGTGTGTGTGTGTGTGTGTGTGTGTGTGTGTGTGTGTATACACCACCTTTTCTTTATCCATTCATCAGTCGGGCTCTCTCCATAGTTTGGCTATTGTTGATATGCTGCTATAAATATCGGGGTGTATGTACTCCTATGAACCTGTATTTTTGTATCCTTTGTGTAAATACCTATTAGTGCAATTGCTGGATTGTAGGGTTGTTCTATTTTCAGCTTTTTGAGGAACCTCCAAACTGTTTTCCAGGGTGGCTGCTCCAGTTTGCATTCCCACCAGCAGTACAAGAGGGTTCCCCTTTCTCTGTATCCTCACCAACACCTGTTTTCTTGTGTTGTGAATTTTAGCCATTCTCACAGGTATGTGTCCTCACCCCTTTTCAATCCACCCTCATTCCTGATGAAGTCCTGTACAGTCACACACAGATACCAGTGAATTCTAAATTGATAGCCTCAGCCTTGACCTTTCGGTAAATCATGTCTCATTCCACATTCATATAGCCACTTGCTATCTCAGTATTCCTCCCATGGATATCTACAATGCTTTTCAAACTTCCACAGATGGTCTGCTCAAGTGACACTTTATCAGATAGGTTTTCCTAGGCTACCTTGTATTAAATAAAACCCACATTATCTAACTCTTATTGTTTTATTTAACAGTGCCATAAGCATTGAAAATTTTTTTTGTTTGACTTGAACCTGCCCTGCCTTTACCAACACACTCTGGAGTACGTGCTCCAGTAAAGCAGGGGATTTGTTTTCATCATTATTTCATCCCCAGGGCTTGTTATAGTGAATAGCACATAGTAGGTACTTAATAAATATTTGCTGAGTGGATAAATAAGATAATAATATAGTGTAGAATAAAATCAGTATACAGACTTTCAGTAGTGACATGAGCAGAAATGTCCAAAAAGGGAGGCCCATTCTCCAAAGAAACATGGAAAAAACAAGCCAAAATTATAAAAATCAACTTTGCAAGAACTCTGGAAAAACTGTCAAAGATTTAAAGCAACCAAGGAAATGCTGAAGAAAAAGACAACTCACACATGATGGAAGAGCTCTGTGGTGTTTTAATGTAACCCTGCCACATCCCCCCTTCCTGGCATGGTGGTGGTCTCAAAGATGGCAATTCATGCTCCTGGTGTGATTATCTGGTTCTGGGGGAAACAGAGTGGTCTTTATTACCAGGGAATTTTGTCTGTATGTTTTGGCCTGTCTGGAGGTTCCCTGAAGGATGGATGTGCTGTGCTTGCCTTTCCTTCACCTAATTGGAATACCCTCAGAGCAGGAAAGGTGCTAAGCAGTGGGTGTTCCTTGGAAATACTGAGAAGTCAGTGGACATTCTGTTGCCTCCTAGGACAAAAAATTAAAGCTTAGGAAAACAACAGACATGCTAAAAGCCTGTAAAGAAAAGCTGGAGAGAAAATTACTTTGCATAATAAGGACTTCAAGAAAGCTCCCATGGGGAAGAGCCAAGATGGCGGAAAAGCATGGAAGTTTTTTGTGTGTCTCACATTAATGAAATACAGCCAGATGAACACTAAACCATCCTGCACACCTAGAAAACTGATCTGAGGATTAACACAACAATCTGCACAACCTGAGCCACAGAATTCAGCAGGTACATGGCACGGTGAGGTGAACTGGGGGAGAGAGAAGCTGTGGAGGGCAGGGAGCTGCTTTTGCCTGCAGGGAGCGGACAGAGAAGGGGGGAAGCACCCCTCCCCAAAAGCAGCTGGAAAGAAGGTGGAAAAGTGGAAATAGCTGCAGGGACTGAACAAAAAGGGAGAAAGGAGAAAGGAGAGGGTTTACATTCCATTAAGACTATAAACAGGGGGAGCGCAGAGTCTGAAACTCCACAGCTTGATACCTGAGAGTGCTCTGGTGGGAAGGGCGAATCCCTAGGAGCAGAGTGGAGTCCAGGGTTCTTCAGGCCACAGGGAAGAAGCGGTTCCCCTGCTTGGAGGACATCTGGTAGAAGCTGTGTGGGTCCCCCAAAGGCAAGGCCCCAGTGGACCCAGGAGAACAACCACATTTGCTGGTGCTGGAACAAGGTCATTGAAGGTGAGGCCTGGTGCCAGATGTGTGTTGTGATTTTCCATAATCCCTGAAACGCTGCTGCTACACTATCTCGTGAAATGTTTCTAGGGTGGGCTGGCACCCGGCCAGACTCTGGGCATCAGCAACAGCACAGTCCCACGAACATTCCTGGGTGCGGCCAGCACCTGGCCATTGCTTGGTGAGACCCTCCTGCAGAGGGGCAAAATGGGTCAAAGCTGCAGTCCCTCAGAAGTAAGGAGTTGGGAAAAATAGCCACATCTGAGACAAAATTCAGGAGGGAGGTGCTGCCTGGGGCTTGGTCACGGACTGTGTAAAAGTGAAGGGTGGATGCAAGCCTGAGACAAAGGACGGGTGCATGATTGCTGATCAGGGAGAAGAGGGTTCTGATACGAGCTGGGTGATGCCATTTTCACCGCTCCTGCACATGCGCATACACACCTACAAGCACCACAACAATCCACCCCAGTAAGCTAAGCAGCACCATCTCGTGAAGAACGGAGCCGTTACACTAAGCCCTGCCCAACTGGGCCAACCTCGCCCTTCTGGAATACAAATCTCTCTGCCTGCTTAGTGTATGGACTATAAAGTGCCTCACAGTTTGACTTCTAGGGGAAAACAAAGTAATTTCAGTCGTATTTCACTCTGTTCCCTACCCCATCTATTCAATTTTCTTTCTTTCTTTTTTTTCTTTTTTCTCTTTTTTTGTTTCTTTTCTTTTTCTTGAATACATAAAGAGAAAAAAATCATTTGTATTTTCAATTTTTATTAAAAATATTTTTCTTTAATTTTTTTGTACTATATTTTTTACTTTTGTGTAAATGTTTTCAAATTTTATTTTACTCCCATCATTTCATTTTAGTATACTTCAGTGTATTCATTTTTTCAAATTTTCAAACAATTTATTTTTTTTTCTTTTCCCCCCCTTTGTCTAATCTATCAAGCCCCTTTCAACACCCAGACCAAAACACACCTAGGATCTAGCATCATTTATTTGATTTTTGTGCTGTATTTGTTTTTAATTTTTTAACATTAATATTTTTAAATTTTAATTTGTATGAATTTTAATTTTTTTTACCTCATTAATTCCTTTTCTCTCTTCAAAATGATGAAAGGAAGGAATTCACCCCAAAAGAAAGAGCATGAAGAAGCGACAGCCAGGGACTTAACCAACACAGATACAAGCAAGATGTCTGAACCAGAATTTAGAATCAGGATACTAAGAATACTAGCTGGAATTGAAAATAGGTTAGAATCCCTATTCTAAATAGGGATTAGATAAAAGGAGTAAGAGCTACTCAGGATGAAATAAAAAAATGCTATAACTGAGATGCAATCATGGATGGATGCCACGGCGGCAAGGATGGATGCGGCAGACCAGAGAATCAGCGACATAGAGGACAAACTTATGGAGAATAATAAAGCAGAGTAAAAGAGGGAGATTAGGGCAAAAGAGCATGATTTAAGAATTAGAGAAATAAGTGACTCAGTAAAAAGGAACAACATCAGAATCATAGGGGTCCCAGAAGAGGAAGAGACAGTAATAGGAGTAGAAAGGTTATGTGAGCAAATCATAACAGAAAACATTCCTAACCTGGGGAAAGACACAGACATCAAAATCCAGGAAGAACAGAGGACTCCCATTAGATTCAACGAAAACCTACCATCAACAAGGCATATCATAGTCAAATTCACAAAATACTGAGGCAAGGAGAGAATCTTGAAAGCAGCAAGGGAAAAAAAGCCCTTAACCTACAAGAGAAGACAGATCAGGTTTGCAACAGATGTATCCACAAAAACTGGGCAGGCTAGAAAGGAGTGGCAGGATATATTCAGTGTGCTGAATCAGAAAAATATGCAGCCAAGAATTCTTTTTTTTTTAATTTTATTTTTTATTTTTTAAAATTTACATCCAAATTAGTTAGCATATAGTGCAACAGCGATTTCAGGAGCAGATTCCTTAATGCCCCTTACCCATTTAGCCCACACCCCCCTCCGACAACCCCTTCAGTAACCCTCTATTTGTTCTCCATATTTATGAGTCTCTTCTGTTTTGTCCCCCTCCCTGTTTTTATTTTGTTTCCCTTCTCTTATGTTCATCTGTTTTGTCTCTTAAATTCCTCATATGAGTGAAGTCATATGATTTTTGTCTTTCTCTAATTTCACTTAGCATTATACCTTCCAGTTCCATCCACGTAGTTGCAAATGGCAAGATTTCATTCATTTTGATTGCCAAGTAATATCCATCTATGGACACTTGGGCTCTTTCCATACTTTAGCTATTGTTGATAGTGCTGCTATATACATGGGGGTACATGTGTCCCTTTGAAACAGCACACCCGTATCCTGTGGATAAATGCCTAGTAGTGCAGTTGCTGGGTCATAGGGTAGTTCTATTTTTAGTTTTTTGAGGAACCTTCATACTGTTTTCCAGAGTGGCTGCACCAGCTTGCATTCCCATGCAGGCAAGAATTCTTTATCCAGCAAGGCTCTCATTCAAAATAAAAGGAGAGATAAAAAGTTCGAGACAAACAAAAATTAAAGGAGTTTGTGTCCACTAAACCAGCCCTGCCAGAAATTTTAAGGGGGAGTCTCTGAGGGGAGAAAAGATGAAAAAACAAACAAACAAACAACAAATAAATATGACCAAAAGCAACAAAGACTAGAAAGGACCAGAGAACACCACCAGAAACTCCAACTCTAAAAGCAACATAATGGCAATAAATTTATATCTTTCAGTACTCACTCTAAACGTCAATGGACTAAATGCTCCAATCAAAAGACACAGGTTAACAGAATGGATAAGAAAACAAGATCCATCTATATGCTGTTTACAAGAGACCCACTTTCGACCTAAAGACACCTTCAGATTGAAAGTAAGGGGAAGGAGAACCATCTATCATGCTAATGGTCAACAAAAGAAAGCCAGAGTAGCCATACTTATATCAGACAATCTAGACTTTAAAATAAAGACTGTATCAAGAGATGAAGAAGGGCATTATATCATAATTAAGCAGTCTATCCACCAAGAAAACCTAACAATTGTAAACATTTATGCACCAAATGTGGAGCTCCCAAATATATAAATTAATCACAAACATAAAGAAACTCACTGATAGTAATACCATAATAGTAGGGGACTTCAACACCCGACTCACAACAATGGACAGATCATCTAATCAAAAAATCAGTAAGGAAACAATGGCTTTGAATGACACACTGGACCAAATGGACTTAACAGATACATTCAAAACATTTCATCCTAAAGCAGCGGAATATACATTCTTCTCCAGTGAACATGAAACATTCTCCAGAATAGACCGCATACTGGGACACAAATCAGCCCTCAACACGTACAAAAAAGATCGAGATCATACTGTGCATATTTTCAGACCACAATGCTATGAAACTCGAAATCAACCACAAGAAAAAATTTGGAAAGGTAACAAATACTTGGAGACTAAAAACATCCTACTGAAGCATGAATGGGCTAACCAAGAAGTTAAAGAGGAAAATTAAAAAGTTAATGCAAGCCAATGAAAATGATAACACCACAACCCAAAACCTCTGGGACACAGGAAAGGCGGTCATAAGAGGAAAGTGTATAGCAATCCAGGCCTTCCTAAAGAAGGAAGAAAGATCTCAGATACACAGCCTACCCTTACACCTTATAGAACTGGAAAAAGAACAGCAAATAAAACGCCAAAACAGTAGAAGACAGGAAATAATAAAGATTAGAGCAGAAACCAATGCTATGGAAACCAAAAAGACAGAACAGATCGATGAAACCAGAAGCTGGTTCTTTGAAAGAGTTAACAAAATTGATAAACCACTAGCCAGTTTGATCAAAAAGAAAACGGAAAAGACCCAAATAAATAAAATCATGAATGAAGGAGGAGAGATCACAACCAACACTGCAGAAATAAAAACAATAATAAGAGAATATTATGAGCAATTATATGCCAATAAAATGGGCAATCTGGAAGAAATGGACAAATTCCCAGAAACATATACACTATCAAAACTGAAACAGGAAGAAATCAGAAATTTGAACAGATCGATAACCAGTAAAAAAATCGAATTAGTAATCAAAAATCCCCCAAAATGCAAGAGTCCAGTGCCAGATGGCTTTCCAGGGGAATTCTACCAAACATTTAAGGAAGAGTTAACACCTATTCTCTTGAAGCTGTTCCAAGAAATAGAAATGGAAGGAAAACTTCCAAACTCTTTCTATGAGGCCAGCATTACCTTGATTCCAAAACCAGACAGAGACCCCACTAAAAAGGAGACCTATGGACCAATTTCCCTGATGAACATGGATGCAAAACTCTTCAACAGGATATTAGCCAACCGGATCCAACAATATATCAAGCAAATTATTCACCACGACCAAGTGGGATTTATACCTGGGATGCAGGGCTGGTTCAATATCCACAAAACAATCAATGTGATTCATCACATCAATAAAAGAAAGGACAAGAACCATATGATCCTCTCAATAGATGCAGAGAAAGCCTTTGACAAAATATAGCATCCTTTCTTGATAAATACCCTCAAGAAAGTAGGGATAGAAGGATCATACCTCGAGATCATAAAAGCCATATATGAAAGACCCAATGCTAATATCATCCTCAATGGGGAAAAACTGAGAGCTTTTCCCCTAAGGTCAGGAACAAGACAGGGATGTCCACTCTGGCCACGGTTATTCAACACAGTACTGAAAGTCTTAGCCTCTGCAATCAGACAACACAAAGAAATAAAAGGCATCCAAATCGGCCAGGAGGAGGTCAAACTTTCTCTCTTCACAGATGACATGATATTCTATATGGAAAAGCCAAAAGATTCCACCAAAAAACTTCTAGAACTGATTCCTGAATTCAGCAAAGTGGCAGGATATAAAATCAATGCACAGAAATTGATTGCATTCCTATACACCAACAATGAAGCAACAGAAAGAGGAATCAAGGAATTGATCCCATTTACAATTGCACCAAAACCCACAAAATACCTAGGAATAAATCTAACCAAAGAGGTGAAAAATCTACACACTGAAAACTATAGAAAGCTTATGAAAGAAACTGAAGAAGACACAAAAAAATGGAAAAAGATTCCATGCTCCTGGATAGGAAGAACAAATATTGTTAAAATGTTGATACTACCCAGAGCAATCTACACATTCAATGCAATTCCTATCAAAATAACACCAACATTCTTCACAGAACTAGAACAAATAATCCTAAAATTTGGAACCAGAAACCGAATAGCCAAAGCAATCTTTAAGAAGAAAACCAAAGCAGGAGGCATCACAATTCCAGACTTCAAGCTGTATTACAAAGCTGTAATCATGAATACAGTATGCTACTGGCACAAAAAGAGACTCTCAGATCAATGGAACAGAATAGAAAACCCAAAAATGGACCCACAAACGTATGGCCAACTAATCTTTGACAAAGCAGGAAAGAATATCCAGTGGAATAAAGATAGTCTCTTCAGCAAGTGGTGCTGGGAAAACTGGACAGCGACATGCAGAATGAACCTGGACCAGTTTCTTACACCATACACAAAAAAAACTCAAAATGGATGAAAGACCTAAATGTAGGACAGGAAGCCATCAAAATCCTCGAGGATAAAGCAGGAAAAACCTCTTTGATTTTGGCCGCAGCAAATTCTTACTCAACACGTCTCCGGAGGCAAGGGAAACAAAAGCAAAAATGAACTACTGGGACCTCATCAAGATAAAAAGCTTCTGCACAGCAGAGGAAACGATCAGCAAAACTAAAAGGCAACTGATGGAATGGGAGAAGATATTTAAACAACATATCAGACAAAGGGTTTGTATCCAAAATCTATAAAGAACGTATCAAACTCAACACCCAAAAAACAACTAATCCAGTGAAGAAATGGGCAAAAGACATGAATAGACACTTCTGCAAAGAAGACATCCAGATGGTCAAGTGACACATGAAAAGATGCTCAACATCACTCATCATTAGGGAAATACAAATCAAAACCACAATGAGATACCACCTGACACCTGCCAGAAAGGCTAACATGAACAACTCAGTCAACACAAGATGTTGACAAGGATGCAGAGAGAGAGGATCTCTTTTGCATTGCTGGTGGGAACGCAAACTGGTGCAGCCACTCTGGATAACAGTATGGAGGTTCCTCAAAAAACTAAAAATAGAACTACCCTATGACCCAGCAATTGCACTACTAGGTATTTATCCAAGGGATACAGGTATGCTGTTTCAAAGGGACACATGCACCCCAGTGTTTATAGCAACACTATCAACAAGAGCCAAAGTATGGAAAGAGCCCAAATGTTCATCGACGAACGAATGGATACAGAAGATGTGTGTGTGTGTGTGTGTGTGTGTGTGTGTGTGTGTGTGTATATATATATATATATATATATATAATGGAGTATTACTTGGCAATCAAAAAGAATGAAACCTTGCCATTTGCATCTATGTGGATCAAACTAGAGGGTATTATGCTAAGCGAAGTTAGTCAGAGAAAGACAAATATCATATGACTTCACTCATATGAGGACTTTATGACACAGAACAGATGAACATAAGGGAAGGGAAGCAAAAATAATACAAAAACAGGGAGGTAGACAAAAACAGAAGACACTCTTAAATATGGAGAACAAACAGAGGGTTACTGGAGGGGTTGTGGGAGGGGAGTGTGGGCTAAATGGGTAAGGGGCATTAAGGAATCTGTTCCTGAAATCGCTGTTGCACTATATGCTAACTAATTTGGATGTAAATTAAAAAAACAAAATTAAAAAAAAAAAAGAAGGAAAGCTCCAATGGATAATGGGGAATCTAGAAAGACAGGTTGATGCCCAGGTCAGGTTTCATGCTCAGAAAAATTAAGAAGATAATAAGCTTTCACCTAAGGCTGATCTTCCTGCTGAGGACAAGAAGGAAGTGAAGGCTAAGAATTGTAAATGGCCTGGCTGAGTATTGAAGAACTGCCCCAATGTGGTCGATCTGCAAAGACAGTGAGAATTTTGGTGGGGTGGTAGTGGTGGTGGTGGTAATCTAGTCATTTAAGAAATTCTGTATGACACCACAGGCTGACCAAACGCTCAAAGAACAGAGAGTCACACATGAAAAGAATAAAAAATCCTTAACACATACTTTTAAAGAGTTACTGAATAAGCAACTATGACCCATATTAAGCAACAACAAATTCCAAGGAAGGGGAAGAATCTGATAATATTAAAAACAGTTCTGTCGGGGCACCTAGGTTGCTCAGTTAGTGAAGCATCCAACTTCATCTCAGGTCATGATCTCTTGGTTCATGAGTTTGAGCCCCGCACCAGGCTCTCTGCTGTCAGCACAGAGTCCACTTAGATCCTCTGTCTTCCTCCCCATCTGCCCTTCCCTCACTCTCTCTCTCTTTCTCAAAAATAAAATACAAACATTATAAATAGATAGGTATATAGATGGATAGATAGATAGATAGATAGATAGAAACAGTTTTGTTAAAGGCCAAAGAAACAAGGAATTTTGGTCCTTTATAGGAAAAAGTAAACAGAAATGGTCCCTGAAAAGGACAGACAATGTACTTACTAGACAAAGACTTTTAATCAGATCTCTTAAACATAGTTGAGGTAAAAGAAACCATGGAAAAGAAATAAAGTAGGAAAATGATGTTATGAAAAAGTGGATCTTCATTCACTTCTGTGATGCTTATTGTGACTCTGGTTTGCTGGAGATAATAAACATATTCGACAGTGATTTTCTTTACTTCTTTTAGTGTGAATTTCAAGCCAGATAGAATGTAAACATTGCTTATTCTGAGTATTTTTGTATTATTGTGTGGTTATCTACACCCTCCATTCCCAGCCATATTACAATATTAAACTCATAGACATACATATATACATAAGCTTAAAAATTTTATTTGCTCTTTCTCAGCTCTTAATTTTTATGACATATGTATGCTTAAGAGTACAATACTGAATGATGATCATAATGATGAAAATGACATACTGAAAGATCTTAAAAGCATTCTGAAATTTCCAAATTGTATCCCAAATTTTCCCCCTGAACTCTGCCAATATTTGTTTGACCTCACATAGGCAGAGCTCTCATGAATTCATTCCTCCATTTATTCATTCAGAGCATACTATATAACAAACCAACAGAAGAATTTTAAATGGCTAAGTTGAGGAGTACCTGGGTGGCTTAGTTGGTTAAGCATCCCACTCTTGACTCCTTCTCAGATCATGATCTCATGGTTCGTGAGTTCGAGCCAGGACAGGCTGTGAGCTAACAGTGCAGAGCCTGCTTGGGATTCTCTCTCTCCCCCACTCTGTCTGCCCCTCTGCTGTTCATATGCTCGCTTGCTCTCTCTCTCTCTCTCTTAAAATAAGTGAATAAACTAAAAAAAACCCACCAGAAATGTTATGGAATGTTTATTGTTATCAGTGAGGTATTAAATAAATTTAATAAAATCTCAAAGTTATTTTCAATTTTAAGATTGTATTTCTTGGAAGTTATGAATATTGAACCACAACTTCACAGGTCACCAAGAATAGTGGTTCTTACTATTCAAAGGTATAATTAAAACTAATGAAATCTTATGGTAAATTTTGGGGAAAATTGGTTTTCCCTTATATGTGACAAATAGCTATAGGAGCAAACATGCCCTAGATTTTTACTTTAGTGAGCTTAGTTGTTTGAAAGATCATATCCTTTTAAATTCAAATATTACAAGTACAGTATATATATAACCTTAGCTATATCTTGTTTCCTTAGGTTGCATAAATATCAAAGTATGTTTTTAGTAATAAAATAGCTTTTATAAGTTTAAATGATATCTTCTAAACTTGATTATTTTGAGATGCACGGCTTACTTGAATCAGTTCTTACTGTTTTGTGTTCCAAAACTGTTTTGCAATGCACCACTCTATTATTGTAGTATAATGCAAAAAGAAGAGTTGAATTTTCATAAACTATACATTTAGTCAGATTTGTACTTGTGGCCTTTGAAATAAAATCAGCTACATTACTCTTTCATAACTTTGCAAGGGAATTCATAGATGTTAAATTAGTAACATAAGGTTTTTTTGTTTTTCATGTTTATTCATTTCTGAGAGAGAAAGAGAGCATGAGCAGAGGAGGGACAGAGAGAGAGGGAGACATGGAATCTGAACCAGGTTCCAGGCTCTAAGCTGTCAGCACAGAGCCCAATGCGGGGTTTGAACCCATGAACCTTGAGATCATGACCTGAGCTGAAGTCAGACACTCAACCAACTAAGCCAACCAGGCACCCCGGTAACATAAGGTCTTTTTATTTTGCTATGAATGATCACGAATCATAAGTAAGTGTTGATAAAACTGGAAAGTGGGGGCCTAGCTGGCTCAGTTGATAGAGCATGTGACTCTTGATCTCAGGGTCATTGAGTTCAAGTCCCATGTTGGGCCTAGATCTTACTTAAAGAAAAAAAAGGAAAGAAGTTTAGAGTCGAATGGTTCTTATAAGTATATACCGAGATTTTAGTGCATGTATAATTTAATCATAGACATAATATTTTATATTGAATTTATTTTTTAATTTTTTTAGGGGGGCAAAGAGCGAGAGGGGGAGAGAGAATCTTAAGCAGGCTCCATGTTCAGTGCAGAGCCCAATGCGGGGCTCTATGTCAAGACCCCGAGATCATGACTTTGGCTGAAATCAAGAGTTGGACACTTAACCGACTGAGCCACCCAGGTACCCCTATTGTATTTATTTTTTAGAAATAAATTTCTTTTAACTAACTGGTATATCACAAAGCAATGATTCATGAAAAATGTACAACTTACAAAGACAGATTTGAAGATAAAAAGCCTTATATAGATATCTTAGTTAACCTCATATTCTTTTATTGATATTTCTGAAAAATTATGTTGTTACTATAACTTACAAGATTTTTGACCTTATGCAAATTTTTTATCCTGTTAACTCAATTTCCCTAGTTATAAAATTGGAAAATTATAGCACCTAACTCATAGGGGTTTTTCTGATTATTAAATGAGATGGTACAAGCCAAATACCCAGAACAGAGACCAGCATATATTAAGCACTCAATAGTTAGTTATCATTAATTACTATGTGTGTTACCTGTAGTGACAGTGAGCTAGAAAATTTGCATTTAATAAGGAATAAAGTTAACATTTTGTGGAATTATAAGAATCTTGAGTTGGGACATATTGGAGAAGGGGGGATTTTCTTTTTCTTACTTTATTAATAGTTTAGTAACAAATCTCACTTTTGGTAAATTTGTCTTTGAATGCTTCGTGCCTTATTGCAAAGAATAAGAAAAGAATACAGACAACATTTCAGTATCATGAAGGAAGATGTCATTCTTTCTGAATTTGCCACTGTTACAGACAGTAAAAAAACTCATAACTTCTGCAACCTCTAAATATCTGTCATAGATACGTTGTTTCTCAAAGTGTGGCCCCATGACCATTTGATTCTGAATCCCTTAGCTGCTAAGGAAAGCTTCTGTTAAAATGGCAGCTTTCTGAACACCAACCAGATTGAATGAATCAGACTCTCAGGAGGTGTGTCTCATCTGACTCTCTTTTTAGCAAGCTCCACAGGTGATTTTTACACATGGTAAAGTTTGAAAAATTGTAATCTAGTATGACATAAGGAAACTGCTATCAATCATTTTGCCTTAGGGCTTTCACAAGAGTGAGAATTTTATTCTTTATTTTACAAATAGTTTTTGATTTCCATCTTGGATCAGTCAAGAAAATGAACAGTGATTACTGGCAGCAATTTTGAGGCTTCAAATAGAGATCCATACCTGTTATAGAGTGGAAATAAATACCAGAAATCAAAGGTTTTATTTTTAAAATGAAACTAATGGGTTTTGATTTAATTTCTCTTTGTAAAGTGGGACAGACTCATGAGTTTTATGGTTCCTTAGTTAAGAAACCCCAGCTCTTCCTTATGACATTTCCCAGAGAAATAAGGATAAACTGATTTTTTAAAAATAGGCTCTATGCCCACGTGAGGCTTGAACTTACAACTCCAAGATCAAGAGTTGCATGCTCTACCGACTGAGCCAGCCAGGCCCTGCCTAGACTGATTTTTAATAGGGCTGGTTGATACCTTTTGAGATAAAATGGTAATCGTGCACTCATAAACCATCATACTGTAATTTTTGCTTAAAAGTGGTTTCTTTAAATATGTTATTTTGTTGCGGTGCCTGGGTGGCTTAGTCGAGTAAGCAGCTGACTTAGGCTCAGGTCATGATCTCGCAGTTCGTGAGTTCCAGCCCCAAGTCGGGCTCTTGGCTCACAGAAGGCTGGAGCCCGCTACAGATTCTGTGTCTCCCTCTCTCTTTTCCCCTCCTCTGCTCATGCTCTGTCTCTCCCTCTCTCAAAAATAAATAAACATTTAAAAAATTTTTTTAAATGTTATTTTATTGTCCTAATTATATTTAACGTGAGATCGACCTTTTAATAAATTTTTTCCATTATTTTTTAATTTTAATTTTTATTTATTTTTAATTCAAGTTAGTTAACATAGAGTATTATCATGGTTTCAGGAGTAGAACCCAGTGATTCTGCTCTTACATATGACACCCAGGGCTCATCCCCGCAAGTGCCTTCCTTAATGCTTGTCAACCATTTAGTCCATCCCCCACCCACCTCTCCTCCAGCAACCCTGAGTTTGTTCTCTGTATTTAAGAGTCTTTTATGGTTTGCCTTCCTCCCTGTTTTTATCTCATTTTGCCTTCCCTTTTCCTATGCATCTGTTGTGTTTCTCAAATTCCACATCTGAGTGAAATTATGATATCTGTCTTCTTCTGACTTATTTCGCTAACAAATTTTAATCGTACATTATTATTGTTGACTACACTTACAATGTTGTACAGCAGTTCTCTAGAGCTTATTCATCTTGCTTAATTAAAATTTTATGCCCATTTATTAGTAAGTCCCCATTTCCCTCTTTCTCCAGTCCCTGGGAACCACCATTCCACTTTGATTCTATGAATCTATTTTAGAGACCTCATATAAGTAGAATTGTGCAGTATTTGTCTTCCTGTGAGTGGCTTACTTCACTTAGCATGCATCCTCCAGGTTCATCACGTCACATATTACAGAATTTCCTTCTTTTTAAAGGCTTTATTGTACTCCATTGTTGTATGTACCACATCTTCTTTACCCATTCATCTGTCAAGGGACAGTTGTTTCCACATCTCAGGTATTATGAATAGTGCTGCAATGAACATATGAGTGTAGACATCTCTTTAATATCCTGATTTCTATTCATTTGGAAAAATATCCAGAACTGAAATTACTCAATTTAGAGGGGATTTTGATAAATTGATAATCACTAAAGGATTTGGATTATTTATTGATACCGCTAAATTGGTATTTCACAAATATTTATCATATTAGTTTTTATCTTATGGATATATTATCTCCAAAATAAAATTTAGATATTCTGGTGTTACCTGCAACTTTATGAAATTATACACAATACTGGTGATTATTCAGATGATAGGTGCAAATGGCAGTTTTGATGAATTGAATGTAAAAAGACAACATTTAAATAACATTGAAAAGAAATTGTTTTATTTTGACTAACTGATTTGATTGGTTTCTTTTGCATGCTATGCATATACAATATAAAATTCAGGATTTTTGTGGTGATGAATTTATTTCATGATGTCTTAAATGATTAAATTTTTATTCTCAGAGGGGGAAAATATATGTGTTATATGAGTATAGCATATATATATCATTGTTGATTTGAAGTTCAAAGTGATAAACAAGTTCGATCGTCAGGATCATTAATAAATCATAGAGACATGAAAGGAGACTCTTTTTAAATTGGGATATTAGTGACTACAAAGACAATCAGTATCCAGAGAATAAGCTCAAACAGGTTTGTCTGGGAAAAGTAGAAGACTTAGGATGCTGGCATTTACCAAGTGATGGAAATCCTGATGAAACACTGCCATGACTTAGGTGATACTGTGCCACTTTGTAATGTGACTCAGACAAAGTTTCTTTGCACACTTTTATTAACCTCCTGTTCTATTCCTGCTATAGTCTACTGTTACTTATTTAAAATTTCTTGCCTTCGCAGTGGGCATGGTGGTGTTGTGTCCAAGGGTCAGTCATTGGCATGTACCATTTACCTGAGTAGCACGGATGTGCCTTCTTGGTTATCTTGCTTCTCTCCAAATTGTACTCATAGATTCCATGCATACTCATTCCTCTTCTCCAGGAGTATGGTTCTTATACTTATTTGATGATTCCAAATGCAATGACTGTTCACCATTCGCTAAGATTGACAATGGTTGTTGTTCTTCTTCCCACAGATGGAAGCTATTGTTCTGTACTGGATCTAGAGAAGTATGTTGGTAGAGTTTCTTGTTCCTCCGTTATGACTGTTGCTTCCCTCCCACAGGCCTGCACCAGTGGGTATTTTCCAGGAGTCCTTCTGACTTTTTCTGTCAGTGCCTGTTGGGTTTTGTTGAAAAAGGACATGAAAGAGTATATGGACTTCTCCAATTTCCGATGCCAATTTCAGGGATTACACATTGTCTCACCAGGCCATGTTTGGTCTTCACCAAGTGCCACTGATGCTAGCTGAACTCTTCTTACCAGTGTCTGATTGTGTCTACCCCAGGCGAGTGCTTGTTCTTCATTTCTCCTTGCAGCATCATGATCTTTCCTTAGATATGGGACCATTGACTTTAACTCTCTGGTAGTTCAAGAAAAGCCATATAATTTGAAGTTGGTCTAGCTCTTTTTTATTGTAAAGGGGTAAGCAGCACTCCTTCAACACTAAAACCCAGGCCAGATGGAATCAAAACCATTATTCACGTAGTTTTAATTTTAGCAAGTGGAGTGAAAATCCACATTCTAGCAGTGCCTTTGACAATAATGTCACTTTTCTTTATACTTGCAGTATTCTTACTCTTGGGTTAAAAAATATACAGCATATATAAATATTTCATAACTACTAAATTATTTTCAGGATGTTTCAGAAACATTTCAAAATGTTTCTTTTTTATTTCTAGAAGATAAGTGATTGTATAGTTTCCATAGAGATGAAATTTAAAATTTGTAAAAATTAAATTTGTAATAGAGTCATCTGATCAAAGTGATGTAATAAAGCCTAGATATTGCTCTGTTGGAGTTTGAACAGTAATGTTGCTTGTATTTTCTGTAAACACTCTTCTTCCCAAATTAAAAATGTAAAGCAGGAAATTTCAGTCTAAAACAAGGCCAATGAGAACATAAAAATATAAATTTCTTGTATGTATTTTTTCACAAAAGTATTGGCACAAGGTCCAGAAAGTTATAGGTGATGGTAGACATGTTCTACACCCTTTATTCATATGGCTTGGTAATTACGTATTTAATTAAATATGAAGTCTTCATCTAGACTGTGTTGGATTATAGTAGAAAAACCAAATAGTAACGACAATGTTCTGAAAAAGATTGTGTACTAGGTGTTGAATCATTTTATCAAAGAGCTCAAAGATCTTATGTACAGAGGTCCTTAAAGAGAACATTGATATAATTGTACAGCTATGTATTATATAAATTCTATATAGCACAGTCCCCGTTATTTACTTACTAGATCATTGAAGATTAACTGTGCTTTTCCCTTTCAACTGGATCATCTGTTGTCATTTTACTTTTACTTACATAATTTTATTTTGCTGTATCTCATCCAGGTTCTATTCAAACCAAGGGTCCCTTTATTGTTGTTCCATGGGCCACTTTCTCTCTTTGTGCATTCTGTTTTCTCCTATCCACTGTGACAGATAATTGGAAAAGGATTCCACTACCTGTTATAGTGGAAATACAATGGAATGTGAATCCATTGTATGCAATGAGTGATGCATGCATTGTCAGGGTACTCATTTCTTAAAGACTTATAGGACAAGATCAGTGACACGATGTTAATTATTATCTTCATGTCACTAATTTCCAATTTAATGCTTTAAGACTCTGAAGCTAAGTATAACCAGAAAAGCCTATATATTTTCCATAGCCATCCTAACCCTCTCAAATTACATCTAACTGTATCTTTATTATTTCACATACTTTCATAGGTCCAGAGTGTTCAATATCCACCTATAAATTTGAGAATAAAAAATAAATGTATTTTGATATTTTATTATGTTACAAATGTGCTACATATTGCAAACACACATAGATTTGAGCATGCTTACCAATTTGCAGTTTAGGTAAATATGTGATTATTCACGTCACAAAAACATAGCATACTAAATTTTAAAAGCTCTTATCTATATTAAAATTCCCCCTTTCCCACAGATTCAATTCATATTTTCTGCACATCTGACTTAATAAAAGTATAATATTTGGCATATTTATGAGGAACATAAATATTCCCATTTACTTGGACTCTAGTGCACATGGCCCCAGAATACTCTAGCGCTAAGGCACAAGGAAAATATTGATACCATGTCTTTGTGTAAATATTGTCTATATAGATAAATTATATTTTTATTTTCACAAGATCACTGATAGTTTCTCCTCATCTATATATATAAAAAAAAATATATATATATCCTGTGAATATTTAATCTCATATTTAAGCTTGTTTTTGAGGTTATTAATTACAATGATATTTATTTTCCATGATTAAAGACATACTAATCTGTTCAGTTTGTAAATGGAAAAGCAATTCAAAAAATGAAAATTCAAAATATTTTATTAAATGAGTTTAAATATACATTAGTAAGGGGTACTGGAATAAGTAGTTTGAGTAAGGAATTGTTTGAATAAGAAAAAATACTCAAAGCATAAAAGCATACCGCACATTTTTTACAGTGTCACACTAATTTTTGCAAATTTATGAAAAAAGAGATTGTTATTGCCACAATGAGCAAATTCATTTGTCCACAGTGACCAGTTGAATTAGTCATATAATTATACTCTTGGAGCAGATTCCTGTGTACTAATCTAGTCTTCTTTAATATAGCCCATATCTGTTAGATATGTTTTATGTAGTAGTATCTTTTTGTATATTATTTAGTTGTCATTTCTGTCATCTTATATATTTTTTGCCAGTTACCAGTCATCTCTCTGTGGGTAGAGCTGTGTGTATGCATGCACATTCATATATTTATAGATACTCATATTTTACATTATTTATTTATGTATAAATACCAGAGGAAATGACAAGATAATGCATACCAAAAAAGGTATATATTTCATAGTTGACATAGCTTGACATAGTTTATTTTCTGCTATCTCAAGTATGATCATATAAATTAAGAGTCAAATACCTGGAGATATTTCTCTCTAGGAATCAGGTAGAGAATAACACAGAAACCGTACTGACTGGTGAATTTTGTTGGAACAAAATACCTCAGAACTGATAAATTGTGCAGTGTTTTTAAAAAGGAGTTCAGATAATTGTAATAAAGATATCAAGGTAAGAGAACCACACGATGATTTTTTTTTTAATATTACAAACACAGTGTGCTTGAGTTATATAGTGCTGACAGTCCACTTTTTGTTTTTTTCCTTCACTCTATTGAGATACAATCAATATATAACATTGTGTAAATTTAAGGTGTACAACATGATGCTTTGATGTATGTTTAAACTGTGAAATTATCACCATAATAAGGTTAATTAATAGGCTAGAGTGGGTTTTTTTAAGTTCATTTTATTTAGAGACAGAGAGAGAGTGTGTGCACAGCTGCATGCAGGGGAGGGGAAGAGAGAGAGGGAGAGAAAATCCCAAGCAGGCCCCGCACTGTCAGCACAGAGCCCGACTCGGGCCTCGACCCCACAAACCCTGAGATTATGACCTGAGCTGAAATCCAGAGTTGGACGTTTAACCAACTGATAAGCTAGAGTGTTTTAAAGCAGGGCTTCTTAACCTTTAGTAGTCTGGTGAGGTCTCTGGACCCTTTCTCAAAAAAAAAAAAAAGTTTCCACTTATATTGCAAAACAGTTATCAAAATATTAAACAAACTTTCAATATGGTAATATACATACTTCTTGAATGCGTTAAATGTCAAGATTTAGTGGTGGGTCAAATAGCCACTATGATTTTGAAGTATAAATGGGAAAAATATTTTAAAGATATTTACAACATTCATTTACTTTTCTTATACACCATTTGAGTAGTGATCAAAGAGTGCTCAGTTCTTATATTTGCTGTCTTCATTTAGTTATCATACCCCCAAATGTCAGTAATTAAAATTATTAATAGATCTAGAAGACAGAGATTATGATTTTGTCAACAGTGAAAAAAGGAAAATCTCTAAAAACTGAAATTTCCACTTCCAGCCTACTTTAAATTACCTCATTTCTCTTCATGATTTCCTTTTGAGTTTAAGGAATATGACTGAGCCCATGTGTTGTAGCCTTCATTTTAGAAATACAAGCTTGGGAAAAATGCCTCCTTTTTAAAGAAATAGAAGAATTGACATAAATTAGATATAATGCCCAAACATTTATTTTATAATCAAGCATAAGGTATTCATTACATGTAAATTACAGTGTTTCACTGGATATTTGCCATCTAATTTTGACTCCAAATAATTTAAAATATTTTATCTAATTTTCCAAATATGCAACTTTTCACTTGTAATAAATAATATGCCACTAGCAAAAATGAAAAGCACATTTTGGGCAAGCCATGGATTGCTCTTATATTGATTTGGGGCAGTTAATCTTTTCAGGTAAGCATTTTGGTAATGAAATGTTTTGACCCTGGTAGTAGTAGAGTGATTTATGTTTGTGTCAGACATTATTTTTAGATATATCTGATGTCTGCTAGAAAGTCAGGTTTATTACTATAATGTTTGGGTTTTGTACAATACCAGTAAAAAGGGAAATAAACATGAAAGTGCTAACATAATGGCAAGGCAATGTCTCTCTCCCTCTTACCTAAAGTGATGATTCTTCTGCAGTGTTTGTCAAGCAGTATTTGTTTTTTAGCTGCCAATAGATTACAATAATAATTAGAGGAAGATCGGTTTTAAACAAGTTCAGCTTTAGGATTCAAGTATTTTGGTCAAACTTGTCTGAAAGTGAGTTTAGTAAGGACTAAAACTGCCCACAAGTACAGAAGGACAAAACCATCTTCATTTGAATTTCAGAAGAATGTGGGCCCTGATAATCCTTCTGAGATTTAGTCTTAAGATTTCTCAAAAAGTTAATATGATGATCTGGCAAAATCGAATCCCAATGATGCCAACTTGATTTTTCAATTGAATTCCAGATGAACTAACTGGGAATGAGCCTAATCCACATCAAAAGGGAAATTCCTATAGCACACTATTATCATTAAATTCAAGGGTAAAATAAATCTATGATTATGTATTATTTAAAAAGCAAGTTGACCACAAAATTGAACACACAATTCCTTGCAGGAACAAAGATATCTTCCCAAGTATGATGAGAAAACAGCTATTATGAGTCGCTGCCTAGGCATTTGACAGTATGACAGCCCTCCTCACACCCAGAGTCTGGACTTTGAGATAAGGACCAGAGCTTAAGATTCCCGCCACAGGATTCTGCTTGGCTTTTCTCAGGGCATCTTTTAAAGTAACCACTTGGAACAAAATATATAAATAAAAAAATAAAGTAACCACTTGGACGGGCGCCTGGGTGGCTCAGGTCATGATCTCACTGTTCCTGAGTTAGAACCTCATGTTGGACTCTGTACTGACAGCTCAGGGCCTGGAGCCTGCTTCGAATTCTGTGTCTCCCTTTTTCTCTGCCCCTTCCCCTCCCATGCTCTGTCTCTGTGTGTGTGTGTGTGTGTGTGTGTGTGTGTGTGTGTGTGTCTCTCTCTCTCAAGAATAAACATTAAAAAAAATAAATAAATAAAGTAACCACTTGGAGTGAAGCCCACAAAAAGTTAGTGACCTCTGCCCCAAACACTGTAGAAGTAATAGGTGCTTGCTACCCTGCCCTCTATCTCCTGATGGCTAATGACCTGGGAGGGGAGGACTGCCCTTCCCCAGGCTCACTGTGCCCCCACCCACCCTTGTTTTCAGGGCTTGTAAGTAATGAATCTTGTGCCTTTACTTCTTTTGTGTAGGTATATTGGAAACTGCACCTTCAAGCAAAACGATTCTGGGGTTTCCACCTCACCAATGTGGGAAACTGGATGCTGAGGGAGCTACCTGCTAAACTCTTGTGGGTGGCTTGTGCTTCCTCATTAAGCAGATCATAATCTCCATAATTATAGCAGGCTTCAGGTCCCCCAACACACCTAGTTTTCTCCATGCATATCTATTTTGTTTTACTTTGATTCCAGTTTTATCAGCTCTGTCTCTGATCTAATTTTTGCAGTGATAAAAGAGTATAAATGAAATATAACTAAAGGAGTTACGGAGAGGGTAAAGAACAGTTGATCTTTGAACAATGCAGGGGTAGGGGCACTGACCCCTTGCACAACTGAAAATCTGCATGTAACTTTTGATTGCCCCAGATCTTAACTACTGATAGCTTACTGAGGACCGGAAGCCTTTTTGACAACATAAACAGGCGATTAACATGTTGTATGTTATATGTATTATACACTGTATTCTTAAAATAAAGTAATATAGAAAAGAAAATTAAGAAAATTATAAGAGAAAATATGTCTACAATACTGTCCTGTATTTGTTGAAAAAAAAATCTGTGTATAGTGGACTCACACAGTTCAAACCCATGTTGTTAAAGGGGCAACTGTAGTTTTAATATTATATAATAATGGCTATTTCTGTTACTTCATTTAAAAATATTAATTTTTAACAATTCAAGTAATTCCTGACATAATATTAATAGCCCCTCGCCAAACTTAATCCAATCTCACTTACATGATGTTACACCCTAATCAATTAGGCATATGATCTTCCATGCTTCCATGCATACTTGGGGGGGCAGAAACAATTTTAAACAGAAAACCAATGAGTCATCTTACATATTAATGAAGAATGTACTTCAGTTGTTTTAACAGCGAGCAAATAACAATGACAAATAAGGCTTATTTCTCTTTCACACGAGAGCCTAGACTTGTAGGAGGTCCAGGGAGTGTGGTGCCTATGTCCCCTGAGATCATCCAGGGACCCAGGTTCCTTTTCTCCCTTTGCTGCACCATCCACTGTGTTGTCCTCATCTGCATGTCAATTGTGCAGGGACATCTGCAGTGGAGAGTAAGCTGGTTCCCTTTAAAGCTGTGACCTGAAGATGCCCACGTCATTTCTACTTGCATCTCATTGGTCAGAACTCAGTCATATGGCTACATCTTGCTGCAACTGAGGCTGGGAAATGTTGTCTCTTGACAGGTCAAGATAAAATTGGGGGACCTTCTATTACTAACAAAAGAGAAAGAAGGAAATAAATATCGAGGAGACAATTAGCAGTCTCTGCCATCATTTATTTACTATGGATTTATAAAATCTATCCATCGATCCATATATCCATCCACAAGTATTTACTGAGCACCCCATCACACATGAAATACTTTTCTGTGCTGGTGACACCATGTTGTGGGGAGCTCTTGTCCTCATGCACACCATCACACCATCTCTCTCCTACCATCAGATTGCTATCTCTACTTTTTTTCTTAATTTTAAAAAATGTTTATCTTTTATTTTGAGAGAGAGAGTGTGTGTGGAGGGGCAGAGAGAAAGAGGGAGAGAGAGAATCCCAAGCAGGCTCCACACTCAGCGCATAGCTCAATGGTGGGCAGCTGATCTCATGAACCAAGAGATCATGACCTGAGCTGAAATCAAGAGTCAGATGCTTAGCCCACTGAGCCACCCAGGTGCCCCTCCACTCTTTACAATAGAGCTCCAGGCAATTTCTTGGCAATACATCAAATCCCCTACTGAGACTAGAAATGTCTGAGTTCTACTGTACTGGACTAGGACTAGGGTGACTAATAATCCCAGTTTCCTCATGGTTAAAATGCTTCATAGGACACAGAACTTTCAGTGGGTTTTTTGTAAACAATAGTGTTGACAACACACATGGTAGGGTTCAGGAACTATTAAATATTTCTTAATAAACAAACAAAAAAATCAGAATAATTTTCTTCCCATTGGTACTGGATGAAATGAAATTATTTTTTTTTTAAGGAGGAGAATGAGGGGCACTTGGGTGGCTCAGTCAGTTAAGGGTTTGACTCTTGATTTCAGCTCAGGTCATGATCCCACAGTTCATGGGTTCAAGCCCCACATAGGGCTCTGCACTGACAGCATAGAGCCTGCTTGGGATTCTCTTTCTCCCTCTCTAGCTGCCCTTTCCTGGCTTGCATGTGTGTGCTCTCTCTGTCTCTCTCTCTCAGAATAAATAAAATAAAGTGGAGAATGAATTATGAAATCAATATCTGCTATTGTATATACCCAACTATATCCCGTATGTTCTTTGGAATTACAGAAAAAGTTTGATACCTCACACAAACTGCATTCTTTTTATTTACTAGTTAGATATTAGTAATACACATTTTGCAAGAAAAAAGGAGACAGTATTATTAAGTCACACAATTAAATTTTAATAATGCTCTTTTTAATAGTTATTTCCTTTAATCTGAGTAAATTCTAATTTTATAATTGCAGATAGGGCCAAATTAATCACATAGGGCCTAAATTTATAAATAAAATTGGCATATATCCACATGGAAAGTATAGACTATTATTCAATTGCCAACTTTCACAATTACTCTTTATGGAATTGTTATTTCTTCAAATTAAAATTAGACAGATGTAAACCAGTCTCACTTATCTTGGAAATATTATTACAACCTGGATCCAGAATTTCCCTTAGTAAAATAATTAAAGGAATTTTGGAAATTCAATTTTTAACAAATTAAACCCTCTAAGCCTTCCTTTCTTCAACTAATAGCAAAAACTAATAGGCAAATAAGGGAAGCAGATACTAGAGTGGATTAGACTCAGAGTTCAAATATGTAACACTTAACTGCTAATTTTCAGGGTCAAGTAAATTTCTTAAGTATTTCATGATTAAAATGGAACAAAATTTTAATGAGCAGGCAAATGATATTTATAGTACTTCAGTAACGGCCAGTCATTCAGATGTGAAAAGACTGTTTTGTGTCATTTTGCTATACTTAAGTGACGTTTAATAGCTGATTAAGTTTCATTGTAGAAACTTAACTGGGATTAAGTGTTCAAAGCTTGATTTCTATTGGAAACCTAGCCTAATGAAGGAAAATGACTCTATGTATACAGGAAGGTAGAATGAAAGGTTCGTATATAGGAATTATCATAATATATTCTTACTACTTCACTGCCTTGTATATCCGTCAGTTTGTAACCTAAAGAAATTATAAATCTGATAATAGGAACTGGTTAAAAGTTACCACCTACAATATTTGAAAGTTGCTAACATTGTAGATCCTAAAAGTTTTCATCACAAGGAAAAAAACATGTATTTTTTGGAACTACATGAGGTGACAGATGTTAACAAAACTTACTGCGGTAATCATTTCCCAATATGTGTAAATGAAGCTATTAGGCTAAACATCTTAAATTTATACAGAGCTTTATGTCAATTATATATCAATAAAACTGAAAAAAAATTAAAAGTTACTACCTAAAAAGTGTCCACTTTTTCCTAGATGAGCAAGATCTCTATGGAAGCTGCCAAACTATTTTGGGAAATTTGAAAGACATACTAGGAAAATAACCTCTCTCAAAAGTTCTTGAAAATATAATTTTTGATATGATCCTAATTGTATTGCTTCATTACTTTTCATAATGGAAAATAATATTTAATGTTGAAAATAACTATATGGAAATATTGCAGGCTTATCTTCATCCATCATTCCCTTTGAAAGATTTTTTTCTCTGCTTAGTGCTACCAAATTCAACAAGCTAATTTTTTGGCTAAAGACACTTTAATTTGTGAATGTTCTTTTTGTTCTCTTGAAGCATGTATTTCTATACAGAAGTAGGTTTGATCAGTTCCCTCTCAATTTTAATATTTTCTCTGTCTTCATGCTGACCCCTCCCTTGTCTTGTCTTTTTAAAGATGTCTGATAATAATTTGATTCCTTTCCCTGCCTTTATTCCAAGAGTGTAACAAACTTGCCTGCCCTCTCTCAAAGTGCCCCTGCTTGCCCTTGCCTTCTCCCCTATTTCTTTATGAAAGGACAACTCTGGCCACAACTCTGAATATGATTTGACTCTTTGGTATATGCAGAGGCAAACCAGTTATTTTCCTCCAGGAGTGTAATTTAAATACAATTTACTCAGCACATTAAATAGTGTCCAAAGAGTCATGTTGTTCATGCCATTTTGTATTTCCTGTCCTCTGTTAAATCCCTTATGGTGGAAATTAAAACACTTCACTCTGTGGCTTGGACTGTGATGGGGTTTCAGGAGTGATCATTAATTACACCCTCATCTGAGTTTCTAACCAATTGAGAAGTACTTGTAGAAAAAAGGCAGATGGAGATTAAAATGTCAGCTGCTTCTTTGTAAAGATAAACTGGAAAGTGGTTTGTAATTTTGGACACAGTGGGCTTATTACTACCTTCCTGAAATTGAATGTATGCACATCACATTGGCTAGTAGTTGACTTTGTGCAGAGAAAAAGGAACCTGCACATGAAGGGGGAGAAGAAAGGATGGGTTCCTAGATTGAACTTACTGGGAAAGAAAGAGAAAGGTCTGCTGCTCTGCTTATGTTCTGTTCACTCAAATTCACTGATCTACTATGTTGCTTTTCCTCTGAAGGCAAGTCATGATGGAGGAGGCAGACTGAAGGTGGAAGTTTTTCGCTTCCACACTTTCCCTTGTGAGTGAATAGGCCCCTTACATAAACATAGTAAGTAGGATATAAGAATCTCCACCACTTTCTTCCTATCATTCTCCATTTATTTTCATCTTCTTTCCACCTGTCCCATAAAACTATCAAGCCTCATTACATGCAAACTCCAGAAGCCCTATGCTCTCTCTCCATCCCTACTCTTCACATGCACCATTTGCCTGCATTAACTGGGATTGATCATTTTAATACGTTTATCATTGAATCAGAGTCAAGTGAGTCTTTTTTCTCCTGGATACCATGGTTAGTCTCAGATGCTGAAATGAACAAAACACAGACTCAGTTGTCAGGAGGTTCAATGAACATCTATCCAACATGTTTTATGTATGAATCGTTCTATTTAAATCAGGTGGTATTGTCCTACCAGGATATTATTCTCCTTAAATATTTAGACTTTGTTTCACCATGTCACTTCTGTAAGACTACAAATCATTCTCTGAAGGCAGAAGTTCCCCTATACTTGTATCTCTTTTTCCTAAGTAACTCTTGGTCCAGGTGTTCTTTGTGACTTTCTGGGGATTAGTTCAGTGACGTTTCTCTGTGGGATGTTCTCCTGAGGGGATTCATGGCTCTTCTATTTCCCAGGTATTTTGCAGCTCAAGGGCATTGTTTTTTGACTAACTTGTCTTTTCTGTCTTTGACTTGCTGATTTATGAGTCTGGCTGGTCTCATTTCACCCAAGGCCAGTCAGCTTGGTGTATTTTGTTTGTACATTGTATGTAAACTCTCTTGTGAGATTTGGTTTGTAATTA
The DNA here is from genome assembly GCF_018350195.1 of Panthera tigris. Classification (NCBI taxonomy): domain Eukaryota; kingdom Metazoa; phylum Chordata; class Mammalia; order Carnivora; family Felidae; genus Panthera; species Panthera tigris. The sequence continues at coordinate 30,735,512 of NC_056677.1, read as the reverse complement.
CAAAGACCTCCTGAAAAACCTGTAATTGGTTCCCCCATGACCTCACGTTACCCTTTGACCCTTTGTTTTGTTTCTCCTCATTTTGTCTTCTCTGGTCGGTTCACTTCATTAAGGCTTCTGTCCTCCCCACTTTAGTTGGACTGTCCTTGACTAGACCTCCAACTTTGTCTTTTACACCTTCCATCTAATGGTCAGATTTGTGCTCAAAACTTAATCAACCCATCAGCAGAATTTACCATTTGACCAGTTGAAGTTCTTTCTGCTCTTGGTTTTCATGACTATCTTTATTAATTTATTATCTCAGCGGCTGTCCATTTTCCATCTCTTTTACCACCTTCTCTTCCTCTGATCTCTGACCCTGAGGGCCAGTGCACTCTATCGTGCGGGCTATAGGTTATGCCCTGTACACTTCCAGCTCTAGTTGGATATTCTGTGACAGTGAAGTACTGGTGTGCCCATCTTTCATCCTCAAGTCAGTTTTTTCAGAGTTACACAAAAGAACATTATATGAAAACAAAGTATAAAAATATGATATCTAAATCATGGATAGAGTCTGAAATTAGATGTGATTGCTAAGAGCTCAGATAAAATATTTGTTTCAGGAAGTTCCTTTATCTTTCATTTCTGGTATCTTTTTTCAAAAGAAAACATGTAAGAAGAGCATCAGATGTGGGGCCAATCTTCATTTTGTTGCTTACTGTTCTTACAATCATAGCAGATGAAAATGCCATTATTTTAAATTAATAAAAATGTCTGGTCTTTTAAATGACCTTATGAAAGTGAAATAAAAACATGTAAATGAAATGCCCCTTCAAAAAGATGCAATTTCATAAAAATAATAGTAGGCAGATGGCATTTCTTAATTATATGTTCAAAGAAAGTAGCTTCTGGTAGTTTATCCATCATCTTCTATTTTCCTTGAATACCTTGTAATCTATCCTATTTCAAATTTGTCGTCAGTAAAAGCCTTCATTTCTTATATGCTTGTTGTGTTCTTTGTTAAACAAATGTAGATGCTTATTATTAAAGCACAGGAAACTACAGAGATTTAGGGAAGTGACATGGATAACAATTTCCATTACACTTTGATACTCATTTCTCCATCACTGAGATATTTTTGTTGAGTTTGCCATAAAATGTATTTAATGTAAGATTAAAGTGTTATTGATTTTGTAAATAAATATGTTACAATTCAATAGTTTTAAATTATTTATCAAAGTCAATCAAGTATTCTGTCTAAAAATTTTTCTGATTCTACCATATTGATTAAAACTCAATCATTGCCCTGAGAAAACTCACCCAAGGAACAGGCACCTTGGGCAACGTGGCTCCTGCTACATGATCTTTTCACACTGTGATACAGGCATTAGATTGAATAGTAATTATGCAGGGACACTATGGGGATAGGAGACATACCTCTTTTGTTCAATATAATGGCTGCTGACACCTGCAAATGATTATTACCATTATTGTATTATGCCACTATATATATAATGTGTGTGTGTGTATATATATAATATATATTATATATATATAATATATATATCCATATATCATACTGTGCAATTCTCTGAAACTTGTTTGATTAAATACTTTGTATATATGTAAAGGGTATGAATACAGAAATGATAATCTTGTGATTATATTGCCAGTCATGACTGCTCATGTATCTCCCACTTTATACATAGCAAAGCATTTCTTGATCTTAATCTTTATCTTCCTCTCACCCTTGTGCAAGCTACTACCTGGCCTGAACTACTGCGGAAATATCATTAACTTCTCTCCTAATCCCCTTTTGCTCACTTTACCATCAAAAGAGCACATTACCTCCATAAGCACATAAAATATTCCATGGCCTACTATTATTCTTAGAAGTCTCAAATCCTCACCATACCCAGCATGGCCTTAAGGTCTAATGTGCCTGCTTCATCTCTTCACAAATTCTTCCCATTCCCTCTGTCCCACCCACATTAATTCTTAAATGGGCCAAGCTGGTTTCCATCATGGAAAATTCCCACATGCTGCTCTGATAGCTAGGAGGTGATTTGTCCCTCTATGCTCAGCTAACTCTTACTCACTCACCTTCAGGTCTGGAATATTGGTCTCCTCTTGGGGAATCCTTAGCAGTCAGGGTCCCAGCACCCTATGCTCTCATAGCCTCCTTTACTTATTCATGGTAGCAGTTATCACAGCAATAATTCTAAAACTAGTTGTGTCATTGACAGTTTATTGTCAGTTCTATTCTATTGATCATAATCTCCATGAGAATGAAAAAAATCATAGTTTTCATTTCAACAAGTCCTCAATTAGTATTTGCAATTTAGAATGAATAAAGGAATGAAATGTAAATACAAATAATAAAGGATAATGTATAATAATAATAATAATAATAATAAAGGAAATGTAAATATAAATAATAAAGGATAAATGAATAAAGGAATGACAATGTAAATATAAATCATAAGAAAATTGTTCTTCTTTTAATGTTTATTTTTGAGGCACAGAGAGAGATTGCGAGCAGGGGAGGTGTAAAGAGAGAGGGAGAGATAGAATCCCAAGCAGGCCCCGCACTGGAGTGCAGAGCCCAACGTGGGGCTCCATCCCACGAACCGTGAGATGATGACCTGAGCTGAAATCAAGAGTCAGCCATTCAACTGACTCAGCCACCCAGGCATCCCAAAAAATGTACTTTTTAAAAATTTATTTATTTTTTATTTTTTTAAATGCTTATTCAGTTTTGAGAGGGAGAGAGAGGGTGAGTGGGGGAAAGAAAGAGAGAGAGGGAGACACAGAATCGAAAGCAGGCTCCAGGCTCTGAGCTGTCAGCACAGAGCCTGATGCGGGGCTTGAACCCATGAACTACAAGATCATGGCCTGAGCCGAAGTTGGACGCTCAACCAACTGAGCCACCCAGGCGCCCCAGAATGTTCTTTTAAAAGTATGTTTAGATACTGGCTGTAGAGACAAAATTATCTACCCCATATTCGTGAATTTAGCCATGGCTAGAAAGTTTCATTGGGGTGGAATCTAAAGGTCTTAGTGGTTCATAAATATCTTCACAGCATGGAGGACAGCTGATAATGGGAGGAGTTCTGAGAAGACCAGCCTGTGCTAACTATTATATATTGTAATATAGAAAAAACAACAATAGGAGTGCCTGGGCAGCTCAGTCATTTAAGTGCCTGACTCTTGATTTCATTTTAGGTCATGATCTCACAGTTCATGAGTTTGAGCCTTACATTGGGCTTTGTGCTGACAGCTCGGAGCCTGCTTGGGATTCTCTGTCTCCCTCTCTCTGCTCCTACCTCACTCTCTCAAAAATAAATAAACATTTAAATTAAAAAAAAAATAAAGAAAAAACAACAGAAGTTAGTTACATACCTGTTCAAACACAATTATAGTTAAATACATACTTATTCTGAATACTGATTTTATGAAGTGTCTTTCTAAACATTTGTTTTAAAAGGGCAGAAAATTTCTCTAATATTAAAAGGTTTATTACCTTAGTACTAAGGACTGTTGAGTTGCAACTTTGATTTTTTAAAATACTTATTTTAGAAACCTGAATTTATTCTCTTAAAGTTGGCAGCTATGTTTATCATGAGACTGATTTTATCCAACAACCAGATTATTCACTGACTTAGCTGTTAACAACTCAATCCACATAAAATGACTGTACAGATTCTGTCCAAATTGGGAACATAGCAAAAGGCTTATTAATTTATAACATGATTTTTCATATAAAATATTGAGACTCTAACAGATCAGTTTTAAGACATAATGTAGAAGCATGATTTTTTTAATCATGATTTTTGTCATTGGTGGGTCTGTCCCTCTCCCATAGGGGCTTATATCAAACATATTTGAGTTACAGACAGGGGGATATATGTAGCATGAAAAATATGCTCACATGATTATTACTTTCCTCACCTTCTGTCCTCAGCTGATAATTACATCTCTATTTTTACCAATGGATATTCTTATAATCAGAATTATTACAGCTATACAGACAGATCTGCAAAGGAGTTCCAATGCTTCAGAAACTAAAATTAGTTTCTCATTTTTTAGTTTCATTTTGACACCACCATTCCCATAAAGGCTTCAATAATTAAGTGGAAATACTTGCGGATATCAACCACATACAGTATTTGCATCTGTGGAGGTAAATTAGTATATGCAATGAAAATGAGAGGGAGGAAAAAAATGAGGGAATGGTTGATTGTGTGTGTGTGTCTGTGTGTGTGTGTGAGTGTGTAGGTTTTCCTCAATTTCAAAATATTTTTATATGAAGAAGGAGCAGGAAAGTTATCTCCTAAAAACAGGCATTTCGGGGCACCTGGGTGGCCCAGTAGGTCAAGCATTCAACTCTCAGTTTCAGCTCAGGTCATGATCTCATGTTTCATGAGTTCAAGCCCTGTGTTGGGCTCTGTGCTGACAGTGCAGAGCCTGCTTGGGATTCTCTCTCTCCCTCTGTCTCTGCCCCTCCCCCACTCATGCTATCTCTGCCTCTTCAATATAAATAAACTTAATTTTTTTAAAAAAATAGTCGTCTTTTCTACAGTCATGTTTTAGAGAATCAGGAAGATAAAAGATCTTATAATTTTTTCAAGTACAAAATGTATACACATTCTTTGATAAGTAGATATAAACTTTGTGTTATTACAGCACAGTACTTTCCATAAGGCAGCCATACTTGTCTGATGTTTTATGTGTTAGCTGTTTTTAAAAAACATTTGAAATGATTTGGGACTCCACGTGCAGTGACCACATGTGTGAGTCATGTAGTTCACAATCTACAGTGAAGGTACACAACCTTCCTGCCTCAAGGAGTTGTCACTTTGTTTAGGTGGTATTTATGCTAAAGAACCTTCTAGAAATATAGAATTTCACAGAAGGAAATGCTAAGAACATAGTACCCTTTAGAGTTTGTGTATCTGCTGAAAGTCTAACTGTATTTTGCTGGTTTCAAAGCTCTATATTAGATTTTCAGTGCAGGGATACAAAAAAATCTAGGTAAGGGACAGCAAATAAATGCCTACAATTGCTTTTGTTCTGCCACTTAGACTTTCCCCCCTTAAGTTTCTGTAATTACAAAGACATTTCAAATGAGTCGATATTTCTAAGTTCATATATCACGTAGGAATCAAAACAGAACAGACCCGTACAAATATAGCCGTATTTAGTACCAATACTAAAATTGGAATGATGCAGAGAATATTGGCATGGCCCCTGCACAAGGATGACACACAAAACAAACCATAAATGCCAACTAGAGTCACAAAAGGTGTCCCTAAAATCTGAGAGCAAAACAGAAGATAGGAATTATAAAAAAGTAGCATAGTTTCTCACACAAATAAAAGAAGTAACCTATGTCAGAGTTTCTCAACTTCGGCACCATTTGGGACAATTCATTCTTTGTCGGGTGACTATCTTGTGCATCGTGGGATATTTAGCAGCATCCCTGGCCTCTAACCACCAGATATCAATAGCACACATTCTCCCTGCTTTGTGACAATCCAAAATGTCTCCACTCCTTGCCAAATATCCCCTAGGGGAAGAAGGCCAAATCATTCCCTCCCACTCTTGGAAAATCATCGATCTAGCTAAAAGCTTGTCCATCTGTGGACACGTAGGTGTGTTGGGGAGATTCTGAGACGTAGGATTCCTGGATCAAATGGATGTAGGACAATGCCTGGTGTTTCTTTGTGTCACAGAAAGATGAATGGTCAAAGTTTAATTTTTTTGTCAAACCAACAGGTGAGGGAAAATGTCTCTGTGTTGCTTTGTTTTGTATTTTCAAGCTCATTTTGACAGGACAATTTTTACTTATTCTGTGGTCAAGAAGATCACCCTAACAGGATTTGTTATTCTTTAAAGTCACGCTTCTCAAACTTGGTCATTGTTCAGACAATTTAAGTTAAGGAGAAAAGGTGTTTTGGTCTCCCTCTGTGGGCTTTAATCATTTTTATTAGCCAATTACTTAAATTCAAACAAATATATAAAAGAGCATATCTTTAGCATACAGCTTCCATAAAGCTGTAAAAATGAATAAGTGTACAAATTAAATAATAACAGAACAATCAAACCCAAATGTTCAAATTACAAATGCTAATTTAATGTGGCCAATGATATACCATGAACATTTAATCAGAGCAGACAATATGAATACGGAACTGCTGGTTAAGGAGGATACTTAGGTGTTTTCCTTTGCCTTTCCTACAGACTGCCACAATCTGCCCTCCATTGCTAAGCCACTCCATCACCTTAGATCTCATGAAAAGATCTAGGGAAGCATGTGAGTCTTCTTTTTTAGTACAAAATTATCATTTATGTATAAGTCCTTTCCTTCTAGAACCCTCTTTCTCTGATTGTAGAAGCATTTCTGGAAGCTTTGGTTCCCAGGCCCAGGGATTTGTGACCCCTCTGGGCCTGGTCTTTAGAGGGAACTCATTTTCACCTATGCAATCATAGTTTATCTTTCTTGAGAAGTGACATTATTGGCTGCCAAGAATTTTCTGTGAAAGAATCAAAATTATCAATTGTATGGGGGTTTTTTTGAGAGAAAGAGAACATACAAGAAGGGAATAGAGGCAGAGGGAGGGAGGGAAGGAAGGGGGAGGCAGAGAGAGAGAGAGAGAGAGAGAGAGAGAGAGAGACAGAGAGAGAGAGAGAATCTTAAGCAGGCTCCACACTCAGCACAGAGCCCGAATCAGGGCTCAATTCCACAACCCTGGGATCATGACCTGAGCCAAAATCAAGAATCAGATGCTCAACTGACTGAGTCACCGAGGCTCTCCAAGTCATGACCATGTTAATAGATACTTTATAGTAACAGTCAAAATATAGTCATAATTGAAAAACACAATTGAGGGGTATTTTCTGTCATTCTTTGTTTCAAATGTATTTGATTTGCCTCACTAGAAGAGACACTTATAAATAACACCAGTAAATATAAAAGCAATTTTTCAAAATTATGAAAAAATAAAAATAATTATAACAAAACCTTAGCATAGATATTAAATGTAACTCTTCCTGGATAACATGGTAGAAAGGGAAATACTATGCATTACATATTTTCATGGTTTGGTAAAGGAAAATGCACCATTCCTTCATATTACCATACCTGTTTGAGAAATTTTAGGTAATTTTTCATTTTAAATATTTTGAGATATAGTGTACTACATAATAATGGTCAGTGACCTACAATTATGCTTTTTTAAAAAATAAAAGATGGCCATTTTATATTGCTTGAAATAAAAATCAAAGTCCTAATATTATAACTTAAGTCAATGAAGACATTTTGGTTGGGTGCAGAGCTCATACAGCATTAATCAGTTTGATAATCATTTTAGAACAGGAATCAGTAAACTTTTTCTACAAAGAGTTATATAAAAATATTTTAGACTTTGTGGGTCATACATTCTTTGGCACAACTACTCAACTCTGTCATGGTAGCATGAAAGCAGGTTTAAACAAATTTTAAGTGAATGGGCACAGCTGTGTTACAATACAATTTTATTTTCTAAAACATTTGACCCTTACATATCTTATCTTGGAGTATATTCTCAAGTACTAATTATCTTAATAATCCCTATAACTTTTTATCTGCTCATCATGATTGCTAGTACATTCCAAACTGAAACACTAACAGAAAAATGCAAAAATGGATAGGAATGGTAAACAAACTCAGATATATTTATACAATTGAGTACCACTGTCCAATTAAAAGCAACAACCTAGTGATATGTGGATCAACATGAAGAATCTCAAACACTTCCTGCTGTGTGAAAAAAAAAAACAGACACAGAAGAATACATACTGTATGATTCCATTTATGTAAAGTTGTAGAACAGGCAATGCTAACCCACAGCAATAGAAATCAAAAGAGAGGTTGCCTTGTGGATGCCATCATTGACTGGGAAGGAGTATAAAGAGACTTATTTCAGTGGATGTAAAATCTACCTCATTTTTTAAAAGGGTAAAAAAGAAAAAAAAAAGATTGCTTAAGATGTCATTTATTTGCCAAAAGCATCCTAATCATAACAGGAATGTCAGTAACCTGGGTCTGAGGTCAAACTCATAATTTGATTCATAATCTGATATGCAGATGGGATTTATTTACATATTTCAGAAGTTAGATTTCACATTTACTTGGAGTTTGACTTATTTTGCTTTATGGCACTAGAACAGATACAAGAAAGGGAAAAAAAGCAAACATACCTAGAGAATTCATGATGTGCCAAACATTGTGTTACCTGTGTTACACGATATTTAATATCATAAATCTGTGAAACAAACATGAGTAAACTGACACTTTACAAAATCAGGTAACTTGTCCAAGGGCACAGACAGTACATCACAAAACTATACAATCCATATGTGTCTAATCTCAAATTTTAGCTCTTCCCAACCTTAGTATGACTGACTAGCAGTTTACCTACAGAAGACTCAGAAAAACTACAGTGATGATCACACATGTCATTATAAAGGGGATTCCCCTTTAAATGTGGCTTAAAAGATATGATCAAAGACGTTGGTAAACCTTAAATACCTGGTGAGGCTGAGCCAGCAGCACTTAAAACACTTAGGTTTTGTTTTTGTTTTAAGATTTTATTATTAAGCAATCACTATACCCAACATGGGGCTTGAACTCACAACCCCAATATCAAGGGACTGAGCCAGCTAGGGGCCCCTTGAGGCACTCCCTTGAAACAAAACCCAATCTGTTGCACTGGTGAGACTTCTTTTGGGGTAATTTTCCATGGCAGATCAGCAGGGAATGTTTCTGTTGTTTGCATCTGAATCCACACAGGTTTTTGCAGCTTTCCCTCATACCCACAGGCTTTGGCATCACTGATTACTGTCCATGTTTTGGGATTTGTGTTTCAGTAGTATGTGTGTGAAAGACCACAAAGGCATGTGAACTTACAGGGAAAGAATGTTGTCCCTGAAAAGGTGTTGCAGAAAGCCATCAGTTCAACAGCTGGTATCAATAAGGCACATTCTTCTTCCTTTTCTATAACCACCACATTCACCATTTAACCTAACAAATGCTTTGCCCATTGTACAGTGGACTATATTCAGCACCTTTAACTCAGTAAAGTGCTAATAATGGGGTTATGCTGTAATGTGCCTGTGGTCATTAGCAGTACAATTTAAAAAACACCAATCTTTCTCAGGCAGTATCGTGAGGCTTTTCCAAGTATTTTCACATAAAACATGCATTTTGTTTAAGAAAAAATTTTTTAACGTTTATTTATTTTTTTGAGACAGAGAAAGAGCATGAACGGGGGAGGGTCAGAGAGAGAGGGAGACACAGAATCTGAAACAGGCTCCAGGCTCTGAGCTGTCGGCACAGAGCCCAACACGAGACTCTAACTCAGGAACAGTGAGATCATGACCTGAGCCAAAGTCGGACGCTTAACCGACTGAATGAGTCACCCAGGCGCCCCTAACCATTTGCATTTTTAAAAGAAAACTGACAATGACTTTGCCAAAACCTTAAGATTTATATTTTCACCTCAGAAATTGTTTAAGCATTCCATGGTTCTCTTTGTTTTCCTGATGAGCATTAAAAAAAAAAAAAAAACTCTTATTTCATTCAGTGTCTCAAGTCACACTGATAATAGAGTGTATGATAGGATCTGGAAGTTTCCCATAATGTTGGTTATCAATGAGCTTGAAGTGGACGGTGTCACTGACATTGAAAGAGACCCAGTATTTTTTTTTTAGGTCCTCTATTACTTGGCTTTAGGCTGACAAGTCAGAGAAGGTAATATATCAAGCAAAAGTATGTGGTTCAGTTTTGCTAATGCAATTTATGCTCAACTGTGACACAGAATTTAAGATGGAAAATCCTATTAGGTCTTCATTTGCTGCTCAAGCCAGAGCAGCAGTGCTGTTATGCTCAAACTTTATGCATTTAATATTCACTAAAATATAGTGCCTGCAAAGTGAAGACCACAAAAAGCTGGATGCTGATAGAAATAAACCAATATTGTTTAGGAAAATGTTTCTACTGGTTTTCAATGGGCATCCCAAAGCTTTTTATTTTATTTTTAAAGTTTATTTATCTATTTTGAGAGAGAGAGAGAGGCAGAGAGAGGAAAAGACAGAGAATCCCAAGTCTCCACACTGCCAGCAAGGAGCCCAACGTGGGGCTTGAACCCACAAAACATGAGATCATGACCTGAGCTGAAATCAAGAGTCAGACACTTAATTGACTGAGCCACCCAGGAGCCCCTGCATTTTATTTTTTAACATGTGGATTTTTTTTTCCTCATTAATATTTAAAGGCTCTTTCTTATGAAAACTTTAAGCAGAGATGACTGGGTGATACATCGATTCCACTGTCTATCTTATTTTCGTGCTCTACCATAACTGTCTTTTTTGCACTTGTGGTATCATATGCTACATGATGACATTTCAGCCTCTCATTTGCACATGTTCAATATACTTTAAGTAAGTACACTTTACTTGAATACAAATGCTCCCTGTTGTTTTATATTTTAAATGCTGACTAGAAACTGGTATATTTTTCTTCATCATATGCTAGAAAAATGGTATGTTTTTGTTTGACTAGACCTGAGGTTTAATTGCGTCCACTCAACAAGACTGCTAAACTTTGCTGAGTGGAGAAATAAGAGGTTCATGTCCCCAGGTCATATTAAATACTTCTCCCCCTGGTGTTGGACAAGATGTGAGAAGTACAAATTTGGAAAGGCAGGACCTAACTTACATATTTTTCTCATTTTACAACTGCCAGAAGCATGTGTTGACATGACTCACCTGTCTGTGCTTTGTGGTGGCTCAGGATGGTCCATGGACCTACCATATAAATGAACTGTACAAAGGTACTGTGTATGTACGAATGCATTCTATGGACTTAAGTAAAAATTCATGAACACTAAAATGTTTGATCGCCTACTGCAATTGGACTTCTCACCTTTGCCAGCACAGGCTCTCAACTGACCATTGTGACTATGTTGTAATGTTGTCATTAAACTATTTTATGCCAATTAACTGAAAATATTCCAAGCTATTAGATTCTTTTTTAAGAAGTCTAAATACACTTGATGCCTTCAAAATAGTTTTTCAGGCTTAGGGAAATATTTTTAACTGGTTTCATGAATAATCAACAGGATCCTCAGAACAAATGTTAGAAACACTTTGTTCACTTTGAAATACCAACAAAGAACAGTTGAAAATAGGTCATAAGAAATTATATATTTTCTTTGCTTTATCCAATGTTGAAACCATTTTCTTCTTCCTTTTTTTAAAAAAAATATTTCAATCACATTCTTATCATTTTAGCTTGGATGGTTTTCTCTTCATGTTTGAGCTAACACAATTAGCTCTTCATTAGTCTCACTTCCAATCCACCTTACAAAGTGCCATAAAACTAATCTCCCTTATACTTTGTCATAACATGTCACTTTTCTTATCAAAAGCATTCAAAGATTTCTTGTTGCTTATACAGGGTAGCATTTCAATTATAAATGCTGTCCATAGTACTAGCCTATTCAGATTTTCTAGGATTCCTCTTATGTTTAAAACACATTCTCTGCTTCAGTCTATGCAAAGGGTCACTATTTCTGAAGCCCATCTTATGCATCCCTCCCCCTCAGCTGTCTTCATTTTCTTTAGGCTCCTAAAATACCCTCCTTTCCATGCACTTAAATTCTATTTTCAATGTTCACATCCTATTTTATGATGCCAACATAGTGTTGGTGCATGCATGTGTGTGTCTTTACTTACTAACTTACTTTCTTACTATTTGGTGTATAGTTCTGAATTTTAACACAGGCACAGATTCCTGTAACCACCACCACAATAAAGATACAGAAAAATCTCATCACTGCTAAAAACTCCTTTTGTTTGAATATTTATTTATTTTTGAGGGGGAGAGGGACAGAAAGAGAGGGACAGAGAGAGAATCCCAAGCAGGCTCCACACTGTTAGCACAGAGCCTGATGTGGGGCTGGATTGCATGAACCCTGATATCATGACCTGAGCCAAAATCAAAAAGTTGGATGCTCAACTGACTGAGTCACCAAGGTGCCCCTAAAAAGTCCCTTTCATAGCAATTTTGTAGTAAACATTCCTCTTGCCCTTAATCCCTGGTAATCACTGATGTATTCTCATTGCTTTTAGTTTTGCTTTGTTTAGGATGTCCTATGATGGAATTATACAGCATGTAATCTTTTGAAACTATCTTCTTTCACTCACATAATGCCTTAAAGATTCATCTAAGTTATTGTATGCATCAATGATTTTTTCCTTTGTATTTATAAGTACTGTCCCATTACATGGATTTACTATGCTTTATTTATCTGTTCACTCCTTAAAAAATTTTTGTGTTGCCTCCAGGTTCTAGCAATTACAAATAGAGCTGCTGTAAACATTCATATACAGGTTTATGTGTAAACATGTTCCCATTTTTCTGGGATATATATCTGGGTGTGAAACTGCTGGGCAGGGCTAGGCTGAGATATACTGGAACTAGAGGCACAAGGTAAAATCAGTAACATATCCAACTTTTGATATTTTGTCCTTCATGGATTTTTGCATTAATTTTAGTGTTTTAATATATTACAATGAAATAACATTTATTTTGATTGCCATTTTTTTGACATGCCCTTAATTTTCTTAAGGTGAACGTCTCCATTGCTTCACTTTAGTTTTATATTTTTGTTTTTTAATGTTTATTTATTTTGAGAGAAAGAGAGAGACAGAGAGAGAGAGAGCCCGCCCATGAGTGGGGCTGGGGGGTGGAGAGGGAGAGAGAGAATCCTAAGCAGACTCCACACTGTCAGCACGGAGATCAACACGAGGCTTGATCTCATGTACCATGAGATCACGACCTGAGCTGAGATCAAGAGTTGGACACTTAACCAACTGAACCACCCAAGCACCCTGATTCATTCTAGTTTTGACCTTATTTCTGGGTAAGTTTATGTTTAACTTTGTGAGAAATTGTTGTTATCCAGAGTGGCTTTAACCATTGTGCATTCTCAGCATTAATGTGTGAGAATTCTAGTGGCTTCACAGCATTCCTGGTACTTGGTATTGACAGTTATTTAGATGTTGAGGATGTTGTAATGTGGATGAGGATGAAGATGATGGTGATTATAGGCAACCTAATAGTTATGGAGGGGTCTCTCTTTGTGGTTTTAATTTGTATTTTCCCTAATCACTAATGATACGGAACTTTAGTTGATGTGATTACTTGCCATCTATATACCTTCATTGGTAACACATTTCTGATGATTTCTGTGTATTCATTCATGATATTGGAATTTTCCTTTTCTTATAATGTCTTGGTCCAACTTTAGTATCAGGATAATTATGGACTCATAAAATGAATTGGGAAGTGTTCCTTCCTCTTCTGTTTTCTGGAAGAGAATGTATAGAATTAGTTTATTTCCTTTTTGAGTCTGACAAATTCACTAGTGAAACTATCTGGCTCAGAATATTCTTTTTTTTGGAAGGACTCTTTTTAATTACAAACTAAATGGCTACAGTAGATAAAAGATCTAATTTCATTCTTTTGCATGTGGATATCTAGTTTTCTCAGTACCATTTACTGAAGAGAGTACTCTTTCCCAACTGTGTGTTCTTGGCACCCTTGCTGAAGATCAGTTGACTGCAAATGAGTGTATTTATTTTACAGCTCTCTATTCTGTTCCACTGGATCATGCTCTTAAAAATAAGTTCTGCCAAGAATGAACCTGAACAACTTTCTTATACCATACACAAAAATAAACTCAAAATGGATGAAAGACCTAAACCTAAGACAGGAATCCAGCAAAATCCTCAAGGAGAAAGCAGGCAAGAACCTCTCTGACCTTGGCCACAGCAACTTGTTACTCAACATGTCTCTGGAGGCAAGAGAAGCAAAACCAAAAATGAACTATTGGGACCTCAGCAAGACAAAAAGCTTCTGCATGGCAAAGGAAACAATCAGAAAAACTAAAAGGCAACTGATGGAATGGGAGAAGGTATTTGCAAACGACATGTCAGACAAAGAGTATCCAAAATCTACAAAGAACGTATCAAATCCAACACCCAAAAATCAAATAATCCAGTGAAGAAATAGTCAAAAGACATGAATAGATACTTTTCCAAAGAAGACAGCCAGATGGCTCACAGACACATGAAAAAATTCTCAACATCACTCATCATTAGGGAAATACAAATCAAAACCACAATGAGATACCACCTGACACCTGTCAGAATGGCTAACATTAACAACTCAAGCAATGACAGATGCTGGCAAGGATGCAGAGAAAGAGGACCCCTTTTGCACTGCTGGTGGAAATGCCAACTGGTGCAGCCACTCTGGAAAACAGTGTGGAGGTTCCTCAAAAAATTAAAAACAGAACTACCCTACAACCCAGCAATTGCACTACTAGGTATTTATCCAAAGGATACAGGTGTGCTGTTTCAAAGGGGCACATGTACCCCGATGTTTATAGCAGCTCTATCAATAGTAGCCAAAGTATGGAAAGACCCCGAATGTCCAACAACAGAGGAATGGATAGAAAAGACGTTGTGTGTATGTATATATGTACTTCATATATGGAGTAACACACACTATGGAGTATTACTCGGCAATCAAAAAGAATGACATCTTGCCATTTGCAAGAACGTGGATGGAACTAGAGTATATTAAGCTAAGTGAAATTAGAGAAAGACAAATAACATATGACTTAACTCATGTGGAATTTAAGATACAAAACAGATGATCATAAGGGAAGGGAAACAAAAATAATATAAAAATAGGGAGGGGGACAAAACACAAGAGACTCTCAAATATCGAGAACAAACTGGGTTTGTTTGAGGGTTGCTGGAGGGGTTGTGCATGGGGAAAATGGCTAAATGGGCAAGGGGCATGAAGGAGGACACTTGTTAGGATGAGCACGGGTGTTAGGTGTTATATGTAGGGGATAAATCACTGGATTCTACTCGTGAAATCACTATTGCACTATATGCTAAGTTGGATGTAAATTTAAAAAATAAATTAATTAAAAAAAGAATAAAACATGAGGATAAAATACTTAGTCTGAATAAAAAAAAAGAAGTTCTGCCAGTCTTTGCCTTTTAATTGGTTTGTTTAATCCTTTCACATTTATTTTAATTACTTATAAGTTGGACTTTATGTGTCATTTTGCTATTTGTTTTTTGTATGATTCTTTAAATTTTTTTACATTTATTTATTTATTTATTATGAGAGAGAGAGAGAGAGCAGGGGAGGGGTAGAGAGAGAGCAAGAGAGTGAATCCCAAGGAGGCTCTGTGTTGACAGTGTAGATCCTGATGCAGGGCTCAAACCCATGAATGGCGAGATCATGACCTGAGCTGAAATCAAGAATCAGATGCTTAACTGACTGAGTCACTCAGGTGCCCCTCATTATTATCTTTTTATCCTTCATTCTTCCATACTGCTTTCTTTTCTGTTAAACACATATTTTCTAGTGTACCATTTAAATATCCTTTTGTTTCATGGTGCCTGGGTGGCTCAGTTGGTTAACTGTCTGACTCTTGATTTTGGTTCAGGTCATGATCTCATGTTTCGTGAGTGCGAGCCCCGTGTGGGGGTTTATGCTCATAGCATGAAGCCTGCTTGGGATTCTGTCTCTCTCTGCCCCTCCCCTGCTTGCACTGTCTCTGTCTCTTTCAAAATAAATAAATAAACTTAAGAAAATTATATCCTTGTGTTTCTCTTACTACGTATTTTTGAGCTATTTTCTTATGGGTTGTACTAGGAATTATTATCAACAAATTATTAACATATTAACAACCCTTATAATCTATTCTGAATACAAATTTAATTTCAATATCATACCAAAACATTGTTTCTGTATAGCTACATTCCCCCTCCTTTGTGCTGTTATTGTCATAGACATTACATGTTTATACACTGTGTGCCCATTAACAAAGATTTATAATTATTGCCTTATGCAGTATCTTTTAAATGAGATGGGGAAAACATTATAAACACAAAATACATTTAACCACATTTTGTATTTGCCAATGTAGTTACATTTACTTTGTTTCTTTATGTGGATTCAAGGTACTATTGTGTGTGTTTTCAGCTTGCATGGACTCCCCTGAATATTTCCTATAGGACATGACTGCTAGTGACAATTCTTTTCTGTTTATCTGGGTATGTCTTAAGTTGGTCATTTTACAGGGTCTTTTTTATTTTTTTAAATTCTGTAAGTTATTGACTTATAGTGATAATCAACAGACGTTTACTGAGTTGAGGCACTATGCTAGTTACTAAAGGCAAGTACAAAGATTGAACTTTGTGAAAATTAGACAAGAGGAGAGAATAATAATTAAGTTTTACTCTTTTTGTTGTTACCATTGCACACGACAAGCCACTCCGAAACTTTGTGCCTTAAAATTATTGCTTTATTATGTTGGTTTATTCTATCAAGAATTTGAACTGAGTGCAGATGGTTTGTCTCTTATCCACCATGTGTGGGGCTTCAGTTGGGAAGACTGAAAGGCAGGCAGTAACTTGATGAATGAGGCTGAAGTCCATCTGAATCAATGTTTGTTTACTCGTGTATTTGGTGGTCAAAGTAAACTTCTTACATAGTGCATCAGAGTTCTTGGTGTCTCAGAACTCAACTTCCTTTTATTACTTAGCCTCAAAAATCACAGAGAATCATTTTACCATACCTATTTGTTAAAACAGTCACAAGCTTGCTCAGATCCAAGGGGTATAGACTTAACTTTTCTTCTCAAAGGATGAGGTTCCCAGATCATACTGTGCAAGAACATGTGGGTTTTGAGAGATTGTTACAAGCATCCTTGGGAAAAACAATGTGCCACAACTTCATAGAAAGTAAGCTCCACAGGGTTTATGTATCATTTTTATTTGCAAACTCACCACCTACATTTTCATTATTTCAATTTTGACAGAATATTTCAATAACAAACATTTTAAGCTGAGTTTTAAAGATTAAGTAGTTGCTTGCAAGGGATATAAAGGAGGAGAATAAAGGGATTCCAGGCTGAGAAAACAGTGAGTGCAATGGCATAGAATACATGAAACCATAGGTTCTATTTGAAAAAACACAAAGAGTTATAATTTGAAATTTATTGTGCCACAATGAAACTGGGAGCAAGTGAGGCTGGATAGGTTTTCACTGACAAGTCCTTAACAAGAAGACTATAAGGGCCCCTAGTGTCTATGATTCACTTCACTTTTTAGACGTGGTAAGAAGATTTTGGCAATATTCATCATTCATGTATTCAATAAAGAATTATTATACCAATTCCCTGTTCTGTCCTCTGTACGCATAAGAGCTCTGTTACAGTAATAGCAAATGTTTGCCTATCACCATACTTATTTCACTCACTGACAAGAATATGAGCTCCTGGAGCACAAGACCCAAGACCTAACAGAGTAAATGACATATACGAATTTAGGAAATATTGATTAGTGAATATACAAATGAAATTAAAAAATTAGAAGGAAGGTATCGTTCTTGAGGATCAACCTAATCAGGTATTTAAAAATCACAATAGAAAGAAAACATACATATATCTTGTATTTAAGTATGACTTACAACTTTTCCCCATATATTTTAATTCTTTCTGCCTTAGAGATTCAGTGTCTATCCGTGTACTTGTTGATGTGTGTGTGTATACACACACACACACACACATATATGTTTATATTTATATATGTTTATATATATATGTATATATATATATATATATTTTTTTTTAATGTCCATTCATTTTAGAGAGAGAGAGTGCATGAGCACGAGCAGGGGAGGGGCAGACAGAGAGGGGGACAGATAATACAAAGTGGGCTCTGTGCTGATAGTAGAGAGCCAAATGTGCAGCTCAAACTCATGAACCATGAGATCATGACCTAAGCTGAAGTTGGACACCTAACCAACTGAGCCACCCAGGCAACCCTGATTTTTATATTTTTAAGGAAACTATAAAGATGTAAATTAAAAGTGGCCTTTTGGAAATGTGAGAAGCCTTAAGTGGACAAGATTTCTCTGCACCTTGAGTACCTTCATAGTAAAATGTACATGTGATTAAATTCCTAAGTGTAATTTTTTAGGAGAACAACAGAAATGAAGCAATTTCACTGGTTGGATGTAATTTGTTGGTAGGTATTTGATAGCTGTGTGGAACCCTCATACAGGTATAGCTTGTATTACATTTCACTTTATTGGGTTTTGCAGATATTGCATTTCTTTCTTTTTTATTTTAGAAAGAGGGGTAGGGAGAGGGGAAGAGGGACGGAGGGAGGGGGAGGGGGAGAGAGGGGGAGA
Source organism: Panthera tigris (assembly GCF_018350195.1). Classification (NCBI taxonomy): domain Eukaryota; kingdom Metazoa; phylum Chordata; class Mammalia; order Carnivora; family Felidae; genus Panthera; species Panthera tigris. The sequence goes on along the minus strand of NC_056677.1, from coordinate 30,717,202 downwards.
GAGAGAGAGAGAGAGAGAGAGAGAGAGAGAGAGAGAATCTTAAGCTAGCTCTATACTCAGCACAGAGCCTGATGTGGGGCTCGATCCCAAGACCCTGGGATCATGACATGAGCCAAAATCAGAAGTCACCCAGGCACCCTGATAATGCATTTCTTACAAACTGAAAGTGTGTGGCAACCCTGTGTTGAGCAAGCTCTATTGGTGCCATTTTTCCAATAGCATTTGCTTACCTCATGTCTCTGTGTCACATTTTGGTAATTGTTACAATATTTCAAACTATTTCATGATTAATATGTTTGTTATGGTGATCAGTAGTTTCTTGAGATAGAATTTATTCTTGGTAGAGATGTTGTGAAGATTGTGAAATGACCACAAAGGATTTAGAATATTATATAAACTTGGTTGATATAACAGGAGCATGGTTTGAGAAGATTGACCTAATTTTGAAAGAGTTTATACTGTGGATAAAATGTTATCAAACAGCATCACTTGCTACAGAGAAACTGTTCATGAAAGGAGGAGTTAACAGAATGTGGCAAATTTCATTTTTGTCTTATTTTAAGAAATTGCCACAGCTACCCCACCTTCAGCAACCACCACCCTGATCATCCAGCAACCATCAACATTTATGCAAGACTCCCTCACCTGCAAAAAGTGTGACATGCTAAAGGCTAAGATGATGGTCAGCATATTTTAGCAATAAAAATAAGGTATTTAAAAATTTTTTTAAGTTTATTATTTTTAGTAATCTCTATACCCAACGCAGGACTTGAGCTCATGACCCCAAGGTCAAGAGTCAAATGCTCTTCTAAGCCAGCCAGATGACCCCAAAACAAAGTTTTTTTTTTTAATGTTTATTTATTTTTGAGACAATGTGAGAGACAGAGTGCAAACAGCAGAGGGGCAGACAGAGGGAGACACAGAATCTGCAGCAGGCTCCAGGCTCTGAGCTACCAGCCCAGAGCCTGACTTGAGGCTTGAACTCACGAACCGTGAGATCATGACCTGAGCCGAAGTCGGACGCTTAACTGACTGAGCCAATCAGGTGCCCCCAAAATAAAGTATTTTTAAATTAAGGTATGTGCAGTACTTTAAAAAAAATAAGTTTATTCATTTTTGAGAGAGAGAGAGAGAGAGAGCGCGCAGGGGAGGGGCAGAGAGAGAGAGGGAGACACAGAATCCAAAGGAGGCTCCAGGCTCTGAGCTGTCAGCACAAAGCCCGACACAGGGCTTGAACTCATGAACGGTGAGATCATGACCTGAGCAGAAGTCGGACACTCAACTGACTGAGCCACCCAAGCACCCCGGTACGTGCGTTACTTTTTAGACATAATGCTATTATAAGCTTAATAGACTACAGTATAATGTAGACATAACTTTTATAGGTGCTGGGAAGCCAAAAATTCATCTGATTCATGTTATTGTGATATTTGCTTTATTGCCATGTACTGGAACTGAACCTGCAATATCTCCAGGGTATGCCTGCATCTCCCTCAAAAAGTAGAAGCAAGTCTGAATCCTTGTCATTACCTAAGGAAAAAGGGAGACTATGATGGAAGACTATCATATCTCTTATGTTAAAACAAAACAAAAGAAAACATTCATCTATTTCAGAAGTATAGCTTTTGTCTATATTAAAGAACAGGATATAATATTGTTTTAGGTTATAGTAGCAATTAATTTTTTTTCAAAAAATATCTTGGGTTAATTTGTGTCATGTGTAGCAAGCAGAACCTCAAACTAAGATTTTTTCTAAAAAAAAACAGAGGATAATATTTAGAAGATGAAAAATATGAATAGATATGAGGCATAACTTTTGTGTGTGTGTAGTATCAGGATTCAATTTGTTTGGTTTGAGAAATAAGAAGAGGACCCACATTATAGATCACTTGGCAGGACACAAGCCATGGGAGATAACTCCCTTATGCTGTTGATAAAAAGTGACAGAAAAGCAAGACAGAGCAAGTGGCAACTATTATCCATATTGGTCTCCGGGCTTAAATTAACTATCTCACTGATGAGTTTATGCTCAGAATGGTTCCTACCCTCTGTAGTTAGTTCTAATCCATAAGGAAGAACTTAATGATGTAGAAATCACAAGTTTGGAAAAAAAACAGCCATAAAAATAAGGAAAAATCCAGATATTCTAAAGCATGTAGCAACAACACTGCTGCTCAGAGTCCTATCAATAATTGATCCATTCTGAATTTTGTACTGTAAGAGGATGATTCTAAATTTCTGGGGCATCTAAAGACATGTGAAAAGCAGAGTAAGGAGAGCTAAAATCACCTCACCTGAGTTCTACAAAAGCAAAAAAAAAAAAAAAAGAAAATTTGTGTGAGCTGAATGTTCAAATCTATGAAATTATGTTATCAGTGCCTCCAATAATGGGTCAGGTTGCTTTTATTCATCAGTTATTTCATCATTAATTACCATTTAATTCATTCAATGTATTGACTACACATATGAAAAATGTGAAATTTTAACATGTGATACCTATGACGAGAAGTAAATGGTATGCTTTTATTTTCTAAATATAATTTATTGTCAAGTTGCTAACATACAGTGTATATACAGTATGCTCTTGGTTTTGGGGGTAGATTCCCGTGGTTCATCGCTTACATACAACACCCAGTGCTCATCCCAGCAAGTGCCCTCCTCAGTGCTCATTACCCATTTTCCCTTCCCCCTGCCCCCTCATCAACCCTCAGTTTGTTCTCTGTATTGAAGAGTCTCTTATGGTTTCCCTCCCTCTCTGTTTGAAACTATTTTTCCCCTTCCCTTTCCCCATGGTCTTCTGTTAAGTTTCTCAAATTCCACATATGAGTGAAAACATATGATACCTGTCTTTCTATGACTGTCTGCTCATCATCAGGGAAATATAAATCAAAACCACAATGAGATACCACCTAACCCAAAGTGGCTAAAATTAACAACTCAGGAAACAACAGATGTTGGCGAGGATGTGGAGAAATGGGAACTCTCTTGCACTGTTGGTAGGAATGCAAACGGGTACAGCTGCTCTGGAAAACAGGATGGAGGTTCCTCAAAAAAACTAAAAATTTTTGCTGGTTGCTCTACAACCCAGCAATAGCACTACTAGGAATTTATCCAAAGGATACAGGAGTGCTGATTCATAGGGGCACACGTACCTCAATGTTTATAGCAGTGCTATCAACAATAACCAAATTATGGAAAGAACCCAAATGTTAATCAACCGATGAATGGGTACTCAATGCATATAATAAGGAAATTTGGCTCGGTCATGGAAGCCAGGGAAACTCCACCAGGAAGAGCGATTTGAAGACTACAGAGAGGCAAAGCAAAGGGGAGGGGGAAGTGGATTGAGGCAGAAGAAATCACATGGGTAAAGGTCCTTTGCTGGGAAGAAAGCAGGTCATAGACCTGGGACCAATGAAAGCCAGAGTGGCTGAGAAAATGAAGCTAAGGAAAGTAGAGGGCAAGTTGCTAGAGAGGTCGGCCAGAGCCAGATGGTTCAAGGAGTGCTCTCAAGATCAATACACATTGAAGGCAGGGGGGGAATATACATACACACACAAACACACACACACACACACACACACACACACACACACACACACACACATAGTTTAGCTGAGAGAGAAATTGAGCTGTGATGCAGACCCAGCAAAGATTCATCCAAGCTCTTACTTATTCTGATTTATCCCAATTTGGAGTAAGAAAACCTACTACTACTCCTCTCTCTGCATTGGCAAGTCACTGGATACAGGTACCCCTCAAGGAAGGAAGGGCTTCTTTGGATAAAGCAGTGCTTTTTAGGTGAGGGCAATTCCTGCAGAGCCATGACAGCTGGTGCTGTCAGCCAACTGCATTCTCACCAGCTGGGGGAGTAAGTCCTTCATTCATGAAAGGTGACGTGGGCAGAACATCACAGTGCCTCTGTACCTACTGATTTCTACTCATTCTTCAGGTCTCAACATAATGTCATTTTTTTCTGGAAGCATACTAGATAGTTAGAAACATGTTCCTATAACACCACCATGTCATCATTCACTTTGGTAATGATCCATGTTGTCCTTACTTGTGCAGTGTTGGCTATCACCTAGAGCCTGAGTTCAGTGAGGTAGGAACTATGGTCATCTTCCTCAAATACTGTATCCCCAACAACCAGCATGGTGCCAAGCATGTAAGAGATGCTTAATAAGCATACATAGAAAGAATGAAAATCCTCAAGCACTTTGGTTTCCACAATAAGTAACAAACAAGTTGCTGATGGCCTCACTTATTGTGGAATATAAATTTGCCTTGAAGTACACTTGGGAAAAAGAGAACCTTGGTATATTTCTTGGGTTTCTGGGGGATACTGGTATATATAATGAATTACAATTTCTAATCATATATTTTAAAAACTTTTAAAAAATCTGAAAAGAGCAGTCATAGCTTAATGTTGTGGCAATTCCTTATCCTTCTTTAATCGATAAAGCCATTACCTGTCTCTATATGGAGTAAACTATTCATTGTAAAGAATAGGATTTTTTTTATGGATTGACCAGCTCAAAAAAAAAAAAAAAACAAAACAGAGTTAGAGTCATGAATGAGAGCTCTCTGTTCCTCCACTAATTGATGAAATGTTTTGCATAACTTACCCACTTTGCTCAGCTTGAAAATATTCCCTTTGAAATCAGGAGTGCAAAAATGAATTTCTACCTATTTAGTAAGTATTAGATTATACTATCTTAGTTGTTTACTCTGAGAAATTTGCCTCTTGGGTAGAATATTGATTTCCCTTCATTCAGTTCTGTATGTTCATCTGCCCTACATAACACTTGGGGATTGCCCAAAGCCTTTGCTACTAGGAGTTTATTTTAGACTTTCTACATTGCAAGTTTCTAGCGTAGGTGAAAATGAGCTAAACATGCCAGATATATTCCACCTAAAACTGATTTCATAACTTTTCTAGGCCTTTAACAAAACTTTCTTTATTATTTCTTGATTGTAGAAAATAACTTAGAGAGTTCAGGGTAATCAAGCTATTATATGGTGTCCTTATTAATCATCCTGTTATATTATCCTGCATGTATTTTGATGAAAACAGAGCAACCAAATAATTTACATTAAAATAACACAAGTTCTATCCTCTACTGCCTCACTTGTGATTGCTTTTGACAGATACAATTAAGTAATTCAATCATCAGTTATTAGAGATTACAATCAACACATAAGTCTCAAAATTCTGGATGATACTTACAAAGGAAAATATCCAATAAAGATCTAAAATTAAATGTATGAGTTTTCTGCAAGATGCCATCATGATTATTTCTAAGTTGAAAAAATTCGTAAGTCTAATTTATCTTTAAAACTGATTGGAAACTCTGCCTGCAGTTACTTAATTGGAGACATAGAACTGAGGCTATATTTAGGGTCAGAAAGAAGACAAGGAAGAACAGGGGCATGTCACATCCTGCTGTACATACAATTTAATTCAGATATGAGACTCCTTCACTTTGGGGGGAAGGGTATCATCCTAATTTCAGTAGAATCTACTGCAGAAGATCTATGCTCAATAGATCTCCCACAATAAAACTTAAATTTTTGAATCTAAGTCTTGCTCAGATGTCTCAGTACTAAATTAGGAGCTCAACTCTTGCTTTCTTTATTCCCCCATATTTATTCATTTCTTCTCAATCCAATTCCAAGCTGACTTCCAGACTACCTTTCTACATATTCTAGGCTGTTAGAGAACACTAAGACAAATTTCTTCACACTGGCATTTCATTTAAATTTGTATTTTTATGGAGTATCTTGATGTTTTTAGTGTCTTTGTGGTAATTTGGCTATGGGTGCTACTGGAAAATATTATACAAGATTGTTTCTAATGTAATAGGGTCTGCTTCCTTATGCCCCATTAAAAAAAAGGAATAAATGAGACAAGTATGGAAAATATTTTTATGGGAAAAACAAAAAGGAAGCAGTGATTTTGTTTTCATACTTAATGGTAAGTTTACTTTTTAAAAATGTTTATTTATTTTTGAGAAAGAGAGAGACAGAGTGTGAGCAGGGAAGGGGCAGAGAGAGGAGACACAGAATCCGAAGCAGGCTCCAGGCTCTGAGCTGCCAGCACAGAGCCTGACGTGGGGCTTGAACTCACAAAGTGCAAGATCATAACCTGAGCTGAAGTCAGATGCTTAAATGACTGAGCCGCCCAGGCACCCCAGTTCACTTTTAATAAATATCCCTAATAGACCATTAGGTGTTTATTTGAAATTAGAAGCAGCATTTATCATTTATTCTAGTGTTTCTGCAAATGTTAATTTTAAAAATAGTCTCAAAAGAAATATGAAATAGACCTACTTTGTTATTTTTCAATAAAAATTTTCCTAGGGAATGAATGTATTTATTAAGAATTCTATAATATGAAATCATATGTCAAATGAATTCAAAATACAAAATAAAATTTGGTTCTTCTGCCTTGAATTCTGATGATCGTTGTATACTAAGCAAGTTACTTAGAATTACCAAGTAACCCAAAAATGCAACAGATTATTTCATAAAGACTTTGATTTTGTATAACTTTGACTCTGAGAATGTGACAATGTAAGCCTTATACTGATACTGGTAGATTTTAGTGCATTTTTTGGTATATTTTAATGATTCAGGTTCTCTCATACAGTTGCAATCACATATTCGTCATGTCCACAATTTGTTTCACTGAGCTGGATGATCAAAATGGTTAACTCTCACAACTAGCAGTTTATGCTGGTTGTAGACTGGCACCTTAACTGGGCTGTCATCAGAAGTGCCTATATGTAGTCTATTTGTATCTCCCAGGTAGTTGGATTTTCTACATGACCACTGGTTTCATGTAGAACAGGTATCCTACAAGAACCAGGTGAAAGATGCAGGACATTTTCTGACCTAGACACAAAGTTAGGCAGCATCACTTCAGCCACATTCTATTGGTTACAGTTAAGATAGGGAACATAGGACTCACCTTTCAGTGAGTTAAGTGTTATTAAGTAAGGTGTAGGCATGCTACAATGGAGTAAGCTTACTTGAGTAAAGTTTGGCCCCTGGATTGCCAAAGGTTCTGTGGATGAAAAAGTCTTGCTGAGAGGTAAGAAAATGGGAAGGAGGTAGGGGGAGGAGCAGGAAATCTTAAATTTAGAGGCATAAAACTTGAGTTGGACACTAACATCAGGTGAGGAAAGTCATGTCGAAAGTAGGGAGTTGTGAATAGAAACACATCTTGATAAAAGAGTTGGAAAGAGCAAGAGAGTCTAGGCAAATGGCAAAGATAAAGAAGCAGGGTAGGGGCGCCAGTTAAGCATCTGACTTCGGCACAGGTCATGAACTCATGGTTCGTGATTTCGAGCCCCATGTCAGGCTCTGTGTTGACAGCTCAGGGCCTGGACTCTGCTTCAGATTCTGTGTCTCTCTTTCTCTCTGCCCCTCTCTTGCTGCATGCATGCTCTCTCTCAAAAATAAATAAACATCAAGAAGCAGGGGATAAGGAGAATCCAGGTGAGTCTTGTTCTCTGACCTTGGGCAGAAGCTGACTACCTTGAGATGTCCTCTATGTTTCGGGAGGTTTTTGTGATGGCTGTCTGCTTCTGGCTGTTGTCTGGTTCTGGAAATCTTGACACAGCCTCAGTTTGAGGTGTCTGGTTAGAATACTCCAGTATGAATAGCTCTTGTATTTCTTTAGTTGTGAAACATGAACCGAACAATCTAGGTTTAGCAGAGCAACCTGGTAAAAAGTCCCTTCATCTGGGCTCAAGGTTTGGTTTTCCAATGGTGGCATTTCCACAATGCTAGATTACATATTTGTAAATCACATAAAGGATGACCAGGAAGTTCTAAAGGGAAAGCAGGTTTGATTTGTTGATTATAGGACTGAGTATGTTTTACTAACCCTTGAGAGTATCTAAGGATGTCAGATTGTGTCAAGTTAGAATCTTCTGCAAGCCAAGATGAATAAGGCATCCTCATGGGCCCACTCATGATAATTTCAAAATGTGGAGACAGCAGTGAAAATTCTGAGTCATAAGAAAATTCGGAGTCACTCTCATGGCCATGGTAAGTTCAATTCTTCAAATAGTTAAGCTAGTTTGGTCTTAAAGGTAATATTGGCTCTTTCTACGGTGCCTGGTGACAGAGAACAGTAAGAGCAGTGAAGACTTTGACTAATGTGTTGCCTTTTCAATCTCTTGTATAATTCTCCCAGTGAAATGTGATCTTCTGTCACTAGATACAATAGAGGGGATACCTTGAATGGGGAAAGAGTCATTCTAAGAAAACTTTGGCAACTGATGTTGCTGAGGCATTTTGGCAAGGGAAAACCTCTAATCATTCAGAAAACATGCAGATTAGGGTGAGTATATTTGGGGAGCCTTGTGCTTTTGGTAGTTTGATAAAATATATTTGTGTGTGAGGGAATGTTCAGTATTGGGGGTGGGGATCCACTTCTCTTCCTCGCTCCAAAAAGGGCACACAGTTTTCCTAGGATTATGTTTTTAGCATATGAAGCAAGCAGCAACTATTGGTCCAAATAAAAACTAAAAGGTCGAAATGTATTGCTTGTCTAATATACTTGGCATTTTATCCATTCCATGGTGAGTCTAATCATGTAAACTATACACAATAACTTGGGTAATAGATGTAAGAGCCATCAAGTGGTCATCTTGGTGTAATTGAAGTCTGAGTGGATTGAACAACCAGTTTTTCCCTGTCCAGTGCCTTCTGAGTCTGAAGCTGTTACATGGGTCATGTAGACATCTTTTATTATTTCCCTGGGAGTCATTCTAAAGAAGCTGTTTCCCTCAAGGGAGGGTGAATAATGCCATCAGGAATTAGGGCTTGAAGCAGGATCCTGGGGCACAGTCCTAAGGCTTATAGACCATTTGGATTTCTTGGGTGTTTTGGGAAGAGGGTGATAACATAGTTATCAACCAATTTATTTTCATGGGCACTGAGTTTTTAATGCTATGCTCCTCCATTTTAACTATAGCAATCTGCCAGGGATAACAACAATGCCTCTAGAAGTTGTTATTTTGGGTCCGTCTTTAACAGGAATACCAGCTGCTGTCATGAATCTTCTGTTTCCATAACATACCAAAATCATGTGCTACCTTAAAGGCATAGTGGCTGTCAGTATAAATGTTAACCTTTATTCCCTCCGCTCTTATACAAGCCTGAGTGAGAGCAATTAATTCAGCCATCTGAACTCATTTAACATTTAGCTTGGCTTGATATTCAAGAGGTTTGTGTTGATCAGTGATGGCATATCCAACCTGGCAGGTCACATACTCCCACTGGAGGTAGGAACCATCAACATAAATAATGAGATCAACTTGGGGGAGGGAGTTTTCTGATAAATCTAACTTAGGACAAAATAATAATCTAGTGTTAGTGAAGCAATCATGGGGGATTCTGTCAGTGGGTAAAGGAAGCAGGGTAGCAGGATTAAGTTTCTGACAGCAACGCAGGGTGATGCAAGAGAAGAACAGTGGTAAAATTGCATAAAAAGTCAAGATGTGGAAAAGTACTGTGTATATTCATTAAGAAATTGGGTCTGGGGTCACCTGGGTGGCTCAGATGGTGAAGCATCCAACTCTTGGTTGTGGCTCAGGTCATGATTTCGTGGTTTTTGAGATCTAGTCCCACATCAGGCTCTGTGCTGACAACAGGGAGTCTGCTTGGGATTCTCTCTCTCCCTCTCTGTCCCTTCCCCACTCGCGTGTGTGCATGCACACTCTCTCTCAAAATAAATTAATAAACTTAAAAAAAAAGAAATTGGGTCTGTACATCATAAGGTGCATTTATGTCACACAAATGACCTAATACTAATCAGAGGCAGTGTAGACAAATTTGGCAGTGGGAGCCACAGCTCACAGGCAAGGAGGATATGCCTTAGTTACTGGGTTCAAGGGCAAGCTATAATACCCCACAGGTCTCTGGTGTCCACCATGCTGTTGGAATAACATTCCAAGGGCATGGTGCTCTCATTCATGCACAAATAAGGAAAAGGAAGAGTAATTGGGAAGTCCAAGTGTGGGAGGTGAAAGCAGAGAGGCCTTAAGGTTCTTCAAAGCACCCTTTGATAGGGATTCTAGAGTACTAGGTCTGGGGATGACTTCCTAGTCATAGCATAGAGAAGTAAAGCAATCATAGAAAAATAGATATCCACATCTTACAATACTCACAAGACCCCCAAAACTTTTCTGTTGTAATTCTGTTTCAGGGAGAGAAAAATGTTGAATAGTAGATTCTTGGTTCACAGAGATAGATATTTGTATGGCTGAGATGCATTACCAAGATCATGGACACACACAGAGCATAACTGAATTTTGTCTCTAGCCACCTTGTGTGCCCTTCTTGCTAATGTCCTAAGAAGGTTTTCAAGTATCCAGAAGGGAGCTGTCATAACTGTCAGATCATCTCCATATTGGATTATAGTGGAGCCTCCTGGGATTTTTAAAGTTCTTCAAATTGGCATTTAGGATACACAAGAATAGGTAGGGGCGTCGATAAATTCTTGGGGCATAACAGTCCAGGTATATTGTTGGTTTTCCCAGGTGAAGGCAAGCAAATGTTAGGATTCCTTATGAAGGAGAATACTAATAAAAAAGCTGAACACAAATTCATGACTGTGAAATACTGGGTGCTGGAAGGAATAGACAGGATAGTGTTAGGATTTGGCACAAAGGAAAGTCTAGAGTTGACAATTTTATTGAGAAATCTAATTTTGAACTAACCGATATCCTTTCCCATTTGTTTTCTTAATGGGCAAAATGGTAGTATTGCACGAACCATAAGAAGTTTTTTTGTATAATAAATTTTGAAATATTAGGCAGAGCCTCTCAAGTCTTTATGGTTTTAGAAGATATTGAAGAATCCTGGGGAGGGGCATGAAGGGATCTGTTTCTACTTTGAAGGGTTCTGCATCCTGTATGTACCTAATACTGATGGATTTTTTTTTTGCCCCAAATAAGGAATTTTATGTTTTTAAAAATTTTTTAATGTTTATTTATTTTTTGAAAGAGAGAGAGAGAGAGACAGAGTGTGAGCAGGGGGAGGACAGAGCGAGAAGGAGACACAGAATCCAAAGCAGGTTGTCAGCACAGAGCCCGATGTAGGGCTCAAACTCACGAACCGTGATCGTGACCTGAGCTGAAGTCGGACGCTTAACGGACTGAGCTAATAAGGAATTTTAACCAGGCACCCCAATAAGGAATTTTATCTTAACAGTTGATTTGCATCTTCAGTTAAATTAATCCTAAGTTGAAGGGAGAAAAGGAACTCAGGCAAGTTGGACAAAGCCCTAGGGAACATACACATGAAGGGGAGGTTTTGGGGACCCATAGAAAGGGCCCTTCAAGGACTCACTTGAATATCACAGTGAATTCTGATACCTTAACTCATGGAAATATCCCTCCCTAACAGATTTACTTGGGTGGTAGAATTGAGAAGGAACTTCTTTTGAGCTCTCAGAGGTCCCACAGAAGTGTTAAGGGGTTGATAGAGAAAAATCCTGAGGCAAATTATCAAAACCCACTAATGTTAGGGGTGCCTGGGTGGCTCAGTCAGTTAAGTGTCTGACCCTTGATTTCGGCTCAGGCCATGATCTCATGGTTTGTGAGCAAGCCCCGCGTTGGGCTCCAAGCTGACAGTGTGGAGCCTGCTTAGGATCCTTCTCTCCCTCTCTCTTTGCCCCTCTCCTGTTCATGCTCTCTTTCTCTCCCTCTCTCAAGATAAATAAATAAAACTTAAAAAAAAAAAACACCAATGTTAAACTTTCTTGATTCCATGGAAGGATGACAGGAAATGAAGAGGCTAAAAGTGGAATACGTTGCCCTTTCATCAGTGAGAAATCTGATAAGTGACCCTTTAACTCTGAGAGTTATTTTCTCTTGTGAGTTTAGGAGCAGTTGAGGGCAACAGGCATTTACTTCTACAGACGGGAGTCAATAATGTCCTAATGTGGAAGGCACTTGGGCTTTTCCCTTCCTCTTGAGATCCAGACAATCCTAGACCCAATGTCCTTTTTCCTTACAATTTTGGCAAGTATCTTGATAAAGGAGAACCAGTAATTCTGGAGCTTTCCATAGATTAAGATTTTCAGGGGTTTTGTTTGTTTGTTTTAATTGCATTGCCTTAAGAGTGTATTGTGTATTTTTCAAGTTTTCGGAAATGCTATCTTTATAATATTGGGCTAATATCTGGGCCACAGACATGTTTGTATTTTGCCAGTTAATATTATTGTCCTGTAATGTGTCATGCACCCTGGCCTGAGACCATTTACAAAGCTATGGTCAGAGGAGAGGCTGTTTGGGAAGTCCATCCTGGCTCTGAATGTTCTTTCTATGTGGTCTTCAGTTAGTGGTGATAACTAGTGTTTCAACTCTTTGTTGATTTATAATTTTGAATACATGACCAATCAATTTTTGTGGGATAGACCTAAGGCATGTCCCCTAGTTAATTTTCTCTAACTTCTTTCATTTTCTGGTAGGAATAAAAGTAGTATGAGGTCTTAAAAAAAAAAAAAAGCTATCCATCTGACTTTTTAAACCAAAGGGAAGCATTTCTGAGCTCAAGAATAGGTGGATAAAATGATATAAATTGAGGAATCCTGGAGAATATGTTCCTAGAATGATTTTAAATTGTTCAGTAAGCCTTCACCTTTCCTTTTGAAAGTTAGAAAAATCCTTGGTGAGAGTATGTAATTTGGAACAATACCAAGGTTTAAATATCTCCTCTGTCAACTTCACTTGGAATGGGTAGGGTCTGTACCCTAGGCTTCACCTGCAAAAGATGGGGGCCTGAAGAACTTTATGGTGACAGGGAGTTCAGGGGTTGGGGGTACAACCAATGAAGGATATTGTGTGTGGGGGGGGGGGGGGGAAGAATAGAGAGAACTAGGGAGGGGAATATGTGAGTGCCATGGGTGACAGGCTCTAGACAGCTTACTGGGTCAGAACGTTTTTTTTCTGAAAGCATTATTTAAGAGCCTCAATAGTTTAAGGGAGGCTTGAATTATTTAGTCATTTTTCACTTTTGAACCAAGCAAAATAAGCAGGCCATTTTGTGTTCAAGATTTTTGTTCCCATTATTCTAGGGCTCCTTTTAGGTAGACTAATTTGAGATATCCCAGGAATCCCAGAAGGGTCTTTGCAGCTCAGGAAAGTATAGTATACTTTTGCTAGGGAGAAAGAAAGTGTATAGTATTAAGGTTGTAGTGGTTAAGCATATAGTCAGCAGGAGTTTGAGGAAGGGGGTGGTTTTCAATTAACTTAGAAGATATCTTCTTCTTGACTAATGATATCTTTACATATATAAACAGATAGGCCTGTGACCCTAATCTAGCTTCTGTTTGCCTGAGACTCTAACTCAACTTCTAGAGTATATTTGATTGTTTTTAAGAATCGAAGTCTGTTCTCATCATGCTTCAATGGATACTTATCCAGAACACTGGAATCTGAAATCAGACTCACCACTGGATACCCAAATAAACAAGTAGCCTGAAGACAAAAGTCTTGGTGCATGCTGAGAGGTCTAGTTGCCATGTCTGAGGATGTAATGGTGGTTTTGACTCAGATATAGGAGTCCTGATACCTGAGTCTCGAAATTTGTTAAAGAGAACCAGAGCTAGACACTAGTTAAAGTGGTAAAGAAAGATTTTATTCAGAAACTACTGCAATAAAGGAAAAGAGACTTCGGTATAGAATTGAGCTCAATTCCATTCCAAATATGAGAACAAGTGAGAATTTATAGACAAAGAGCAAAAGGAGGAGGTCAATGGATGTAAAATTACTAAAAGGAGACATCAACGGTAGGGAGATTCTTGCTAAACTGACTTCATAGGATTCTTACTGAAGACAGTCTAAGGTGATCAGATATCAAGGGTGGGGGATTCTCTCTAAATGAAAGTAGCAGGATTCTTGCTAGGAAAAGACTTCACAAAGACGCATGTGGAAGCCCAAGGTCAAGTCTTAGCTGAGAAGAAGACGCAGAGGAGTCTGTCTAAAGTTTCATCAAGGAGAGAGTCTTCCTCTAGCTCCATTTCAACAGATATACCCCTGTTCACATTACTACTTTGGCTGGGTGTCCTATGAATTTTAGATACAGGTCAATCTTATCTTTGGTAGACTAAAAGAACACAGGACATCTGCTGTCTATATTCTCAACAGTAAAAGCACTGAGAAAGCTATTAAATATCCCTGTTCCATTAGGGTTATCTCCAACATTAGATTAGGCAGATGTTGGCAGAATGGGTATCCCACTGGGCAGTATAATTTAAGAAATACCACACAGAGGAAGGCTTAATTTCTATATATAACTGTCATCACACACTGGGGTCTAGAATTCTTCTATAGCAGTGACATCCTTTTATATTAAAGTTATTTTTAAAACCTGCTACTCTATTCTCTCCTTCAAGCATCCCCTGATACAAAACACATACAATGCTTAGTATTTAAAAAGAAATACTATTTCATCTGTTTTATTCATTTGTGTTTCTATACAACTTGTTTGAGCAAAGGAGTCCATGGCCAAAAAAGGAAATCAATATAATAGAAGTCTTGCAAATCATGAAATGGAGAAGGAAAATCTCCTGGAAGTCATGCCAACTCCAATTAAAATGGACTGCTGGGGTTATATAAAAACAATCCTAATATAGATGTGTATAGAGCTTTATAAGTTTGAAAGGTCACATTGTTGAGACACTACCAACAAAAAGCAAGAAAATGAGCTTTGGAGTTAGGTCCAGTGGTTTTCAACCATGAGCCATAATACCTCTGTTAGGAAGTATGTAAAAATCTACGGAGAAGTGTTTGGTTGGGTATTACAGACATTTAAAGCCTTGGAGAAGGGGGTCCTAAACCTCCTGCCATTCCCAGGACTCCACAGATCACTGGGTCTGGTATTGGGCAGTTACTTCTTCACTATTGCCACTCTACACTGTTCATTGCCAGATGCCAGCTTTGAGGTCCATGTCATCAGAATCTCCTGCCTCTACTCTTTCTTAATACAGTCATTGTATAGACACTGTAATAACCTCCCTCTTAGCTACTAGTTCAAAATCATTCTTTCCTATACCATCCCTGACATGGTTCTCCATGACGTCAACATCCCCTGAAATGAAGCATCCATAAGCGTTGCCTTTTAGGTTGTGCTCTCTCTACACTTCTAATAAGAAGTCAATTCTTACTCGTCATCTATCTCACTGAATGTGAGTCCATCATCTGGTACAGTCCACCACTACTTCTTTCTTAAACCAGTGCTCTTACATCACCCTGAAAGCATCACCTTTTATTGGACTGCCTTTCCTGTTACTGACCACTCTTTCTCTAATTCCTTCATTTATTCTTTCTCGTTTCCCTAATCTTTACTCATCCTAGTGCCCAGAGCTTAATCTGAGATATTTCTTCTATGTACACTCCCTCTCTATGTGCTTAGACCAGTCTACTGACTTTACCATCTGTGCTCTGAAGAAACCAAAAATTATATTTCCAGTCTAGGCCTCTTCCCTGAAATGTCAGATTCATGTAACCAATTATCTACTCAACATCACTATTTGCATGCTAATATTCATCTTTATCATAGCATGCCCCAAAACAGATTCTTGAATTTCTCTGGAAGCTGGTTCTTTTTAAAGTCCTCCTATGTTAATAAATGGCAATTTTATTCTTGCATTCTTTCAGGCCAGGAAGCTTCAAGCAAACTCTGATTTGCTTCCGTTCCACTCCTCATCTGATCCACTAGCAAATTTGTCAATGAAATCTACAAAATATAAACAAAAATCCAAATACATTTCACCATTACTACTACTTCCATCTTGATCTAAGCCACCAACATCTTTAGGCTGGATTGCTGCAAAAATTCTTTACTGGTCTCTATCTTTTCTACCTATAGTCTATTCCCAGAATAACCACGGCAATTCTTATAAAGTGTAAATTTCCACCACTTATTCGACCAGTCCACTTTGGATTCCTTTCCCCTTCTTTTCTATAGCATTCATTTAGTGGTTGAAATATGCTGTCTTTCAAATTTTAATTGGTTTGGTTGTTACAGGTATTTGTCTAGGTGGTTCATTTTCCTGAGCAGATTATATGCTACCTGAATGCAGGAACCATTTGTTACACTTGTGCCTTCCATTAAAGATATGTAACAAAATGTAGGGACCCAGTATGTTTGCCAAATAAGTGAAATAACTGAAGTTTAAATGTGCTCTTGATATTATAGATGGACAGGTCTTAAATTCCTGGATTTAACTCTAGCATATAATTTACCCCATAAAGGATGGTAACATATAAGAAAAATTAAGATCTTTAAAAACTCTCAATGATACTATAAATGCAGGATAAATTTTCTGTAAGTCTATTGAAATAAATTTTGCCACGACCATACCCAATCTTACAGTGTATAACTCTAGCAAGGCTAAAGATGAGCTTAGCTGATTCAAACAAAGTAATGATGATGAAGGAATACCTGCTGAGTGTCCCTTTAATTGTGCTTCTCTTGGAAGTGACACATTTCTTGAATCTCAAGTAAAATGACTCCAATTTTCTCTATTTTTTTAAGTTGGATAAGCATACATAGTGGATCAGAGCATCCTCTGAAGTCATTTCTGAAAACCCTTTTTCTTGTTTCCTCATATAACCTATAGGAGGCCCATTCACATCATAAATCATGACTTGAAACTATTACTTCAACACTGCATTCTCTAATGTAACCAGAAATTTTGTTTTTCTTCTAAAAGTCATAAATCTTACTGATTGCTTCAATTTTTATCTTTTCTCATCATCAGCAATAGCTGACATCTTTAATTTTTGATCTAGTTTTCAAAATAAAACACTGATTTATAATTGCATATGGGATGACTAAGGCAGAACAATGTTTTGCTAAGGATGCTCAAGGAGAGGCCAGACTCAGTGACTTGCTAGTTCTCCCCCCACCCCCGTTTGTGTAATTTTGTGCCTCTATGAAGTTACAAATCACTCTGCTAGTCAGTGTTCCCATGAATGCTGGAGACTACACAAGCTACATCTGTCAGCACCAGGGAACAAAGGTGTGTAATTGGGTACTCAGTTTAAAAACAGTAATTTAGTAACAGATGCATGAAAAGATGTTCAACATCACTCATCATCAGGGAAAGGCAAATCAAAACCACAATGAGGTACTGCTTCACACTAGCCAGAATGGCTAGTATCAAAAAGACCCAAAATAACAAGTGTTGGTGACAATGTAGAGAAAAGGGAAACCTTAGGTCCTGTTGGTAGGAATGTAAATTGGTGTAGCCACTATGGAAAACAGTATGGAAGTTCCTCAAAAAACTACAACTAGGACTACTCTATGATCCAATAATTTCAGGAGCCTGGGTGGCTCAGCCGATTAAGCATCTGACTTTGGATCAGGTCATGATCTTATGATTGGTTTGTGAGCTCGAGCCCTACATGGGGTGATCACGAGCCCTGTGTGGGGTGAGCACAAGCCCCACTTCGGGGGAGTCCTGCTTTTTTTCTCTCTCTCTCTCTTTCTCTCTCTGCCCCTCGTGGGATTCTCTCTGTCCTTGCTCACTTGTGCCTTCTCTCTCAAAAAAATCCAGTAATTCCACTTTTGGGTATTTACTTGAGGAAAATGAAAATAGCAATTCGAAAAGATATATGCACTCCATGTTTATTGCAGCACTATTTACAATGGCCAAGATCTAGAAGCAACATAGGTGTCCATCCATAGGTGAGGGGATAAAGATGTGGAATATGTATATACCAACAGAATATTAGTTAGCCATAGAAAAAAATGAAATCTTTTCATTTGTGACACCATGCATGGGCCTAGAGGGTGCTACTGCTAAGGAAATAAAGCAAAGAAAGACAAATACTGCATGATTTCATTCAAATATGGAATGTAAAAAAACAAACAACAAAAGAGAAACAGATTCAAACATACAGAACAAACTGGTGGTTGCCATAGGGAGGTGGGTGGGGTAATGGGTAAAAAAGTTGAAGGAAATGAAGAGGTACAAACTTCCACTTAATAAAATAATGTTGTCACAGACATAAAAATTACAGCATAGGGAATATAATCAATATTCTAATAACTTTGTATGGTGACAGATGGTAACTATACATACAGTGAATGCTTTATAATGTATATAATTGAATCACTATGTTGTACACCTGAAACTAATATGTCAACTACACTTCCATTAAAATTTTTAAAAATGAAAACTGAATAAAATCAGGCTTTAAAAGCGTTACTTCACAAAAGAAGTCGAGATCATTATATTATTAAGCAATTGGGTCTGAACATCATAATGGCAAAACTATAATAACTAATGAACTGGTAGTTGTCTGTTTGACAGAAATCTGCAAAACCTGAATTTTAGATTATAGGTTGGATATACATTTATAGCACATCCATTTTTCTGAGTCTGGGCTCCTCCTGTTTCCTCCACTCTAGCTCTAAACAAGAGGGATGTCTGAGGTGTCTAATATTTGCCATCCCTCTTCCCTTGTCCACGCTGTCTTTGACTAATGGACACGGCTCTACTGTAGGCTCCATTAGCTTCCTGAAGAGTCCTTTGTCTCCTCATGTTTCCTTCTTCCTCAAGGCCAAATGCCACCCCTGCTGAGGCTTTCTTCTCATTTGACAGGGTCCCAGGATTGCAGTGGAGGCTGGAGACGCTTGCATACGTGCAAAGTCACAAAGGAGACAGGACACTGTGCTATGGCTGTTAGTTAATATTACTGCTTTCACAAACAGCAGGTGCTATAGTGTGTGAAGAAGGGCAGACAACTACCCTGTCAGGCCTGGCACTAAATCCCCAATCAATCCCTCTCTCTCACACATCAAGAGAGTAGCATTTGTGCCTTCTTCCTCGATAGAGGATGCCCCCTTCCCTATTTACCTCCCCAGGAAATAGAGTTCTAGATCTCAGGCTGTCTGTCCTGCTTCCTCCTGGAAACTGGTCTAAATCCACCCCATCTCTGTTGAAGTTTTCTTCCAAGTTCATTTAAGAGATCTGACTGAAATTTGATGTGACAGAAATTTAATAAATTACAGCTATTACTTTTATTGTCCATGCATAGAGCCATTCACCAGTGACTGTTTTTTCCTTAGTTCCAGGCATAGCCTTAATATTCTGCTTAGATCTTTTTTGTTATTTATTTATTTATTTTTAAATATATGAAACTTATTGTCAAACTGGTTTCCATACAACACCCAGTGCTCATCCCCACAAGTGCCCTCTTCAATACCCATCACCCACCCTCCCCTCCCTCCCACCCCCCATCAGCCCTCAGTTTGTTCTCAGTTCTTAAGAGTCTCCTATGCTTTGGCTCTCTCCCACTCTAACATCTTTTTTTTTTTCTTCCTTCCCCTCCCCCATGGGTTCTTATAAAGTTTCTCAGGATCCACATACGAGTGAAAACATATGGTTTCTGTCTTTCTCTGTATGGCTTATTCACTTAGCATCACACTCTCCAGTTCCATCCACGTTGCTACAAATGGCCATATTTCATTCTTTCTCATTACCACGTAGTACTCCATTGTGTATATAAACCACAATTTCTTTATCCGTTCACCAGTTGATGGACATTTAGGCTCTTTCCATAATTTGGCTATCGTTGAGAGTGCTGCTATCAACATTGGGGTACAAGTGCCCCTATGCATCAGTACTCCTGTATCCCTTGGGTAAATTCCTAGCAGTGCTACTGCTGGGTCATAGGGTAGGTCTATTTTTAATTTTTGGAGGAACCTCCACACTGTTTTCCAGAGCGGCTGCACCAGTTTGCTTGCCCACCAACAGTGCAAGAGGGTTCCCGTTTCTCCACAACCTCTCCAGCATCTATAGTTTCCTGATTTGTTCATTTTGGCCACTCTGACTGGTGTGAGGTGATATCTGAGTGTGGTTTTGATTTGTATTTCCCTCATGAGGAGTGATGTTGAGCATCTTTTCATGTGCCTGTTGGCCATCCAGATATCTTCTTTAGAGAAGTGTCTATTCATGTTTTCTGCCCATTTCTTCACTGGATTATTTGTTTTTCGGGTGTGGAGTTTGGTGAGCTCTTTATAGATTTTGGATACTAGCCCTTTGTCCGATATGTCATTTGCAAATATCTTTTCCTATTCCGTTGGTTGCCTTTTAGTTGTGTTGATTGTTTCCTTTGCTGTGCAGAAGCTTTTTATCTTCATGAGGTCCCAATAGTTCATGTTTTCTTTTAATTCCCTTGCCTTTGGGGATGTGTCGAGTAAGAGATTGCTACGGCTGAGGTCAGAGAGGTCTTTTCCTGCTTTCTCCTCTAGGGTTTTGATGGTTTCCTGTCTCACATTCAGGTCCTTTATCCATTTTGAGTTTGTTTTTGTGAATGGTGTGAGAAAGTGGTCTAGTTTCAACCTTCTGCATGTTGCTGTCCAGTTCTCCCAGCACCATTTGTTAAAGAGACTGTCTTTTTTCCATTGGATATTCTTTCCTGCTTTGTCAAAGATGAGTTGGCCATACATTTGTGGGTCTAGTTCTGGGGTTTCTATTCTATTCCATTGGTCTATGTGTCTGTTTTTGTGCCAATACCATGCTGTCTTGAAGATTACAGCTTTGTAGTAGAGGCTAAATTCTGAGATTGTGATGCCTCCTGCTTTGGTCTTCTTCTTCAAAATTACTTTGGCTATTCAGGGCCTTTTGTGGTTCCATATGAATTTTAGGATTGCTTGTTCTAGCTTCGAGAAGAATGCTGGTGCAATTTTGATTTGGATTGCATTGAATGTGTACATAGCTTTGGGTAGTATTGACATCTTGACAATATTTATTATCCCAACGCATGAGCACAGAATGTTTTTCCATTTCTTTATATCTTCTTCAATTTCCTTCATAAGCTTTCTATAGTTTTCAGCATACAGATCTTTTACATCTTTGGTTAGATTTATTCCTTGGTATTTTATGCTTCTTGGTGCAATTGTGAATGGGATCAGTTTCTTTATTTGTCTTTCTGTTGCCTCATTATTAGTGTATAAGAATGCAACTGATTTCTGTACATTGATTTTGTATCCTGCGACATTGCTGAATTCATATATCAGTTCTAGCAGACTTTTGGTGGAGTCTATCAGATTTTCCATGTATAATATCATGTCATCTGCAGAAAGTGAAAGCTTGACTTCATCTTTGCCAATTTTGATGCCTTTGATTTCCTTTTGTTGTCTGATTGCTGATGCTAGAACTTCCAGCACTATGTTAAACAACAGCGGTGAGAGTGGACATCCCTGTCATGTTCCTGATCTCAGGGAAAAAGCTCTCAGTTTTTCCCCATTGAGGATGATGTTAGCTGTGGGCGTTTCATAAATGGCTTTTATGATCTTTAAGTATGTTCCTTCTATCCCGACTTTCTCAAGGTTTTTATTAAGAAAGGATGCTGGATTTTGTCAAATGCTTCTTCTGCATCGAGAGACAGCATCATATGGTTCTTATCTTTTCTTTTATTAATGTGATGTATCACGTTGATTGATTTGCGAATGTTGAACCAGCCCTGCATCCCAGGAAGGAATCCCACTTGATCATGGTGAATGATTCCTTTTATACGCTGTTGAACTCGATTTGCTAGTATCTTATTGAGAATTTTTGCATCCATATTCATCAGGGATATTGGCCTGTAGTTCTCTTTTTTTACTGGGTCTCTGTCTGGTTTAGGAATCAAAGTAATGCTGGCTTAATAGAATGAGTCTGGAAGTTTTCCTTCCCTTTCTATGGTTTGGAATAGCTTGAGAGGGATAGGTATTATCTCTGCTTTAAAAGTCTGGTAGAACTCCCCTGGGAAGCCATCTGGTCCTGGACTCTTATTTGTTGGGAGATTTTTGATAACTGATTCGATTTATTCGCTGGTTATGGGTCTGTTCAAGCTTTCTATTTCCTCCTGATTGAGTTTTGGAAGTGTGTGGGTGTTTAGGAATTTGTCCATTTCTTCCAGGTTGTCCAGTTTGTTGGCATATAGTTATTCATAGTATTCCCTGATAATTTCTTGTATTGCTGAGGGATTGGTTGTAATAATTCCATTTTCATTCATGATTTTATCTGTTTGGGTCATCTTCCTTTTCTTTTTGAGAAGCCTGGCTAGAGGTTTATCAATTTTGTGTATTTTTTCAAATAACCAACTCTTGGTTTCATTGATGTGCTCTACAGTTTTTTTTTTTTTATTCTATAATGTTTATTTCTGCTCTGATCTTTATTATTTCTCTTCTTATGCTGGGTTTAGGCTGTCTTTGCTCTTCTGCTTCTATTTCCTTTAGGTGTGCTATTAGATTTTGTTTTTGGGATTTTTCTTGTCTCTTGAGATAGGCCTGGATTGCAATGTATTTTCCTCTCAGGACTGCCTTCGCTGCGTCCCAAAGCATTTGGATTGTTGTATTTTCATTAACATTTGTTTCCATACATTTTTTAATTTCTTCTCTAATTGCCTGGTTGACCCATTCATTCTTTAGTAGGGTGTTCTTTAACCTCCATGCTTTTGAAGGTTTTCCAGACTTTTTCCTGTGGTTGATTTCAAGCTTCATAGCATTGTGGTCTCAAAGTATGCATGGTATGATTTCAATTCTTGTGTATACTTATGAAGGGCTGTTTTGTGACCCAGTATGTGATCTTTCTTGGAGAAGGTTCCATGTGCACTCGAGAAGAAAGTATATTCTGTTGCTTTGGGATGCAGAGTTCTAAATATATCTGTCAATTCCAACTGATCCAATGTATCATTCGGGGCCCTTGTTTCCTTATTGACCGTGTGTCTAGATGATCTATCCATTGTTGTAAGTGGGGTGTTAAAGTCCCCTGCAATTACCACATTCTTATCAATGAGGTTGCTTATGTTTGTGAGTAATTGTTTTATACATTTGGGGGCTACCGTATCTGGTGCATAGATATTTATAATTGTTAGCTCTTCTTGATGGATAGACCCTGTAATTATTATATAATGCGCTTCTTCATCTCTTGTTACAGCCTTTAATTTAAAGTCTAGTTTGCCTAATATAAGTATGGGTACTTCAGCTTTATTTTGACTTCCAGTGGCATGATAAATAGTTCTCCATCCCCTCACTTTCAATCTGAAGGTGTCCTCAGGTCTAAAATGAGTCTCTTGTAGACAGCAAATAGATGGGTGTTGGTTTTTTATCCATTCTGATACCCTATGTCTTTTGGTTGGCGCATTTAGTCCATTTACATTCAGTGTTGTTATAGAAAGATAGGAGTTTAGAGTCATTATGATGTCTGTAGGTTTCATCCTTGTAGCGATGTCCCTGGTACTTTGTCTCACAGGATCCTCCTTATGATCTCTTGTAGGGCTGGTTTAGTGGTGACGAATTCCTTCAGTTTTTGTTTGTTTGGGAAGACCTTTATCTCTCCTATTCTAAATGACAGACTTGCTGGATAAAGGATTCTCGGCTGCATATTTTTTTCTGTTCATCACATTGAAGATCTCCTGCCATTCCTTTCTGGCCTGCCAAGTTTCAGTAGAAAGATAGGTCATGAGTCTTATCGGTCTCCCTTTATATGTTACAGCACGTTTATCCCTAGCTCCTTTCAGAATTTTCTCTTTATCCTTGTATTTTGCCAGTTTCACTCTGATATATCATGCAGAAGATCGATTCAAGTTACATCTGAAGGGAGTTCTTTGTGCCTCTTAGATTTCAATGCCTTTTTCCTTCCCCAGATCAGAGAAGTTCTCAGCTATGATTTCTTCAAGTACACCTTAAGCACCTTTCCTTCTCTCTTCCTCCTCTGGAATACCAATTATGTGTAGATTATTTCTCTTTAGTGCATCACTTAGTTCTCCAATTTTCCCCTCATACTCCTGGATTTTTTTATCTCTCTTTTTCTCAGCTTCCCCTTTTCTATAATTTTATTTTCCAGTTCACCTATTCTCTCCTCTGCCTCTTCAATGCAATCTGTGGTTGTCTCCATTTTATTTTGCAGCTCATTTATAGCACGTTTTAGCTCCTCCTGGTTGTTCCTTAGTCCCCTCATGTCTGTAGCAATAGATTCTCTGCTGTCCCGTATACTGTTTTTAAGCCCAGCGATTAATTTCATGACTATTATTCTAAATTCACTTTCTGTTACATTGTTTAAATCCCTTTTGATCAGTTCTTTAGCTGTCGTTATTTTCTGGAGATTCTTTTGAGGGGAATTCTTCCGTTTCGTCATTTTGGATAGTCCCTGGAGTGGTACGGAACTGTAGGGCGCTTCCCCTGTGCTGTCTTGAATAACTTGCGTTGGTGCGTGGGGCTGCTGTCAGACCTGATGTCTGCCCCCAGCCCACCGCGGGGTCTACAGTCAGACTGGTGTGCACCTTCTCTTCCCCTCTCCTAGGGGCGGGATTCACTGTGGGGTGGCGTCGCCTGTCTGGGCTACTTGCACACTGCCAGGCTTGTGGTGCTGGGGATCTGGCATATTAGCTGGTGTGGATCGGCAAGGTGCACAGGGGCAGGAGGGGCAGGCTCAGCTCACTTTTCCTTTGGTGATCTGCTTCCAGAGGGGCTCTGCAGCACTGGGAGTGAGTCAGAGCCACAGCTGGATGGATGGATCCGCAGAAGCACAGCGTTGGGTGTTTGCACAGTGCAAGCAAGTTCCCTGACAGGAATCAGTTCCCTTTGGGATTTTGGCTGCGGGATGGGTGAGGGAGATGGCGTTGGCGAGTGCCTTTGTTCCCTGCCAAGCTGAGCTCTGTCGTCCGGGGCTCAACAACTCTCTCTCACGTTGTCCTCCAGCCCTCCCGCTCTCTGAGCAGAGCTGTTAGCTTATAACCTTCCAGATATTAAGTCCCGCTTGCTGTCCGAACACACTCCATCTGGCCCCTCTGCTTTTGCAGCCAGACTCAGGGGCTCTGCTTTGTAGGCGGGCTGCCCCTCCGCCCCGGCTCCCTCCCGCCAGTCTGTGTAGGGAGCACCACCTCTCCGCCCTTCCTATCCTCTTCCGTGGGCCTCTTGTCTGTGCTTGGCTCTGGAGACTCCGTTCTGCTAGTCTTCTGCTGGTTTCCTGGGTTATTTAGGCAGGTGTGGGTGGAATCTAAGTGATTTGCAGGACACGGTGAGCCCAGCGTCCTCCTACGCCGCCATCTTCCTCTCTGAAACTCTTTTTAAAATGACATCTAGATTCTTACACCATTCTTGTTCAGCGTCCTTCCCTCAGCTTTCTTTCTCTGTAATACGCAGTGCACAGTGCAACAAGTGATGCTCAGAACATCAGATGAGTAGTTCTCTATGTTCTACGGCAGTTCATGTTCTTCATTCTCGTTTCCAGTTCTCTCCTTAGTGTTCCTGGAGATTTCCTGCTCCGTAATTGGTTTCCTCTAGAAACCTCAGCTGTGCTTTCAGTAGAATATCTATTATATCTAGATATTTTTTTTAAATAGCAGACTGTATTTAAAAAGAACAAAGTGCTTAGCTCATGGATATCCATCAGTATTTTTCCCTGAAGATCCCAGACATGGTTTCTGTGTCTCAACTTTAAGAAATATACAGGGGGGCCTGGGTGGCTCAGTCAGTTGCACGACTGACTGCAGCTCAGGTCATGATCTCACAATTTGTGAGTTCAAGCCCCGTGCTGGGCTCTGTGCTGACAGCTCAGAGCCTGGAGCCTTCTTCAGATTCTGTGTCTCCCTCTCTTCTTCATGCTCTCTCTCTCTCAAAAATAAAATGTTAGCAATTTTTTTAAGAAATATACAAGAGTAGGTTATAGTTTTCTAAAAACAGTTACTCTTTAAAACTATACCAGATTTTAAACTTTTCCTAAAAGTAACACAAAATTTCCTTATTAACATGTTAATTTTTTAAACTTGTAATAAAGAAATCCTATTATTTGAACTCATTATAGAGTTGTGCTATATATAACCCATGGGTATCTGAATAAAGTTCTGTTATCTGTAATTCTTATGTCACTAGTACTTATGTGCTAGATCTTTGGGACTTTCAGTTCCTATTTTTTTTGTGGTTAAGATTTTATTTTTTTGAGATTCTTGGATATTTTGCATATTTTTCTGTTAGACTGTAAAAATACTGGAAATCACATATAATGAATCTGGTTCAGAGACAGGAAATTTCCTATGCTGATTACGAAAACATCCCAGCAAAATACTAAGAAGCACTGGGTTACCTGAAGACACAAACTCATTTCCTAATGACAACAGCACAATGTATCCCAATTGGCTTCCTATTATAACCTAAATGGCAACAACTCACTTATTTTTAATATACCTTCTGTTTATCTCTTATATTTTAGAAATGTGTGTAAACTAATTTTAATGATCACGTGCATTTATTTATTTATTTATTTATTTATTTATTTATAAGTAGGCTCTATGCCCAACGTGGGGCTTGAACTCACAACCCTGAGACCAAGAATCGCATGCTCTACCAACCCAGCCAGGTGCCAGAATCAAGTGCCTTTAAATTAATGGTTTAAAAAACAATGCTCTAGGCTTAACTTCTTTGGAACGGACACTCTGTCTTGTTCAGCTTTCATTTATTTGATTATGCATCACTGCCTAGCACCAGTCAAAAAATGTTACAACAGTTAACAGCAAAGATAATGGCCACAGTAATATTGGTTAATCCTGGACACTTTCCACTGTTAAGCACTGATCTGGTAGATTTACAGGAGTTAAGTTCATTGAACAGATCAGAAGACTGAGGTACAGAAAGGCTAAGTAAACACCTGAAATCATGCACCTGTATAGAGCTAGCATTCTAATCCAGGCTGTCCACATCCACAGTCCACTTTCAAACCCTCTACCACCACAATCAGTACACACTTGCTGAATGCATCAAGGAGTCCCAACCTAAATGTGCCCTGTCTCCTTTCCTATGTTACACCATGGGACCTGTTCTTTGAGTCTGCACTTTACTTTCCACCTGCATTTCCTATCAGTTTGGATTTTAAATTCCTCACGTACAGTCTCCCATTTGGTGTGCTCCTTCCCAGTTTATTTTACTGAGGAGTTCCTCAACTTCTTTCACAGTCTTCATCTCAAATATAATCAACCTTGGCACGAAGATGGCCACTTGAGTCTTAAACGTCACTCAGTTAACTTCAGATCATTGCAACCCATCTTAGAATACTTAGTGAGCCTGTAAAGCACATTCATCTCAGTAACTGGAGAGCTAAAGATGAGTAAACATCACAGTGGAATAAATGTGTAAACAAAAGACTTTGTGATAGTTGTTGTGGTCAGTTATTTTACATATGAATTTTAAAAACGACTGAATTTTCATTTGGGATATTGAGTGATTCCCATTTTTGCAGTGACTGCATTATTTCATGGTATGGCATAAATATAAGATGCACTGAAAACATCTTTAGGATTCCATTTTGGACCCTGGTGAGAGTGACACTTTTTAGTATGGCTTCTGATTATTATTCCGTAAGGATTCCATAAAGTAACAAGCATCAGGCTCACAGCCGCATGGCAGCATGAATGTTTAACTGTAGTGGTATTGTGGCAGGATACGTCTCTGGTCATCAAGGTCTCACAAAGAGAATGGAGTAATATTCAAATTTAATTAGAAATGCTGAGTCATTCACCACAAACTTCCTATGTAGCAATGATCTAGAATTTTTGGTGAAACTTCAGATTGGAGAACTTCTTCCATTTGACCCTGATGAAACTGTGGGATTTAAACCCCAAATATACAGCAGGAAATATAAAGGAACATTAATGCAATTAAGCTCTATAAAGGTAGTAGTCAATGTTTGTCATCATTAAAGGTATTAAGTGAACTAGGGAGAAAAATTTGCACCCGGTGACTGCAGACAAATAATAACAATATTACCTTGCAGAAGTCAACTTACTTCAAATCTTTAGTCTTCTGTTTTATTTACTTTTATTCAGTGGAGGTGCAAAGGGCTGGCTGCCCCAAAATGGGCCACTTTGGTATAAAGATTATTTTGAGTTAAAAGTAATCAAAACCAGGGATGCCTGTGGGGCGCCTGGGTGGCTCAGTCGGTTAAGCGTCCGACTTCAGCTCAGGTCACGATCTCACGGTCCGTGAGTTCGAGCCCCGCGTCGGGCTCTGGGCTGACGGCTCAGAGCCTGGAGCTGCTTCCGATTCTGTGTCTCCCTTTCTCTCTGCCCCTCCCCCGTTCATGCTCTGTCTCTGTCTCAAAAATAAATAAACGTTAAAAAAAAATTCAAAACCAGGGATGCCTGGATGGCTCACTGGGTTAAGCATCTGACTTTTGGTTTTTGCTCAGGTCATGATCTCATGGTTTGTGGGTATGAGCCCTACATTGGGCTCTGCACTGGTAGCATGGAGCCTGCTTGGGATTCTCTCTCTCTCCCTCTCTCTCTGCCCCTCCCCACCTATCAAAATAAATAAATAAAAACATTTTTAAAAAAGTAATCAAAACCTAGCAGGTACAGAAAAAGCTCTCTGCCTCTCCCTCAACTGCCTAAATTTATATTGGAAAGGAGAGCCTGTACCTGGAAGAGAACTATTAACAGAGACTCCCTTTCACTTAAGAACCTTATCTGACTCTCAGGGCAACCTTTGTTTTTGAAAACATCTCCTTTAGCCTTCTTGATAATGGTCTTTCTTCCCTTTGTGTCCTCATCCCCTATCCATGCCTTAGTGCATATGAGCTTCCTGTTGCCTCATTGCGTTTGGAATTTCATGTCTTTGTGGATTCCCTGTACAAATACCTATGAAATTTGATTTTCTCCTATTGATCTATCTCATGGCAATTTGATTCTAACTCCAGCTAGAAGGACTGTAGGGCAGAGGAAGGTCTTCCCCCCCAATATCAGCAAAGAATTTCTAATTATAGAATGTAACAGAAAGGTTGTCAACACCAGTGGCAAGTAAGAAGTTACTTGCCTTCCACATTAAGTTAATATGGCACAAATAATGACCATAAAGTGATTGTGATATTAAAATACTTCCTATAACATACCTTTAAGGACTTTATTAAGTATAGGTGATTTGATAGGGATTTTACAAACTTTTATAAAGGCATAGGATATTGTAAAAAAAACACTGAGTCTGAAATGTTGAAAATTAAATACAAGATTAAAAATTCTTTTGAATTTAAATAAAGTGAAGCATTAAAAGTATCATTTCATTAATAGCAAAGGTAAATACAATTTTGCAAATTTCACACGTAGGCAAAATTTCTCCATAAAATTTCACACATATTTTACTAACAATTTTTAGGTTAAAGACAACTTTCAAATTATTTCTGAAAAGATGACTATTGCCAGTATCTAGCTTCAGTAGCAGAGGCACAAAGGTCATGTTTTAAGACATACCTCTTGGTGCCAAAGTGATTACTAGCCTTTTAAAGCAGACACTAGTTAGTACCATGCACAGAAAAATGTGTCATTATTGTTTTAAAATGATCATGTTGTTGACTTGCTTATTAAGAAATGAGGATATATGTTTGTTTTAAAGGTCTTAAATGACCTCTTTAAAAATAGATTTACAAATATAAATGGTGTTCATTTCATCTAGCATACAGTGGATATTTCTAAAATTAACTACTTAGGAGGCTTTATGAACAAAATCTATGCCTGGTTTCCCTGTATTGATTTGACAATCAAATCACTGGCAGCAGAATTAAAGGTTTTATGTGAGAGAATAATTTGGCATATGGTATTGACTGAGAACATGACATTTACAGTTAGTCTCAAGTGGTACAGCTTGAAAAGGCTTACATGGGGAATCACTGTTTTCTTGATTCTATTTTTATTATGGACAACTTCAAATATGTGCAGAAACAGAGTTAATCTCCATGCACTCATCATCCAGTATGAATATATATAAAATCACAGCCAATACTGCTTCAGATATATGCCCACCTTGTCCCCAACTTCCATATTCTGTTGAAAAAAATCCCAGACATTCTGTCATCTGTAAATATTTACTTTTCATCTCTATAAATAAAAGATAACAACCAGGGTACCACTGTCACATCTAAAAATTAAAAATTCCTTAGTATCAATACACTTCAAATAACCATTTACTGTTTAAATTTCCAGTCATTTTATAATTACCATTTTGTTAACTTCTGTTTTAAAATATAGATTCATAGAAAATTGCAAAAATAGATTATTGTGAACTCTTACCCTAATGTTGTCCACAATGGTGAC
This sequence comes from Panthera tigris, assembly GCF_018350195.1. Taxonomy (NCBI): domain Eukaryota; kingdom Metazoa; phylum Chordata; class Mammalia; order Carnivora; family Felidae; genus Panthera; species Panthera tigris. Next base: position 30,687,107 of record NC_056677.1, on the reverse strand, counting down.
ATGTTAAATAACTGTAGTAAAATAGCAAAGAAGAAGGAAATTTACATTGGTAAAATACTGTTAACTAGACTACAGTCTTATTCCATTTTTGTCATTTTTTTACATATATGCATGCATGTGTGTGTGTCAGAGACAGAGAGATCACAGTGTGATCTCTGGGTAGGCCCCAGACTAGTGGACAGGCCAGAGGAGGGCTTGAAACTCAGCTAAAGATTTGCTTGCTGCCACAGGCATGTCTGAAAATCCCAACTGACACATCTTTATCTTCTGTCCCAAAGCTCCCTCCTCCAAAAGCAGAGATAAAAGGGGACGTAATGGAGGCAAAAGAAATATATGTATTTGTTTACAACACTTCTATATGATACAATTTATTTATATAATCCCTGGCCCTTTTCCTTTCCCATAGTCATTATGCTCCAGGACAAGGGCTAATGCAAATGGAAATGAGATGGTGATATTGTTCCAACGACACTAAATCAGGAACCCCTACAGCTGAAATATCATTCTGTCCCCTGCCTCTCTGGCAACAGGCTGCCTAACCATCACTGCTAGCCTTTGTCTGACCAAATGAAATCTCAGAGGGCTTGGAGAAGCATTTATGAGTAAATGGGGTTACATTTGAAACCCCCACAGGTTAAGTGTCGGGGAAGGTGAGTCTCTCTGACGACTAGTTGAAAGGTACATATTCTCATTTTAAAACAATATAAACTTAATTTTTAATGTTTATTTTTATTTTTGAAAGAGAGAGCACAAGAAGGGCAGGGACAGAGAGAGGGGGACAGAGGATCCAAAGCAGGCTCTGCACTGACAGCAGTGAGCCCAATGTGGGGCTCGAACTCACGAACTGCAAGATCATGGCCTGAGCTGAAGCCGGACACTCAATCTACTGAGCCATTCAGGTGCCCCACTATATAAATTTAACAGGAATTTGCATTTGAGAATTTTTTCTATAGATATTAGCACCATCACAAATTATCATTCAAAAAATATTGACTTTTCATGATTGCTAATTACAAAACAGTTCTTAGTGATATGACCTATTTGGAATGGCGAGAATCATTGAAATTATGGGAATATATAAACCACTTAATGGATAAACATTCAACTGGGCAATAGTTTCTAATGTACTTATCCTTATTCTCAAATTTGGGGCATTATACCCATTACTGCTGACTAAAAATGACATTACCTGAGCAATATGTTATTCACACCAGCACTATGTCATTCTGTACCAAGATAACATGGCTACTAAACCAGAAGAATGCTTGCTTCTATTGCTTCCAGAAATACTATGAATGTCAGATTTAGCAGTTCACCTATTTTTACTGTTTAATGTGTGGATGCAGGTCTTTTCCTGTATTTCATTCATTTGTACCCACTAAATACCAGGTATGGGTGCTGGTCCCTTGATTTATCTTCTATGTTGAATCCTTACAACTCTAGGAGGGAGGTGGTATTATTTTGTACTTTATGATGAAGAAACAAGGTTTAAATAAAAAAAAATTACTTTTCATTTTTACATAGTAAGCCATTGTGCTGGAATTTGAAACTGGCTCTTAGGTATGTGATCAGGAGCTGATGGTATTTCAGCTACAGCAGGCAAGTGCAAATGAATATATATTTTTTTGCTGCTTTTATAAACCCAGAATCATCAAGCTCACTGTTAAATGTCTAAACTCATTTACTTTCAAATAGTTCACTGTTACTCTAAAGTCAAAATATATTGATAACGTGGTATCTTCTTGCAAAATTTTTACTTCATAACTGATTTCAAATATAACCATTGTACTTTAATACACCTTAACTCTTTAAATTGCCTTCTTTTATAACTACTAATTTTCACTAAAATGAAAGTGACTGTATGCATTACATTAAAAAACACAAAAACCATAGTGCCAAACATTTACATAATACATATTAAGTCACATTTAATTTCACAAATATCAGGATTGGTGAATAGTTTTTATTTTCACTCAGTGGTGTATCACTTTCTGTTCAAGTCCTGAAATTTCTATCAGACTTTAAAATTAATGCTTTTCTCACAACTCCTATTTTCTCAATTAAGAACAAATTATCAATACCTACAAAAGGAAATACTTCTCTGCCACTTTCCCCCTAAACATACCCCTTCTTCCTCATATTCCCCTTTCAAGTAAATGATGCTAACATATCCTCCACTGCACAAGAAAGTATCTTTATCTTATTATTTTTTGAAAATGTCTTTATCTTAAAATTCACCTATCATTATATTTTACTGCTACGTGTCTCTTAGATTCCCATTTGTTGACTCTCTTATCAGATTCTACTATAACATTAAATTTGGGTTCACACCATGTTGCTGACTTAATGCAAAAGCTTCTGAATTGATGTATCAGATTTTGGTTTCTCCCCATCACCATTCCAACCTCTATACTACCACCAGATTTGACTTCCTAAGACATAGGTATGATTGCATTACTCCTCTGCTTAACAACGTCCAATATTACATCTATTGTCAATAGCATTTTCACCTCTAATATGTTCCCCAAGTAGAACATTTAAGCTCCTCTGAATAACAATTGTATTTTGCTCATATTTGTACTTTCAAAAATGAAAATTGAACTAGTGTGCTAAATAATTACAGCTTCAATTAATAAAAGGATAAATGAGTGAGCAAATAAACCAAGACTGCAAATCAACTTGAGTAGTGTTTTCTAATCTGTTAGTCACAATCTATTAGTGGGTAGAAAAATCAATCCAGATATTGTCAACTAGTACTTTTTTTAATTAGGCAAAATAAAATAGGAATATAGTGGAATGAATCACACTTAGTAAGGAAAAGTATTCTGTAAAATCTTGTGATAATTAAGTGTGTAGGTGCATGTGTGTGTTTACTGGGTCATGATGGAAAATATATTCTTAAATTAGGTCATGATAATGGAGGACTGAGGTTCTACATCTGGCATGACAGTGTAAGGGGCTCTACAGACCCACCTGCCTTTGAAAGTGGTAAAAATTACTTAAAAAGATAAAGACTTAATGTCTCTAAAAATGGTATTCTTAAAAGAATACTGCAAATGAAGAACATTTATTCAAGAAAAACTATTAAAACAAGGTAAGGATTATGAGAGGCTTTGTATTTGAACCACTACCCATGTCCCTCCCCTGGTGAAGCTCCATTCTAGACTGGTACAGGCAAGAAAACAGAGTTCTCTTTCCCTCCGAGTTCCTAGACATAGGTTTCTTCCCAAGAGGGACAGGATGTCAACATTTCTGATTTAGGTCACAGGTACCTATTGCTGAGGCTATGATCTAGGCATGTGTGACCAAGAGGCAGGGGCTCCCATATGCCCACACCCCATTCTTTGAACAAAGGCTGTATTACCTGAAATGTTAAGTTTCCAACAAAACATAAGTCATGCAAAGAAGCTGGAAGGTATAATGCACTCACTGGGGGAAAAAGTATGCAATATCAACTATCTGTGAGACCAACTAGATGTATTTAATAAAGGCTTGAAAGCCATTATTAAGCCATTCTAGGTTCAAGAACTGAAGAAAATCATGATTATAGAAGTAAAGGAAGGTATGATGGCTGTGTTTCATCAAATAGAGAAAATAAAGAGATAAAGCAAATAAATCGGAGAGTTGAAAAAAACAATAACTAAATAAAACATTCCAGGGTGCCTGGGTGGCTCAGTCAGTTAAGCAGTCAACTCTTGATTTCGCCTTAGGTCATGATCTCACAGTTTGCCCCACATCAGGCTTGGTGCTGACAGAGTGGAGCCTGCTTGGGATACTCTCTCCCTCTCTCTTTCTGCCCTTCCTCCACTCACACTCACTCTCACTCAAAATAAGTATTTAAAGTAAACAAATAAATAATTCATTACAGACATTCAAGAGCAAATTTGAAATTTCAAACAAAAGAGTTAGCAAACACACTGTGTAGACCAATGGAAAAAAATTGAGCGCCCAAAAATATACCTGAGCATATTTGGTTAACCAACATATGACAGAATAGCCAAGAAAACTCAGTGAGTAAAGGATAGTCTCTTAAATAAATGGTGTTGGGAAAACTAGATAATCACATGCAAAAGAATAACACTGGATCTCTATCTTATACCACTTAAAAACATTAACTCTAACTGGATTAAAGACTTAAGCATAAAACCTGAAAGCATAAAAGTCCTAAAAGAAAATATATGGAAAAAGCTCCTGGATACTGGTCTTGGTAATGATTTTGTTGATCTGACACTCAAAGCATAAGCAACAAAAGAAAAAATCAACAAGTGGGACTACATCAAACTAAAAAGCTTCTGCATAGCAAAAGAAACAATTAACAAAATAAAAAGGAAACCTACAGAATGGGAAAAAATATTGCAAACTGCATACCTGATAAGGAGTGAATATCCAAAGTAGATCAGGAATTCATATAACACAAGAGCAAAAATAATAATAATAATAACGATCCAATTAAAAACCGGAAGACTTGAATGGCATTTTTCCAAGGAAGGCATACAGATGGCCAAGAAGTACATGAAAAAAAATTCTCAACATCACTAATTGGGAAGTGCAAATCAAAACCACAATGAAGTATTCCCTCACACCAGTAAGAGTGGCTATCATCAAAAAGACAAGAGATAAGTTTTGGTAAAGATGTGGAGAAAGGGGAAACTTTGTGCACTGTTGCTGGGAATGCAAACTGGTGTAGCCATTGTGCTAAACAGTGTGGAGGTTTCTCAAAAAATAATTTAAAAATAAAACTATATTATGATCCAGCAATCCCAATTTAGGCTCTATACCTAAAGGAATTGTAATCACTACGTTCAAGAGGTATGTGCATTCCCTCACTTATTGCAGTATTCACAATAGCTGAGAAATAGAAACAACTTAAGCATCCATCCACATGTGAAGGAAATATGAAATACATTATTTATGAAAAATATCCTCTATTTGACTTTGAACTCTAAAAACTAAATTCTGTATGAAAAATAATAAAAATAATTGAAATTCTCTAACACTTAATATTGATTCTAGTCTCCTAAAATTCAAAGACAAGGCCATGTCAATTTTGTTGTAGTCTACATCATTTTCTTCCATATTGCCTTTAATATAGTAAACTTAGCCCACAGGGCTCTACTTGCTATTTTCGGTATATAATCTTCTGTGCTTTTTTTACTTTGCCCATAGTGTTCTCTCCACTCCTTCCCTTTTCTGCCAAGAAATTCTTACTAACATTTTTGATTCAGATTGAATGCTTCTTTTTGTGTGAACCATTTGGTAACTATATTATCACGAAATTTGTACCATTCAGTCTTATAGATTTTAGTTTCAATCGATATGTATTAATATTAAGGGAAATAAGCCATATTATAATTGTTAGTTTGCCTTTTTAAAAAATCACCTGAATGTTTATTTTGTCTTAACCAGCTTTGTTTCCCAATGTTAAACTTTATGCATTAGTAAAATGCCTTGAATGCACACTTTAACATACACTTAAATATTCTTATTGAATATTTATTGATATATATTTATGTGTTTTTATAATCTCATTCTATTCTCATAAAAGCACTAATCTCAGTTATTATCCTTATTTTATAATTAAGAAAACTGTGACACATAGAGTAAAAGTAGCTCTACTAAGGCCATAGAGTTAGTTCTGGCCAGAGCCAGGACTCCACACAGAATCCCAACACTTATAATATTCTAGAACACTATTAGGGTGATGTTGATGACAATTAACTTACATTATATCTTTTATTTGTAGCAAAACTGAACATACTATTTATCTACTCTGAGCTTTGCTCATTCTTCACTTATGAAAAAAAAAAACATTCCACATGTCCAGCTTTCAATTGACTGACCCCTAACCCATAAAGATCCATATTCCATTAATTGTGGATCTTGAAATTCTATTTCTGTTTAAAAATTTTCTAACTTTGGCTCACATACCTTGTTTTCTCATGTGTTTATAATTTGTTAAAATCTGTTTAGTGGGACTCTCAACTGTGGGAACACTGGGTGACCTTGGTTGAAGAGGTATCCCATTAGAAGGGATTTGCTTTTGACTAGGTCAATCTAAGTCAAATTTATGGCACTATCTTTCGTTGGGGATTTCTCAAATCATTTTTGATGTTATACATTCAAACCCCAATACAACATGAAGATTGTATGTGGTTATTAATTCTCAATTTTCCTAATATTTTTTGACACACAGATTTTATTTAGTTTAACTCCTTCATTGAAGGTGTAGCCCTTCAAGGCCCTTGGCTTTAAATTACAGGCTCAGTTTTGACACCCTACCATATGGAACATGCTTCTCCTTCCCACTCAGCTATTAAAATCTGGTTACTGAGATCAGCATATACCTCTGAAGATAGTCTTAGCATCTGCCCTAACTTACTTATCTCCTAACTTCCATTTTTGTTTTTATTTCTGTCGTTCCCTAGGAGATTCTTTTATCACCCTATTAAAAATGTTCATCTCTGCATTTACTTTTTTAAACCAAGTATTGCTAGATGCTTAGACATAATTTTTATTTTTTTTACAGGATATCTAGTCTGCCATATTGCTGGAAAAACATTAAATGTATTTTAAATCTAATTTTGATGAAGCAGTCATAAGAAAAAGAACTTCCATTTAGGGAGTACTTGAATTATTCTTGGTCATACATGTTTCCTCATTTATTCGCCTTGAAAAGTAAATGGGATTTACTCTGAGGGAAAGAGTGGACTCAGAGTAGCTGTTTTTCTATGATCACACAGTTTATGAGTGGCAGAGTAGGGATTTTAACTGAGGCCTATGTGACTATTGAGTCCATTTATTGAAACACACAGGGAATTCACCAACATAAGCTCAAGGGCAAGAATATGTGGTAGGTTCAACTACTGCTATTGCTTCATAAATACCATGCTAGTTACATGGAGGTGAATTAAAATTTTTTTTAATGTTTATTTATTTTTGACAGAGAGGGAGAGATAGAGCATGAGCAGGGGAGGGGCAGAGAGAGAAGGAGACACAGAATCTGAAGCAGACTCCAGACTCTGAGCTGTCAGCACAGAGCCCAACATGAGACTCGAACTCACAGACTGCGAGATCATGACCTGAGCCAATGTTGGACGCTCAACCAACTGAGCCACCCAGGCACCCCTGGATGTGAATTTTTAATGGCTGCTTCAGGCCTGTCGTTGCCTCCTTCTTCTGACATCTGCTTGTTCCAGCAAACTACTATAGGAGAGAACCAACTAGAAATATAACTTTATTCAAATAGAAAATAAAATTTTAGGGGCACCTGGGTGGCTCAGTCAGTTAAGCGTCCAACGTCGGCTGAGGACATGATCTCATGGTCTGTGAGCTCGAGCCCTGCATCTGGCTCTAAGATTTTCATTTCTTGTGGATTCCCTATTCATATACCTATTAAATTTGTTCTTCTCCTGTTAATCTGTCTCATGTCAATTTGATTCTAAGTCTAGCTAGAAGGACCATAGGGCAAAGGAAGGTCTTCCTCCCTGACACTATATGAGCATCCAAGGCAAAATGAAGATGCTTTTGGCCTGATATTTCAATAGTGTTAGGATACACAGGAATTTTGAGAATGATTGCTCCTCTTAAAATTTACACAGCTTGTAACTTCAGGTGATTTTTATGTATATATAGCTTTGGAACTACTTTCTCATACTTGAATCAAAGTGCCGCAGTCAGTAATAATGTCAACATTACATCAAATAGTAGCGATGGAAGGATTTTCTTCATGATTGGTTAACACATTTTGCTACTCCATGGCTCTCTTCCTCATTGACTGAGATGGCACGATACAAAAATAACCGTTAGTAAACTTTTTTCCTATTTGACAGGTTTATCAAAATATTTAACATAATCCATTGATTACAGCTTCTTCAGGATTGATATACTTAAAAGCAAATGCTATAAAAATCTATATAGATTCTAATGGTTGGTATCATTAAAGATAATGTTTTGCTGAAAATGGTAAGTGATGTACATTTGCCTGTAATGAGATTAGACCTGAACAACAGTAATAACTTTCAAATTAGGCATACTATTAGAATAGAGTGGCACAGGGCCATTTTCTCTTTTCATTTAGCTTTTTCCTCTGAAAAAAAAGTTATCTACAGTTCAGAACACAGAACATATGGGCACTAGAGTTAACCATTCATGGGGTGGGTTGTCTTGACTTCTCATTGTATATGTACTGGGCCATGTTAACATTTTCCCCTAAACTTAACAGAACTTTGCATAAAACTCACAATATGACTTTCCTTTAAATCCTAAGTAAAACGGATGTTTATAGGACTGTCTGAATAAAACAAACCCTACAAACTGGATTGCTAACCGATGTTATATCATTTAACTTAACTGTTTGTTGCTTTTTCTGACAACCAATTTTAAGCTCTGTGATAAAAAGTTATATGGAGAAAGGGTAAAAATTTTGTAGCTACTTTAGGTATAACTGATGCATATGTAATTCTTTGAAAAGACTGCACTTTAGGAGAAACCAAGATGGCAGAACAGCATGGAAGTTTTTTTGTGTGTGTCTCGCATCCATGAAATACAGCCAGACCAACACTAAACCATCCTGCACACCTAGAAAATGGATTTGAGGATTAACACAACAACCTGCACAACCTGAAACACAGAACTCAGTAGGTACTCAGCATGGAGAGCTGAACTGGGGGAAAGAGAAGCTGTGGAGGGCAGGGAGCTGGTTTTGCTTGCAGAGAGAGGATGGAGATGGCGGGGGAGAGTACAGGAAAAGCACCCCTATCCAGAAGCAGCAGGAGAGAAAGTGGAAAAGTGGAAAGAGCTACAGGGACTGAAATAAAAAGGGAGAAAGGAGAGGGTCTAAATTCCATTAAAACTCTATAAACAGGGGGAGCAGAGAGTCTGAAACTCCATAGCTTGATACCTGGCGGTGCTATGCTGGGGAGGGTGAATCCCCAGGATCAGAGTGAGGTCCAGGGATCCTTGGGCCACATGAGGAGAGGTGATTCCCCTGCTGGAAGGACATTTGGTAGCTGGCTGTGCACCCAGTCCCAGAAGACCCCAGAGAACAACCACATTTGCTGGTGCTGGAACAAGGTCGTTACGGGTGAAGTCTGGTGCCAGATGTGTGCTGTGATTTTCCATAATCCCTGAAATGCTGCTGCTACACGACTGTGTGAACTTTTTCTGGGGCAAACCGGCACCCAGCCGCAGACTCTGGGCATCGGCAGCAGCACAGTCCCGTGAACATTCCTGGGTGCGGCTGGCACCCAGCCACTGCTCAGTGAGACCCTTCCCCAGAAGGTCTGAACAGGTCAAAGTCACAGTCCCTCAGATGTGAGGGGTTGGGAAACAGAGCTGCATCTGAGATAAAACTCAGGAGGGAGGTGCCGCCTGGCAGATTGACAGCTTGGTCACGGACAGGGTAAAAGCGGGGAGTGGATGGAAGCCAGAGACAAAGGACGGGTGCACGACTGCTAGTCAGGGAAAACAGAGTGCTGATACTAGAGACTGGGTAGCTTGGTGATGCCATTTTCACCCCTCCGGCACATGCACATACACACCCACAAGAGACACAACAATCCACCCCAGGAAGCTAAGCAGCGCCATCTAGTGGAGAATGGAGCCATTACACTAAGCCCCGCCCAGGTAGACCAACCTCGCTCTTCAGGAACACCACAAGTCTCTCTGCCTGCTTAGTTTATGGACTATAAAGTACTTCATAGTTTGACTTCTAGGGGAAACGATATAATTTCAATCATATTTCAGTCTGTTCGCTGGACCATCTATTCAATATTCTTTTTTTTCTTTTTCACTTTTCTTTTTCTGAATAAAAAAAGATAAAATATTTATTTTTATTTTCAATTTTTATTAATAATAATTTTTTAAAATATTTTTCTACTGTATTATTTACTTTTTTGTAAATTTTTCAAATTCTATTTTACTTCCATCATTTCATTTTATTTTATTTCATTGTATTCATTTTTTCAAATTTTCTCATGTTTCCTTGTTATTTCTTTCACTTTTCTTGTTTTTTCTTTTTCTTTTTCTTTTTCCCCTTTTTTCTCTAGTCTGTCAAGCTCCTTTCAACAACTGTACCAAAACACACCTAGGATCTAACATCATTTATTTGATTTGTGTGTGTGTGTGTGTGTTGGTTTTAATTTTTTAATTTTAATTTTTTTTACCTTAATTCCTTTTCTTTCTTTAAAATGACAAAAGGATGGAATTTGCCCCAAAAGAAAGAGCAGGAAGAAATGACAGCCAGGGAGTTAATCAACACAGATACAAGCAAGATGTCTGAACCACAATTTAGAATCACGATAATAAGAATACTATCTGGGGTCGAAAATAGATTAGAATCCCTTTCTGTGGAGATAAAAGAAGTAAAAGCTAGTCAGGATGAAATAAAAAATGCTATAACTGATCTGCAATCTCGAATGGATTCCATGGCAGCAAGGATGGTAAGGCAGAGCAGAGAATCAGCAATATAGAGGACAAACTTATGGAGAATAATGAAGCAGAAAAAAAGAGGGAGACTAAGGCAAAAGAGCACGATTTAAGAATTAGAGAAATCAGCGACCCATTAAAAATGAACAACATCAGAATAATAGGTGTCCCAAAAGATGAAGAGAGAAAAAAGGGGTAGAAGGCTTATGTGAACAAATTATAGCAGAAAACTTTCCTAACCTGGGGAAAGACACAGACATAAATATCCAGAGAGCACAGAGGACTCCCATAAGATTCACAAAAACCGACCATCAACAAGGCATATCATAGTCAAATTGACAACATACTCAGGCAAGGAGAGAATCATGAAAGCACCAAGGGAAAAAAAAGTCCTTAACCTACAAGTGAAGACAAATCAGGTTTGCAGCAGACCTATCCACGGAAACTTGGCAGGCCAGAAAGGAGTGGCAAGATATATTCAATGTGCTGAATCAGAAAAATATGCAGCCAAGAATTCTTTATCCAGCAAGGCTGTCAATCAAAATAGAAGGAGAGATTAAAAGTTTCCCAGACAAAAAAAATTAAAGGAGTTCATGACCACTAAACCAGCCCTGCAAGCAATTTTAAGGGGGACTCCTGAAGGGAGAAAACAAGCAAAAAAAAAAAAAAAAAAAAAAAAGACCAAAAGCAACAAAGACAAGAAAGGACCAGAGACCACCACCAGAAACTACAACTCTATAAGAAACATAATGGCAATAAACTTGTATCTTTCAGTACTCACTCTAAACGTCAATGGACTAAATGCTCCAATTAGAAGATATAAGGTAAGAGAACTGGTAAGAAAACAAGATCTATCTATATGCTGTTCACAGGAGACCCACTTTAGACCCAAAGACACCTTCAGATTGAAAGGGGATGGAAAACCATCTATCATACTAATGGTCAACAAAAGAAAGCTGAAGTAGCCACACATATATCAGACAATCTAGACTTTAAAATAAAGACTGTATCAAGAGATGCAGAAGGGCATTATATCATAATTAAGGGGTCTATCCACCAGGAAGACCTAACAATTGTAAAAATTTATCCACCAAATGTGGAGCACCCAAATACATAAATCAATTAATCACAAACATAAAGAAACTCATTGATAATAATACCATAAGGGTAGAGGGCTTTAACACCCCACTCACAGCAATGGACAGATCACCCAAACAGAAAGTCAAACAAGGAAACTATGGCTTTGAATGACACACTGGACTGGATGCACTTAACAGATATATTCAGAACATTTCATCCTAGGGCGGCAGAATATACATTCTTCTCCAGTGCACATGGAACATTCTCCAGAATAGATCCCATATTGGGACAAAAATAAGCTCTCAATAAATACAAAAAGATTGAGATCTTACTGTGCATATTTTCAGACCACAACGCTATGAAACTCGAAATCAACCACAAGAAAAATTTTGGAAAGATAACAAATACTTGAAGACTAAAGAACATTCTACTAAAGAATGAACAGGATAACCAAGAAGTTAAAGAGGAAATTAAAAAGTACATGGAAGCCAAGGAAAATGATAACACCACAACCCAAAACCTCTGAGATGCAGCAAAGGCAGTCCTAACAGGGAAGTATATAGCAATCCAGGCCTTCCTAAAGAAGGGAGAAAGGTCTGAGACACACAACCTAACCTTACACCTTAAAGAGCTGGAAAAAAAAACACCAAATAAAATCCCAAAACAGCAAAAGACAGGAAATAATAAAGATTAGAGCAGAAACCAATGCTATGGAAACCAAAAAAACAGTAGAACAGATCAATGAAATCACAAGCTGGTTCTTGAAAAGAATTTACAAAACTGATAAACCACAAGTCAGTTTGATCAAAAAGAAAAAGGAAAGGACCCAAATAAATAAAATCATGAATGAAAGAGAAGAGATCACAACCAACACTGCAGAAATAAAAACAATAATAAGAGAATATTATGAGCAATTATATGCCAATAAAATGGGCAATCTGGAAGAAATGGACAAATTCCTAGAAACATATACACTATCAAAACTGAAACAGGAAGATATAGAAAATTTGAACAGACCCATAAACAGTAAAAAAATCAAATTAGTAATCAGAAATCTCCCAAACAAGAGTCCAGGGCCAGATGGCTTTCCAGGGGAATTCTACCAAACATTTAAGGAAGAGTTAACACCTATTCTCTTGAAGCTGTCCCAAAAAATAGATATGGAAGGAAAACTTCCAAACCCTTTCTATGAGGCCAGAATTACCTTGATTCCAAAACCAGACAGAGACTCCACTAAAAAGGAGGCCTATGGACCAATTTCTCTGATGAACATGGATGCAAAACTCTTCAACAGGATATTAGCCAACCGGATCCAACAATATCTCAAGCAAATTATTCACCACGACCAAGTGGGATTTATACCTGGGATGCAGGGCTGGTTCAATATCCACAAAACAATCAATGTGACTCATCACATCAATAAAAGAAAGGACAAGAACCACATGATCCCCTCAATAGATGCAGAGAAAGCCTTTGACAAAATATAGCATCTTTTCTTGATAAAAACCCTCAAGGAAGTAGGGATAGAAGGAGCATACCTCGAGATCATAAAAGCCATATATGAAAGACCCAATGCTAATATCATCCTCAATGGGGAAAAACTGAGAGCTTTCCCCCTAAGGTCAGGAACAAGACAGGGATGTCCACTCTGGCCACGGTTATTCAACATAGTATTGGAAGTTTTAGCCTCCGCAATCAGACAATACAAAGAAATAAAAGGCATCCATATCGGCTGGGAGGAGGTCAAACTTTCACTCTTTGCAGATGACATGATACTCTATACGGAAAAACCAAAAGATTCCACCAAAAAACTGCTAGAACTGATCCATGAATTCAGCAAAGTGGCAGGATATAAAGTCAATGCACAGAAATCGATTGCATTCCTATACACCAATAATGACACAACAGAAAGAGAAATCAAGGAATCGATCCCATTTACAATTGCACCAAAAACCACAAAATACCTAGGAATAAATCTAATCAAAGAGGTGAAAAATCTATACACTGAAAACCATAGAAAGCTTATGAAAGAAATTGAAGAAGACACAAAAAAATGGAAAAAGATTCCATGCTCCTGGATAGGAAGAACAAATATTGTTAAAATGTTGATACTACCCAGAGCAATCTACATATTCAATGCAATTCCTATCAAAATAATGCCAGCATTCTTCACAGAGCTAGCAAAAACAATCCTAAAATTTGTATGGAACCAGAAAAGATCCCGAATAGCCAAAGCAATCTTTAAGAAGAAAACCAAAGCAGGAGGCATCATAATCCCGGACTTCAAACTCTTTTACAAAGCTGTAATCAAGACAGTGTGCTACTGGCACAAAAAGAGACACTCAGATCAATGGAACAGAGTAGAGAATCCAGAAATGGACCCACAAACGTATGGCCAACTAATCTTTGGCAAAGCAGGAAAGAATATCCAGTGGAATAAAGATAGTCTCTTCAGCAAGTGGTGCTGGGAAAACTGGACAGCGACATGCAGAATGAACCTGGACCAGCTTCTTACACCATACACAACAATAAACTCAAAATGGATGAAAGCCCTCAATGTAAGACAGGAAGCCATAAAAACCCTTGAGGAGAAAGCAGGCAAAAACCTCTTTGATTTTGGCTGCAGCAACTTCTTACTCAACACATCTCCAGAGGCAAGGGAAACAAAAGCAAAAATGAACTATTCGGACCTCATCAAAACAAAAAGCTTTGGTACAGTGAAGGAAACAATCAGCAAAACTAAAAGGCAACTGATGGAATGGGAGAAGATATTTGCAAATTACATATCAGACAAAGGGTTAGTATCCAAAATCTACAAAGAACATATCAAAGTCAACACCCAAAAAACAACTAATCCAGTGAAGAAATGAGCAAAAGACATGAATAGACACTTCTCCAAAGAAGACATCCAGATGGTCAAGTGACACATGAAAAGATGCTCAACATCACTCATCGTCAGGGAAATACAAATCAAAACCACCATGAGATGCCACCTGACACCTGTCAGAATGGCTAACATTAACAACTCAGTCAACAACAGATGTTGGCAAGGATGCGGAGACAGAGGATCTCTTTTGCATTGCTGGTGGGAACGCAAACTGGTGCAGCCACTCTGGAAAACAGTATGGAGGTCCCTCAAAAAACTAAAAATAGAGGGGCGCCTGGGTGGTGCAGTCGGTTAAGCGTCCGACTTCAGCCAGGTCACGATCTCGCGGTCCGTGAGTTCGAGCCCCGCGTCAGGCTCTGGGCTGATGGCTCGGAGCCTGGAGCCTGTTTCCGATCCTGTGTCTCCCTCTCTCTCTCTGCCCCTCCCCCGTTCATGCTCTGTCTCTCTCTGTCCCAAAAATAAATAAAAAACGTTGAAAAAAAAATTTTTTAAATAGAACTACCCTACGACCCAGCAATGGCACTACTAGATATTTATCCAAGGGATACAGGTATGCTGTTTCAAAGGGACACATGCACCCCAGTGTTTATAGCAGCACTATCAACAAGAGCCAACGTATAGAAAGAGACCAAATGTCCACCGATGGACGAATGGATAAAGAAGATGTGGTATACACACACACACACACACACACACACACACACACACACACACACTGGAATATTACTTGGCAATCAAAAAGAATGAAATCTTGCCATTTGCAACTACCTGGTTAGAACTAGCGGGTATTATGCTAAGCAAGATTAGTCAGTCAGAGAGAGACAAATATCATATGACTTCACTCATATGAGGACTTTAAGATACAAAACAGGTGAACCTAAGGGAAGGGAATCAAATATAATATAAAAACAGGGAAGTGGACAAAAACATAAGAGACTCTTCAATATGGAGAACAAACAGAGGATTTCTGGAGGGATGTGGGAGGGGGGATGGGCTAAATGGGTAAGGGGCATTAGGGAATCTACTCCTAAAATCATTGTTGCACTATACGCTAACTTGGATGTAAATGAAAAAAAATAAATTAAAAAAACATTGCATTTTGTGATTTTTAAAAATGCTCTTATTTATTTTTGAGACATACCGAGACAGAGCACAAGTAGGGGAGGGACAGAGAGCGAGAGAGACAACAAATCAGAAGCAGGCTCCAGGCTCTCAGCTGTCAGCACAAAGCCCAACGCAGGGCTCAAACTTGTGAACTGCAAGATCATTACCTGAGTGGAAGTCGGATGATTAACTGAGTGAGCCACCCAGGCACCCCAAAAATATTGCATTTTAAATTGCACATTTTTAAAATTAATTTTTATTATTTTAATGTTTATTTATTTTTGAGACAGAGAGTAAGTAGGGGAGGGGCAGAGAGAGAGGAAGTTATAGAATGCTAAGCAGGCTCCAGGCTCTGAGCTGTCAGCACAGAGCCAGACGTCGGGCTTGAACTCACAGACCGTGAGATCATGATCTGAGCTGAAGTCAGATGCCTAACCAACTGAACCACCCAGGTGCCCCTAAACTGCACATTTCTAATGTGTCCTAAGACTATTCTACTAAAATAATTTTAGTAAGAATTCTTATAGATAATCTTACATATTTTAAGAAATTTGATTTTCATCCCATATTAAAATTTTCTACATTAACATTTTCAAGTGTAGAAAATGCAATTACACAGGAAATATACATACACCTGTTACCTAGATTCTATACTTAACATTTACCATAGTTCCTTATCACATTCATCTATCCATCAATCCTTATTTTTTTAAGTTTATTTATTTTGAGAGAGAGAGAAAGAGAGCATACGAGCAGGGAAGGGAAAAATAGACAGAATCCCAAGCAGGTTCACACTATCATTGCAGAGTCGGATGAGGGGCTTGAACTCACCAACCGTGATATCATGACTTGAGCTGAAATCAAGAGTGGATGCTTAACTGACTGAGCCACCCAGGTGCCCCTATGCATCCTATTTTTAAATGTGCAATACTTCCACTGAGTTGTAGAGAGCAGAAAACCTGACAGCTAGCATTAAATTTTATTTAAAAACTTTTTTTGATGTTTGTTTTGACAGGGGGTGAGGGGCAGAGAGAGAGGGAGACACAGAATTAGAAGCAGGCTCCAGGCTCTCAACTGTCAGCACAGAGACCAACATGAGGCTCAAACTCGTGAATTGAGAGATCATGACCTGAGCCGAAGTCGGACCCTTAACCGACTGAGCCACCCAGGAGCCCCCCTAACATTACATTTTAATCCCTTATACTCTTCTTTAAAAGTAAAGGGGTATAGGGGTATTCAGTTGATGTTCACTGGTGAATCAAGAGGTTTGTGTTATAGGCTAGGGTTCAGCAAACCATAGCCCATGTGCTAAATCTGGAGTGCTACCTGTGTTACCAAATTTATGATGCAATTTAGCCACCCCCATTTACCTAGTGACTTACTGTTTATGGCTGCTTTTGCACTTCAGTGACAGAGTTATAGTACAGTCCATATAGCCCACAAAGCCTAAAATGTTATCTGGCCCTTTTACAGACAAAGTTTGCTGACTCCTATTCTTTCTGAACTCTATCTCCCAATGCCCCTGTGACCTATACCTAATATGTATATATATGTGTATATACATATACACATATATATATTTTAGCAAATTAGATTTCCTCACATTCAAAACATAGAATGGATATATTGATCTGACACTATCACTCTCTACATTTTTTTTGTTCATCATCTCTATAGTTCTTCCTCTTGCTCTTCTGATTAAGGAGTCTCTGAACTTCCTTTGCCCCATTTCACGTTGATGGGTAAAGATGTTTATCCTGGAGTTAATAATTCAACATAGATCCCGTCATACAAAACAAATTTCAAGTTTAATTGAAATATTCTCTCAGACTTCAGGTCCGTTTATATTTTTCATGAACAAGGACAGTCTTCACAGCCACATTTGTAGTTTCTATCAGTTTAACGCTAGAATTCTGCCCTACGCACAGTAAAGTACACTCTAACTCTCCCCATATTAACTAGCATACAATTATGGAGAAAAGTCAGAACCGTTATATATGCATACTCACAAATCATCTTTCCCAATTAACATGTTTCCAGAATACCTCTTACTGTTTAATATCAAATTTTGTAAAGCCTAACTCTCAATTTAACATTTTTGGGGGCAATTTTTTATATTTCTATCCATAAGACTCAATATATTTAATAAAAAAGGGGTGCTCAAGTCTTTTTTTTAAATTTTTTTTAACGTTTATTTATTTTTGAGATAGAGAGAGACAGAGCATGAATGGGGGAGGGTCAGAGAGAGGGAGACACAGAATCTGAAACAGGCTCCAGGCTCTGAGCTGTCAGCACAGAGCCTGACGCGGGGCTCGAACTCACGGACTGCAAGATCATGACCTGAGCCGAAGTCGGCGGCTTAACCGACTGAGCCACCCAGGCGCCCAGGTGCTCAAGTCTTTAATATGCAAAAGACATTCTACCTTGCAATGAAGAGCCGTCCCTTAGATATTCATGGTATTAAGAGTGGAATCACAGTCTCCTACTCAGTGTGACCCATGCCCAATATTTCATTTGCTAGGAGAGAATTTCCACAGAACCTATCATGTTTAGATGTTTTTGCTCAACTAAACAAAACGGTAGATAAGGAAACAAAGAGAGAGAGAGAGATTATAATGGAAGAGAAAAAGATACTATTTCTAAGTCAACTCTTCACTATATTAACCATATTAGTTGGTGATTACCAAAACAGAAAAAAAAAAAAAAAGGATTTGACATAGCAATATAATTATCTATCCAGCTCAGTATGGTTTCATTACATTTTATAAAACTGAGTTTGGGTTAGATGTGCAAAATATTATATTTTTCCCATTTAAAATAATTGGGAGGCCAGCCAAGTTGGTCTGTATTTCCTACTGATTACAACTAAAAATTGGACAGAAAAAGTAACCAGTTGAGGAATCTCAAGTGTAAATTGAGAGTATAAAATCTCAAGGTAGATTGAGGATGATAATAAAAACCTAAATGGAAATTCATTTTTTTCTGTCTTCCAGTCTTTGCACAAATCCTGGAGTAGAACATTGTGTGTTGATATCAAAAGTCATATTTTTGTTTTGTTTTGTTTTGCCAGAGAACAAGGAAAACTGCTCCCTGCATATCAAAGTGAGGGACATTTCCTCTTTTTCTTCTTTTAGCATGGTCCTGAGGACAGCTGTAGTCCCAAAAGTACACAGTGGTGATGGGTGCAACATGAGTGTCTAAAACACCAAAGACGACTTGTCTCTTTGGCCACTGGAGACAGGAAAAGGGGCTCATGCTGTTCAAAGAGTATGGAGAAAATCCTTGTTATTTATTTTCTCACTACATTGCCCTAAAGAGATTTTAGTCACACGGAATTGCACAATAGCATGAGAGGCTAGAACTCTATGACAATTTCATTTTCCAGCCAGAGGAGTCAAAAAGGGGAGCTTAGAGATGGAGTATGTAGGAGAAATCCCAGAGAAGAATCTGGAAAAGAGCATCTTTTTAAAAAATGTGTTAATGTTTATTTATTTTGAGAGGGAGAAAGCACAAGAGAGGGAGGAATAGAGAGAGAGAGGGAGAGAGAGAATCCTGAGCAGGCTGCTTTCAGGGCAGAGCCTGACACAGGCCTCAAACTCATGAAACCATATGATCATGACCTGAACCGAGATCAAGAGTCAGATGCTTAGCCGACTGAGCCACACTGGTGCTCCAGGAGAAGAGCAGCTTTTAAATCCACGGATGAAGCAATAATGAATTCCAGGCTCACTCTTAAGCTGTTAATGAGCAGAAAAGATCCAAAGAAGTATAGCAAAGGCTTCAAAAAGTTTACCCTATCAACAACTGCCTAAATATTAGACTAGCCTCTGAGCAACAAATGTGGTAGATGGACAAAACACAGAAGAGCTTGGAAAACTCAACTGATAAGGGGACCACCACATACAGAAGGTATAACTGAACTTGCATTCTAAAACTAACTGGTTGATTTCCAACTAAAAACATAGAAAGCAACAATCTCCAAAAATTAATGAGTCACATAATCTCATAGCATAGTATTAAAAATATCCAAGACACAGTCCAAATTTACATGGTGTTAGGTGTAGAAAGGTCAGTAATACATCCTGCAGACTGAGAAAGCACCTTAAGACTGAAAAATGAAGCAAGCCACTCCATACCGTTTATAGAGCTTCATTCAGGGTAACTTACTGATGGGGGAATCAGGTGGGCAGAATGATGATTCAGCTGGTATGCAGCTCTTTGCCACCCCTGTTCTCAAGTCCGGACCTCAATCCCTAGCTTTTACAGAGTGAGTGGCATGGTGGTGAGGTCATAGGATAGTTCACCAAAGTGGTGCCTTCTCTGCACCAGAGGAGATCTACTGGTCACCCCAAGTGGCACCTTCTGCATACTACTTTAGGGGAGGTCAGAACAAGCCTTCCCACATTCTGGTCAGGGCATGTATTAGGGGCCTGGAACATGTAGCCCCAAGGGAGGTCACTATGTGGGCATGAACAAGATATAAGGAGTCGGTATTGTCAGCACTCCTACACTCCATACCTGCCCTCTTTGCGTCCTATACCACCTTTACAGGTCTTTCTTCCACTATGACCCTAGAGCTAGATATGAGCAAGTGACCTGCATGGCTGTGCTGCAGCTACAATAATATAAGACCAAAGAAATTACTTAGAACTATGGTTCCTCAGCAATTGTGAATTTCAACATAAGTGGTGGCCCTTGACATTAAGAAGCTTCCTGACACATCAGTAGGGAAAAACAGCAGTGGGAATCTAGGGGTGATGAATGTTCTACAGACAGTTCCAGTGAGCCAATAGCACCCCTGGCTTAGGTATTCTCCCTGGCAGATGTTACCATATGTTTGCCCCTTAATGGCCTCGGAGGGTAAGTTTACATTGTACACAGGCATCTCAGTTGGCATGTATGCTAACAGCCCTACCTCAGGACCAAATGTCAGAGGTTCAGAAGCAGTGTGTTTGGTTCTGTGTTTTTGGTTTGTGTGTTTGGTTCTGACTAAAGCGGAATGAGGGGTTAAGAATAATACTGGATGTAAGCCCTTGGCCCCAAGAGATGAGGACACCAAGCCACTTGGGAGGTGGGGAGTGGGGACTTGAAACTAATTTCCAATGAACTCAAGTCGTACCAGGTGGAAGGTATTGTGGCAAATGCAAAACAAGTGTCTTTCACATGATCAGCTTCAAACCTCCCAACAATACCTGCAACCATACCACCTGCGCCTTGATGAAAGTCTCTGGCTGGGGCACCTGGGTGGCTCAGCCGGTTGAGTGTTGAACTTTGGCTCAGGTCATGATCTCACTGTTTGTGGGTTCAAGCCCTGCATCAGGCTCTGCTGTCAACACGGAGCACCACTTCAGATTCTCTGTCCCCTTCTCTCTCTGTCTCTCCCCCACTTGTGCAAGCATGCTCGCTCTCTGTCAAAAGTAAATAGACTGAAAAAAAGAAAAAAAAAAAGGTCTCTGGCTTCCCTTCTTAACCGAAGCATATAAAGGTCCTAATGTCTGCACTAGTTGGGGAATAAAAAGCCTCCAGCAACCTAATAAACAAAAGCCTGTAATTTCTTCACCATTTTAGGGATTGGCAAGGCTTGTATTGCCTCTGGCATCACTTTTGTCTTACCCAACCAGATGATGCCCAGGAACTTTTCTGATTGACTCAGCCCTTGGACCTTGTCAGTAGTTATCTCCCATCCTCATGCCTTTAAGTATGCCTGTAATGATGTGACTACTTCAGACAAGGAGGACAAACCATCAAAAGTTAACATATCATTTATATAATGATAGAGCACCATCTCATCTGGTAATATCCATTTTTCCAAATCTCTGACTACCATCTCGTAACCAATTGTGAGAGATGAAAATATCCTTTGGGCAATGCCTAGAAGACCCATGGTCTTCTGCTCCATGTGAAGGCGAATTGGTCTTGGGATTCATATCCTAATAGAAAGCTGAAAAAAAAAGTGATAGGTCCAGTATATAATTATGTCTTAATAAATGCCATGATTTTTTCTAACAATAAGACTATCCCGGGCACCATGACATGGATGGGTAGAGTAACTGTATGGAGTTCCCTATAATCTATTGTGATTAGCCAGTTTCCATCAGATTTTTTTAATGTTAATTTTTTTTAATTTGAGAAAGAGAGAGAAGGAGAGAGGATGCTTGAGGAGGGGAGGGGCAGAGAGAGAGAGAGAGAGACAGAGAGAGAGAGAGAGACAGAGAGAGAGAGAAAGAATCCCAAAAAGGCTCCAAGGTGGCAGTGCAGAGCCCAAGGCTGGGCTCCATCTCATGAACTGTGAGATCACTACCTCAGCCAAAATCAAGAGTTGGACACTTGACTGAGCCACCCAGGTGGCTCTCAGATTTCTTTATAGGCCAAACTGGACTACTGAAGGAGCTCTGAGGAGGCATGATTACCCCAACCTTCTCTAATTCTCCAAAGGTGGCAGTGATCTCATTATGCCCCCCGGGTAGCTTACATTGCTGTAGGTTTATTACTCTCCAGGGAACGAGAGGCTGTATAGGTTCCCATTTTTCATGACCCATGATGATGGGTTTCACTACTTGGGTATGCAACCTGAATTCACTGGTCATTGTAGTCAGAGCCAGATCCTATAAAATATATAGGCCAAGAATATACTCGGGAATGGGGAAAATATACACTACAATACAGCGGGGAGGGAGCCTGCCCATCTATAGTTTATCTGACCTTGGTAATTTGCCCCTCATAACCATCAATAGCCTTTATTTCTCCACCAAATTTGGAGGGGTTTCCATAGGAAGTGTGTCTTCAGCAACTATTAGAGCTAGTACAATCTGTTAGCACAAGACCAATAAATGGTTAATTCAACATAGGGCCTCTTTTTGCCCCCCTATTGTATGCACTAAAGTGCAACATTGGCCTAACGCCTACTCTCTAAGGAGTGGGGGTATCCACCCCTGAAACTCCTCCATTAGTAGAGGGGAATTCAGTGACATACCTGGCTTGAGCCTTCCTGCAAGGAAGTGAACTGCTTTTTTCTTAGGCAACACCTTTCTTAGGCTGAGCAAGACTGAATTGGGTTAAGTTTTTCCTCAGGTCTCCGTTAACATTAGATCTTGCCACAATGATAGGCCCCCTTTCTGCCGTTTTATCGTCAGCAGGATCCTTTGTTTTTCCACCCATCTATTTCCCTTATGACAGATTCTTTTGGTTTCACTTCAGCCAGCCACTGTAGCAGCTACTGCAGCAGTGGGACAATTAACCATAGGAGCAAGGACAAATACTAAAGCCCCATAACATGCTCCTGGGGCTTACTGTAAGGTACAGTCTTTCATACCGGAGGAAAATAATTCTTAGTCTGGGCTTCCAAAATGCTGAGTGCAAATGGCCTTCCTTCCCAGTTCACATGTAATTTCCTATAGTTCTTCCATAGAGATCCAGTGCAATGGAAGGGAGGGAACATCGCCCTGCCAGACCAGATTCTCCAAATGCTAACATTTATCAAATCAAAGTAGCTAAGTGCCCGTGATTCTCACCCATGCCTGGGGCACATAATCCCTGCCACAAGGCATGTCAAGCAGTGACTGAGGCCATCTTTGACATCTCAAACTCATTTAACATAATACTATCTCCCCCAGGATCCCATAGTCACAACACCCAAGCTACCACCCCTTCTAGGCTCCTTTGCTCAAAGTAGCTAATTCCACCAAATCAGCAGAACTCACTCAATCATTTTCTGACCAGTGGGAACCTCTTCTCTGTTATCCACAGGCTCATGAGGGGGCCTGGGTCTTTGTTTGAATTAAAAGGCATGCCTGTAAGACATTTTCCTCCACCAGGATAATGTCTTCTTCATCAGAGGAGTCACCATCCCAGGAATCCCATGCCTCAGGGTCCCAACTCCCTTGAAATACAACAGCTCTCACTCTAGTATGTGGCACTCTGCACCCACACATCTTTGCCATCCCACACACCACAATTGGTAAGTGGTCCTCCTGCTGTTTGATTCCCCTGGACACAATGTTCGAGTTAGAGGAACACTGTGCTCCCACAATCCTCTCTCCCAAGCCAATGCTTCTCTAGTCTGCTCCAAGGCTCTCCCTCCTCGTAATGCCCCTTCCAGTGTCTTGCAGTGCACACACAGATCAATGGCCAAGCCACCACTGCAACAGCTTGTTCACTGTCCCTTCTCCATTTCCTAGCCCCTGCCCAAGTTTCACATGGAATATCTAACAGTATCTTGGGTGTTTTCAAGTTGTCCCTGTACTTGTACACTGGTCTGGAGCACTCAAAGAACCTGGCCAACTCCCCATGTGTCAGTAGCCAGACAGCTTGGGATTTCCCTCGCCACAACAAATCTTCCTCCTTCCTCTCCATGGACAACGAGCCTTACCCCAAGAGGACTCCTTGACCCATGTTTGTTTCGCATTTGGTTTCCTGCTGGCTTGCCAATTGTTAGAAGGTGGAGGAGGGTCAGTAAAGTATCCTCCAGACTGAGAAGGCCCTTTGTGGCCAAAAACAAAGCAAGCTAGTCAGCAAAGCAATCCCATACCTTTTGCACAGTTTTACCAAAGATAACTTATTGACAACGGGAATCAGGCAGGCCATCTAACCAAGACACAGCAAGTCTCCACCCCTATTCACTGCCAAGTGTGGCCCTTAATCCCCAACTTTTATAGAGTGAGGGGATGGTGGGGAGGTCACAGGGTATTTAAAGTGACACCATTTGTGTGCCTGAGGATCTCTACTAGTTATCTAAAATGGGGCCTTCTGTGTGCCACTTTAGGGAAAATCAGAACAAGCCCACCCACATTGTGATCAGAGCATACATTAACCTCCACAGGGTCTAAAACACATAGGCCCAGGGCACCTGGGTGTCTCAGTCGGTTAAGCATCCAACTCTTGATTTCGGCTCAGGTCACGATCTCGTTGTTTGTGGGATGGAGCCCTGCATCAGGCTCTGCACTGATAGTGCGGGGCCTGCTTGGGATTCTTCTTCTCTCTCTGCCACTGCCCCACTTGTGCTCACGCTTTCTCTCAAAACAAATAAATAAACATTCAAAATATATTAAAAAAAAAAAACCATATAGCCCTGAGGGAGATCATTGCAGGGGCATGAACAAGATGCAGGGCCAAAGATGTAGTCAGTGTTGTCAGGGCTCCTACACCTGGCCTGCAAAGAAGTAGAAAAATCTAATTAAATTAAAGGGGAAAGACCATCAACAGATGCCAGTTGTGAGATGACACAGACATTGGGATTATCAAAAACAGATTATTATAACTATGTTCAATGTTCCATGATGTAATAGTGAACATACCTGAAATGAAAATAAAGGTATACATTATCAGTAGAAAAATCGAAACCCTACAACAGAATTTTTTTTAATTAATTTATTTTTTCTGAGAGACACAGAGATGACATGAGACGAGGGGAGGGACAGAGAGAGAGGGAAAGAGAGAGAATCCCAAGCAGGCTCTGCACTGTCAGCGTGGAGCCCAAAGCAGGGCTTGAATTCACAAAACCATGAAATCATGACCTGAGCTGAAACCAAGAGTTGGATGCTCAACTGACTGCCACGCAGGTGTCTCTCTAAAACAGAATTTAATGGAAATTTTAGAACTGAAAAGCATGTGAAATTAAAAAAAATAATCATTGAATGTGCTCAATAGCAGCTTAGAGATAAAGATGACAGCAGAAAGAGTGAATTTAAAGACAATAGAAATTATATAACATAACCTGAAGAAGAGAAAGACAAAGGAAAAAAAAACACAACTCAAGGATCTGTGGAACAATAAAATAATTGTGAATTTGTTTATTTATGTTGACATTTTCATGTAGAACACCGGGTTTTGGGGAGTGGCTTACTGCCAAGTAAGCCAATTAAACTAGACTTCTAATTGATTTTCAACCTTTGAAATTATTTTTTATAAAACTTTTACAAGACTACCATGTAATATTGTTCTTTAAAAATCTTCACCTCAACCATTTTTTTCTCTCATTTCATTAATTTATTCAAGAATATTCATTGAGTACCTGCTGTAGACTGCCAGAATTAACGTGATCTTATATTACATATATGAAGGTATAACTTTAAAAACGTGGTCATCCCTCATTATAGGAAGGACCTTCTGTCAACTTAAAATTGAAAGTAAAGTCTGGGGAAATAGAGATTCCCCACTACTAATGTTCAAACCTAGGTTGGCTTTGGCAGTGATAGTGTAAAAAATATCCAAGTGTCAGGTAAATAGCTGGATTACATAACCATTTAAATAAATAACGCATGTAATTGGGATGAACTTCATACAAATATATAAAGTCAAATATTTATTTAAATAATTTATTATCGAAGGAACCAATACAATGTCAAGACTAATTTAAAAGTGAAATGGAGAAGCTATGCAGATGTAATACAAAAAGGAATGTATAAAATTGCTAGATTATATACACAATTGGTTATTGACTTACAAGGTTATAACCTGTAACTTCTGGGTTATCCTTTCTACCAATTACTTGCACCTATACCAAATGAAAGTCCATAATTTAACATGAGACATCATCATGTCCAGGAACACTAATCAATAGTAAACAGTAAACCAAACACAGTGTACTCTCCTAAATAAACTCTAGGTGGATTCTCTGACTCAATAGTACTCAAAGGATATTAACCAACCCCCCAATTTTTTTTGTCTAATATTGGATAATACACACACACACACACACACACCCCAGATATAATGTATGCCAAGTGTCTTGCAAAACGTTAAAGCACGAATTGAAATAAGTAGAAATGTCAAGTTATTTAATTTGTATGAAAATATGGTGTTTTTAAACACAAAACCAATATGTGGTAGGCAGAATTCTAATATGGACTCTGTAGTTCCCTCTCTCCCCGTATGTATGCATGCTCTGTATAATCCCTTCTCTGAGTATGTGCAGGATTTGTAAATATGATGAGATTTCTCTTCTTGATTACCCGGTATCACAAAGGTGAAGAGATTTTGCATATGTAATCAGGTTTCCAATACACTGTCTTTGAGTTCATCAAAAGCAAGATTATCTAGCTGGGCTTGACTTAATCAAAACAGTCCTTTAAAAGAGGATTCAGGTCTTTCTTGAAGAGATGAATTCAGAGCAAGGGAGATTCAAATGAAATTCTTCTGCTGGTCTTAAAGGAGAAAAAGCCATGTTGTGAGTTGACTATGGAGATGGCCATATGGCAAAGAGCTGAGGACAGTCTCTAAGCAGCCAAGAGTGGCCCCCCACTAACAGCGAGAAGATGGGGACTCTGTCCTCCAACCACATGGAACCGAATTCTGCCAACAACTTGAATAATTTTGGAAATGGGATTCCTCCTTATGCATGTTTCCAGATTAGACTGCATTCTAGACAACACCTTGAATTCAGTCTTGTGAAACCATGACCAGAGGACACAGTTAAGATATATCTGTACACCTGTCCTACATAAAACTGTGAAATTATATTTGTGTGTGTATACACACACACACACACGAACACACACACACATACACACGCGTTGTTTTAAACTGGTAAATTTGTGGTAAGTTGTTATACAGCAATAGAAAACTAATATAAAGGCTAATAAACTGTAAGGCCAATGTCTTCTTCATAAAGCCAAATACTTTTATGACTATACCAGGGTAGTATAGCTCAACACATAACAAAATAAATACATTCCAAAAAGTTTTTTCTCAACATTTTCAATTATCTTCTAAAATTATGAATCATCCAGAGCAGCAGATTATTCTTTCATCTTGATATTTTCAATGACTCATACTCTAAATTTAACCCTGGGTTTAAACTTTTAACCAAATAATTTTATTCTCACACATAGAAGAAAGAAAAATATACTTCAATTTGTGCTTGAGTTATGAAGGTAATAAAGTAACTCCTGAGGAAGATAAGATTGATTTTTTTTTTAAATGACAACTGCTGTGAATTGAGTTCTGTGGAAAGCAGACCCTGAGATGAAGTTTACCATGCAGGAGTTTATTGAGGAGTTCCTTTACACCAACTCATGTGGAAAGAAAGGGAAGCAGGATTGGACAGAGGGAAGTTAGGCTGCAAAGCAGTCCCCAAGTCAGCTTTTACCAAGCCATATGTACCCATGCTACTAGAATATACCTTTAGAGTTGTCTAGAGTACAGCTGATATGGCCAGGAATTTGCAGACCTATATTGACCTGATATTTGATGCAGATCAGTCTGGAAAGGGATGCAACTTTAGAGAACTTGGCTCTCTGCAGTTAAGGTAATTCTGTAAGAACGGACAGCCAAAGGCATATTTTGCATGGCACTTTCAGCAGCTGGGGCAGTAAGTCCTACATCAAAGAGGTATCTGGGAGCACATCACAATGTTCCCTACAACTATACTATTGAGACATAAGTGTCTACTAGTTTTATGTCAGTAACTGTTTCTTTCCTTTTTTTTTTTAAGTCTTTTTAAATTTATTTATTTTGAGAGAGAGAGAGAGAGTCAGCGGGGGAGGTGCAGAGAGAGGGAGAGAGAGAATCCTAAGCAAGCTCCATGCTGTCAGCAGAGAGCCCAATCTGGGGCTCGAAATAATGAACTGTGAGATCATGACCTGAGCCGAAACCAAGAGTCAGATGCTTAACAGATGAGCCACCCAGACGCCCCAAGGTCAGTAACTATTTCTGAATGTATCCATCTTCCCCCCAAATGTAATTTACTTTATAAGATATTAGGTTAGGAACTGTATCCTCCCATTTATTTTTATATGCTGATAACTGATTTCTTAAATGCATATCAGAGATACTCATTAAAATACCAAAATTTAGTAGCCCTATTAGAGATAGTATTTATCTTGAGACAAAGAAAATGCCACGCCAGAGATAAACAATTCAGCATTTTTGGGTATGCCTTTTCATATTGCCAATGTCTGGTACATTACAAAAACATGTAATCACAGAACTGATTATCTTAGCTTGCACTTCAGAATCCAGAAAGAAAAGTACATAAACTCAGAGATTGTAGCTATTCATGCCTTTTGATGTTTATATCAAATGTCAAAAATGATCTTTCTTCTTATTACCACATATTATCACTGCTTCTACTCATTATCAGTTAAAATGATCGACTAAGCAAGGCTATAGACAAATCGGATTTTCAGTGAAATTGTGTGCAACATGCTTTAAATGCATGCTAACTTGGTGCATAGCAGCTGAAAAGTAGATAATCCATGGAATTTCATATCAATGTCTACATTTAAGGAGGAGGATCTCGAAATTCCCTGGCAGCTTTTCTGTGATTCTTCTATTAAAATGTATCAGAAGTCCAAAATCTATAAAGAACATATCAAACTCAACACCCCCAAAACAACTAATCCAGTGAATAAATGGGCAAAAGACATGAATAGACACTTCTCCAAAGAAGACATCCAGATGGCCAACCAATACATGAAAAATGCTCAACATCACCCATCACCAGGGAAATACAAATCAAAACCACAATGCGATACCACCTGACACCTGTCAGAATGGCTAACAGGAACAACTCAGGCAACAACAGATGTTGGCGAGGATGCAGAGAAAGAGGATCTCTTTTGCATTGTTGGTGGGAATGCAAGCTGGTGCAGCCACTCTGGAAAACAGTATGGAGGTTCCTCAAAAAACTAAAAATAGAATTACCCTACGACCCAGCAATGGCACTACTAGGCATTTATCCACAGGATACAGGTGTGCTGTTTCGAAGGGACACACGCACCCCTATGTTTATAGCAGCACTATCAACAATAGCCAAAGTATGGAAAGAGCCCAAGTGTCCATCGATGGACGAATGGATAAAGAAGATGTGGTATATATATACAATGGAGTATTACCCGGCAATCAAAAAGAATGAAATCTTGCCATTTGCAACTACGTGGGTGGAACTGAAGAGTATTTTGCTAAGTGAAATCAGTCAGAGAAAGACAGAAATCATATGACTTCACTCATATGAGGACTTTAGGAGACAAAACAGATGAACAAAAGGGAAGGGAAACACAAATAATATAAAAACAGGGAGGGAGACAAAACAGAAGAGACTCATAGATATAGAGAACAAATTGAGGGTTACAGGAGGGGGGGTGGGCTAAATGGGTAAAGGGCACTAAGGAATCTACTCCTGAAATCATTGTTGCACTATATGCTAACTAATTTGGATATAAATTTTAAAAAGTAAAACATAAAATTAAAAAAAATAAAATAAAATGTATCAGAAGTAACTTTAGTGCTGATGTCACTTTTGATAATAATCCTAAGAAAGTTTTAACTACTGGCATTTTATGCAATGCCTATCTTTTAATTTTAATTTAATTTTTTTAATGTTTCTTTTTGAGAGAGAGTGGAGGGAGGGGCAGAGAGAGAAGGAGACAGAGGATCTGAAGGGGCTCCACACTGAGAGGGGACAGCCCAAGGTGGGGTTTAAACTCACAAACCATGAAATCATGACCTGAGCCACAGTGAGATGTTTAACCGACTGAGCCACCCAGGTGCCCCACAATGCCCATATTTTAAATAAGAAATTAGAAAATAAAATTATTGATCTGAATACAAGCACACAAGTGGACCTCCATTATTATGTTGTTTTTTTAAAAATTGGCTTGTAATAGTTTCTTCGAATCCCATTCCCTAGAATGATGTTAATACTCATTGATTTTATTCTCTAGATGTATATTTTCATTAAAAAAATATATGTGTAATAAACCAATGAGTAAAGAAAACAAACCCAAATTACCAACAGAAATAAACAAACCAACTCACTGATTCCAGAGGCACTAAAATATCTATCTTGTTTGGTTTCATTTATTTAACCCATTTTATAACTCTCTGACAAGGACAGTCAACATAGGGCTGACCTTTAAGTCCCCTGTCACATTCTGTTTATTGTCAGTGGTAGCAATGTTACTGCTGTACGAGAGTTTACTCATTTATGCTCCCTAGAGCACCCTGTCCCCTTTTTGTCCTTTCTTCATATTCCATCTGCCCATTAGCCACATTTGATTCAGTGTTTTGCAGAAGACTTCATTTGTCTTTTTCAAAACAGAGAAACACACTGTACCCCGGCAAATGTCTCTCAAACCCTTTCAGGAAGTTTTTGTTTTATTTTAATTTTTTTTTATCAATGGTATATTGGATCCATACTGAAATCTGACTTTAGGGTTCTTCTGTAATGCCTTCCTCTCATAGATGCTAATACCTGCTTTCCTAACAGGTTAGGGTATATCCTTTTGATGTTAATTACCACTCTAGAAAGGAAATGTAGTTACACCTGCTAGCTAGGCTATGCAGAGGAAAGTTGCTTTGCTATCATTAAAGCAGCCGTTGCAAGAAACTGTTTCTTGTTTTCAAATGATACTTCTCACAAAAATCTTATTCATGCAGGTTCTAATGTCCTCGTGTTCAGTCCCATTGTTCACATCAAATCCAAATCTCTCCACTGTTTTTCAGGGCCTTCTAAAACTTGACCTCACACTAATTATCCAGTGTTATTTACCACTCCTCCTCCTCCTCCTCCACACACAATTTCTGTTGTCAGCTGACAAGGCTCTTACTGTTCCTTTACAAAATCACCATAATCACTTATTTTCATTCTTGCACATCTGCTCATGCCTCTCCTTTTCACCTGACTTTTTCTCCAATTTCCCCTCTGCCTATCCAAAATCTGTTCCTTTTTCAAGGCTTATCTCCATAATGAAGTCTCTGTTGAATACTCTCATTCCGAAGCTTTGACAAAACTCATGATCTCTGACATTGCATTTGCTATACACTCAGTAATCATCCATATAGTAATATTTCTATTGTTCAAAACACTGTAAGTAACTTCAGTTTTGGAATGGACATTCAGAATCAGTTTTTGGCGCACATGCATATATAAAACATACACATACAAATTAAACTGATTACATTATAGTCCTAACTTATTTTTGAGATTGCCAAGAGCCTACATTACTTTACTGTGCCTATCAAATATGAAAACAACCCATTAAAATTTTTCTAAAGCATTAGCTTGCAGTTGGGCAGCAGATCTAAAGGCATAGTTCTTATAGTCCTTATGCTATAGATATTTATAATTTGAGGGGTAGAATTAAAAAATAACAATTACAAATGAAAATACGATAACCAACATTGACAGAAGTGCAAATTGCCATTGATAGTGCGGATAGAAATGGAATAGGCTTCCTGGAGGATATAAAACACAAATCAGACATTGAAGGATAAGAGAGTGATAAAAAGGGACACATGTGAGTCAGAAGGAACAGTGTACACAGAGGCAGGAAAATTATGGGGCCATTGTGTCAAAATGTGACTATTTCTGTCTGAGTATTTGTATGGGAGAGCAGAAAATTTCGTTCAATAGCGGTCATATTATGCATAAGCTCAGCTGGCAGACTATAACATACATATGTGATCTTTTTGGTGTTGTTGGCTGTGGGGAGATATTAAGGCTGTTTGAACAGGAGAGCAATTAAAGCAACTCACGCATTAAGAAGTTTAACATGGCTATGACATAAGGATATTATCAATGTAAGACAGGGACACCTAATAAACATAGAGATTTCATATCATAGGTCATTAGAGGCAATAGATAATGAGGCATCAGAGGACAACCTTGGGAATGAAGAGGCTGTACTAATAAGAGACACCATGTGTACATGTAGACTGATGGAAGGAGTACAGTCAAACCTGTCTCTTTATTTTTTTGAGCCAGGTGATACCATTATGGTATCTTTATTAATAAAGACAAGAGACAGAAAAGCAGGTAACGATTTTGTTTTTAACTTGAGTATGATCACATAATTTCTGGTGAGACATCCAGGAGACTATACCTGGTGGTTTGGGCTCAAAAAAGTGACAACTTTACATTGGTATGTACATATGTATGCGTGTATGTGTATATATATATATATATATATATATATGTATACACACATATGTTTGCGTGTATGTGTATATATATATATATATATGTATACGTACATACACATATGCCTAAATGTCAGCTTGAATCTTTATTGTACACAGTAGGTGAAATTGATTTAAAAAATAAAAGGCAACATTTTCCAAGATGCAGGCAACATGTTAACCTACTGTTTTACTACTATTCTAAAAAAAAATAACAAATCCGAAGGCCAAGATATCAGTTCTTCATGGTTTCCACTTAACTTCTATTCAGATAACTGAATAATTTAGGATCATCACATTCATATATTGGTACTAATTTTGGAATGAGGCAGGTTTGTTTCTGTTGCAGTTGGCAAGAGACCCAAATCACACTGGATAAGTAACAAAGTGTACTTTTAGCTCACATTACACTAAACATGCAAGAAGCAGTTTAAGCTATGGTTAGATTAGAATAAAAACAAAGTCATCAAGACTAGTTTCTTTCCATCTCTTGCTGCTTGCTGTGTTTAAGCTCCATTTGAAGGTTACACACAGTTGCCCAGCAGCTTGTTTCTTCCTTCTGGGGGGCATTTTGCTACACCTATTCCATCCTCTTAGTTTCAAGTAGACAAGTAAAAAATGTTCCAAGAATGTAAATGTCGGATATGGTATGGTAAAGTGAGTGTGGCCATAGGAAATGAGAACTTTGAGGCTTCAAAGGAGAAGGCTTATTATACTCACAGATCCCAGACAAGCTGTAACTGCATGCCAGGCAGGGCCACAGAGGAAGCTCCAGGTCTTGGTCAGGTGGCAAGAGACAGGAAAAAGTCTAGGCCAGAGACTTTATTGGGATTTCTGCAGGAAAAGCAAGGCAAGGCAGAGAAAACAGTGTGGGATTGACTAGTTTGAATAATTATGGCAGGATCTGGGCTATAAGGGTGATCTCTGATTATCTGGTACCTGGCCTTGGGATGATTTAGGACAGAAGAAATATTGGCTTGTGTGTGACAGATAAGGAAGGTTGGGGCTACACGCTCAAGATTATTTGATTTACATAGGGAATATATATATTCCATATAAAAAAATACATATATATTCATTCCACATACAAATGAATGGCTAGAACCCTTTGCTACCTCTAAGAAAGGGCTAGCCCTGGGAGAGGGAATCACTTTCCGGCCAGTAAGATCTTTAAGACGTCAAAACATGATAAAACACAGAAAGTAAAAAAAAAAAAAAAAAAAAAAAAAAAAAAAAAAAAAAAAAAACCAAAAAAACAAAAAAAAAAACAAAAAACAAACAAACAAAAAACATTTCATAACAGCAACAACAACAGAAACATAAGTAATGCTTTAAGAGAACATTCTTTTTTTCCTAACAGTTCCTACAAAAATCTTGAAATTTACTCCATTGTTTTTTACTTTAAATGGGCGCCCACTGCGTAAGAAAATTACTCTGTTCACGGGTACGTAAGGTAGGGCCAACCTAAATAAAAAAGCTAAACTGAGGTAAGCTCCAATTACCAGAAATTGAGTTTATACAGAAATCGCTGAAGAACCGCAACCCGGGAAATGCATGCAGTAGCTCCCTCCAAGTGCGTTCATTGAGCGTTGGTGGGGCTTGTATTTATGGGCGAGGAGGGCAAAAAGGGGAAAATGCCGCCAGAGTTCAAACAGTAAGCTCATTGGCTTGAGGATGGGGAGAGATTGTTGGTGAATGTTCATTGGTCAGGAGCTAAATCCGGGTCTTCTGTAAATCAGGCATTGGCGGAAATCAGTCTCCCAGTTCTGAAGTTCTGTTCTTGTGAGGCTGAGTGCTTGAGAGTGGCCATTTAACATCTTCCGCTTCCATTTTAGGTAGAAATCCTTTGATGCTACTTATTTGATTCTTCAAAGAAAGGTCAAGCCCCAATTAAAAAAGTAAAAAAGAGAGAAGAGGAACTGTGGAGTTGGTCAGCAATGGTTGTCCCTCCCTGCCTTTCTGTCCTGGCCTTGTAACAACTACAATTCGGCATCTGCCCACGAACAAAAGTGCTTCCGAGCCAGCTATGAGATCTAGAACCAGGCAGCAAGGGAACCGCCAGGTGGGCAGGATCGTCTCCCCGGTCTGTGCCCCATGGTTACAGGCAGATGGGCCTGGAAATGGGTCGCCAGAACCCGCAGGAGCCCGTGGAGTGCCTCAGCCCCTGCTGACTGTGGAGAGAGAGCACCTGGGGACATGCTGACTTGAGCGCACAGCCGTGGGGGACTCAGCCTCGCGAGAGTCCTGGTTTCCAGGGGAGAGATTCCAGCGCTCCTTTGGAGCACAGAAAGTTTGGATGCGTAGAAGGTCAGAGTCACTTTGCCGGCGCCGCCCCTCCCTAAAGGCTGCTTGGCGCCGGGAGCTCTCTGGGTGGGGAGGGGACAGTGGATGAGGGTGCCTGACTAACCAGGCTGCAGGCCGTGCTGCGGCGGAAACCCGTTTCTCCTCTACGGCACCCAGAGTATTGACGTGCGTCCTCCAGGACTGGGGCGTGAGGAGATGGGAGATCAGGAAAGAGGCAGATAAAAGTATCCCAGAGCACCAATGGCACGTAGTTCCTGCTGACTGTATTCTGGACTCCAGCAGGAGACCTTCCCATGAGCCCCTTCTTCAGTCCCACTTGATTCATGAGACAAGTGATGGGACCAAGCTCAATGTAGTTCAAAAGCTACAGACTTTAATAAGTGGTCCAAAAAGTACCCATTTCTCCCTTCTGATTTTTTTTCTCCCAAATCTTGCTGATTCATCCTCTATTGAGTTGTGTGTAACCGGCCCCTCCTTTCTAGGCCCATTGCACCTGCCCAGGTGCAGCCTAGATTGCTGTAGCTTGTTACCTTCCAGCGCATTCCCAGTTGGATTTTCTTCCTGTCAGTCATATTCACAGATTTGTAGAGGGCTTTTCATCCCTTGCAGTGAAGATCATTTCTTCCTCACCTTGAAATCCAAAGCATTCCACCATCTTTTTCCCTTCCAGGATCCATCTTATCTCCACAGTTTTGCCCTCATCTGCCTCAAAACCAGAGCTCAGGCCAGAGCAAATCTCTTGCCCAGTACCTTTGCTTGTGCCGTTCAGTTTGCTCAAAGGACACTTCTCTCACACCTGCCTAGCAACACACATTCTGTCTTTGAAAACTCTGCTCAGATTCTTCCAGCAGAAAGTTTTCTAGATGTCCGATATTTTTCCATCTGAATTAACTTCTTTTTTCTGGGCTTTTGTCTCTGTGCTTTATACCATTAGAGTTCTTGTCACACTATGCCTCATTATCACTTGGGAATGAATGTTTCCCTCACTTAGTAGACAGCAACTTAATCATCTTTGCATCCACTACACTACTTGGTGTTGTTCTTTATGCATAGCATTCGTTAATTGTCTTGTTATTTGAAGTGAATTTAGCATTTGCATCAAAAGCCCTAAGTGAGGAGGAGAGGTGGTCTCTGAATATGTCTCCTTATTAGTAGTTCAGTGCTCTCTCTGCCACCATATATTTGGGACCAGTAAAAGCAGTTTCCAGGACATTACCACAGATTTACATGTGTTTATCAAAAGCACCACTCATAATACAGCTAGGGACAATGCCCTGCCTGGTTTGATTCTTTATCCTACCTCCGCTTTTCCTCAGTTGGGCTATAATCACAGTGTGATGTGAGCCCCCAGTTCTGACTCAGTGGTTCAGGCAGTTCTCTGAGCATGACCTCTTTTGTCCAGCACCCAGCCATTTCCACCCTCATGAGTGCAAGGAATTCACATAGCCACTCTTGTCTGGATTCTCTGATGCCTTTGTTGCTGTCAGGCCTTTAGCTTTCTGTGCTCTGAATAGTCTCTTCCAACTGACACCTTGATAATCCACCTGGCTCTTGATTTTATTTCTCCTTTTGACATCATCTCCCAGTTTTCGTTGTTTCTTTTATACAACACTGTGGTTTACTCCCAGCACATCCATAGTTCCTTAAGAGCAGGGATAACACATGAAGAAGAGGGAGGCATCTAAACAACCTATCAGACACAGGGATGATATGATTATTAGAGACCTAGTTAAGAATTATTGATGTATCAGAATCACTGATGTATCAGAGATGCCTATTAAGCCAAACAGCATCAGTCATACCTGTACTTAGCCCTTGTACCCTTAAACTATTTGTTGGTAGCAACTTTTTGTTAGAGAAACTGCTGAGAAAGAAGGATGAACTGTGGGCATTTAATTGAATTTTCTGTACGAACATGTGAGACAAAGATGAAGAACCCTTAACATCCTTGACTAAAACAGAAACAAGGTGGGGATTGAGAAAAGACATAGAAACAAAGTGAAATTCTAGCCTTAATCCAGTGGACTAGAAGGTATGTCCTCTGGGGACATTCTCTCTGTATTTGACATCATTTTCTTTTAAAAGGCCCTTTTGTACTGGATTTATATACAGGTCCAGAGAGAACAGAGTGTAAAAATAAATTGAAGACAAAGAATCAGTTATAAACCATGCAAAGACCCATAGCAAAGTAGAAAATCTCCTGGAGATAAAGCATTGACATGGAAAAGCCCAGCGCTGTGCTGAGCCAGAAAAATAATCATTCGCGGAGGCAAAGATTTATAAGGATCATGCAATGTTGTGGCTGTTTTATTATTATGCATAACCTGTGTGCATTCATTTACTCAAAAATTATTTTTACAATCATTACGTACCCAGCATGATACAAGGTGTATGGTGTTGGTATACAGAGACAATTGAAATGAAGTTCTGGCTCATGAACTTGCCGTCTGCTCTGCAAGTGGAAAATGATTGTCTTTGCTAATGTAAATGTATGATCTCTTTGCCTACACTTTTATGATGTAATAACTAGTCCCAAAGAGACATTACAGTTCTCTCCACATTCATCCAAATTATGACCTTCAGAACCTTAATTTGAGAAAATTTTTCTCTTCCTATGCAATATCCAGTCTTGCTTTTCACTTGGTGAGACCCTGTGAACTTGTCTCCCGAGTGATATTCTTGGCTCTCCAGGCAAAGGACTACAGAGCAATAAATTCTGCTTGTTTTTA
Organism: Panthera tigris; assembly: GCF_018350195.1. NCBI lineage: Eukaryota > Metazoa > Chordata > Mammalia > Carnivora > Felidae > Panthera > Panthera tigris. Next base: position 30,649,682 of record NC_056677.1, on the reverse strand, counting down.
TCAGCACTGGGGATCTTTGCATTTTGATCTTACACTAATGAACTTTTGTATTCATACACTAGAGAGTGATTATTATATAGACAAGAGATGATCAATCAATTTTCAGTCATGTTGCATTGAGGAGAGCACAAGACAATAGGGTAGGTTAATTGGTTGTGATATATACCTTGTAAAAGTGATTTTATTATATGTGTACATGGGATTTGCAAGGTATTCATCTAGAAGATGAATAAATAGTACACATTGTTGCTACCTATTCCATATGCAATATTTCTAAACTTCTTTGCTCTTTTCTAAAGGTAATTTGCAAGGGTCGTTCTTGAATTCCAGAACCCTCCATCAGATGACTGATATGGAGAGATTTGGCCAACATCGATGTAAATAGCATCTGGCAGTAAGGGAGAAAAGTAAATCAATATCATAATTTTTAAAAGGTGGGAACTTCTTTGCACTTGGAGGATGATTCTGGATTCCTCTCTCCACTGGCAGGCATTTGAAATACAAGCTTATTCTAGTTAATATTTATTCTCATGTGCTCTCCCAAAGTCCTATTCATTATTAGAACCATTTATAAATAACTTTCAATCTTTATTTGTTTTAGAATATCTGGGCTTTATATTTTCCCTAGTTTATAAATTTGATATTTATCTGTCTAAATGGTACCCAGTGTAGCCAGACCTCAAGAAATATCTGAATCCTCAGGACTTAGGGACTTCTGTCACAAGGCACCAAAGGTGTCAAGAAGACACAAGGGCAAGGTTGTAGTGTCAGATGCTCTCTCATCCCCATTATTTGTGGCTTATTTTAATATTAGAGGAGACTTGAAATTCAATCCAGAGTTTAAAATTTTTCTTTGGCAGTTTCTCTTTTTTCAATTACTTGTAGAAACGTTGTTCAGAATGTCTGTCTTTATATAGATGGTCCTAGTTCTTAGGATAACCTATGAGAAAAAACAACATCAACAAATTCTTGAAGATTCTCCAAACACACCTAGTTTTTGTTTTATTTTACTTTAAGAATCCAACAGTGTTGGAAAAGGAATCAGGGAGAAGAAACGATTTCAATGTATGCTTTCCACTATTTTTTAGTGTAGTGCTAATGAATATCAATGGCTGACAAAATCAAACGGCATCAAATCCATTTCAGAGACTAGAGCAGTCACCGTTGTGAGATCAAGCCCCGTGTTGGGCTCCACACTGGGCATGGAGCCTGCTTAAAATTCTCTCTTTTTCTCTCCCTCTGCCCTGCTGGTGCACTCGTGCCCCCCCCCCTCAAAATTTGTTTTCTTTTATCCTTGATTTCCTGAAATTTGTATATCATGTATCTAGTTGTGGATCTGTTATGTTATCATTGTATTATTGTTAGTTTGCTTGGTACCGAAAGTGCACTATTAATTTGAATATTAGATCTCTATTTAATCTCAGAAAATTCTTAGCTAATACCTTATCATATATTCTTTCTCTGCCATTGCCTATATTCTCTATATACTAGAACATGTTTTCAAAGCAATTAGTAAAGTTTAAGTGTAAAGGATCTCAGTAGATCTTGTGGGAACCCTAACTGCTCCTGCGTGTATTTTATCTCTTTTATCTTTTTGCTGTGTGGTAGGTGAAGAGTTTGGTGCTATCAGTTAGAAATAATCTCTTCAGTGGGGTCTGTTTAGAATGTATCCAGTGTATTAATTTTATTTTTATTTTAATTCTATGTTTGCTTCTCATATTTCAATTTTATACTTTTTTTGTACCTCACCCTATTTTCTGTATGTAACTTCTTATTTAATATTTTATTGCTATTTTTATGAATGTTATGCTCTCATGCCTTTGAGTATCCCAACCATGCTTATTTTAAAACATTTGTCTAACTATTCCATAACATTCGCATCATTAGAAAATAATTTCTGTCCTGGTGTGGTTTGTTTGGGCTCCTCCTTAGCATCATATTTCTTCATGCATTTTAGAATTGCAGATCACAGACTTATGCAAGGGGAACATAGTTTTTGCTTTACATTGTTTTCTCTCTCTTTTACTGTCCTGGGCTCAGCTCCTTCCTCCCTAACAAGAAGAAGCTACTTCTCTGAATGTCCTGGGGCCCTCGGTTGAGAAGCAGCTCTCATAATGAAGGCTTTGGCCTCCTCCCTGGTGGGGATAGAAGTATATACAGAACTGGTTAGTGAGCCTCAGGCAGCTGTGTCCTGAGGCTGTGTCCATATCCTCAAGCTTACATTGCCTGGCAGCACCAGGCAATGTAGAAGTTGTAGCCCCAGGCAGCAGTTGTCAGCATTTTTCACCCTACTTTTATGACTCATAGCCCCTGGAATTAAGCACTCTGGTGGACTCTGTTTTTCCATTTCACATGCAAGCCTCTAGTCCTTCTTTTCCCCAAGGAGGTGAATTTACGTCTCCCCCTGCCAGCTTTGGAATATTTACATCTCCCCCTGCCAGCTTTGGAATATGGATCTTTAGCCCCATTTACAATTCCAGCTTTCTGTTTTGTCTCTGGCCTGTGAATATGTTTATCTTGTCTAAGTTTTTTGGATTCTTTATAATTTATCCATCATTGCCAAGTTTGTAGATCAGAAGGGGATACATCAGAGAGGGAACATAGTGTGCCATTTTTACTGGTGTCTCTGAGTTAATTTTTCAAGTTTATTTATTGTGAGAGAGAGAGAGGGCATGGATGGGGGGAGGGGCAGAGAGAGAGAGAGAGAGAGAGAGAGAGAGAGAGGGAGGGCAGCCTCCCTCCTGAGAGAGAGAGGGAGAATCCTCAGGCAGGCTCCACACTGTCAGCGAGGAGCCCTATGTGGGCCTCGAACTCATGAACTCACGAACCTTGAGATCATGACCTGAGCAGAAATTCAGAGTTTTAATGTTTATTTATTTTTGAGAGAGACAGAGACAGAATGTGAGTGGGTTAGGGGCAGAGAGAGAGAGGGAGACACAGAATCAGAAGCAGGCTTCAGGCTCCGAGCTCTTGGCACAGAGCCCGACGCAGGGCTTAAACTCACCAGGCGTGAGATTATGACCTGAGCCGAAGTCAGAAGCTCAACCGACTGAGCCACCCAAGTGCCCCTGAGTTTATTTTTAACTAAATAGCCCATTAGAGTTTGGCCAAGTTAATTAGTGAAGGAAATCCAATCACTTTCAAGTGGAAATGGCTATAGAGTTTCCAGAGATTTACATACGTAGATTACAATCAGTTACTAAATTTATTTTTGTTCTTTTCGGGAGATGCTTAATGTGGTGTCTAAATGTGGTGTCTCTATTGATTGGATGAGCCTGATTGGATAGGGATTTCCCCTATTTTGATAACTGTGCCTGGTTGTAAGTAGCCTATTGGTTAGTTAAGGGCCTCTGGATAGTTTGAGGTAGGTCACCTGATGGGCCTGTGTGTATTCAGCCAGGGGGTTGGGGTCACTTTGGGCCCTTCTACTTTAATCAAGTTTCCAGTACTCAAGTCCGTTGTCTAAAAGCAGCCTCTACACTTAACATTTAAAGAGTCATGTAAAAATTTCCAACTCAGTCAACTAGTTAAGGATATTGAAACTGTTTCTTTCTCATCAGCTGTCACTGAGATGAGCCTTGGTCTCTACATTTTAGGATTGGTGAGGTAATTTGCTATGCCCTTTTCTACCAGAGCTAGCTAGCCTTTTCTCACTAATATTAAATTGTTGGTCTATATCTTTGCTTATAAATTAACATGTTCCTGAGTAAAACTCTGTTGTGAAGACTTAACATATTGTGTTATGTAGATCTTTTGAACTAGGGCCTTATTTTAAAATTAATATCTACAAGGAGACATTTCTCCTAGAAGAGGCACTTCTTTAACCTAAGACAAAATGGCCAATGATATAATATGTGAGTAAGGCGGCATCCATATACTTAGATAGGTTAACAGTCAAATGAATTAAGACTACATTGATGGGTTAATTAACATCTTTGGACCTCAGCTAAGAAGTTCCCCTAATACACCTCAGGTCACTGACCACAGGTTGGAAATCCCATGTATCTAGGCAGTCAGCAGAACTCTGCTTCCTTTGTCTTCCCATCTGCTAAGATTTCAAGGGGATGAATCTTGCTAAGCTTGTCTGTTTACTGATCTTGCTCCATGATCTGGCTGAGGATCTTGGTCCCTCTCCTCTAATGATTCTTTTCTATTGCAGAAGTTTGCAGTGGGGCATGTTTGTCAGAGACTGGAGATTGAATGTTGAAGGAGTATGGGGGAGGTACTAAAGCAGAAACTGCTGAATCACTCTTATCCCATGTTACTGATAGAGAAACTTTTCACATCTGTATAACAGAGAGATGAGGCCATCCTCACTCCATGTGTAAGCTATGTAGGCAGTGGTATTTTTCAGACACCAAGAAAGAGTTCATCTAAAGTTATCTGCCTCATTCATGCTTGTAATTCTCTCCTTACCAATTTATTAATGTAGTGCATCATAGTTTTCAAAAGGTAAATATCACTGGACCCTAGATCTTAGTCCTCAGTATCCATGTTCATCCTCCTGTATGGCCCAGCAGTCAGTTGGATAAAGGGCAGGGAACTGCCCTTGGGGGAAAAAAAAAACAACACTGTATTCTTTCTCTAGGAATTTGGCATTGGGATGTATTTTGTATCAACTATTTTGTTGTATATCTGTCAGCGAGGAGCCCTATGTGGGCTTCGAACTCATGAGGCCCATAAACAATACAACCAGAATGTATTTTGGTATCAACTATTCAGTTAGGTGAATGTGGGAGCTGTGAGATAGTAATGTATGCATCAGTAAAAAACATTAGTAAGGCCTGACTTCAGACAGAAAAATAAGGCAAATGTACACAGAGAGACAAACTTTAGATGCTATGGTGTGTCTTGCTTACTAAATAACATTCCAGTGGCTTGTTCACATTGTGGGGAGGTCTGTCTGTATTGCTTATCCTTGGGTTTTATGTGTGAAACCTGGATCCTTCTGGCAGATTTCTCCTTTACACTTAAATTTCAGGCACTAATTCTTTACTCTGAATGAGTTTACCAGATAGATTTTCTTGTGGATCTGTTTAAAGAGGAAGCACAAGAATACTGGTATAAAGGTAAAGGATATAGAAGGTTCATGGCCTCAAGGTCAGACCAAGTCAGGGAAAGATGATGAAATATGTAACCAGATATAGAGAGAACAGGTACCTATGTGGTGTCCTTTATATATATCTGCAAAAAGTGCTTTTTAGTAAAGATTTATGGTATTTTCGGACAAAAGAATCTCAGTATTATTCATAATATTTCTGTGCACAGTTTCTATTACAATTATAAATACATTGCAAATATTTTTTTAAATAAACTTAAAAAATTTTAAGGTAATTGTAGATTCACATGCAGTGGTGAAAATGAAAAAGAGAGAGTCCATATACCCTTTGCATAGTTTCAGATGTTAGGGTCTGGGAGCAAACGGCCAAGAAAGAATTCTTGAGGCATCTTTGGTGGAAAAAGGTGGTTTTATTAAAGCATGGGAACAGTACCTGTGGGCAGAAAGGGCTGCCTTAGGGTTGTGAGGAGTGACTGATTATATTGTACTTTCAAGTTGGAGGACGTTAGGGATAGCATAAGTCTCTAAGGAATTTGGAAGCAAGGTTTCTTTTTTCTTTTTTTGTTTTTTTTTAAATATAATTTATTGTCAAGCTGGCTAACATACATTGTATTCAGTGTGCTCTTGGTTTTGGGGGTAGATTCCTGTGATTCATCGCTTGCATACAACACCCAGTACTCGTCCCAACAAGTGCCCTCCTCAGTGCCCATCACCCATTTTCCCGTCTTCCCCTACCCCCCATCAACCCTTAGTTTGTTGTCTGTATTTAAGAGTCTCTAATGGTTTGCCTCCCTCCCTCTTTGTTTGTAACTATTTTGTTCCCTTCCCTTCCCCCACAGTCTTCTGTTAAGTTTCTCAAGTTCCACATGTGAGTGAAAACATATGATATCTGTCTTTCTCTGACTGACTCATTACACTTAGCATAATACCCTCTAGTTCCATCCACATTGCTGCAAATGGCAGGATTTCATTCTTTCTCGTTGCCAAGTAGTACTCCATAGGACCTTGAGGGAGCTAGCTATTGTTAGGAAAAGTCATTTATTACTGTCTAGTAAAACCTTAGTCATGAGACTATTCTGATGTATATGAGTGGGCCATATGTTTGGAGGATGATTGCTAACATATATCTGGGGGAGGTAGAGGTAAAGGAAGTTTCCAAAGGGATTTTTATATGTTAAAGAAGATTTATAGGATCCTGGAGGTTGGGCAAGCTAAGGTTGCCTTTTGCCTCTAGCAAAGTATTAACATTGAGGTAATTGAGTTCTTGGAAGAAGATCACCCTGCCTGTCTTTTTTTAAATATTTTTTTTAACGTTTATTTATTTTTGAGACAGAGAGAGACAGAGCATGAACGGGGGAGGGTCAGAGAGAGAGGGAGACACAGAATCTGAAACAGGCTCCAGGCTCTGAGCAGTCAGCACAGAGCCTGACGCAGGGCTTGAACTCACGGACCGCGAAATCATGACCTGAGCCGAAGTCGGACCTTAACCGACTGAGCCACCCAGGTGCCCCATACCCTGACTGTCTTAAATACTTGTCAAGGAAATTTAATTTTTTTTCTTTATTTCTTTTGCCTTTGTTCTCCACATCAATAACATCTTGCAAAACTATAGTACAACATCATAACCAGGTTGTTAACATTGATACAGTAAAAGTACAGAACGATTCCATCACCACAAAGATATCTCATGTTGCCCTTTAATGGCCAAGCTTATGTCATTCCCATTCTTAGCCCCTCTTTAAATTATGGTAACCACTAGTTTATTCTCCATTTCTATAATTATATCGTTTCAAGAATGTTATATCAATGGAATCACAGTATGTGATCTTTGAGGATTGTCTCTTCTCACTCAGAACAATTCTGTGGAGATTCATTCAGGCTCCTATATCAATAGTTTGTTCCTTTTTATTGGTGAGTAGTATTCCATGCTATGGAAGTGCCATAGTTTGTGTAACCATTCTCCAGTTGAAAGACATCTGAGTTGTTTCCACTTTTGACTATTACAGATAAAGCTAATGTGAACTTTCACGTACAGGTTTTTGTGTGAACAAAAATTTTCATTTCTCTAGAGTGAATAAAAGTTCAAATGCTGGGCTGTATGATAGTCATATGTTTAATTCTATAGGAACTGCCAAAATGTTTCCAGAGAGGCTATGCCATTTTACATTTTGACCAGCAATGTATGTGTGATCCAGTTTCTCCACATCTTCATTAGCATTTTTATTTCCACTATTTTTAGTTGTAACCATTTTGATAAGGGTATAGTGGTATCTTATTGTGGTTTTAATTTCCATTTCCATAATGTCTAATGAGGAACATCTTGTCATATGCTTGTTTTCCCTCTGTGTATCCTCTTCAGTGAAGTGTCTCTTCATGTCTTTTAACATTTGCTAATCAGATTGATTTTTTTGGTTGTTTTTTTACTATTGAGTTTCAAAAGTTTTAATATATTGCAGATAGTAGTCCTCTGGGCAGATATATGCTTTGGTTGCAGTTATTTTCTTTCAGTTTGTAACTTGTGTTTTCATCCACTTAGCATAGTATTTCACAAAACAAAAGTTTCTAAATTTGATGAAGTCCAAGTTACCTGTATTTTCTTTAATGGATTTCTTTAATAGATTGTGCTTTTAATGGATTGTGTTTGACCATGTCAAGTCTAGGAAATTCTTTGTGTAGCCCTAGATCCTAAAGATTTTCTCCTTTTTCCTTCTAAAAGTTTTATAGTATTATATTTCACATTTAAATCTGTTATTTATTTTGAGTTGATTTTTATATATAATATGAGACTTAAGCTGAAGTTCATTTTATATATTTGCCTTTGGATGTCCAATTGCTTCAGCATTATTTGTTGAAAAGGTAATACTTTTTTCTCCATTTAATTGCTTTTGCTTCTTTGTCAAACATCAGTTGAGCAGCTAGCATCTCCCATACTCTTTGTACAATAGCCCTGAGCAATTGTACTTAAATTGTTGCTACAAACTTTGCAAAAATATGTTAGATTTAGGGTTCTTTAAAAAATAATTATTTCATCTTTCCTGATCCTAAACTTACTCACCAAAATAAAATGGCCAAGTGCTTTTATTAAATGAAGCTTAGAATCAAGTGTAGGATCTTTAATTCTGTAAAAAAAAAAGTCTTACTTTTGACACAATATTTATTTGCATCTTAGTCAATAATAGCATTTCTTTTGCAATGACTTCTTGTTCTAAAATAAATGACTGAAGAATATCTTACTGCTCACACAGATCAAAGTTAGTTGCTAATGAAATGATAACTCCTTTATAAATAACTCCAAACAAATCTGCTGATCCATAAAAGATTCATCTTAAAGGAATCCAATTCATTTTCTGCCTCCATCGCTTCCATGGACATGAAACTCTATATTCTACCTAGTTACAGCCTTTGCAATGCTGAGAGCGGCACCTGGCTGGTAATAGTATGTTTTAATGAGAGAGATGACACATTTAATAACATGTCAGAGCTACAATGTGAAGGACAAACACTTCTCAAAAGGAAAATGATATTCAAGAATGTCTTCTGGTGTAGAAATTAACTGCAAGAAACAAAAATTTGCTCCATTTCAAAGATCAGAAAGGCGGTGCTGAAAAAGCATTCTGAGGTTTCCAGAGACAAACAAGTTTGTCTCATTCCTGGGAATTAATTCTCTGTGTCGTTTTGTATCCGGGACAACAGAGGACGGTTCAAAACTTTAGCAAAAGCAAAATGTGACTTCTCAGCAGAGGTCTTCGTGGCTGGGATCTCTTGGAAGTCTAGAGCACCCTCCTATCTTGTATGCCTTTGTAGGATAGATAGTCCTTGCAGCTAGGAAATAGTCCCATACTTAGAAATGGAGGCTGTGTGTTTTTTCTGAGTCTGCATATAATTATGTGAAACAATTATAGAGTCTGTGTGGAAAAAAAGACATTTATCTGAAAAAAATTATGAAGTAAGACATGTATAAACATTTATTTTCCTAAATCTCAGTGAAAAACATGATGACTATTTTATTAAGCAATGTTTTTCCAAAAATGGGTAAATCTAGTAGTTCATTAAATGATTGCTTTGAGGAGTTGTGTAATAACTTACACAAGAGACTTATTCAGGCTATTAATTGTTTTTAAGTTCTTAACCTGTGTGTTTAAGAATGGAAAATTATGAGTTGTGTGACTGAGTATTAAATTCAAAATGTGGGTCATGAGATCTTGCCACTTCCCATGTAGCATTTTATAATAAAAAGAGACGATACTAAATCTAGGTTTAAGCAACTTGCTCTTAAACATAGCACTGAAAATATATTGCCCATGTGGAACCTCCAGAAATATGACCTGGTGACTCAGGAAAGCTTTCATTCTCTGGGACCAAATTTGCACACATTGAAATCAGTCTGTCCAAAAGTGTCATTGCAACAGGGCATTTTGACAATTCTGCATATGTATTCTTTTGTTTCTATTAAAAAAATATTTTTTAGTGGGACTCAATCGGTTGAACATCTGACTTTTGATATCAGCTTGGGTCATAATCCCAAGGTCACAGGTTCAAGCCCCATGTCAAGCTCCACGCTGAGTGTGGAACCTGCTTAAGATCCCTTCTCTCTCTCTCCCTCTGCCTTCTCCCCTGCTCACTCATTCTCTCTCTCTCTCTCAAGTAAAATTTAAAACATAAAAAAATAAATCTTTAAACAATATATGTTTTAATAAGTAAACAGATTGTAAGTGTAAAAAGTTTCATGAATTTTTACACCCATGACATCAAGATACAGAACATATCCAGCACTCCAGGAAGCTCCTTTGTGCCCTCTCCTAGTTAAAACTCTCCAAAATTTTGAACTTGATATAAAAGGAATTATATAGTTTGTACTCTTTGTATTTGTCTTTCTTTTGCTCAATATTATGTATGTGGGTTTAATGCATGTATTTGCATATATCATATATATATATATATATATATATATATATATATATATATATATATTGCTGAGCTATAGCCCATTGTACAAATATGTCACATGAATTTATCCATTTACCTGTGGATGGACATTTGTGTTGTTCTCAGGTTTTGGCTGGGAAAATCCTTTTTGTCCATGCATTTTGGTATACATGTGTACACATTTCTGTTGTTTATGTAGCCAGGAATGGAATTACTGAATCCGAGGGTATTTGTGTTTTAGCTTTGCTAGTTGCTGTTAAACAGTTTTTAAAAGTGGTTTTAACCAATTTACCTCCAACCAATCATGTACAACAGTTTCAGTTACTCTACAGCCTTGCCAGTGCTTGGTGTTGCCATTCCTTTTAATTTTAACTCTTCTGGTGGTGGTCTAGTGATAACTGATTGAGGTTTATAGTTGGAATCTTGATGACGAGTAATGTTGAGAACTTTTTCATACACTAATTAACAATCTATTGGGTGTAATCTTTTTTAATATAAAAAGCATCGTGAAGTAGATGTTTTTGTTTTTTATTCATAGATTTTAGATTAAAAACAGCTGTCAACTCACAAAATTTCCTAAAACCATTCATAATCACCCTAAATTAATAAACTCGAAGAAAATAAACCAGGATCACATTTTAAAAAGCCAAAAGTCACTGGTAAGATAGTACTGTAACTGCCAAGTTTCATCTCAGGTAGTGCTTCTTGAGTTTTTGCTTTTTATTCCATGCTAATCATAGAACGTCCAGAGTATAATGTGTGTCAAAAACAGTCAGAGAGACACATTATCACACCAAGTAAGTCATTTATGTCTCAAAAGGTGATAACTGTTAGAGCAATGTAAAGGTTAGGGATTTAGGATAAGATCTCATAAGTCATGTTGAGTGGCATTTTATTTGACACACATAGGTGTTTTATACTTTTATATTTCTGAGTACTGGATCATAACTGCATATGAATTACTCCTAATGTATATGAATATGTATGTGTAATACAGAAAACTAGAGACACATGCTACTATAAATGAACAATCATCTAAAAGCTCTTGATAGTTCATTAAGCTTCACAATTTGTTGAAGGCAAAGATGTGACAAAGACTATTCACATTTCTGAAATCAAGAGACAGTCTCAGTGAGATTCAGGTTCTAAATGAGGGAAGAACTCCTTAGTCTAGCATGAACATGGAATTGGGTGGTAGTGTTTAATATATATTTCTTTTATTAAGTAAACTCTACACCCAGTGTGGGACTTGAACCCATGAGTCACATGCTCTACTGACTGAGCCATCCAGGCCCCCCTGGTGGTGGTGGTTAAATCCTTATTGGCAAGTAATCACACTGGGAGTTTGACTGAAAATGCAGCCACTTCCATTCCACCGGGAGGTCTGAATCTTCCCAGGGCCATCAGCCATGTATTTGCCCGCAAGTGCTAAAACTGTGTCACTATCACTGGCTACATTTATAGAAATAAGTGCAGCCAGCAACGTGCTTGCTGGAGACCAAGTGTTTGTGTCTCCTCAAAATTCATATGTTGAAATCCTAATCCCCAATGTGATGGTATTTACAGGTGGGACCTTTGGGAGGTGATTAGGTCCTGAGAGGAGAACCCTCATGAATGGAATTAGTGACTTTATAAAAGAGCTTGCAGAAGGATTCCTTATCTTCCTGCCATTTGAGAATACAGCCAGAAGATGGCCGTCTATGAGCCAAGAAAGTGGTTCTCACTGGATATTGAATCTGCTAGATCCTGGATTTTGGACTTTCCAGTCTCCAGAACTGTGAGAAATAAATGCTGTTTGTAAGCCATTCCGTGTATCGTATTCTGTTATAGAAGCCTGAGCAGATTGAGGGAATGTTTTTGCCTTAAATCACATGAGTTTGGTTTTAGTGAAATAATTGAATGATAGTGATTGACAAGGTGAGTTCTGGAGTCAGACTTCAGTGTGAGTCCTGGGTGAATCACTTAATAACTATCTGAGCCTCCATTTCCCTCATTGTAATATGGGAGCCGGTAAACCACTGAGGGGTAGAGGTTAAGAATGTTCAATAAAAAAAAAATCTTTAAAAAAAAGGTCAGAGGGGGGAGCTGGCTGGTTCACTTGGTGGAGTATGTGACTCTTGATCTTGGGGTTGTGAGTTTGAGCCCTGCGTTGGGTGTAGAGATTGCTTAAAAAGTCTTTAAGAATATGGGGTACCTGGATGACTCAGTTGGTTAAGCATCTGACTCCAGCTCAGGTCATGATCTTGTGATCCGTGGGTTTGAGCCCGGCATCAGGCTCTGTGCTGACAGCTCAGAGCCTGGAGTCTGCTTCAGATTCTATGTCTCCCTCTCTCTCTCTGCCCCTCCCCTGCTCATGCTCTGTCTCTCTTTCTCAAGAATAAACATTAAAAAATAATTTTAAAAAAGTCTTTAAGAATAATTTCTATGAAGTCCCACCATCAATTGCCGGGACATTTCTGGAGCTGAGCATTTGAAAATACTAGCTAAGTAATGAGAAACATAAGGCATGTTGGACTTGGATGAGTGTGAAGAAAGGCGACATTTGGAAGCAGGAGAAGCCAGGAGCTCATTTTCTTCTCAGATGTGATTGAGCTATAAGGACATAAGCTAGAGCTTCCTTTGCTATCATCCCATGTGACTACCCCCTTTCCCCCAGTCAAGATGCCAATAAAACTTCTTGAGCCTCTATAGAAGCCACCAGGGTGGTTCTCAGAGTTAAAGCTTACTCCTTTCCATCATTATTAAAGAGCAATTTAATGGACAACACGGAAAGTGTCATGCTTCGGGGCCCTAGGGATCCAGAGACTGCAACATCTAGGGTGAGAAAAAGGGGCAGTCCTCAGTCACAATCCACAGGAAGCCAATGCCATCCTGTAGTGCTCTATTATTTGCAGATTTACATTGCATGGGGCTTGAAGAACAACTTGGCAGTGAGTTCCCTGGGTTTTCTTATCACCTCCATGTATCCCAGATGGGATGCTATAAAAGCCTCCAACCCAGAACCACCAACAAGCATAGACAAAAAAGAGCCCATTTCCCCTAGGTAAAGGCCTAGAAAATGGGTAGCTTAACAACAGAAACTGTTTTGGCAATAGCCACTTCACTCCAACCCAAAACAAATGGAACAATGAAAAAATTGTACTCCTCCCCCACCCCTCCAGTGGGGCCAAGTATAGGCTAATCTTCCACTCTCCCACTCCCCACGGCACCACAGAAGCAGGTGGCAAGCCTCTGACCCACCCACCCCCACCTGGTGTCGTTGGCAGGGCTAAAGTGGGAGCTTGTCATCTATTTGCCCCTGGCCCGCATATGCAGACAGTGCAGTGATTCCCCTGCAGGAATAGTATTGGCAAAGCTGAGTGGAGATCTCCACCACCTGCCAGCCAGAAGCAGGTGGTATTACCATTCTCTCTCTCCCCCAGGATAGTGTCATTGAGATCCAGCAGTGAACAGACTCTCCATATCTTCCTGGAAGAAGTTAAGACTTAATGAAGTGGCACAGGCAGAGCTAGTCTCCGCTAGGCTTCACAGTCCTCTCCCTGTGTCACTGGAGCAGAGCAGGGAGCAGAGCCTCAACCGCCACCCACCAGCAAGGAGGTAGAATGAGATGGTGAGAGGTGCAGCTGGTTGCACTCTGCTTCCCTCTCCTCATGTAGCACCCCCTCCCTGCAGCAAAAAACATGATATGTCAGCCCTCTACCTTCTTTCCTAGTGGCAGAGGGGCCCAGTGAGGAGCTGAGCTTACATATTCACTCGGCATCAACCAGGCAGTGAAAGTAAAGGTCACACACTTGTTGAGAATATGTCAGCGGAGGGAGGAGCTAACTGAACTTCCACCTTAACTGCAGTGAGGAGGTGTGAGTGCTCCACTCTACTTTGAGGGGGTGATGTCACTGAAAACTGAGCACAACATCTGCCTGGACCTCATGCTACACCTCAATAGGTTTAATGAATTCCAATCTAAAACTCACACATTATACAAAAAATAGTTGAAAATGGTCATGGATTTATTTTTTATTTTTTTAAAAGACTTTATTTTCAAGTAATCTCTATGCACCCATGTGGGGCTCAGACTCACAACCCCAAGATCAGGAGTCATACACCCCACAGACTGAGTCAGCCAAGTGCCCCCAAAATGGTCATGGATTTAAATATAAAACTTAAAACTATAAAAATTTCACGAAAAAAAAAAACCAGGAGAAAATCTTCAGGATCAGGTCTGGGTGAGCAGTTGTTAAACTTGATGTCCAAAGCATAATCCATCATAAAAGGAAAAAAAATGATAAATTGGACTTCACAAAATTAAAAACTTTTTCTCTGTAAAAGACTCTGTGAAAAAGATGAAAGGTAAGCCTAAGACAGGGAGAAACTATTTCTAAAGGACATGTATGACAAAGCAGTATCTAGAATATATAAAGTTGGGCACCTGGGTGGCTAAGTCTGTTAAGTGTCTGACTCTAGAGTCTGACTCAGGCTGTGATCTCACAGTTTGTGGGATCAAGCCCAGCATTTTGGGCTCCGTACTGACAGCATGGAGCCTGCTTGGGATTCTCTCCCTCTCCCTCTCTATCTGCCTCTCCCCTGCTTGTGCACACACACTCTCTCCCTCTTTCTCTCTCTCTCACAATAAATAAATAAACTTTAGAATATATGAAGAGCTCAGGGCACCTGGGTGGCTCAGTTGGTTGAGTGTCTGACTCTTAATTTCAGCTCAGGTCATGATCTCAGGGTTGTGGGATCGAGCCCCATGTTGGGCTCTGTGCTGAGTGTGGAACCTGCTTAAGATTCTCTCTCTGTCCCTCTGCCCCTCTCCCCTGTTTGTGCACTAAAATACACACACACACACACACACACACACACACACACACACACGGAAAGCTCTTAAAACTCAACAGAAACAGTCACCTGGGTAGCTCTGTCGGTTAAGCATCTGACTCTGGCTCAGATGATGATCTCACAATTCATGAGTTCGAGTCCCACATTGGGCTTTCTGCTGTCAGCACACAGCCTGCTTCAGTTACTCTGTTCCCCTCTCTCTCTGCCCCTCGCCCCCCCTCTCTGTCTCTCTCTCCCCCCCCCAAAATAAACATTTTAAAAAAACCAACAAAACTCAACAGAAATAACAAAAAATCCAATCAGAAATCAGGTTAAAACATCAACAGACATTTAACCAAAGAATATTCAGGTAGCAAAGAAGCACAAAAAAGGTATTTGACATCATTAGGCATTAAGGAAGTGCAAATTAAAATCATATTGAGGGGCGAGGTCATTATCTCGAAGTTCATGAGTTCTAGCCCCATGTCAGGCTCTGTGCTGACAGCTCAAAGCCTGGAGCCTGCTTCAGATTCTGTGTCTCCCTGTCTGTCTGCCACTTCCCCGCTCATGCTCATGCTCATGCTCTGTCTCTCTCTAAAAAATAAACATTAAAAAAATAAAAAAAAATCATATTGAGATATCACTACATATCTATTAGAATTCCTAATATTAAAAAAAAAGTGACACCACCAAATGCAGAGAAACTCAAACACTCAAACTTTGCTAGTGGGAATGTAAAATTATACAGCCACTCCGGGCAACAATTTGGCAGTTTCTCATAAAACTAAACATGACACTACCATATTGTTCTGCAATTGCAGTTTTTGTTATTCCTCACAAAGAAAAGAAAACTTATGTTCACACAAAAATCTGTAGACAGAAATTAAGAGCAGCTTTGTTTGTAATAACTGAAAATGGAAACAACCTAATTTCCTTCAACTGGTGAATGGTTAAACAAACTGCTACTTTTCATACCATGGAATACTTCTCTCCAATTAAAAGGAATGATCTATTGATACAGGCAAAAACCTGGACGACTCTAGATCAATGTATGAAGTGAAAGCACCAATATCAAAAGGCTACATATTGTATGAGTCATTTATATGACATTCTTGAAATGACAAAATTATAGATATGGACAACATGAGTGGTTGTCAGGGGTTAGCAATGTTGTGGGATTAGGAGGGATAGAACTGTTCTGTATCTTTACTATGATGTTAGATATACAAACTTACATATGTGACAAAATTGCATAGAACTAAATACACTCAAAGGAGGACAAAAAACATTGGGGAAATCTTTGTGGAGAGGGAATACAAGGTAGTATTTCAAGAGAATAAAGTTTTATAATCTTGGTCCTTATTACTCAAAGGGTGAACCTAGAATCACCATAATCAGCATCACTTGGGAGCTTTGAGAAATGTAGACTCCTTGGCCCCACCCCAGACCTACTGAAACAGATTTTGCCAAGTTCTTGGGTAGTTATTATGCACATTCAAATTTGAGAAGCATTGTTCCATACTTTGTAACAAGAGTTGAAAGCACAGCTCCAAGTCTGTAGGTGCTCTTTGAGTGCAGGCACCATGTCTTCTACATTACTATGACTTTTGCCTCACACAGTATTGGAGATACTCAGTAAGTAGGTTTTTTTCCCTAATGTTTATTTATTTATTTGGCAGGGTGAGGGGCATAGAGGGAGGGAGACAGAATCCCAAGCAGGCTCCACTCTGTCAGAGCAGAGCCTGACATGGGACTTGAACTGACGAACCGTGAAATCCTGACCTGAGCCGAAATCAAGAGTTTTGGTGCTGAACCGAACCACCCACACTCTCTCCCTCTTTCTCTCTCTCTCACAATAAATAAATAAACTTTAGAATATATGAAGAGCTCAGGCACCCCTCAGGCACCCCTCAATAAGTAGTTTTTGAATGAATGAATGGATGAATGTATCCTTTCCCTGGTTCCCATGCTCCTCCTTACATTTTCCCAGGTCTGGAGAAGGGTCTCTGTTCTTAGTGACAAGAAAAGGTGTCCCTGAGGGAGAGAGACTCACATTTGTATTTATCAAGCCTTTTTAATTCAACATTTTAAATATTGGCTACATGTTGTAGATTATGCAAGGTACGGGGGGCACAGATTTAAGGATGCACTTTAAGAAGATTAAATAGGAAGGCAGATATGGGAATAAATATTAATATTTGCTATAGTAGAGTTTGTCATCTTCATCCCCTCTAGCAGGAACTTCCATATCCTTCTTCCCTTCAGAACTCTACTGTGTACTTGTAAACGAAGGCACCAGAGTGTGGAAGAAGGCATGCTGCAAGGAGAACAAGGCTGTGCTGCGTACTGGTTATTTGTCCTCAGGCAGGCTACTTCACCTGGTGACCTTCATTATCTTCATTTGCAAACCAAAGACAAGTCATCTCCAGCCAGACTTGAAATTATACCTCAGGAAACACTGTGCCAGCTGAAAAGTAAAAGACTTCTAAAACTCCAGTGATTTTTGTTGGAACATAAGACTATTCTGGGATTAAGTTCACAATACTTGGAAGTGAAAATGGCATTACTATTTCTATGACTGTGATATAATATGATAGAGCTTTCTTGTCAGTATACTTTATGCTGTTATTTCTTTGTGGATAGAATGCATCCTGTTCTCTAGCATGAGCTTCTAGTGACTTCTTTCCTCCAGAACTCTTCTGTATTACCAAATTAAGACACCAGGATGTGATGTACAAATAATACCTCAAATAATTAACCTTCTTAAAGAGAACTTTGAAATATTTGGGATGCAAACATCTTTGTGCCTGAACAGTGTTTAATGTTCTGGTGCAGACTATGTGCAGTTTAAGTGGCTTCCTCTCAAGACGTGTGTTGCTGGTTGAGTTGATAATGAGTTAAATTGTTTCTGATATTGCAATGAAACCACTAAGTTATCTGGGCGCATTTTGGACAAAGCCCAAGATTCTTGCATGTGGATCATTTTCAGCTAGATGTGAGCTTTCAACTCACAGGGAACTTGACTACATAAATCAATTTTAGGAGGAGAGGAAGGAAATGTGAGATATAAAATATTGACTCACAAGGTGTTTGCAAATGCCCTTGGATTTAATGTTATTTTGGGCCTACTTGTCTGTGATGGCCTCAGTAATTGGGCAAAACTATTCAAATAGCATTCATTTCAGTCTTTCCTGACTTTGGTGATAATGACTAGAGATTGTTGGATCAAAAGTAATAATCGTCATGTTCATGAAGACAGGCCTGTGTATTGATCATAAGTTAGGAAAACATCACTGCTTACCCTGAGTATGGCAGGGTAGGCCTGGGATAAATTTATAGATACCCCTACAATAAATGAAAATTTCTAGGCAAAATGCGCCTGATTTTGGATGTGGGAAAGGCCACTAATACTCTCTGGCCAGAGATAATTCTGAGAAACTTAGAGTAAGCTTTCCTTTTTCCCTATGCTTTTTTTACAGGGCAAAACAGGAGTCAACTTTTCAGGATATCAGGGAGGCAAATTCTCAATCGGTGTAAAAGTAGAACTTAGTAAAAATTAGCACTTTCAACAAGTGTATTGAGCACCTGCTAAGTAACCCAGACTACTCCAGATGCTTGAGATCTATTACTGAACCAGAGACAAATATCTGTAGTTTCATGAGGCTTTTATTTGGGTTTCGAGACACAGACAGTAAACAATAAACATAATTACTAAACTATGTGGCGTGATAGGGAGTGCTAAGTACAATTAAATAATGATAAAGAGCGTATGGAGAGAACAAATGGGCGTTCCAGATCAGGAAAATGAGTTGCAACTCCAAAAGGGTTGGTTGATGTAAAGGTAGCCTTTGCAGATAGATGTGAAGGATGGTGAGGAAGCAAGTTGTATGGATATCTGCAGTGAGCAGTGTTCCAAGCTGAGGAAACTACTGAGCAAAATCCCCAAGCAGGAGTGTGTCTGGGGTGTTCTAAGGACAACATAGAAGCCAGGGAAGCTGAAGTGGAATAAGGGAGCGAAGAAGAAAAGAAGATGAAGTTGAGGCAGTAACAGAAGGCCAGACCCTGTAAGGATTTTGGCTTTTACTCAGAATGAACTAGGGAGGCATTGGAGGGATGGAGCAGAGTGATATAATCTGATTTAGTTTTTTTTTTTTAATGTTTCTTTATTTATTTTGAGAGATAGAGTGCATACAGGAGAGGGGCAGAGACAGAGGGAGAGAGAGAATCCCAAGCAGGCTCTGCCCTGTCAGTGCAACACCCAACATGGGGCTTGATGTCACAATCGTGAGATCATGACCTGAGCTGAAATCAAGAGTCAGACCCCTGACTGACTGAGCCACGCAGGCGCCCCTGATTTAGTTTTTAAAAGGATATCTCCAGCTGTTTTGTTGAAAATCATCAGTTAAAGTCTGAAATTGGAAGCAGCAAGACCAATCTGGAAATTGTGGCTATAATCCAGGCAAGGGGTAATAAAAATGGCTCCAGCCAGAATAACAGCAAAGCTGGAGCAAAGTGGGCATACAGTAGATGTATTTTGAAGGTATAGTTCACAGACTCTCCTGGCAGTAAAGATGAGGCTTCAGAAGGAAAGATGAGTCAAGAGTAACTCTAAGATATTTGGCTTGAATAACTGAAATAGTAGAGTTGCCCTCAACTGAGATTGTGAGTGGAATAGATTTGGGGAGTAAGATTTTTGACAAGGAATTTAAATGTAAACATGCTCAATTTGAATTGCATGTTAAACAGCTGAGGACAGTTGTTGAATGTACAAGTCTATATATAAGTATGAAGCCCAGGACATAATTCAAGGCTAGGATATCCATTTCAATGTAGTCTGCAATTAGATAGTGTTTAAAGCCATGAGAGTTAAGTTCACTGAGCAGGGTTGTGTGTGTGTGAATATAATGTAAAGAGGGGACCCAGGACTGAACCCTGGGGGCACTCCAAGATTAAGAGGCAGAAAGAGGAAGAAACAGAAGAGGACTAAGTAGCCTGAATCCATCATGGTTGCATGGTACTTTCCAAACCTGTTTAGTGTGTCACCATGCTGTGTGGGTCTGTGCCATTAATTAGAATATAGGACTTCCAACATTTGGTTACATTGCAGAATAATAAATCTTAGGTCTCTTTGCTTACAGTTTCTGCCATGCCTGTTGGGGGGAACGGAGAGGTTCAAGAGCAGTGGTAGATGTCCTATAAACCTGCAAACTGGTCACCCTCTCAGGATTAACACCTTGTGTAAGTTCCAGCATCTGGTCTTGGCTTTCCACGCATAGAAATGAATAAGATTAATATAGTCAACACTGAAGACTAGTTACTTTGTAGTGGATTCATACTAAATAACATGAGCCTGTTACATGAAAGAGAAACTAACTTGTTAATGTTAATGGAGGATAGTTTCCACAGAGATCTTCATGTCTAACAAAGCAAAAGTGGGATGTATTCAACCCCAATCCATAAATTCCTTTTTCATACCCCAGACATCTTAGAAAACAAATTATGTATTAATTTTCTTTGTGAGCATAAACTTAGAGCGATGTGAATAATCCAGTTGAGGGGGACTTATGCCTACTGTGTTATAGGCAAGGTATCTATCTACCTGGAGTTAGCATTCTTCTAGTAATGGGAGGTATGTTACACACAAACACTGAAAGTAATCAATAATTTTTAAGGCAATAAATGATATGGAACATAGTAAAAATTCTAAGGAGGTAGGAGAAAGGAACACTAACCATTTTTCCTTATTTGATCAAAAGAATTTTCAGATCCCTAGGAGATAAAGTGGGCACTACCCATGAATTTGGCTGTTTGCTGTCTCAACTGGATAGAAAAGGAATCCCACTATTTATAGTAATATTTCATGTAACTTTTGGGCTTAACAGTGTAACATTTCTAAAAATAACCTATTGCTCACTAAAAATATTACCCAGTTATGGGAAAGTCCAATGCTTATCATTCCCACAATACAACATCTTATCTTTTCAGAAGTTTGGAAATTGAGTTGCTTTAAAAAAGATATCAATAAATTCTACACCTGACACCGAGTTTACCCTATATGTTCACTAACCAGAATTTGCATAAAAACTTGAAATAAAAAAAAATTCAAGTTCCTATAGAAAGAAAGTTAAATAAGATATAAAGTAGATTTATTCTGTTTTTTTTTTTTTTTTTCATGAAGCCCAGTGTGGATCTTCACCCCTTCTAAACTGCGGAGGTAACTTCAGGAAGTGCCCTAGACCATGGCTTTCCATGCCACAGTGTGCATAGAAATTCCCAGGCTTTCTTGTTACCATGCAGATTCTGATTCAGTGTGTCTGGGGTGGGTCCTGAGATTCTGCATTTCTAACTAGCTCCCTGATGATGCCAGACCATACCCCATACTTTGAACAGTGAGGGGTTAGACACACTGAACGGACAAATTTGTTCTGCCCAGAGCCCTGGTAGGAATGAGTGACCTTAACCCTTATCCCTGTCCATTTTGTGTTTTAGCTTGGCATGAGCACAGGTGACCCACTTTGTGATAAAATTGTGGAGTTCAGCTATAGCTTTAGGTACTCTGAGGAAGAAGCAAAGATAATTGTGTGTGTGTGTGTGTGTGTGTGTATGAACTTTGCAGAGTTTGAGCTATCTCTTCCTGCAGCCTAGATTGACACATTTAATTTTTTGCTTTTAGCTTGCTTTGAGTTGATCCACACCAATGTTCTTTTTACCTCCTCCCTCACTTCTCCCAGACCTGCAAAGAACTCAGACATCTGCATCCAGCACAGTAGCCACTCATTCTTTTGAAAATCCTATAGAGTGCATGCGAAAGGAGAAACAAACTATGAATTATCTTTGAGGGGCTGTTGTGTGCTTTCTTCTCATCCCTGTTTAATCTCTTTGAACATCTGCCCAGGGGATCCCAGTCTTTTCTGATCGTCCAAAAGATATTCCACTGGAGAAATTGGCAACTGCATTTACAAATGGTCCTTCACTCTGACCAGGGTCTTTCTGTAGCTCATGGCGGCTTTTAATACTCTGCACTGTCGAGTGTGGCAGTATTTCGATTAGTTGTAGCAAAGAAAACCACAAAGACCCCACAAACAAAATAAAAACTAGAGTAGTTCCTACTAAGCTGCTAAGACATTTTCCCCATCACTACAAGAAGAAAGGACATTTCATTAAAAACTGATTTGTGATTAGCCTTATAAAGCTTTTCGTTAGAGGTCAAGCTGGTCAAGATCCTGTCTTCCATTATAGTGTCTCCTTAAGGGACCAGCAACATGTGTGATTTCAGGAAGAGATGAGTGGGAGAAAGAGGAAAGGGGGGTATGGTCTACAAGGACTCCTACTAGAAAGGCCCTAATTAATTAAGCAATACTATCTGACAGGCTTCCTCTGTACTCTGCGGGGGATGTCATGAGGAGTGGCACTTTGAGGTGACATAATCTGAAGGATAAACACTGCCTACAGCACTCCATTGCTGTTAGAACATCACATTCCAAAATAAAATTAAAGGAAAGTGCTAGAGCGTTTTCATTTCCCGGGCATTATTAGCATGAGCCTGGCAATTACTGACAGCTAGTCAGAATAGTTTGTGTTCTTTGCTCTCTGGGCATTTCCTAATTATGAATAATAATTCCATTAATCATGCACTTGAAACAAGCAAATTATCCAGCAAGAGCATCATAATCAGTTGTATCAAAGAGCCTTCAGGAAGCCCCCATATGGCTTTGTTTCAGCTTCCCCATTTGCAGCTCTCCCCAGGTATCTTCAGGAAGTCAGGAGTCAATGGCTTTCTCTTAGCACTGAAAAGTATCCATCAGTAGATGACTTTGAAAATGAAGCCACCTCCTTGGTTCTTATTTATTTAGGTTTAATGGCAGCTTTCTGACTTGCCATACCGACCCTGTGGATGGCCACCAGGGGATGCTACGCATTGACAGTCATCACTTGCTCCCTTTTCCAAAGCTTACAAAGGACAGGTCCTTTGGCAGCTACTAAGGGTTCCTGACATTCACGTTTCATCCCAGCTACCAGCTGGACTTAACTATTGTATTTAGATGTCTTGATCCTCGAAGTAAGCCTTCTGCAATTATAAAATTATCCTCAGGCCACTGACAAACTGAAAATTGTTACTAAATTTACACAGAGGAGCCTCCCAATGGTCCTATTTTTGTAAACAAGTATTTTCTATAACCCTCCTCCCTTCCTTCCTAAATTTGCACTGACATATGAACTCTTGCCTCCCTCAGTCTGCAACACATCTTGCTCCCCTCCTTGCTCTCTGGTGTGCTGGAAAGAAAGCTACCTGCCTGGAGATATCTTTGGAATGGCAGGTACCAGAAAATGGTTCTTCAGTCAACTTTGTTTTTTATATAGCATTTCTTTTTAGCATTGTTTTATGCTCATTATCTCTTACCATTGGGGATTTTATTCTTTCTTTCATAAAGAAGAAAATCAACAGAATACATTGACTTCAAAACCAGAGTCAGAACCAGCAGCAATATGAAGTGACACAGAGGCTGTTTATATTGATATGAAGTGAGGTGAAGAAGGTAAAACAGTCTGTAATCAGTCATTCTATTAAACATGACATTTACTGTACCCCTCCTGGCCAACAGGTGCCCTTCCAGGTTCTGTCCTTTTTGTGTGTGTGACGGCTGAGAAGATAGAAATATGAATAAAAGATAGCCCTCTTTGTCAGACAGTCCACACTTTATTTGGTTCAAAAGAAGCTGAAGTGTGACATAGAATTGAGTCAAGCTGCACGAGGACTCCAGTTCCATGTTTACTAAATTGACTCTCCTTAACAGCTGAACTTCCTGGGGAGCTAAACATTATTTGGCTATATAGCGGTGGTTGGTGGGTATCTAATGAAGCATCACAAAACACTTATTACACTTCTAAAATTAATAGAAAAGCTGGGGAGACAGAAATTTAATGTGTGATCAGGTGTGGGAGCCAGGGACGTGCACAGGTTAGTTCTGTCAAGAAAGGACTTACTGTTTACCCGCAAGAGGTGCAGTAGCCTGACAGTCTCCAGCATCATCGCCATCAGGATCGACGTCAGCTTGCTAGCTGATGCCATGCTCTTCCTTGCAGCCCCCAGTCGATGGATGTACAGAGTGGGATTACTAAGGCCTGGCCACTCCTGACCAATACAAGGAAAATCTAACAAACAATCTTTGCTCCCCAGCTCCTTACTGAGCTGGCCGAGACGTTCTCAGATCCACATCTTGGACAGAGCTTCTCCCTGTCCACTCCTGCTCCCTTCCTTTATCTTTCTCCAACATTATTTTTTTAATATTTATTTATTTGAGAAACAGCACATTAGCAGGGGAAGGGCAGAGAGAGAGGGAGACAGAGAATCCCAAGCAGGGTCCATGCTGTCAGTGTGGAGCCCAATGTGGGCTCAATCCCATGAGCCATGAGATCATGACCTGGGCTGAAATCAAGAGCCGGACACTTAACTGACTGAGCCACCCAGGCTCCCCCTCTCCAACATTATTGTATAATAATCTTCTTGTGCTCATAACCCTGTCTCTGTGCTGGCATGCTGAAGGACCCTCATGACCCACGTGTTTGCCTACACCTGTTACTAATTTCAAGAAAGATACAAATGATTTTTAAAGAAAAATTTTAATGTTTATTTATTTTTGAGAGAGAAAGAGAGAGAGACAGAGTGCAAGCAAGGGGAGGGGCAGTGAGAGACAGAGCCACAGAATTAGAAGCGGGCTCCAGGCCCTGAGTTCTCAGCACAGAGGCCTGATGTGGGGCTCGAACTATGAATTGCAAGATCATGACCTGAGCTGAAGTTGGACGCTTAACTGACTGAGCCACCCAGGTGCTGCAAGAAAAATAGAAATGATTTTAGATCAAGGCCAGGGATTTTAAAATGTATGCAAAATTCTCTACCCCTAAAAAACTTTCCTTCCCTAGGAGAAGAAGTTTTGTTTCTTTGGGCAGGTCACCAAGCCAGTGTAAATGTCTTTTGAGGGAGTCTGAACTGGCAGTCCTGTGACAAGGGGGGTTTAGTAGAGTACCCTGAGTACAAGCAGTCAAGGAGGACTGCCTCTGGAGAAGGTGAAAAAAAAAACAATAATAAAATCCACTAAATGATTGTATATTTTTTTATTAGTAGTATGGGCCCAGTAATTTTAAACAATGTCAGTAATAAAATAGTTTTCCCTGTCAAGGTGAAATGCTTCCCTACCCCCCACCCCTGGCCTTGATATACACCTGTGAACTGTTTAAATTTTAAATGGGAAAGAGTCTCTATTTTAACTGTTTTCAACCATGAAATTTCAGATTCTCCTTTTTCTGATCCCTTAATAAGATACTGGCCAAATCTTTTATTTATGAATATTAAAATTTTGTCTAGTCCTGTTTAAAACTCTAGCATCACATTTATTATTATGAAGCTTTTACAGTTAATGCTGGGTTTGTGTCTAAAAAGGACTGGAGTGCAGAATGGCTAAAATTAACAACTCAGGCAACAACAAATGTTGGCTAGGATGCAGAGAGAGAGGAACCCTTTTGCACTGCTGGTGGAAATGCAAACTGGTACAGCCACTCTGGAAAACAGTATGGAGGTTCCTCAAAAAATTAAAAATACAACTACCCTACGACCCAGCAATTGTACTACTAGGTATTTATCCAAAGGATACAGGAATGCTGTTTCAAAAGGGCACATGCACCCCAATGTTTATAGCAGTGCTATCGACAATAGCCAAAGTATGGAAAGAGCCCAAATGAAAATTCAACAGATGAATAGATAAAGAAGATGTGGTATGTGTATATATATATATATATACATATATATGTGTGTGTATGTATATACATATATGTATGTATATATATATATATATATATATATATATATATATATATATAATGGAATATTACTTGGAAATCAAAAAGAATGAAATCTTGCCATTTGCAACAATGTGGATGGAAGTAGAGTGTATTATGCTAAGCAAAATAAGTCAATCGGAGAAAGACAAATATATGATTTCACTCATGTGGAATTTAAGATACAAAACAGATGAACATAGGGAGAGGAAAAATAAGATAAAAACAGAGAGGAAGGCAAACCATAAGAGACTCTTAAATACAGAGAACAAACTGAGGGTTGCTGCAGGGGTGTTGGGTGGTGGGGGGATGGGCTAAATGGGTGATGGACATTAAGGAGGGCACTTGCTGGGATGAGCACTAGGTGTTATAGGTAAGTGATGAATCACTAAATTCAATTCCTGAAAAAAAAAATAGGTTAAGATAATAAATTTAAGTCATGTGCTTTCACTTAAAAAAAGAAAAAAAAACATTGAATTATGCACTCTAAATAGGTAAATTGTATGGTGTATGAATTATAATTCAGTAAAGCTGTTAATTTTTAAAAAATGTCCAAAAAAAGAACATAAACTCTTTTAACCACAAATAAATAAATAGGACTGGAGTGGTTCTGTTTCCCCTATTATACCCTTTCCCTTCAATATAGCACTATGTGTGTGTGTATATTGGTGGTGTCAGGGTCTGGGATATTCTGTCAACATCCCTCTTATAAGATGTAGGTCCTCTAGGTTTGGAAACAGGGTTGAGAGTCAGGAATATAGCCATGCTTGTATATAACTGCTGTCATTTGGGGCCCCATGTCTTGCTTTGATTTGGTGTAATTCTGTCGTTACATGGTGTGAGTGATACTCAGGGGATGATCGGCTTTACCCAGAATCACTCCATCACTGAGGACCCCTACAGAGAAAGAATGTAGTATCTCCTTCTGGCCTTCTGTCAATACTCCATACCCCCAATCTCCTCTCTGGGTTGAGTGTTTAGCCAATGTTTAGCCAGTCAGTGGCTTGAGAAACCCCAGAACTCCTCTTGAGGCTGTGGGAATTACCATTGTTCTCTACTCCAAGGACTATGGAAAACTGGGATAAGCTAAAGTTGTTTCCATAATTTTTTCAACCCTATGAAACTATGCTGTCTTGAAGTCATGCTGGCTTGGACCACCACAGTGGAACTCTGTTCTTCAAAAACTCCAGATCACAAATTGGCATTGGTCTCCAACTCACTATGCCACCAACCTCCAAAGAACACTTAACACTATTCCCAGAACTTTTTAACTATTTCCCTTGGGTTGTTGAGACAGGATATCCAGATATGAGAATAAGAAATAAGAGCTCATTCTCCTCTTCTTGTAGACTCAGCCAAAATTTATGATTGATTCTCTTAAAACAAATCCATCACTGTCAACGTTTGAATTTAGGAGAAGAAAATTGTAAAGGGAAAGAAGGAGCCTTTCTTTGAGCACCCTGCATGCTTTGAAAGCTGTCAAACATGACTCTCCTTCTCGTCTCTAGGTCTCTGCCAGTTCTGGGGTGGGAGGGTTTATGACGATAGTAAAGCTCATTGTCTTTCCACTAAATTCCTTCAAGAAGATGGTGTTCATAGAAAGGCCCTCTTTAGATTAAATAGTTTTGTAGGGGCTTTCATTACCAGTTGTTTTTCCTAATAGCCAAGCCTACAGAGTAACAGGAAAAATCCCATTCAATATCCTATCACTCCAGTTTCTTACCTATAAAATGAGGGATTAAGGGTGCCTGACTGGCTCAAGTCAGTAGAACATGTGACCCTTGATCTCGGGGTTGTGAGTTTGAGCCCCACGATGGGTGTAGAGATTACTTAAAACCTTTAAACAACTGAGGGATTAGGCAAAAATAATCCCCCAAAGTTTATTTCAGTTCTAATAGTGTATGGATCAGATATCTCTTACCAAGATTAGAAATAGATCACTCCACCCCCACTGAAGCTAATTCACTCATTACATTCATTGAATCTTAACAATGTCTCTATAACACATCACTACAATATTTGTTTAGATTTGTGTCTTTCCATGATACCACCGGACCCTCAATGGTAGCAGACTATATTTTTGTTTTTGTTGTATCCCCATCACATATGGACCCTGCATAAATCTTTGAAGGAATGCATGATTCATGTAATGTTTAAATGTAAATTACAGATAATTGACTTAGCAGTGGCTTGTTGTTAAAAACATATCAGTGAATAAATCAATGCTTGTCCTTACCTTCCTGTAAGTCTAACACCATGCCATGATTCTGGGAGATTCAGAGGAAATACAAAACACTGTTCCCGACCTCATGAAGCACAAACCGTAACTGGAAAGCAAGGTGAAACTAAAACAGAGTTGAGTATTAGTACACAAGCTGGAGATTTCCTAGAAAACAGATTAGCAAGAGATCAAAAAGCAAATACACATCCAGCCACATGCTCTTATGACTATCCGGATAGAATATGAACTAATTGGTCTTCCACTGGGCATGAAATAATAGCCATTTATATAGCCAAGGAACTCCCACATCACAAATAAACACCACCTATTCATCAGTAGTTAGTGAAGTCTGGTAAGGTAGTAAAATGTTGCACTTAGGCAGTCTCCAGAATTAACACACACCTTATCAGATTTGTTACCTGGGGAAAGTTAATAATCCTCTCTGTGCCTCAGCTTTCTCATATGTAAAATGGCAATAATAATAGAATTTTCCCCACAGGGTCATTTTGAGAATCAAATAGGTATATAAATGAATATAGCTTGGCACCCAGTTACAATATTAGTGTCTTCTGTCATTATTACTGAATAGATCACATTACTGAGGCAGTGAAAACACTAATTCAGAATTTCTGGTATTTTTAAGAAACTAAAAATCAGAGTCCTTAGCAAGAGTTTTGCACACACCCACACGCATGCACGTGCACACATGGAGCACTTTTAAGAACTGAAAATTTGTCACAATCTTGAGTTGTATGATTCTGGAGATTACATTATGGATGCATCAGAGTAGTCAGCAAATCCTTCTAGAATTTTCAATCAAGCTTCCTTGGCAAGAATTTTCAAGACAAATTGGTTGAATAAATCATGCTTTTTATTGCCTGATGTTATAATAAGGCTACAGATTATGTCCATTTCAAGCAAAAAACCAAATACAGATGCAATATAAGTATTACAAGTTTTAGTCCTAGAGCAACTGTACAAAATGATGCAGTGTAACTTTTTCAAGTCCTACTCCTCAGGGCTAGTACTGGAAAACATATATACTTAGGCATTCTACTGATCACATGGTGGACTCTTTAGGAATCAAGTGATGCTTCAACATCTTCAGGGCCCCTCAAGTGCATGAACTCCTGAGAATGCTGGAAGTTTCTGGGAGTTGAGTGTTCTCCATCAGGAGAGGAAGCCAGATTGCAATCAGGAAACCTGTCTAATTATTGCTGACAAATTTCCTGAAGTTTCTCAGAGAAGGGGACAAGAATTTCCAAGACTACATACATTTGTTGTCATTTCTTTTCTCATTTTAAATATTCAATAACCTTCTTAACCTTGTATTCAAAATTTTGTATTTTTTCCTTAAAGGAACACCCCAAATTGTATAAACTTTAGATCCCACAAAATCTGGAGCTGCCATTGCCACCAACCTCTTAGCTTTTGTTCTTATTTCTATTATTTTTTTTCTGACTCTTTATCCATCCTGCCCATCCTATTTAATTTCTGTTGGTCTCCCAACTTCTAATTACTGGAAGTAAGATAAATATTCCCAAATTATTTTCCTTTCCATGAATCGGTGAGAGTTGATGTAAATTGGGACTATAGATTTAATCTTCAGTGAAAATAGATATTGGTCTATGTTAAAAACTGTATTATGGTCTGTTTTTGCCACTTGTATTCAAAATAATATTGAAAGTTCTAGCCAGAGCAATTAAGAAAAAGAAATAAAATTCATTAAAATTGGGTAGGAAGGGGCAAAATTATCTCTGTTCATAGATGACATGATCTTATATACATAAAACTCTAATGAATACACACACACACACACACTTATTAGAATTAATGAATCTAGCAAAGTTTCAGGATATAATATCAACACACAAAAATTAGTTGTGTTTCTCTGCACTGAAAATGGATATTAAAATATAAAATATATAAAATATATAAAATATAAAAAATACAAAAAGGATGGGTGCCTGGGTGGCTAAGTAGGTTAAATGTATGACTTCAGCTCAGGTCATGATCTCACTGTTCGTGGGTTCAAGCCCTGTGTCGGGCTCTGTAATAATAGCTCAGAGCCTGCAGCCTGCTTTGGATTATGTGTCTCCCTCTCTCTGCCCCTTCCCCGCTTGTGCTCCCTTTCTCAGAAATAAACTTAAACATTTTTTTTTAATTAACAATATAAAAAAGAAATTAAGAAACCATTCCATTAACAACAAGATTAAAAAGAGTAAAATG
Organism: Panthera tigris; assembly: GCF_018350195.1. Classification (NCBI taxonomy): domain Eukaryota; kingdom Metazoa; phylum Chordata; class Mammalia; order Carnivora; family Felidae; genus Panthera; species Panthera tigris. The sequence continues at coordinate 30,619,599 of NC_056677.1, read as the reverse complement.
GCTAGGAATAAATTTACTTGTTGTTATTTCTTTACCTAGGAATCAATTTTTTTAAAGTTTTTTAAAATTTTTATTTATTTTGAGGGGGGGGGGAGAGAGAGAGAGAGAGCTAGCATGGGCGGGGGGAAGGGGCAGAGAGAAAGGGAGAAAGAATCCCAAGCAGGCTCTATGATGTCAGCAACCAACATGGGGCTCCATCTCACAACTGTGAGATTATGACCCTTGCCAAAATCAAGAGTTGGACGCTTAACCAACTGAGCTAAAAAGGCACCCCTACCTAGGAATAAATATAACTGAGTAGGCAAAAGACTTATACACTAACCCCCCCCAAAAAAAAACAAAATTGAAGACATAAATAAATGGAAAGATAGCCTATTTATGGTTTGAAAGAATTAATACTGTTAAGTTAATATTACTGAAGTGATCTACAGATTCAATGCAATCTCTGTCAAAATTGCAATGATGTTTTTTTAAAGAAATATAAAAATCTGTTCTAAAATTTATATGGAACCTCAGGGGCACACAATAGCCAAAACAATTTTTAAAAATAACAAAGTTGGAGGACTCAAACTTATTGTTTTCAAAACTTATTACAAAGCTAATGTAATTAAAATGGTGTGGTACTGCCGCAAATCCAGGAATAAGACCAGTGGAATAGAATAGAGAGACTAGAAATAAGCCTTTGCATGTATGGTCAAATAATTTTCCTCAAGGATTCAAAACCATTCAACAGGAAAAGGAGAGTCTTCAACAAATAGTGTTAGGAAAGCTGGACACTCACATGCAAACGAATGAAGTTGGACCCTTACCTTATACCATATACAAAAATTGAACTCAAAATGTATAGAAGACTAAAACATAAGAACAGAAAATATAATATTTGTTTAATATGAAATTTGTCAAATTGGTTTCCATATAACACCTAGTGCTCATCCCAACAAGTGCCATCCTCAATACCCATCACCCACCCTCCCCTCCCACCCACTCCCCATCAACCCTCAGTTTGTTCTCAGTTTTTAAGAGTCTCTTATGTTTTGGCTCCCTCCCTCTCTAACCTCTTTTTTTTTCTTCCTCTCCCCCATGGTCTTCTGTTAAGTTTCTCAGGATCCACATAAGAGTGAAAACATATGGTATCTATCTTTCTCTGTATGACTTATTTCAATTAGCATCACACTCTCCAGTTCCATCCATGTTGCTACAAAAGGCCAGATTTCATTCTTTCTCATTGCCATGTAGTATTCCATTGTGTATGTAAACCACAATTTCTTTATCCCTTCGTCAGTTGATGGACATTTAGGCTCTTTCCATAATTTGGCTATTGTTGAGAGTGCTGCTCTAAACATTGGGGTACAAGTGCCCCTGTGCATCAGCACTCCTGTATTCCTTGGGTAAATTCCTAGCAGTGCTATTGCTGGGTCATAGGGTAGGTCTATTTTTAATTTTTTGAGGAACCTCCACACTGTTTTCCAGAGCAGCTGCACCAGTTTGCATTCCCACCAACAGTGCAAGAGGGTTTCCGTTTCTCCACATCCTCTCCAGCATCTATAGTCTCCTGATTTGTTCATTTTAACCACTCTGACTGGTGTGAGGTGATATCACAGTGTGGTTTTGATTTGTATTTCCCTGATGAGGAGTGACGCTGGGCATCTTTTCATGTGCCTATTGGTCATATGGATTCCTTCTTTAGAGAAGTGTCTATTCATGTTTTCTGTCCATTTCTTTATTGGATTATTTGCTTTTTCGGGTGTGGAGTTTGGTGAGTTCTTTATAGATTTTGGATACTAGCCCTTTGTCCGATATGTCATTTGCAAATATCTTTTCCCATTCCATTGGTTGCCTTTTAGTATTGTTGATTGCTTCCTTTGCTGTGCAGAAGCTTTTTATCTTCATGAGGTCCCGATAGTTCATGTTTGCTTTGAATTCCCTTGCCTTTGGGGATGTGTCAAGTAAGAAATTGCTACAGCTGAGGTCAGAGAGGTCTTTTCCTGCATTCTCCTCTAGGGTTTTGATGGTTTCCTGTCTCACATCCAGGTACTTCATCTATTTTGAGTTAATTTTTGTGAATGGTGTAAGAAAGTGGTCTAGTTTCATTCTTCTGCATGTTGCTGTCCAGTTCTCCCAGCACCATTTGTTAAAGAGACTGTCTTTTTTCCATTGGATATTCTTTCCTGCTTTGTCAAAGATTAGTTAGCCATACTTTTGTGGGTCTAATTCTGGGGTTTCTATTCTATTCCATTGGTCTATGTGTCTGTTTTTGTGCCAATACCATGCTGTCTTGATGATTACAGCTTTGTAGTAGAGGCTAAAGTCTGGGATTGTGATGCCTCCTGTTTTGGTCTTCTTTTTCAAGATGACTTTAGCTATTTGGGGTCTTTTGTGGTTCCATGCAAATTTTAGGATTGCTTGTTCTAGCTTCGAGAAGAATGCTGGTGCAATTTTGATTGGGATTGCATTGAATGTGTAGATACCTTTGGGTAGTATTGACATTTTAACAATATATATTCTTCCATTCCATAAGCACGGAATGTTTTTCCATTTCTTTATATCTTCTTCAATTTCCTTCATAAGCTTTCTATAGTTTTCAGCATACACATCTTTTACACTTTGGTTAGGTTTATTCCTAGGTATTTTATGCTTCTTGGTGCAATTGTGAATGGGATCAGTTTCTTTATTTGTCTTTCTATTGCTTCATTATTAGTGTATAAGAATCCAACTGATTTCTGTACATTGATTTTGTATCCTGTGACTTTGCTGAATTCATGTGTCAGTTCTGGCAGACTTTTGGTGGAGTCTGTCAGGTTTTTCCATGTATAATATCATGTCATCTGCAAAAAGTGAAAGCTTGACTTCATCTTTGCCAATTTTGATGGCTTTGATTTCCTTTTGTTGTCTGATTGCTGATGCTAGCTAGCACTTCCAACACTATGTTAAGCAACAGCGGTGAGAGTGGACATCCCTGTCATCTTCCTGATCTCAGGGAAAAAGCTCTCAGTTTTTCCCCATTGAGGATGATATTAGCTGTGGGCTTTTCATCAATGGCTTTGATGATGTTTAATTATGTTCCTTCTATCCCGACTTTCTCGAGGGTTTTTGTTAAGAAAGGATGCTGAATTTTGTCAAATGCTTTTTATGCATCGATTGACAGCATCATATGGTTCTTTTCTTTTATTAATGTGATGTATCATATTGATTGATTTGCAAATGTTGAACCAGCCCTGCAGCCCAGGAATGAATCCCACTTGATTATGGTGAATAATTCTTTTTATATGCTGTTGAATTCGATATGCTAGTATCTTATTGAGAATTTTTGTATCCATATTCATCAGGGATATTGGCCTGTAGTTCTCTTTTTTTTTTTTTGCTGGGTCTCTGTCTGGTTTAGGAATCAAAGTAATACTGGCTTCATAGAATGAGTCTGGAAGTTTTCCTTCCCTTTCTATTTTTTGGAATAGCTTGAGAAGGATAGGTATTATCTCTGCTTTAAATGTCTGGTAGAACTCCCCTGGGAAGCCATCTGGTCTTATCTTATTTGTTGGGAGATTTTTGATAACTGATTCAATTTCTTTGCTGGTTATGGGTCTGTTCAAGTTTTTCTATTTCTTCCTGTTTGAGTTTTGGAAGTGGGTAGGTGCTTAGGAATTTGTCCATTTCTTCCAGGTTGTCCAGTTTGTTGGCATATAATTTTTCATAGTATTCCCTGATAATTGCTTGTATTTCTGAGGAAATGGTTGTAATAATTCCATTTTCATTCATGATTTTGTATATTTGAGTCATCTTCCTTTTCTTTTTGAGAAGCCTGGCTAGAGGTTTATCAATTTTGTTTATTTTTTGAAAAAACCAACTCTTGGTTTTGTTGATCTGCTCTAGAGTTTTTTTAGATTCTATATTGTTTATTTCTGCTCTGATCTTTATTGTTTCTCTTCTTCTGCTGGGTTTGGGGTGTCTTTGCTCTTTTGCTTCTATTTCCTTTAGGTGTGCTGTTAGATTTTGTATTTGGGATTTTTCTTGTCTCTTGAGATAGGCCTGGATTGCAATGTATTTTCCTCTTAGTAATGCCTTTGCTGCATCCCAAAGGGTTTGGATTGTTGTATCTTCATTTTCATTTGTTTCCATATATTTTTAAATTTCTTCTCTAACTGCCTGGTTGACCCATTCATTCTTTAGTAGGGTGTTCTTTAACCTCCATGCTTTTGGAGGTTTTCCAGACTTTTCCTGTGGTTGATTTCAAGTTTCATAGCATTGTGGTCTGAAAGTGTACATGGTATGATCTCAATTCTTGTATACTTATGAAGGGCTGTTTTGTGACCCAGTATGTGATCTATCTTGGAGAAGGTTCCATTTGCACTCGAGGAGAAAGTATATTCTGTTGCTTTGGGATGCAGAGTTCTACATATATCTGTCAAGTCCATCTGATCCAATGTGTCATTCAGGGCCGTTTTTTCTTTATTTATCCTGTGTCTTGATGATCTATCCATTGTTGTAAGTGGAGTATTAAAGTCCCCTGCAATTACCACATTGTTATCAACAAGGTTGCTTATGTTTGTGATTGTTGTATATATTTGGGGGCTCCCGTATTTTGTGCATAGACATTTATAATTGTTAGCTCTTCCTGATGGATAGATCCTGTAATTATTATATAATGCCTTTATTCATCTCCTGTTACAACCTTTAATTTAAAGTCCAGTGTGTCTGATATAAGTATGGCTACTCCAGCTTTCTTTTGATTTCCAGTAGCATGATAGAGAGTTCTCCATCCTCTCACTCTCAATCTGAAGGTGTCCTCAGGTCTAAAATGAGTCTCTTGTAGACAGCAAATAGATGGGTCTTGGTTTTTTATCCATTCTGACACCCTGTGTCTTTTGGTTGGCACATTTAGTCCATTTACATTCAGTGTTATAGAAAGATATGGGTTTAGAGTCATTGTGATGTCTGTAGGTTTCATGCTTGTAGTGATGTCTCTGGTACTTTGTGGTCCTTGCAACATTTCACTCACAGAATCCCCCTTAGGATCTCTTGTAGGGCTATTTTAGTGGTGATGAATTCCTTCAGTTTTTGTTTGTTCGGGAAGACCTTTATCTCTCCTTCTATTCTGATTGACAGACTAGCTGGATAAAAAATTTTCGGCTGCATATTTTTTCTGTTCATCACATTGAAGATTTCCTGCCATTCCTTTCTGGCCTGCCAAGTTTCAGTACATAAATCTGCCACTAGTCTTATGGGTCTCTGTTTATATCTTAGAGCATGTTTATCCCTAGCTGCTTTCAGGATTTTCTCTTTATCCTTGTATTTTTCCAGTTTCACTCTGATATGTCGTGCAGAAGATGGATTCAAGTTACATCTGAAGGGAATTCTCTGTACCTCTTGGATTTCAATGCCTGTTTCCTTCCCCAGTCCAGGGAAGTTCTCAGCTATGATTTGTTCAGGTACACCTTCAGCCCCTTTCTGTATCTCTTCCTCTTCTGGAATTCCTATGATATGGATATTGTTCCGTTTGATTGCATCACTTAGTTCTTTAATTCTCTCCTCACACTCCTGGATTTTTTTTATCTCTCTTTTTCTCAGCTTCCTCTTTTTCCATAATTTTATCTTCTAATTCACCTATTCTCTCCTCTGCCTCTTCAGTCTGAGCTGTGGTCGCCTCCATTTGCCTTTGCACCTCATTTATAGCATTTTTTAGCTCCTCATGACTATTTCTTGGTCCCTTGATCTCTGTAGCAATAGATTCTCTGCTGTCCTCTATACTTTTTTCAAGTCCAGCGATTAATTTTATGACTATTATTCTAAATTCTTGTTCCATTATATTACTTAAATCTTTTTTCGTCAGTTTGTTAGCTGTCACTACTTCCTGGAGTTTCTTTTGAGAATTCTTCTGTTTCATCATTTTGGATAGTCCCTGGGGTGGTGCAGAACTGCAGGGCACTTCCCCTGTGCTGTCTGGAGTAACTTGTGTTGGTGGGTGGGGCCGCAGTCAGACCTGATGTCTCTCCCCAGTCCACCGCTAGGGCCATAGTCAGACTGGTGTGTACCTTATCTTCCCCTCTCCCAGGGGCAGGACTCACTGTGGAGTGGTGTGGCCTCTGTCTGGGCTACTTGCACACTGCCAGGCTTGTGCTCCTTTGATGGGATCTGGCGTATTAGCCAGGGTGGATCTGCGAGGTGCACAGGGGCGGGAGGGGCAGGCTTAGCTTGCTTTGCCATCAGTGGTCCCCTGCAGGAGGGGCCCTGCAGCACTGGGAGGGTGGCCGACCCGTCAGAGGGATGGATCCACAGAAGCACAGCTTTGGGTTTTGCAGGTGCAAGCAAGTTTGGTGAAGGGAACTGGTTCCCTTTGGGATTTCGGCTCGGGGATAGGAGAGGGTGGTGGTGCTGGCCAGCACCTTTGTTCCCTGCCTAGCTGAGCTCTGTCTTCCAGGGCTCAACACCTCTCCCTCCCGGTGTCCTCTCTCCCTCCCGCTCTCTGAGCTGAGCTGTCGACTTATAACATTCCAGATGTTAAGTCCCTCTGGCTGTCAAAGCACACCCTATCCAGCCTCTCTGCTTTTGCAAGCCCCTTGGGGGCTCTGCATTGCAGTGTGGACTGGCTGTCCCTCCACCGCCCTGGCTCCCTCCCGCCAGTCCGTGTAGCGCGCACTGCCTCTCCGCCCTTCCTACCCTTTTCCATGGGCCTGTTGTCTATGCTTGGCTCTGGAGAGTCAGTTCTGCTAGTCTTCTGGTGGTTTTCTGGGTTAGTCAGATGTGGGTGGAATCTAAGCGGTCAGCAGGAGGAGGTGAGCCCAGTGTCCTCCTATGCCACCATCTTCCCTGTGTTTCTCGAAACTATAATATTTTTATAGGAAAAAATAGAAAGCTTGAAGACAATGGATTTGACAAGGAAAGAAAATAACATATTGGTGAGAATATGGAGAAATTGGAATCCTTTTGAATTTCTCTTTGGGAAGTAAAATTGTGCAGACACTGTGGACAACAGTTTGGCAGTCCCTGGAAAAATTAAACATAACATTACCGTATGATCCAATAGTGTCCCTTCTGGGTATATACCCCAAAGAATTGAAAGCAAGGACTCAAACAGTATTTGTACGCCTGTGTTGCTGTCAGCATTATTCACAAAAGCACAAAGGTCGAAATATCCTAAATGTGCATCAGGAAGTGAATGGATGAATAAAACATGGTATGTACACACAATGGAATATTATTTAGCATCAAAGAGGAATGAAATTCTGACACATGCTACAACATAGAGGAATGAACCTTGAAGAATGTTACAAAAAGGCAATTATTACATGATTCCACTTAAATGAGATATGTAGAGTAATGGAATTCAGAGATAGAAGGTAGAACTGTGGTTCCCAAAGTCTGTGGGGAGAGCTGAATGTGTACTTATTATGGATACAGAGTTTCAGTTTGGAAAGATGAAAAAGTTCTGGAGATGGATAGTGGTAGAGGTCGTATAACAATGTGAATGTACTTCATGCCTTTGATGTGTACACTTAAAAATGGTTAAAATGGTAAATTTCATTAGGTTTATTTTACAATAAGAAGTTAAATTATAGGGGCTCCTGGATGGCTCAGTTGGTTAAGTGTCTGACTTTGGCTCAGGTCATGATCTCACCATTGAGTTTGAGCCCCACGTTGGGCTCTGGGCTGACAGCTCAGAGACTGGAGGCTGTTTCAGATTCTGTGTCTCCCTTTCTCTGCCCCTCCCCACTCACACTCTTTCTGTATCTCTGTCTCTCAAAAATAAATAAACAGTAAAAAATTAAATTATAAAGGGGTGCCTGGGTGGCTCAGTTGGTTAAGTGTCTGACTTCGGCTCAGGTCATGAAATCGCAGTTTGTGAGTTCTAGCCCTGCATCGGGCTCTGTGCTGACAGACCAGAGCCTGGAGGGTACTTCAGATTCTATGTCTCCCTCTCTGTCTGCCCCTCCTCCACTCGTGCTCTGTCTCTCTCTCTCTCTCTCTCGCAAAAATAAATAAACATTAAAAAATTAAATGATAAAAACTGGATTATATTCGAATTGATGCTTAATTTAAAAAAATCACAAGTGATCTAATTCTCTAAGGTCATACAATGTTGGCATCAATTATATCTTTTCTTGCTGATTTCAGGATTATCCTATAAACTAGTTTTAATCACACAGTTCTCATTAAGTCTTGTTTTGGAAGAGTTAAATTTTGCTTTGCAATTTGTACTTGTGATTATAAAAACCCATTGACAGTTGCAAAGCTAACCTTTTGTGTACAGTCAGAAGACAGACAATGGTAAGGCAAACATGTTGATGCCAAGTGCAAAGATAAATATATGCATTCTGTGGTCACAATGTAGAATAAATGCAGTTTGTCACTTATTGCCTAGATTTTTCAAATCAGTCTTAGAACCATGAATGTTCCTGTGTCAAGTTAAGAAAATCAGCTTTTAAAGAGAGAAAGATAAACTTTTCTAATTCGGAGTCTGGTATGAGGACTGGCATGAGAAGAAATGAGAACCAGCCACCCAAGGGCCTCCAGTGTGAATGGTACAGTGCAATTAGGGTTTGGCTTACTTGCACTTTCAGGGAAAAGCCACTGCCCAGCAATGCTGTGTAGGCAAAAACTGGGTCATCAAATTTCCTCCTTTTCCTGAAAGTGTTCCAGAAGAATATTTATTTTCAGACTGTAACCCTGATTTTTCAGCTTCTAACAAGACTCAGCTGACATTGTTTCAGGGAAGAGCCAGTAAACAGTGTCAGCCATATTCCAGCATCCTAGTTCAGAGACAACAAAAGTCTACATATGCATTCACCTACACTTAGGAACACACACATACACATACGTTCTATTTATTTTAGGCAAGCATTGAGAATATACTTTTATTGGCAAGCATTGCCCAGTATACTTACTGGCACTTAAAGGTGCCACAGACACCTTTATTTACATTGTTTTTGAAATGCATATTCTAAAACCATAGTCTAAAATAGTCTCGCCAGAGGGATAGATGACTTTCACTCATAAACCCAGAGCTTTGTGCTACCATGGTCAAAGTCACTTTCATCCTTTCCTTGAAGGGGACTAGCACACAGAAATAGAGTATTCCTCTGTATACTGATTGATTTCTCAAGCTGGTCAGCCTAAAATGCCTCAAATTCCTTGCATCGATGAAAGAATATGAATAATGTCACTGTTGAAATGTATAAGGATGTCTGCTTTTATTATTATCATCATCATCACACATTATACATATAAACCCACATAGGCACATTTAAAGAATAATGAAGTGAATAGTACAATTGCTGATCAATAGGATGCTTTTGTGTGATTAGGCTGTGGGTCAAATTCATGTCTTCCCATGTGTCTCATTTTTGGACACAGGTAGAAGGGGCCATGGCTAGCTAGTACATATTCTTCTTATGGTAGAAATGTAATTTCCCTAAAGGTTGGATGGAAACACACAATGCCTCATCTGACATAGGTTTGGAACTGCAGGTTGCCACTTCCACCCATTTTCTATCCACCAAAGCAAGCTACACAATCAAGTCCAGCATGAATAGGGTGGGGATGTGGAAGTACATTCTTCTCAAGGATGACCCAGTAAACATTCTCAGTCATATTTCACTTGCCTTGCTCGGAGACAATAAACAGGCTCATGTACATTCACATATAGGAGTGTGAGATTAATATTTCATAAACAATGGTATAACATTTGATAAATAGTAATACAATTTGTCATTGTCATTCTCATGCTATTTCTGTAATCATATTAAATATGCATCTGATAATTCTTATATCTACAATCTTTGTGGTTATGGTACTGTGGTTTAATGGTTTTATCACCATTTTTGGTACTTTGTGTGCATGTGCGCATGTGCGTGTGCATGTGTGTGTGTGTGTGTGTTATTGTGATCTTATATATTGTATAAATTTAACTGGTGTGGGTTTGGGAGTTTATTTTTTTAAGTTAATTTCTTTTTCGAGAGAAAGAGAGAGAGTGTGTGGGTGGAGGACGAAGAGAAGAGAGAGAGGGAGAGAGAGAATCCCAAGCAGGCTCCTCACTGTCAGCGTGGAACCTGACATGGGGCTCGAACCCACAAACTATGAGTTCATGACTTGAGCCGAAATCAAGTTGGATGCTTAACTGACTGAGCCACCAAAGCACCCCAATTTTTGGACTTTAAAGTACAGTCTTTTAGTGACAATTTCCTTTACTTCTCCTAAGTAATTGATGATGTATTCAGCCACAGAAGTTGTGTGGATTCCAATTCCCATATTTTTTGAAGGAAGAGGCAGTTTGTCGGGGAAAACATAGCAGACAAATTAGTAAAGGGGCCAAATATTCTTCTGAGAAAAGATCTGTATAGGATCTGGCTTCTTTTCCATTTGGGGTCCCACATTCTTTGAAAACATTTTGTAAATGAACTGGTCAGAGAGCAGTAGGAAGGATTTCAGAGTGCAACTGAAGCCTAGATCAGGCCTTAAATTACCGGGATGTATTAGACCAGGAAGATTAACCACTGTAATGACCAATCCCCAAATCTTAATGGCTTAATATAATACAAATCTAGTGCTGGCTCATTCAGTTGTTTGGTGGGTGGCCTTCGGTGGAAAGATGTCGAGGCCAGCCTCCTCTTTGTACCAATACTACCTCCTAGGACTGCAAGTTCGCCTGCTGGATATTTTTTCTTCTGTCTGCCATAGGAAAGTGGAGGATAGTTTAAGAGGTATTTTGTTATGCTGGACATGGAAGTGGTGTTCATCACTTCCATCTACATGGCCCCATGTGCTGCAAGGGAGGTCAGACAGGGTGCGTATGAATAAAAGGAAATGGGTTTGGTAAACAACTATCCAGTGTCCCTGGTGCATTGGGTTATAAGCATCACGGGCTGAACCTGAAAACTTCCCATGACTAAATAACCCAAACACTATGGGATGGAATTGAGATTAATGACAGCATGTTAATGGTAAAAGAACAGGTTATAATGTAGTCTGTAACATAGTTTGCAATGACCCATGGTTTGCTATGTGGCAGCCACAGCTGACTGTGACAATGAGAGCAGAGAGAGCATTTTATCTCTACTCTTTCCTACCCTCCTTACCTCTCAGCCCCCAGATGACAAGAAGAACCAAGAGAAAACCTGTTCCTTCAAAGGTATTAAAACCTGTTCCTTCAAAGGTACAGTAAGCAGGAATGATGTGCGACTATTGAAACCATGTGGGAGGTGACACTGTGAGATAGGGGCAGGGTGAAATCACATCCAACTCTCTGGGTTATGCTTACCGTGAGTCACCTTAGCAAAGCAATAGAAGTTTGGGAACAGTCTCCCTGGATTTCTGTACATAGGTGTTAGTCTCTGGCTGCACTGTGTGCTACCAGTCACCTGCTTCTGGTGGTAGATGCAGAAATGCTCAACTTCTAGTTGAGTTTCAAATCCAGACATGAGGTGGTTCCCACAGAATACACTATTCCAGAAAATGATCTCTGGTGATGACCCTATGGGAGAAGTGGATAGTCTTGCAGTGCTTATATGAGATCACATAGAAATGTTGGATTAATTATTAAAACCATGTTGACCTTATTTGCACCCCTGGCATGTGAAGAGGGCTTTTTGTGTTACAGTTAAAGTTAGGAAAAGCTTCCTGTCATGTGGAGAAGGAAATTGTTCATCAAAAAGTATACCTCGATGTTGTCCCCAGGCTGATGTAGCAGTGCACCTCCACAGTTTGCGTGTCTGCTTGGCAGGGTTATGATTCCCTCATAACTTCCAAGTGCTCTGAAGCAGCACACTGACTTTCTTTTACTCAGAGAGAAACTGACCCTGCACATTGTCATCAGCTAGCAAAGAAATGATCCATTTTCTTGTCAAAAGAAGCTATCCATTTGCTTCAGAAATGTCTTTTGAAGAAAAGGGGAACAAAAAGTAAAAAAAAAAAAAATGCCTGAATCAAGAAGACTTGAGTTTACAAATAGCGTGCTTTGTATCCTGCACATTAGAGCCATTGTTTCATACCAACCCTTCTTGTTTTGTCTCATAGGCTTCCAGGACCACATGGCAGAAGGGTGGTGAGCCAATGATCTCCTGGAATAAACTTGGCCAAGGTCAGTTTTTTTATGTTTATTTATTTATTTATTTTGAGAGAGAGAGAGAGAGAGAGAGAGAGAGAGATTGAGCTAGTGAGTGCAAGCACAGGGAGAGGCAGAGAGAGAGAGAGAGAGAGGGATAGAGAGAATCCCAAGCAGGCTCTGCACTTATTGTGTGGAGCCTGATGCGGGGCTCAATCCCATGAACTGTGAGATCATGACCTGAGCTGAAATCAAGAGTCCAATGCCCAACTGACTGAGCCACCCAGGCTCTCTCAAGGTCAGCTTTTATTTGTATATCCTGCTTTCCCCTTTCCCAGAACTTCCTGTTTGTATTTTTCCACAGCAATTACAGGATCTTCTATTTGTGCTCAGTGTAACTGAAGAGGAGGCTGGTTCACAGGAGGTCCTTCAACTCTGATGCACATGTCTTAGGTTGCAAATCTTATCACATAAACCAGGTTGTGAATCTCTCGCTTTGGGGGATAAGGAACTCTATTTCCATAGAATCAAACCTCTCATAACTCACTGAACCACTTATAACTTGATAGATGTTCAAGACACTTCACTGTTTATTACAATGAATCATTCCGCATCTCTGACCTTTGAGACTTGTTGACATTAGTAGACATGTTAGATCATGTAGATCTGGCAGTAGAGTTCTAGAATTTGAGTTCTAGACATCCTGCATTGAATTTTGGAAGTATTCCTAAGGCAAGGAAAGGAACTAGATTGGTTCTTAACCAAGCAAGGGAGATCCAGACCTCACATTTTCAGAAGGAGATGTCAATGGATGGTGCTACATTAAAATAACTGAAAATTGCTCCCAACAGCCTGAGCTCCAGGCCTTTGTGGGTTGAAAAGTAGATTTTATGAAGGAAGATAAGTTTTATCACAAATGCAAACAAATCTCAGGAATGCAAAAACAAAAAGGACATTGGGGCTTCTTCCTACACAAAAGACCACCAAGGTTTACTGTGTAAACAGTTTTAGTTTAGTATAAAACAAGAAAGCACTAATTGTATTCCAAGTTCTGTCTTCTCCATGCCAGGGAGATGGGTCACAGTAACTCAATCAGCCCAAGTGAGGGCCAAGTGAAAGGGAGTCCTATGCAGGATTCATAAGAGAAAAGCGATTGAATGGGCCTACATGTGTGCACTCAGGGAAGAGTAGAAGAGAAGACCAAGTGAAAGGGAATCTTATACTGATTTCCTAAGAAGAGTGTATAGGAAGTGGCCAGCCTATCTGCACTCAAGGAATCACAGATGAGAAAAAGCATGATGAAGGGAATCCATTGCAGAATTCCCAAGATTTAGGAGTAGGAAGATGCCTGCGTGAGTTCTCTCCGGAAGAAAGCTCAAGAAAAGGCCTAACCTAGATTCCTAAGAAGTAAGGATGAGAGGTGCCATGCATGAGTGCAGTTAGGGAATCGGCCTCAAGAGATGGTCAAGTGAAAGATCTAGGCTGGGTTCTTGAAAGGGTGGAAGAGGAGAGGCTATGAGGGTAGGAGCTCTCAGGCATATCGATTATCAATTAATGAAGAGAATGTGTCTAGATACCATATAGGGAAATGAGATTCAAAGTAAATTTATTATTTCAAAAGCTAGTTTGCAGGTCAGAAGCTATTGAGATTCCTAGAATTTTAGTTGGAACTACCTACACCAAAAAACAACTTTTTGCTACCACAGTCCCTGACAACAAGTCTTTTTTTTTTTGTCTGTTTTCCTTCCATCTTTGTTCTAGAGTATTCTATGTTAGAATATTCTGATTTATGCATATTTTTGTTTATAATTTTAAGATCCATCTTCTATGACCCTCCTTAGTTCCTATTGTTTTAAAAATTGGCTGATATGTAAGTGTATCATAAAGGTTATTCTTGTGTTTTTAATGCATTTCCAGTAAGACCTCTAGGTTTCAAAGCTGACTGACATGGGTGTACCTCCCAGGTCCACTATACACTGTGCAGTCTGGGGAAAGGTTTTTAATGTCACTAAGCCTTTATTGGTAAGCTAAGGACAATAATGTAGCATACTTTATAGCATTGTTATGATGAATAAAGATATGTAAAGGAGTCTGGTGCATAATAAATGCTAAGTAACTGTTAGCAATGATGATGGTAATGATGATGGTGATAATTACCGTGAAGGGAGGCTGATGACATGTCATGAAGGGCCCGGGAGTTCAGATTAAAAGGTTTTATCTAGATATAATGTGCAGTCAGATACTGGAGATGGAAACATGTAAAGTCACTTTGGTATTTCAAGTGCAGGAGAAGATAGCACCAGGAGCAACAATGGGAAATTAGAAAGATGAATCATGGTCTGGCCAATGAGTGCCATGGGTATTGTCAATAATACAGATAATATAATAATACAGATAATACTGAAGCAACAGTATTATGAAAGGCTTCATGCTTTCATAATCAACTGATTTTCAATGAATCTTACTCCTTGTAATTGCCGCTAAAGTTCACCACAGAGAGCTGCTTAAAATGTATAATTCATAATAGCAAAGAGCACTAAGAATTTTGCAAATTCACAGAATGGGTACATAACTGTAGCTGTTTTATATTATCCAAATAACTAATTTAAGAGAATACTCTTTCCTTTTTCGTCTTAAAGGGTAACATCCTGCCAATAATCCAGTCCTTTAATGCTAATGGTTTTACCTTGATAATAACCAGTTAGTCCAATACAGAGGGGTGTTTTTCACCTTTGTAGTCACTGGAAAATAAAGGTACTTTCTGTGTGGGCTGCAAGAATTTGATTTTGGCTTTTGTGTAAAAGGATTCTGACCACTAGACCCAACCAGTAGACCTCTGAACTGTCCTGTCCTTCAGTTTGGGCATGTGAGTCCCCATTTGGCTCCATTCTCCATGCCCAGTTATCCTTCTTACTAACTTCATCACTCCCCCTCTAGTCAGTTGATTACAAAGTCCATAAAGGCTCCATTTTGGCCCCTATTCCAATTCTCTGTCATTTCCTAATCTAAGCCTCAAGTCTACCCTTCCATCCAGTCTCCCATCCAGAGAGTCTCAGCATCTCATTTGAGACATTACCATGATTGCCATCCCTCCTTCAATACTTATAGTACAAAGCTTCTTCTCTGGCATAAACATAAGACAGTAATGTAGGATTGACGTATACATCTCAGAATATGTAATTCCATAGTGGATTCCACAGCGCAGAGCAGGGGCTTGTGCATGAGTAATGGGAGATGGAGATTGCTGCAGCTCATGTGGAATCCATTTATCAAATGTCATGTCTAGTTATTGTTCCACTCAGCCGAGACTGGGTGTTAACCAAGAGTAACATGGAGGAGCTTGAGCAGTATTCTTTATTGAAAAATTGCAAAAGTACGTGTAGTATATATGTAACTTACAGTAGCATGGCATTTAGAAATTTGGGAATCCCATATCAGTATCATTCTTGGAGGAAAATGATAATGATTCATAAGTGTTTGGGAATTTGATACCTTGCATTCAGAATTAATTCCCATCAGGTGTATTTTATGTATGGACTTTTACTTCTGAAGATGGGCACAAAGGCTTTTAATGAACTCATTAAGAGTCTCAACATCACCCATACTATTCTGTCTCTCTTTCTCTCTCTCCTGCAGCTTGATCAGAAAGTGAATAAATTCTCTTAAGCATTTATCTTTTGTCAAGCAAACCAGACACTCTGAAACGTGATACTCAAAGCATTCCTTAGCAAGAAGTAAGTGACAAAGTGGTAGGCAAAAATACTTTTGGAGACAGAGATGCAAAGTGGTTTTGCACTAATAAGTTATGTGTTTTTCTTAATTATGCTGACTTCAGCAAAACTGCACTTGACATGTTTGTCTGAAGCTGGGAGAAGATACAAGGCAAGATTATCCACAAAGGCATTTGTGTAGTAACTGCCATTGAGCTCTTTGCTTTTGACATTTACTGTTAGACTGACATAAAAAAAAAAAAGGCTTCACAGTGGGAACAAATGAAGTCACATTGCTTCAGGTCCGCTTGGTCATATGAACGACATGACCCCATTCTTGTGGTGTTTAACGATTTCTGTACCCCCACTACCAACATTTCTCCTTGGCTAACAGTTGTCATGGTGATCATCTAAATTCGGTCCAAGCACACTTCAACGTATGACACGTGATATGCACAGTCGCTTCCGCCATATGTGCATCTTCCTGGAGGAGACCAGCCTTTCAGCCAAGCCATGTGTTAAAGACTAAGAAATGACCTTCCCTCCCACATTTGCTATGTTTGGGTCACTGTGACTGTAACAGTTAGTGAAAATGTAGTTTTTCTCACTTATTAAAAGGAGCAAGTCTTGAGACCTAATTTTATTTTATTTGTTTTTTTTTATGAAATTTATTGTCAAATCGGTTTCCATACAATATCCAGTGCTCATCCCAAAAGATGCCCTCTTCAATACCCATCACCTACCCTCCCCTCCCTCCCACCCCCCACCAACCCTCAGTTTGTTCTCAGTTTTTAACAGTCTCTTATGCTTTGGCTCTCTCCCACTCTAACCTCTTTTTTTTTCCTTCCCATCCCCCATGGGTTTCTGTTAAGTTTCTCAGGATCCACATAAGAGTGAAAACATATGGTATCTGTCTTTCTTTGTATGGCTTATTTCACTTAGCATCACACTCTCTAGTTCCATCCACGTTGCTACAAAGGGCCATATTTCATTCTTTCCCATTGCCACGTAGTATTCCATTGTGTATATAAACCACAATTTCTTTATCCATTCATCAGTTGATGGACATTTAGGCTCTTTCCATAATTTGGCTATTGTTGAGAGTGCTGCTGTAAACATTGGGGTACAAATGCCCCTATGCATCAGTACTCCTGTATCCCTTGGGTAAATTCCTAGCAGTGCTATTGCTGGTCATAGGGTAGGTCTATTTTTAATTTTTTGAGGAACCTCCACACTGTTTTCCAGAGCAGCTGCACCAGTTTGCATTCCCACCAACAGTGCAAGAGGGTTCCCGTTTCTACACGTCCTCTCCAGCATCTATAGTTGAGACCTAATTTTAGATCACACCTCTAGCTGATAGTGCGATACCTTTCTGTTGTGATCTAATTTCCCCTTTGGATAGAATATAAAGTATGATTTTTTAAA
Organism: Panthera tigris; assembly: GCF_018350195.1. Taxonomy (NCBI): domain Eukaryota; kingdom Metazoa; phylum Chordata; class Mammalia; order Carnivora; family Felidae; genus Panthera; species Panthera tigris. The sequence continues at coordinate 30,602,433 of NC_056677.1, read as the reverse complement.
AAATTCTCTCCACTACAAAACACCATTTATCCTGCTTTTGGAAGGAATAAAAGATGATTTCGTATGCTGAGGCTGAGCAGGGAGAGCAAGTGCCTCCATGACGTTGCCTTGTCCACCAGCAGTGCTCTCGATTGCCTTTGAAAATAAGTATTTGACAGTGTGTTCCAATTCTTCGTGTCTATTACAATGAAAGCTGAACAAAGTATGTGAAAATCTGAGTAATACTTCACTCCTTTATAAAGTGAGTTGGTCAAAAATGGGAATTGTTTTCGGGCCCACAACTAACAGAAGAGATCAGGGTGAGAGTCAGGAAGTTTACGAGGGGAGCCATCTCTCCTTGCTTGATCTTCCCTAGTTAACTTTATTTCATTTTACTTTATTAATTCTTTTGTTTTCCACAAACCTCCTGACTGTCTCCACCGGTGACCTGATGTTCTTCCCATTCTTCAGTACACTTGCCCATTGACACCTGAACAAATGAGTATAGACTTTAATTCACTGTTTGCCTTTTTTTCCTTGACATCACGTATGCATCACTGCATGACTGTCCACGAGACTTCTGGCCTCTTCCTTCATCCTCTGTTGGTTCACATGTGTATCTGGGTCATGGAGGTTGCAGCTTTCGTGTCTAATTGCCCCACACTGACTCATGTCCTAACTTCTCAGCCTAGGCCATTTTCAGTAAAGCTCAGGACAAAATTAACTGCTCTTAGTATCCTCATCTTTTCTAACCTTTTCCTCCCTTGTTCTGTACTGGTCCTCCAAATCTCCAGCCACACATTTATAGAGGTTTAAAAAAAAGAGACAAAGAAATCACAGAATAAAAACCTACATCCCTGCAATACCATGGATGGCTGTAAATGGGGAAAGGATTCCCTTCCCCAAAGTTAGGGCAAGAGGATTAAGAACTGACTAAATGTAATACCCTAAAATAATTTTAGATGGAATTTACCAATTATAGCATGGTAAATAACTACACTTAGAAGTTCATTAAAGACTAGGCAAACCCCCTTTCATCATGGATATTATTACGTGACTTCTAGAAGATCAATAAAGGATCGAGTTAAATTCAGAAGTATAAATCATGACATATTTTAGTGAAATGTTAAAGACACATTATCTAATTTTATTTCAATCTCTCCCCCTTGTTTTTTCTTTAGAAAATGTTGGCTTAAAAGGCAAAATGGAATTATTGCTTGGCATTTAAAATAATTTATTTGAAAACAATTTGTAGGACAGACAGTTGACATGATAGATTGTAAACATATGTCATATTTATGCCCCAGAGTTATGCATATGAAGGGTGTGAATACATTCAAACAAGGTTTAGATGACTTCCAAATCACAGATCCATAATGGGGAAATTGAGGATGCTAACATATCATTTACTTGTGAGAATAATATGGACAGGGATATCATGCTCCTGAAAAATGTCCCTTGCTGCAGAAAAACGCTGAGGCCAGATGAACTACAGACAAATTTAATATAACATTTCAGTGTCTGCTTTGGTTATTTTTTGCTATGAAACCAACCACTCCAAAACTTAGTGGCTTAAAACGCAATTATTTTAATATTTCTCACAGTTTTATGGATGACTAGAACTTAGCCGTATAGTTCTTTTTCTGGTCTCATTTGAAACCTCTCATGCTGTTTCAGCAAGATTGTGGGTCATCCAAAATGTTTTGTTCATAGGACCAGCTCCTGGAAGGTTGGGCTCAGCTGAGATACCAGGACCAGTAGGTGTCTCTCTGTCTCTCTGTCTCTATCTTGCCCCAGGGCCTCTACCTCTCCACATGGCTTCTCTACATATTCTCTCCATATGATCTCTCCAACAGGACTCCCACCCAGGGTGTCCACAAGCACAAAAAGCAGAAACTTCCAGTAGCTTTCAAATCAGGCCCAGAACTGGAATAGCATCACTTTTGCCACATTCTACTGCTTGAAGCAAGAAACTGACCCAGCCCTGATTCAAAGGAAGAAGACTACCAAGGGTGTGAATTCACTAGGGGCAGCCAATATCACGGACTACCTCTATGTCCTTATTTAATCTCTGGCTTCTGGCAATGCCGATTCATTTATATTCTCTTCTTTGGAAAGCTCATTCACTTCCACAACTTATCTATCCCTCATGGGGATAAATCTCAATTCTTTAACCACACTTCTTCCCCAGTGACACGTTATCAACTCTCTGTAATGAATAGCTAACTCCGATTGAATACCAAGCATGAGCTATGCATTTCATATGAAGTATTTCTAATTTATTGATTGCACTGTATTTAAAAAGTAAGACAACTGAGGCTCAGAGAAGCTCAGTTTATAAAAGACATATGGCTAGTAGGGGACAGAATTATGATTGAAAGCCAGGTATATCTTTGTATAAAGCCCACTTGCATGTTTTTTCCCAAGATTTCACACTGTTCTCTGTCTCTGTTTCTATCTCTGTCTTTTTTTTTTCAATGTTTATTTATTTTTCAGAGAGAGAGAGAGAGAGAGCGCACATGAGCGGGGGGAGGGTCAGAGAGAGGGAGACGCAGAATCCAAAGCATGCTCCAGGCTGTCAGCTGTCAGCACAGAGCCCAATGCAGGGCTTGAACCCACGGACCATGAGATCATGAGCTGAGCTGAAGTCAGATGCTTAACCGACTGAGCCACCCAGGTACCCCTCTGTCTCTGTCTTCTGTCTCTTTCTGTCTTCCTGTGTCTTTGTCCCTCTTTCTGTTTCTCTCTCTGTGTCTCTCTCAGTTAAGGGAAAAAATGAGAAATCACCTCTTTTACTTAATTTCCAAACAAAATAGGGTAGGGTATTCTCCCTTCTCAACTCATCTTTTTTTTTGACCAAGAGACAGAGGTTTGTTCTGAGATCCAACTGCTGTACATTATATAACTTGTTTTTCTGGAAGAAAAAAAATATTCCTGCTTCTGGGAGAAGGGCATTTTGTGTATCTGGTTATTGTTGAATAGGATTTTTTCTTCTTTCAGGATAAAGCAAATTTTGGCTAAGCTCTTTTGTTTCCTCCGTTTTTTCTTTTTTCTTTTCTTTTCTTTTTTTTTTGCATTTAGGAAGTGAATATCAGAGATACTAGTTCTTTATTGACTTCTGAGATTTACATTATTTAAAGTCATGGAACACATTTTCTTCTAGTCCTTTGATTAAACATAAAGACCTGAAGTCAAAAATATTTTGGGAGACAGTACACTGATAATTCATTTCCCAGGCAGTGGGAAGCAAGTCACAGTGAAGAGATCAGCTGTAAGCTTCAAAGTCAGTCTGTCAGGAGACAATTTTCTCTGGTACTCTCATGCGTCTGGATATCTTGTGAAGAAAGGCAGTATATATTTTTTAAAATTATTTCTTCAAGGATGCTTGTATAGTGACTGGCCTTGGAAGATAGATGTAGTAGTCTTCCATTGGATTAACAGAAGGTTCACTTACTTTCTACTATAATAATGACAATGTCCTCATCTGTGTCAGAGGGAAAGCATGCTTACTGCTCATTATAAAGAGGTTCAGGTTCACTAAGTAAGCTCAAGGTTGCTCTTCTGAAATGAATCCCTCTGTGTGTGCAGAGAACTATGTAGTCTAATCTGTGTTGCCCTTGTGCAACTCGGGGCAAGGAGACCTGACACAGATATGCTGATGGTTATGCTGCTTATTGTGCTGTGAGTAATAAAGAGATTTATCTCTGACCCAGGAGTCTTATGTTTTATGTCAGTACCTATGAAACAGTACTAGGCTAGCTTATTATCTTATACGCAAGGTAAATCTGCGACCCTTTGCAGTTACTGATACAGCTACAGAGGGAAGTATAGTCCGAATCTCGTATCTCAGCCTATTTGTCATTCTAAATCATTTTCATTTTGGTACTCCTCCTGTGGTACTAAGAAATTTTTGTTATAAACCAAGAGCTCAAGATCTATGTTTATATGTAATGCTATTAACAATCTACATCTGACAGTGTTGAATTGAATTAACTTATTCAAAATATCAAACTGAAAATAAAGAATAAATTGTAATTTGGGCAACAAATTTCCTAGGAAAACTTGAATTATTCAATACCTAGGTTATAATATATTTATATTGATATCTGGAAATGAATGATTCAAGAGTGTAAGCAGAATGGCAATTAACAAAAGAAAATTCAATCAACATAAATAATGTATACATTTCACTTAGGTAAATTCAATTTTATGTTTTTAGGAGAGAAAGAGTGATAGTAAGAAGGATAGCAAGGATGAGGGGGAGGAGAGAGAATGAGAGAGAGAGGATAAAAGTTCAAATAATGTGAATAATCCAGTTCACTGTTCCAATCAGTGAATACGTAGCCTACAGAGAAGATAAGGTGAGAAGCCTACATTGGCTGTTGCTGTTACTTTGGTGGGTCCCAGTTACAGCATGCCTCCTAAAGAGTGAGCATATATCTGTGTGGAGTGAGATTCTAGCATGTAAAGATGTATATTTTCCATATTATAGATTTTCTCAAAGCAAGCCGTTTGCTTCATCTGTGCTAAACTAAAAAAGTAGCAACCTGCTCCCACATGTTGGAAAAACCATTTGTTTGACTTACACATAATCTGTTGGCTTCTAATGTGTTATCTTACTAAAGATTTTTTCAAGCATAATTTTGAATTAATACAATTATTTTTGTTCCTAACACTCCAAACCCATCCTCTTCAGCATAAGGTATGGATCCATGACTCTATCCATCAGGACTTAGTCAGCATGACAGATGCCACCCTGAACATCTCAAGTAGGAAGGGATTAAATGTAGATCATTAGAGTATTAATGATTAAAAGTGCTGAAGAAGAAACATTCACAGAAATAACTCTCTTGACTTTTGGGAAACCTGGAAATTCAAGAATCATGTGGAAGCCACTGATGGTCTCAGCTAACAGTAGGACTAAAGCAAGTGATTCATAGGAATTCACTCTAAGTCAACTGCAAACTCATGTTTGCAGTTTTCCGAGTCCCTTTTTAATGCTGCTGAGTAATAACAGCTTCTGATTCTCTTCTGCCTTTAAAATAACATGTGGATCCTTCTTATTGGAAAAATTTAACCTCTGTTGTCAGCAGAGTCTCAGAAATAATAGTTTTGAAACTTCCTTCTGTGATGCAGAAGCAAGTGTAAATCAGGTGTGCATCATGTTGATTTGACATGGACAGTCTGACAGTCTACCTCTTTGACAATTCAATATCTATAAAGACCCTTTTTCTCATATTTAACTTTCAAATGACAAATATATCTATAGATCTGGGCTTTCACCTAACATGAAATGATTATCACTGATGTCAAGAAAATGCTTTTCCCCTCTACCCCCAAAATGAAATAATAACTCCCAATAGACTTTACCCATTACTGGGTGATGGTTTTTCCTCTTCTACCTCAGTCACAAATTCCTTTGATATTTTTTAATATTCAGTTAAAAATTATAAGTTTATCTACAATGAATTAATGAAAATAGTAGGAAAATGTACTCTGAAAACTATATAACATTGATGAAAGAAACTGAAGATGACACACACACAAAAAATGGAAAGATATTTCATGCTCATAGATTGGAATAACAAATATTGTTGAAATGTCCATACTACCCAAAGCAAGCTACAGCTTTAATGCAATCTCTATCAAAATGCCAACAGCCTTTTTTACAGAACTAGAACAAATAATCCTAAAATTTGTATAGAACCACAAAAGACTCTAAATACCCAAAGCAATCTTGAAAAATAAGAACAAAACTGGAAGTATCACAATCCCAGATTTCAAGATACACTATAAAGCTGTAGTCATCAAAACAGCATTGTACTGCCACCAAAATGGGCACATAGATAAATTGAACAGAGTAGAGAGCTCAGAGATAAACCCATGATTATATGGTCAATTAATCTTTGACAAACGAGGCAAGAATATGCAATGGGAAAAAAGTCTCTTCAACAAATGGTGTTGGGAAAACTGGCCAGCTCTATGCAAAAGAATGAAACTGGACTACTTTCTTATACCACATAAAAAATAACTTTAAGATTAATTAAAGAGCTAAATGTGAGACATGAAACCGTAACAATCCTAAAAGAGAGCACAAGCAGTAATTTCTCTGACATTAGCCACAGCAACATTTTTTAAAAAATATGTCTTTTGAGGCAAGGGAAACAAAATAAAAAATAAACTACTGGGAGCACATCAAAATAAAGAGCTTCTGCACAGCAAAGGACACTATCAACAAAACTAAAAGGCAAACTCCTGAGTGACATATCCAGTTAAGGTTAGAATCTGAAATATATAAAAAACTTATACAACTCAGTGCCAAAAAAAACAAATAATCCAATTAAAAAATGGGCAAAAGACACGAATAGACATTTCTCCAAAGAAGACATCCAGATGGCTAAGAGACACAAGAAAAGATGCTCAAAACCAGTCATCATTAGAGAAATGCAAATCAAAACCACACTGAGATATTTCACACCTGTAAGAATGGCTAAAATCAAAAACACAAGAAACCAGTGTTGATGGGATTTGGAGAAAAAGAAACAGTCCTGCACTGTTGGCGGGAATGCAAACTGATGCAGCCACTGTGGAAAACAGTATGGAGGCTTCTCAAAAAATTAAAAATAGAATTACCATTTGGTTCAGTAATTCCACTACTGTGTATTTACCCAAATAATATGAAAACACTAATTTAAAGGGATATATGTACCCCTATGGGTACACAGCTTTATTTACAATAGCACAATTATGGAAGCAATCCAAGTGTCTAGTGATAGATGAATGGATAAAGAAGCAGCAATGTGTGTGTGTGTGTGTGTGTGTGTGTGTGTGTATGATAGAATATCATTCAGCCATATGAAAGAATGAAATCTTGCCATTTGAAACAGCATGGGTGAATCTAGAGAGTATAATGCTAAGTGAAATAAGTCAGAGAAAGACAGATACCATATGTTTTCACTTATATGTGGATCCTGAGAAACTTAACAGAAGACCATGGGGGAGGGGAAGAGGGGAAAAAGTTACAGAAAGGGAGGGAGACAAACTGTAAGAAACTTAAATACTGAGAACAAACTGAGGGTTGATGGGGGGTCAGGGAGAGGGGAAAGTGGGTGATGGGCATTGAGGAGGGCACCTGTTGGGATGAGCACTGGGTGTTGTATGGAAACCAACTTGACAATAAATTATATTTAATTTTAAAAAAGACTCAAGCATTACAAAATTGAATCCAATCAATGGGTGTGTTGCCTATCAGTTCCTGAAAAAAAATTATTTAAAAAAATCATGCCAAAAAATAATTAAATTAAAAAGAAAATAGGCAAAGGGCAGGTAAGGAATATAAATTGGTTAAGTATATATATTCAACAAAGCAGGTGTAATAAAATTTGCTTAGATTCTGAAGTCTTGATTTCTATAATTGGTTAAAGTGTCATAGTTGGTATTTGTAACTTTATTCTTCCTTACTTAGTATTTCTTTTGCTCTCATCTTGATCATAGTTGTTTAACTAGAGATGTGACCAGAACCTTTATTTCTGGAGGGTAAGAATCCTTAGAGTTCTGTCTGCATTGGGTTGCTATACCTTCCACCAACACTCACTGGACTCAGAATTGCCAAGAAGTTCTTCAGAGAATTACTTGAATTCCATACTTAATACATGTCCACCTTGATCCAACTGTATAGCAGACAACCTGTTTTCTCTTAATAATCAGGATCAATTAGCACAACCACTAGAGTTCATCTTTTTGTCTTTCCATTAACTAGAATGCTGAATCCTAAACAGGAAAGCTGGCAATTTCCTCTTTCGCCTTATTAGAATTCCCGTGACTATAGAAGTATTCCTTTTTGAAGGGTGAACTAACACCTAAACCAGGAAAGCTCAAAGTTACTGTGACTGGAACCCACACTTTTATTCATGTGTTATCACTGGTAATAATTAGAAGGGACATTTCCATTCCTACCCCTTGATATGTTCTTGTATGTTCTGGCTATGAAACAAATGACATATCGTATATTGGTCATTGGTTCAGAGCACATACTGAATTGAACCTTTAAGTGCAGATCCCCCAGCTCACAATGTGTTGTCGTCCAAAGACAATGTGTTAAGCCTTCAGTAGGCTTTTCCAGTTTAGCATATTTCTGTGTGTTGTGAAACGTGATAAAATCAGTGAACGAGCAGGACAAAATTCCTGTACTTTATTTTTGTGAAATAGATTTTACAGTGTGTGTGTGGATACCATGTAAATGAATGAGGCATTCTGTAAGCCCATTGGTTGATGGTGGTAATGGTAGGACAAATCATTTCTGTCTAAATGACATAAGGAATTACTTACAATCGACTTGACCTGGTAGGTTGTTACCCTCTTCCTCACAGTGGTGCTCTGTTAGACTTGTGGCATTTATCTCTGCTGTTGGCAGGTTGGAAACTCAGAAGTGGGAATAAATAATCAGTAGAAAAACTGAGAAATTATGACTTATGTAAGGTAAATGGAGGATTGGGCAGGGAAAGCCTTTTTCTTATACCTGGGTCTCCTTAAACATATATTATTGCTCATATCATTTCTATACAGCTCTGTCTCCATCAGATATGAAAATCTGTGAAAAAATATTTACATATTCTTTCCCATTCATACCTCACCAGTTCCCAAGGAAATTGGCAGAGAAAATCCCCTGTGTGATTGTACAGGCAGATCATTCTATCCCAGTTCAAACGCCTGGATCACATACTGTTTTCTGGCTTTCTCATATTGAAAGCCAGAAACTTGTCTCAAAATAGAAAATTTGAAACATGTCTCAAAATAGACAAATTTCAATGGGTACAATATTGGTATTGCCAAAACAATTTTAAGAATAATAGTATCAAGCATTTCCCTGGCACTTGAACTGCTGTCAGTTATTCACACACATGGATTCATTTAATCCTCATAACACCCTGAGGAGGTAGATACTGGGTCACCCTCATTTTACAGACAGGGAAACTAAGGCCCAGTGGTTAAGTCACTTGTCAGAGGTCACACAGCTACAATCTGGAGGAGTCAGATTCAAACCCCAGCATTTTTGTTTCAAAGTGCATGCTTCTATTCTCTTAGTTCTACGTCTCACATTCAGCCCACACTGGTACTTTTTTGGTAACCTCATTTTGAACTTTCATAATTAATCTGCCTCCTAGTTTGCTGTTGAATCTCTCTAGAAGAAAATTCAGTACATAGTCTGAACACTGGAATTTTTAAAAGACTTTGAATTAAACCATATTTTAGATTTTATCTTGAAACACCTTTTTTTTACTTGAGGCATTTCTATGTTATTGGGGTGTTTTGGTTGTTTATTTTGTTTTGTTTTAAATTTATTTATTTAAATTCAAGTTAGTTAACATAAGATGTAGTATTGGTTTTAGGAGTAGAACCCAGTGATTTCATCACTTACATATAACAACCCAGTGCTCATCTGAACAAATACCCATCACCCATTTAGCCCATCCCCCCACCCACCTCCCTTCCAGCAACCACAGTTTATTATGTTTTTAAGAATCTCTTATGATTTGCCTCCCTCTCTGATTTTTATCTTATTTTTCCTTCTCTTCCCCTATGTTCATCTGTTTTGTTTCTTAAATTCCACATATGAGTGAAATTATATGATATTTCTCTTTCTTACTGTTTTGATCATCACCATGGCTTACAAGAGAATCTGATTTTATTTTGGCACTATTCAAGTTCCTTATCAATCAATTAATCAGATATAGTATCAAATAGATTGTTAATTATATGCCCAAGGCCCTTGATTTATGGAGATTCATTCCTCCACTCAAAAAATTACACATTGGGCACCAGTGTGGCTCAGGCAATTAGGCATCAGAGTTTGGCCCAGATCATGATCTTGTGGTTCATGATTTCAAGCCCCACATCAGGCTCTGTGCTGACAGCTCAGAGCCTGGAGCCTGCTTCCAATTCTGTGTCTCTGTCTCTCGCTGCCCCTCCCCCACTCATGTGTTTTCTCTCTCTCTCTCTCTCTCTCTCTCTCGCTCTCGCTCTCTTGCTCTCTCTCAAAAATAAATAAAAATTTAAAAAATTAAGCATCATAGAGTTTAATGGCATATTGAAGATTCTACTACACATTCTTCACCAATCTATGAGCCTGGATATCTGAACAGGTTTATGATCATTTGAACTGATGAAAATGAAATAAAAGCATTTCAACATCACTGATTTCATAAGTGAGCCCTGCTGTGTTGATTTTTGGTGCTGAGAGTTGATGGAAGGTGGAATATTAAATTAGTAGATTAATTGATATAGTGGAAACCAAATGGATGTTTACCAAATGTGTAGGATGGCTTTTGTCTTCCTGGTTGCTATTTTACAATTGTTCAGTCTTTCAACTGAATTCTCCGTAGGTTGAGAGAAGCAAGAAAGTCACATGAAATATATTGCCATGTTTAGTGGTACATTCCATTTTTGCCTAAGGACATTTGTAAACAATGTAAGGCGCATGCCCGAAATATTAATTGAGAATGCTGATCTCAAATTGCCTATAGCATCCTGCATCAGTGGATGACCTAGAGGAAGACAGTCTTGTCAGTGTAGCTGCATCTATATTTGAACAGCAAAATCTAAATGATACTTCCACAATGCATGCGACTCAATTACCCTCAGGTGCTTTGGCAAATCCATAAGCACAGATCAAGCCTCCTTTTCCTTTTTAAGGCAAGCAACAAGCTGCACCCCTTTTTTGGATTAAAAAAAAGCTGTACTAGCTCTTTGAATGCTGATAAAACAGCCATACTCAACAAGCCATCTGCAAACATGTTATTTTCAAAGGAAGAATATTGGCATTTAATCTTAGAAATAGTCATGCTTAACAATGACATAAAAAATTCTTATCAATGCTGGAAAAGGGAATTATGGGTGATGTGTAAAAGGAACAAAGAATACCATCCCTGCATGTGAAAAGGTACTCAACATCACTAATCATCAGGGAAGTACAAATCAAAACTACAATGAGATACCACCTCACACCTGTCAGACTGGCTATTATAAAAAAGACAAAAATAACAAGTGTTGGCAAGGATGTGAAGAAAAGGGAATCCTCATACATTGTTGGTGGGAATGTAAATTGCTGCAGTCACTATGGAAAACAACAATGGTATTTCCTCAAACAAAATTAAAAATAGAACTACCATACAATCCCACAATTATACCACTAAGTATTTGTCTGAAGAAAATAAAAACAACAATTTGAAGAGATAGAAGTGCCTCTGTGTTCATTGCAGCATTATTTACAACAGCCAAGGTTTGGAAGCAACCTAAGTACCCACTGATAGATAAATGGATAATGAAGATGTGTTATGGTCCCTCTCTCTCTGTATGTATGTATATGTATATAATGGAATATTACTTGGCCACAACAAATAATGGAATCTTGTCATTTGCAACAACAAGGATGGAGCAAGGGGGTATTATGCTAAGTGAAATAAGTCAAAGACAAATACTGTATGATTTCATTTATATGTAGAATCTAAAAAAGTGAAACAAATGAACAAACAAGACAAAACAGAAACTGACTCATACAAGAAACAAACTGTTGGTTACCAGAAGGAGGGGGAGGGATTGCAGGGATGGGGGAAAAAGGTGAAGGGGATTAAGAGGTACAAACTTCCAGTTATAAAATAAATATGTCATGGGAATGTAACGTAAAGCATAGAGAATACAATCAATAATAATGTAATAACTTTCTATGGTGACAGATGGTAACTAGACTTACTGTGGGGATCATTTAATTTTGTATGGAAATATCATATCACTGTGTTGTACACCTGAAACTAATAGGCTATTATATGCCAATTATATTTCAATATTAAAAATAACAATATCATCCCTGCAGCCAAAGTAAATCATTAAAGGGCAAATGGCATTGGTGTGAAAGCCCAATGAAGAATCCAGTGATATGCATATATTTTAGACATTTCCATTTCCATTTTGAGTGGGCGAAAAAAGCGAAGGAACAGAAAAGACAAAGGAACAATGATTTACAATGGAAAAAAGTGTATCTGTTTAGTATTCAGAAAACCTTTAGGTGGATTTTTGTGTAACAGGGTCTAATAAACTCATTTTCCCCCCAAAAAACTGAAAACAGACCAGGGTAAGAAAGACAAAGATTCCTGAAAGTTCAAGATTTATTTAAGCACCTTCTGGAGCTGGAAGAAGGCAGATAGCATGGACAGTGTTCACCAAACAGTGAATATGTAATCCCAGCCCCTGCATACTCCTGTCACTATTAAATTTGCCATGAAAACACTGACTTGGTAATTGCTGATGGTTTTCTTATTTTAATTACATGATAATTACAAAATTATGTCAATAATTTCTATGGAAAAATAGTATATACATGTACTATGATATATAATACAGAATAAATACATATATTTATGGCATAAATATGTATATTTATTTAATAGTATAAATATATATATTTGCCTTGGGTTTGATTGCACAGGGGCTAAGAGGATACATGGGAGCCCTGAGGAGTTACTGAGGGCCAAGACTCTTGTATCACTTATCAAACCATGAGTTTAGCTTCTGTGTCAGTTGTGGACCCATAGTGTAGCCCTGCTGATATTCAGGTTGTCCTAAGCAACAGTGGACATTTGACCATTTTACTGAGATTATTTGCGGACTCTTTTTTTCACCAGCCAAATCTCCGGCATGGGGAGTTTATGAAACTCCTCAGCTTAAATGCAGTGACCTCCCTTATACGTGAAAGGCATCTCTCCTGTAAATTTAATTGTAATCTTCCCTTTTCCCCATTTTCAATTTCATTGTCTTCTATTCTGTGGCCATTCTTGCTAATGTGATGCCTTTATAAAACATATTGCGGTGTGTGTGTGTGTGTGTGTGTGTGTGCTCTTATAGTTTTAATTTTGGACATGAGGAATGTGAAGTTCCTTTGGTGGCATTAAAGATAGAAGTGACACTCAACAACTTGATATTCAGGCTTTTAACTCAGAAAAGACATCTATGTTAGTGACAACACTGGGGAGTCATCAGATTTCAGGTGAAAGTAGGAAATGAGGGCCTAATGTAGGGTGAGAAGAGTCACAAATGCATGAAACTCAACGCAGTGGGTTGAAAATGGTATTATAAGTGTTCTGTGCTGAGGCAGATTCTGTATCTGGATCATATGGTAAATTAATCCAGAGTAGAAAGATTTAAGGGGTGCCTGGGTAGCTCATTCAGTTAAGCATCCAACTCTTGATTTCGGCTCAAGTCATGATCTCCCAGTTGGTGGGTTCGAGCCCCCCATCAGGCTCTGAGCTGACAGTGTGGAGCCTCCTTAGGATTCCCTCTACCCCTCTCTCTGCCCCTCCCCTGCTCGGGTGCACGTGTGCACTCTCTTTCTCTCTCTCAAAATACATAAACTTAAAAAAAAAAAGAAAGAAGATTTAAGAGTGAATTTGAGTCAGTGAGGAGGAAGGATGCCAGGAATTAGGGTTGATTGGTTGATATGAAGCATCCGATTAAGGGACTATGGCAAGGTCTTAAACAGAAGAGGATAATAAAGAGGACAGATTATTCATGTGAGGAATTTGAGTACAAAGTGATGGAAAGATAAAAAACACACACACAAGGAAATAATTTGGTAGAACATGGGGCTGAAGAAGCTTGTTGCATTTGTTTTTGTTTACTTTTTAATGAGTAACACTGAGAGTAAAGGGTAAAGAGACAACTGATTGAGGGTATAGAAAAGTAATGATAATGATTGAGGATGTTTGAAGAGATAATAGAGGTGAATCCAAAACATAGGTGAAGGACTAATGTTGGATAGGCCTTAAGTTTCAGCCCCTGAAGGAAAAAACTGAATTCATCTCAGCAAATGACCTCATCATTTCCCCAGTGCCAAAACCAGAAACCGGGGAGTGGAACTTGTCTCCTCTCTTGTCTTCTCTCTTTTTCTTACATCAAAGCAGACACCAATATAGACTGTTCCACCATGTAATTGCCCTTAAACTTGAGACAAAATATGTTTCTTTTGTTTTTCTTTTCTGTTTTCTCTGTTATTAGTACTTGTTCTCATCAGTTTCTCTTTGAAGTTCTATACATGCTGACACTCTTTCCTCATCTCTTCACTGTTCAGGAGTAAGCTTTCTAAAATGCAAAGCTCATCATGTGACTTCATGCTTAAAAGTCATTCCATGGCACCTTGTGACCTTTGGAACAAATTCATCTCTTGAGTATGATTTACATGAATTTTCATGAGCTCACCCCTGCTGGCCTCAGACTCATTTTTTTATGACTTAGGACCCTTTGTTCCCTCTGCTCTAGCCCTACGCAGCACCTTATAGTTACCTGAACACTCCAAATTCTCTAACCATCCAATGTCTGCACTTGCTGCTGCCCCTGCACAGATGCCTAAAAACACAGAGAAACTCAGAGAATGGACTCATTTATTACCTGAGCAAAACGAATGATCCTTAGTCTAGAGCCCTCTAAGGGGATTGGAAACACAGGCACACATATGGAATGAACAGTCTAGCTGGGAAGACAGATAAATGAATGCCTTCTTGCTTTCTTATCTGGGAACTTAGAACAAGTGTTTTGATCTCAACTTAGAGATAGCTTTTTCTCAGGAATCTTCACTGATTTCTTCCATACTCAGTCATGACTTGGGGCCCTACCTGAGAGCTTTGCCTCATCTCTGCCGTTATCCTTATGAGTGGATGCTATAGCGATCTATTCATTTACCTGTCTCTCTGGCAAGACTGTTCATTCCTCATGTCTCCCTGTGATTCCAGTCTCCACAGAAATATAGATTAAGTATTGTTTGTTTTGTTCAAGTAATAAATGAGTCAATTCTTTAAGTTTCTCTGTAGTTTAGTACAACTTTGTGTTTGGAAAATAACTTTTTTTTTTCAAGAAGCAATACCCAGCATCACCTGGTCCTTTTCTTCATGTTTTGTAGTGGAAACATACATTGAGAGGGTAAATGACTTACTCAGTGCCAAAAGCCAGGACATAAATTCTGGTATTGTCACCTGATGCTGGCTCTACTTCACCAGGTGACCTGATATTCTTAAACAGCTCAGCCAGCAGCAGCAACAGCCAGCAGGCACAACTCTCCATTCCGTGTTTGTCTCAGAACCTTTGCATGCGACTCGACCTGTGACAGTGTGGATGAGAATGAAATTCGTCAAATATTTTGTTTATATGACTTAAATATGATTATATGTTAAAACTCCTTACTCCTGTGACAGGCACATAATAGGTTCTTGGTATATGTTCTTCATGCACTTTCAGGTTTCTGCCATTGAACACTCAACCTAATGTCATGCATAATTATTATTTATACTGGTGATGATTGATGAAAGTGAATGTTTTTCATTTGTATTTAAAATACTGTGATTTGTCCCTACTTTTCCTATCTCAGTTCCCCCACACGCCCTCACATAACTTTTGCTCCATTAGCACCACCCTACTTTTTGTTCTTTCAAACCTCCATGCCTTTATACAATGCCATGATGTTGTAAATGCTATTCCCACTGTCAGAAATAAATTTCATCTTTGTCTTCCTAATGACCTGGGACATCTACCCTTAGCTCAAACCTCACCTCCTCTGTGAAAAGTTATCTAAATATCCTTCCCCCAAGGGAGATAGCCTTCCTCTCTTGTGCTTCTATTTATCTCATACATTCCCATCTTTCCCAGTACATTCTAAGATCATTGGGCTGATGCATAACATCTCGCTTGTCTATCCTTATCTCCTGTGTTTATAATGTCTCTCAATGCTCAATAGATATGTTTTTAAAGAATTTCCATCGATTAAATTAAGCTAGGTCTTTCAATGTCAAATATATCTGATTGCAAGACTGGAAAATATGATACAAATGCTTATGATGTAGGAATTATATAATGTATGAAGAATAAATGGAATTCCCTAGTAATTCAAAGGCTCAAGAAAGTAAAATAATTTAAGTAATTCTGTATGCAATGCAATTCATTGAGGGGGAGTGATGAATAAATCAATCAGAATTAAAAGAATACTCGTTTGTAGCCACCATTTAATCCTTAGAAGAAGCTTATGATGGAGGTACTATTTTTATCCCCATATTGCAGATAAAGGAACTGAGACCCAGAGTCACATAGTTAGTACATGATAGAACCAAAATTTAAATACAGAAGTTTTTTTTTTACTCTAGAATATTATGCTAAAATATTTTGCTGGCTCCTAAAGAACCATCTCCAAAAATATCAAAGCAGCAGTATATGAAGTGAACAGAGAAGCCAAGTTCAGTTAAAAAGTTTTTTTAATAAGTTGAGAAGAGTTATTCCAGTGGATCATCTTACTTAGCTAAACATCCCATTCTACTTAAGGATACAAATTTAAAAATAATTTTATGAATCTCATAATTTGCTCACTTGTAGATTTCACAATTTTGCTGAAACGAATATAAGCAATGTTCTTCTGTTTACAGTGTTCTGTCTACACTGTTTAGTTCCAATTCTGTTTTCTCCTGTCATGAGTTTTTATGTCAGGACCTGGCCTAGACTGTTAACTACTGCCCTTTCCCTGGGCAGTGCTCTTCTTGTGACTACAAATGCTGTGCCACATTTAATAAGATCACATGCAATGAAGATGTCTTATTCTTGTCAGCAGTGATGAATGTAATACCTATTGCCTAAACTTGCACACGTGTAAACAGAACTTGGCTTGAGAATCTTACTGAAATCCCAAATGATAGTCAAATACATTGCCAGGAACTTGCTAAAGTAGTTTCCTGTTTCTTTTCTCTAGTCTCTGTGTACAGCTTTATCCTATTCACCTAATATGTTCAGTGACATAGTTAAAACCAGGAAATGTGATAACCAACATATGAGCCCAGCACCAAACCCATCTGCTTGATGTCACACTCTTCCAGAGTGTCAGTTTTGACAGAATGTTCTCCATAGGGTTCTTGTGAACTTCAGCAGCTAGTGCATTGATGAAGGATACTGATTAAATCCCACCTACTGAATGGAAAATCCCAAAAGTTTTCTGATGTCCATTAACCATATAGCTTTGCTATCACTTTTTGATCTTCTATGCTCTTAGCCAGAGAACCCAAACTAGCCAGGGAACATCACTCCTTTCCATTCTAGAAATGTACAACATAAAATTATACAACTTTCCAGCTTTGGGTGGGTATTAGTGAAAGAAATGAAATCGAAAAGTGGTAATGGCATGGTCCCATTGCCTGACTGGTTTTTGCCATTGGGAAATAATAGTGAGTTACTCTGTTTGTACATATTATGTAGTTAGTTCCCCATGAATCTGTTCTCTAAACCAACATTAGAGAGAAGGAATGGTAGGCTTGCAAACCTTTGGGGTGATAATTTAACCATCTAAGTGGATGGATCATCCTACAATTTTTGGGAAAGACGTACTCAGGAAGCAGTGTGGAGCCCATCATAACTCTGAATTAGAGTGACATAGCAGTAAAACAAAGGAGGCTAAAACAACTGGAGTTAATAGGAGAGAGTACTAGAGACAAGAGTGTTGTACACAGAGAGAATTCTGGAGATCTGCTGAGAGTCCTCATTAAGTAATCATGTGAAATCAGTAAACACATGTGAGGTAACTCCTTAAGGCTAGAAGGAGAATTACCTACAGTTATGAGAGGTAGCAATGCCTGGGGCTCACAAGTGACTAGGAAGAATTTCCTTTTCCACCAGCTAGAATGGAAAACGTCACAATTCATTGGGCATAAAATACAGTATTCAAAAGTATCTTGCCCTAGTTGTGGTTAAAAATTAGCCATACAGGTGCCTGGGTGGTGCAGTCAGTTAAGCTTCTGACTCTTCATCTCGGCTCAGGTCATGATCTCACAGTTCATGAGTTCAAGCCCCACATCAGGCTCTTTGCTAATGGCATGGAGCCTGCTTGGGATTCTGCCTCTCCTTCTCTCTGCCCCACCCCCGCTTGTGTTTGCACTCTCTCTTTATCAAAATAAATAAACTTAAAACAGATTTAAAAATTAGCCACGGACTAAACACTCATCTTAAAATCAAGGCCTAAGATTATTTTTCAAGTAACTTAACTGTATCCAGGGTAAAATATAAAATAAAAAAAAAGCTTTAGGAATACAAACATACAAACATCTACTACCTATCAGGTAAAAATGTCAATGTTGGTAGGCAATAAAAAATTACCAAGCATGCAAAGAAGATGGAAGATATAACCTTTAATGACAAGAAAAGTTGCTCAATTGTTAAATTGAAATAAACCCAGGATTAACACAGTTGATAGTAGACAAAGGCATTAATTGTAACAATTACTATAATTGCATTCCATATAACCAAGAGGCCAGAGGAAAGATTGAACATCTTAAGTAGAGACATGGAAGATTGTAAAAGACTCAAACTGAACATCTAGATATAAAGATGACTATGTATAAGATGAAAAATACACTAGATGGGAAAAACAACACATTAGACATTACAGAAGAAACTATTAGTGAACCTGATGACATAACAGTGGAAAGTATCCAAATAGAATACAGGGGGAAAAAGAAAGACAGGAAAAAATTTAACAGATCATCAGTGAGTAGTGGAACATCTTTAGGAAGCTTAATTTTTGTATTTTTTTTAAAGTTTATTTATTTTCAGAAAGAGTGGGGGGAGGGTGGCAGAAACAGAGGGAGAGAGAAAATCGCAAGCAGGTTCCATGCTGTCAGCACAGAGCCTGATGCTCTGACTCGAACCCACAAACTATGAGATCATGACCTGAGCCAAAATCAAGAGTCAGATGCTTAACTGACTGAGCCACCCAAGCGACCAATTTTTTTGTAAATTTTAAAAAATGTAATCTCTACAGACTTCAAGCTGTGTTACAAAGCTATAATCATCAAGACAGTATGCTACTGGCACAAAAAGAGACACTCATATCAATGGAACAGAATAGAAAACCCAGAAATGGACCCACAAATGTATAGCCAACTAATCTTTGACAAAGCAGGAAAGAATATCCAGTGGAATAAAGATAGTCTCTTCAGCAAGTGGTGCTGGGAAAACTGGACAGCGACATGCAGAAAAATGAACCCGGACCATTTTCTTACACCATACACAAAAATAAACCCAAAATGGATGAAAGACCTAAATGTAAGACAGGAAGCCATCAAAATCCTTGAGGAGAAAGCAGTCAAAAACCTCTTTGACCTTGGCTTCAGCAACTTCTTACTCAACACGTCTCCTGAGGCAAGGGAAACAAAAACAAAAATGAACTATTGGGACCTCGTCAAAATAAAAAGCTTCTGCACAGCAAAGGGAACAATCAGCAAAACCAAAAGGCAACCGATGGAATGAGGGAAGATATTTGCAAATGACATATCAAATAAAGGGTTATCATCCAAAATCTATAAAGAACTTATCAAACTCAACACCCAAAAAACAACCAATGCAGTGAAGAAATGGGCAAAAGACCTGAATAGACACTTCTCCAAAAAAGACATCCAGATGGCCAACCGACACATGAAAAGATGCTCAACATCACTCATCAGGGAAATACAAACGAAAAGCACAATGAAATACTACCTCACACCGGTCAGAATGGCTAACAGGAACAACTCAGTCAACAACAGATGTTGGCGAGGATGCAGAGAAATAGGATCTCTTTTGCACTGCTGGGGGGGAATGCAAACTGGTGCAGCCACTCTGGAAAACAGTATGGGGGTTCCTCAAAAAAATAAAAATAGAACTACCCCACAACCCAGCAATGGCACCACAAGGTATTTATCCAAGGGATACAGGTGTGCTGTTTTGAAGGGGCACATGCACCCCAATGTTTATAGCAGCACTATCCACAATAGGCAAAGTAATGAAAGAGCCCAAATGTCCATAAATGGATGAGTGGATAAAGAAGATGTGGTATGTATATACAATAGAGTATTACTTGGCAATCAAAAAGAATGAAATCTTACCATTTGCAACTTCGTGGATGGAACTAGAGGGTATTATGCTAAGAGAAATTAGTCAGAGAAAGACAAATATATGACTTCACTTGTATGAGGACTTTAAGATACAAAACAGATGAACCTAAGGGAAGGGAAACAAAAGTAATATAAAAACAGGGAAGTGGACAAAAACATAAGAGACTCTTAAATATGGAGAACAAACAGAGGGTTACTGGAGGGATGTGGGAGGGGGGATGAGCTAAATGGGTAAGGGGCATTAAGGAATCTACTCCTAAAATCATTGTTGCACTATATGCTAACTAACTTAGATGTAAATTTTTTAAAAATTGATTAAATAAAAATTTTTAAAAAATGTAATCTCTATGCCCAACGTGGGGCTCAAACTCATGACTCTGAGATTGAGAGTCTCATGCTCTACTGACTAAGCCAGCCAGGTGCCCCTTAACTGTTGTAAATTTGATGAAAATCATAAGCCCACACATACAAGAAGCTAAATCAGTATTGGGGGAAAGTTTATAACATTAAATGCCTAGCTTTTGGAAGAGTAAAGGTCTCAAATCAATGACTCATCTTCCAACTTAAATTTTAGAAAATAAACAGTAAATAAGCTCAAAGTAACTGGAAGAAAGGAAATCCCTAGAATCACATTACAAATAAATTAAACATGTAACAGAAAATATATAGAGAAAATCAGTGAAAGTAAAAGTTGACTCTTTGAGAAGATGAATAAAATTGATGTCTTGAGCCAGAGTGATAAAAAAAAAAAAAGGTGAAGGCATAAATCGCTAATGTCTGGAATTACATAATTAACCTCATTGTATATTCAATTATTATCAAAGTAGTAATACATGAATATTAAGGACGACTTTATGCCAATAATTTTTAAAATAAGTATAAAATATATAATTTTATTTTTTACCATTTTATTTTATCTTATTTTTTAAATTTTAATTCCAGTATAGTTTGCGTGCAGTGTCATATTAGTTTCAGGTGTAATATAGTGACTTAACAATTCTATACATTACTCAGTGCTCATCATAAGTGTACTCTTAATCCCTTTCACCTTTTGCCACCATTTTCCCACCCACCTCCCTGCTGTTAACCATCTGTCTGTTCTCCATAGTTAAGAGTCTGTTTTTTGATTTGTCCCTTTTTCTTTGTTCATTTGTTTTGTTTCTTAAATTCCACATATAAGTGAAATCATGTGGTATTTTTCTTTCTCTGACTTTATGCCCATAAATTTGACAACTTAGTTGACAATGGGCAAATTCCCTGAAAGACACAAACTATCAAAGGCAAATCAAGAAATAAACCTATTTACTAACACTCTATTAAATAGAATTTAGTAGGATTTGTAGGTAAAGTCCATCTCACAAATTGAAATGCAGGAGCAGATGACTTCAATGGTGAATTTCAGCAAGTGTTTCAGGAAGAAACGCTACTTGAGTTCAGAAAATAGATGACAAGTGAATAGGTCATAAGTCCTTTTATAAGGCCGACATTATTCATACCAAAACCAGGCAAAGACATCATACATAAAGAAAACCACAAGCCAATATCCCTCAAAATTTTGAAAATCAAATCCACCAATATCTAAAAATGATAATACATCACAACCATTTTTGTGTTCATCCCAGGACTTCAAGGCAGATTCAAACTTGAAGAATTAGTCAACGAGATGAATTAAGAAGAATTAGTTGACCATATTAATAGAATGAAAATATAAGTAAACATATTATCATCTCAATAGATGATGAAAAAGCATTTGAAAAAGTACAGCATCTACTCTTGATGAAAACATACAGAAAGCTAGAAATAGAAGGTGCAATGGACTGAATGTGTCCCCCCAAATTCATATGTTGAAATCCTAACCCTCAATGTGATGGTGTTAGGAGGTGTGGCCTTTGGGAGGTGATTAGGTCATGAATGTGGATCCCTCATGAAGGGGATTACTGCCCTTAGGAAAGGGACCCCAGACATTTCTCTTGCCTTCTTTCTTTTATGTGGGGGCACAGCAAGAAGTCAGCAGTCTGCAACCTGGAAGAATGAGTTTCACTAGAACTTCATGCTGTCTCTCTAATCTCAGACTTCCAGCCTCCAGACCTGTGAGAAATAAATTTCTGTTGTTTATATGCCACTCAGTCTATCATACTTTGTTTTAGTAGCCCAAACTGCTTAAAACAGAAGGGAACTTTGTCAATCCTGTAAGAAACATGTACAAAAAAAGGTACAGTTAACAAGGTGAGGATCTCCACTTTCACCACTTCTAATCAAGTCTATTCTGTAGGTTCTAGCTAACACAGTGGGGCAAGAAAAAGAAATAAAGAGCATTCGGATAGAAAAAGAAGTAAAAGCTTCTTTATTTGCAGATGACATAATCATCTATGTGGAAAATACTAAGTAATGTATAAAAAAAACTACTAAAACTAATAAGTGAGTTTGGCCAGAAGACAAGATACAAAAGCAGTATATAAACATCAATTGCATTTCTTTATAATAGCATTGAACAATTCTATATTAAAATAAAAATACTATTTATAATTGCATTAAATAATTGTGTTGTTTCCTTATGGTTGAGTTTTAAGTGTTATTTTCATATTTTAAATACAAGTCCTTTATCAGTATCAACCATGGGACACAAACAAAAGTGAGTTGAGAGCACAAAAACTCCCATTTCCCACCCAGAACTATGTAGATTTAATGATAGAAATCTCTGAAAGCCTGTATTCTGCAAGACCATTAAATGTGCCAATTGGATTTCTCTGTGGCAAGTATGACACATAATGGAGATGAAGATCAGTTACAATCTTGTGCAAAATGTATTGTCATTTCTATGCAGTACAATAGATACATACCCATTTAGGAAATTTGCTGCTTAACATTTTCCCTGACATCTCAGAGTCACTGGGAAATTCCAGTGTGTGGCAATTACTCAGCCACATGCTTAGTGTGTAGAAGGTTATTATTCTGTATCATGGTCCACTGATTAACCCAACATGCCAATAGCTAGTAGGATGGTTTTCTCCCCCACTGGGTCTCCCAGATGAGAAACTTTCCCAACATTATCATTATTGTCTTTGTAAATTAATTTTCCATCAGGGAAACTTTGAGAATAATAGGGTTTTTTTTTCCCTCCAAGAAATGTATCTTAGTAGTAATATTAGAAAGCCCAGCTCAGATAAAATAGTGTGCTCTTACTGATGGAAATTGGTATCTAATAAATGTATACATATAATTTCTCTGCAATTTGAAGACATTTTTTAAAAAATTCACACACATTTTTACAACAGTTTCACTAATAACTAGGCTACTGAAAACATGAATTTTATTTTACCGTAGCATTGCTTTATAGACAGAACAGTTAAGTGTGTTGTGAAAAGAGCACTACCTTTCTTATCATTTATAAATCTTATGGAAGTTAATCCTGGGAAACACTCTCAAGGATTGGGAAGTGACACTGGAGATCATTTTGCTGAACTCTGTTAATTTTGAAATTTTTGAATTGTATCCCTCATTATAGCCTGTGAAAATGAATCAGATTTAATGATCTCCCAATACTTTCTCTCCCATAAAAAATTATATATTTTATAGAATCACAGTTCTAGGGTACACATTCTCAAACTTGTGCACAAATTGTCTTGATTACCTCCTGCCGTAAGTGAAATCAATAGGTATGTTAGCTGTAATCAATTTTGTAGATATTCTTTATCAAGTTGAGGAAGTTCCCTTCTATTCTTAGTTTTCTTTTTTTAATGTTTATTTTTGAGAGAGAGAGAGAGAGAGAGAGAGAGAGAAGAGGCAGAGAGAAAGAGGGGACAGAGGATCCAAAGCGGGCTTTGTGCTGACAGCAGAGACCCTGATGTGGGGGCATGAACTCATAAACCATGAGATCATGACCTGAGCCAAAGTCAGACACTTAACCAACTGAGCCACCCAGACACTCCTCTATTCCTAGTTTTCTAGGAACTTTTTATCTGAATGGGTGTTGAATATTATCACTTTTATTCTATATTACAAAAATTGTGTGATTTTTCTTTTCCCTATTAATATGATGGATTATATTGATTGATTTTTAAATATTAACATTGTCTTGCATTCATGGAATAAACACAAATTGGCCATCCTCTAAAATTGTTTTTTACATGTTGCCAAATTCTACTCGCTAATATTTTGTCAATAATCTTTTTGGTCTATATTTATGAAGAATACTGGTCTATATTTTTCCTTTTTTGTTCTTTATCTGTTTTTTTATATTAGGGTAATATTGTCTTAAAAATGAGTTTAAAGTGTTAACACCTTTTTCTTCTGGTAGAGATAGGATGTAATTGTTGTTAATTTGTCTTTAAACATTTGTTCAAGTTCTCCAGTGAAACCATCCAGATCTGAAGTTTATTTTTTTTAGGAAGTTTTTAAAATTAAAAATGGGATTCCCTTAGTAGTTATAGGGCTATTCAGATTATCTATTTCAGATGCATTGGGTATGGTAGTTTGTATATTATGAGTAATTGGTCTCCTTCATCTAAATTGTCAAATTTGTGTGTATAGGGTTGTTCATGGTATTCTATTATTCTCTTTTTGGTATTAGCAGGGTCTATAGTGATTTCCCTTGTTTCATTCTTGAGTTTAGTCATATGCATCTTTGATTTTTTCATTAATTTTTATTTTATTGTAGTTAGAACACTTAACCTGAGATCTATCCTCCTAACAAAGTTTAAGGGAACAATACATTATTGTTGACTATAGGTACAATGTCGTACAGCAGATCTCCAGAGCTAATTCATCTGATTAAACTTTATGCTTGTTGATTAATAACTCTCCATTTCCTCCTGCCCCCGCCCCTGGTAACCACCATTCCTATGTTTGATTTTATGAATTTGACTATTTTATTTTTTTATTTTTTTTAATTAAAAAAATTTTTTTAAATTTATTTTTGAGAGAGAGAGAGAGATAGTTCAAGCAGGGGAGGGACAGAGAGAGGGAGACACAGAATCCAAAGACAGGCTTCAGGCTCTGAGTTAGCTGTCAGCACAGAGCCCAATGAGATCATGACCTGAGCCGAAGTTGGATGCTTAACTGACTGAGCCACCCAGGCGCCCTGAATTTGACTATTTTAGATAACTCATGTAAGTGGAATTATGCAGTATTATCTTTCTATGTCAGGCCTATTTCACTTAACATAATGTCCTCAAGGTCCATCATGTTTCATATTACAGAATTTCCTTCTTTTTAAAAGCTGGTTAACATTCCTTTATATGTATAGTGCTAAGACCCGTGTGGCTGGAGCACATGGGCAAGTGAGAGAGTGGTAAAAAGTATGAGAGATTAATAGGGAACAGATCTGTATTGAGCAGAGCAGGTGATTTAAATGTTATTCTAAGTTCTAATGAACATTTAATAAGGCTGCATTTGCAACTATTTAGTAACCATACTTGGGGGCAGCAAGAACAGAAAATGGGAGTTATAAGCAACTGCTGACATTTGGATAAGACAT
This sequence comes from Panthera tigris, assembly GCF_018350195.1. Taxonomy (NCBI): domain Eukaryota; kingdom Metazoa; phylum Chordata; class Mammalia; order Carnivora; family Felidae; genus Panthera; species Panthera tigris. Next base: position 30,577,035 of record NC_056677.1, on the reverse strand, counting down.
GATGGTGGCTTGGATTGAGGTGGCATAGTTGATTTGGCAAAAAATAATGTGAATGAATTTGATATACATTCTGTGGGTTTGATTTTGTGGATTAGTTTTGAGAGAGAAGAGTGGTCAAATATTTATCCATATCTTTTTGGCCTGAATAACTTGAAGAATAGAGATCCATTTATGAAGATGGTAAATATTGTATGAGGAGCAGATTTGGAGTATAAATTGAGAGTTTGGTTTTGAAATCAGGTTCTGTGAGTCAATAGAAAATATTCAGATGTGGTATATGGGTCTAGAGTTTAATGACAGTTGTATGATGTTCATTCTCCCCACACATTCTACACACACACACACACACACACACACACACACAAATATGTATATAACATCATCAGGAAGAACAAATAAGACTTCGCATAATGCATACCTTCATCATTATTAGAAGACAGAGAATACCATGCATTACAAATCACCTCTAGGTAGAATAATAAAACAACTTCCAACAGAGTTTCCATCACTAGTCACTGCAAGGCTGTGGTATGGAGATTAGGGAGGGGATATTTAAGGAACTCAATGGAAAAATTGTAGGACCCACAAGTCTTAGACAAAGCATAGATAAAATCACTCCCTAAAAGAGAAAATTTACACCAAATGACAAAATACTAAATGTGGATTGCTTTACAGAATTGGCTACAAGGAAGGGGTTTCAAATCAAGTGGAATTGGAAGTGGAAGCATCAGAGAAACATTGCTTCAGGAGAATAGGTATATAGAGAAAGTGCTTTCCCTGGAGTATGTCTTTGTGAAGGGGAAGTAAGTAGTAAGAACGGGAAATTTGAAATCCTGCAGGAAAAAAAAAAGGGAAATAAGTCATGTCAAGTGATCTAACAATGTCATTCATTAAAAAAAAAGAAGAATAGGGGCACCTGGGTGGCTCAGTCTGCTGAGTTGCAGAGTCTTGATTTTGCCTCAGGTCATGATCCCAGAGTTGTTAGATGGAGCCCCGCTCAGCGTGGAGCCTGCTTAAGATTCTCTCTCTTTCCCTCTGCCCCTCTCCCCAACTCATGTGCACTCGCTCTCTCTCTCTCTCTCAAATAAAACAATAAAAATAAAAATAAATGAAAACCACACAAAAAGGACAGTCTAAAAGTATTAATTGCGTTCATTAAATTAATAGAAATGGAAAACAATCACACAGCAAAAATATAGTAAGAAAGCAGGAAATTCAAAGCAAGGCATTTCTACTGATAACAATCCCTGCCTCCCCAAATAGAAACTCATAAAGTTTAAGAAGACTGTAGCTCAGCCCTGTAAATTAAATTAAGTCTCCTCATGCAAGCATTAGGAGATCTTGAGTCAGAAATACAAATCTAGTTACAGAAAAAGAAAATAAACCAAGGAAAAAACAAGAGTTGTTTGAACTAAGGAAAGACAGTTCTATATCTTTGTATGAAGTTACCTTAGATAGTGGGGCACCTCAGTGGCTCAACCAGTTAAGCATCTGACTCTTGGTTTTGGCTCAGGTCACGATCTCACAGTTGGTGGGATTGAGCCCGGTGACAGGCTCCTAGCTGACAGCGTAGAGCTGCTTGGCATTCTCTCTCTCCATCTCTCTCTGTCCCTCCCCCTCTTGCTCACTCTCTCTCTCAATAAATAAATAAACTTTAAAAAATTACATTAGATAAGAAGATGAAATTACCCAAGGAATAATAGGTTACTTAAGGAATAATAGGTTTAAATGAAAATTTAATTAAAAAGGCATTGAAATAAAACTTGGAAAAAAAGTCCAATAAAAAATTCTTTCTCAGAGAGAAAGGGATGTAAATGGAATACAGAAATATAAGCTCTAAAATATTATAATTGGGTTCCTGAAGAAGAAATTTAATACAGTAGAATGGAACTAGTATTTAAAATAATTATCCCAATATCCTCCCCACCCAAACCCCGCCAAAAAAAAAAAAATCTGACTATAGTGTAGTGGGTAAAATTGAATTGGAATAATCAAGTCAGGGGAAGTATCCTAATGCAACTATTCATATTTTGAGATAAGTAAGAAATTCCCTGGCCTTTAGGCAAAATATGAAGAAAGTTTCAAAGAAAAGACAATTAGTGTGGTGTCAAAATTCTCAAAAATAACATACAAATGAAGGCAACAGTGAAATGACATTTTTCAAACACTTAAGTACTGAAAATACAAACTGAGAATTTTACATAGAGTCAAGCTTTCTGTTAAGTGAAGAAGCTCTAAGTTAATTCTGAATATACAGGAACACAGAGAATTTTAACTCATAAACTCTTCTTGCAGAATCAACTAGAGGATAAGATTCATCCAACCAAGAAATGACTGAGGAAACATTTGTAAAAGGACATATGATGAGAATTACATTTATTTAATTGTAGATCTAAAACTAAAAGGTTAGTAGCTGGGTAGAAGGATAGTATTTAAACATGTATTCTTAAAAATAAAAAAGAAATCCAACTGAAATATGGGAGTAGACAGGATAGAAAAAGGGAAAATAGAATAAGATCATTGACTATTGTATAGGTTAAAGGCAGGAGTCAATTTAAAGCTGTAATATTGGTTCATAAACATTTAATAAGAAAAAAGGGATTAAGGGCATTTAAAGTGTATTAATACAATGATGTTTACTTTTTATTAGTAAAAATCCTTCCTTAATACCAAAAGAAATGGAAACTTTTTTTAAACACCAAAAGCAATGTTGTTTGAAATGAGCCAATAAGAATCACCAAATAGGAAGAAGCAGTATATAACATAAAGCACAGTAATTAAAACCAAAGATAGGACAGAATTCAGACCAACTATATGCATCATATCAATACATGTAAATGACCTTAAATTGACTGAAAAGAAAAATACTTTTTAAGTTAATTCCTACAGAAAAATCCAAGAAAAATCCAAAATAAGAGACGTACCTAAAATGCAGTGATTCAGAATCACTAAAAATAAAGAGATGGACCAAGATTTACTAGGTAAATGGAGAAAATATAAAAGCAGAAATCATTATCTTGGCAACAGACACAGTGAAATTTAAGTAAAAAACCATTAACTGAAATAAAGAAGGACACTTTGTAGTGCTAAAAGTTTTATTTAACAATAAAGCTACAACAGTTATGAGTATCTATGCACTAAATAACACAGTAAACACTTATATAAAATAGATGTACAGGAGATGCATGGAAAACTCGATAGAGCTACAATATTAACAGAGGATCTTCATATACCAATATGCCAGTATACAAAATATATCAAGCAGGAGAAAAAGTCAGCATATAAACACATAAACAACATGATTAGTAAGCAAATATTTTGGTTATAATTGAATTCTAAACCCTAATAATAGACACTATATCTTTTTCTTAAGTCCACAAGTTACATTCACAAAAATAGAATAACTGGTATAGCACAAGAAAGCAAAGATCAATTCTATAAACTATTAAAACAACATTATCTGATTCCAATGCCAACAAACAGAGATCAAAATAGAAATCATAAAGGAAAACAAACCAAAACAAGAAAGGTTTGCCTCAGTTGGAAAAAAAAAATGATATTAAAAAACTTTTGGATTAAAGAGAATATACAAACAGAAATTACAGAGTTTCTAAAAAAATAAGTACCGTCATCAGTAATGATAGTTACATATCAAAAAATATGAAGTAGTTCTACATATTAATTAACTTTTGCTTTTGTTGCTTGTGCTTTAATGTCATATCAAAAAAAAATCATATTGAAAAACTTCTACATAACAAAAGAAATAGTCCACAAAATGAAAAGTCAACCTATGGAAAGGAAGAAGATATTTACAAATCATACATCTGATACAGGATTAATATCCAAAATGTATAAAGAACTCATACAACTTAATAGCAAAAGAGAGAGAGAGAAAACCTGGAAAATTCAACTAAAAAATGGGCAGAGGAACTGAGTAGATATTTTTTTCTTTTTTTTAATGTTTATTTATTTATTATTTTTTTGAGAGAGATAATGAGAGTGAGTAGGCAAGGGGCAAAGAGAGAGGGAGACAGAGAATCCCAAACAAGCTCCACGCTTATAGCAGGACTCAAACTCAGGAACCCTAAGATCACGACCTGAGCAGAAATTGAGAGTAGGACGCTTAACCAACTGAGCCACCCAGGTACTCCGAGTAGATATTTTTCTAAAGTATTCAGATATCCAACAGGTACATGAAAAGATGCTTAACATCACTAATCACTAGGGAACTGTAGATCAAAACTACAAGATATCACCTCTCACCTGTTAGAATGGCTATCATCAAAAACACAAAAGATAACAAGTGTTGTGAGGCTGTGAAGAAAAGGGAAACCTTGTGCAATGTTGGTGGCAAAGCAGATTGCTATGGCCACTATGGAAAACAGCATAGAAATTCCTTAAAAAATTAAAAATAGAACTATCATATGATCCAGCAATCCTGCTTTTGGGTACATATCCAAAGGAATTGAAATCACTATCTTGAAGAGATATCTGCATTCCTATTTTCACTACAGCATCATTCACAATAGCTAAAATAGCTAAGACATGTAAACAACTTATATTCTTCAATGTGTGAATGGATAAAGAAAATAAGAAAATGAGATATATATATAGTATATATATAATATATAAATACATAAATAATATATATTATAATATATAAATATATTTAAATATATATATATACGTATATATAATAGATTGAGAGTTCAACCATGAGAAAGAAGGAAATCCTGCTTTTGTATCAACATGGATGGACTTGAGGACATTATGAAATGTAAAATAAATCAGATAAAGAAAAACAAATACTGTATAATATCAGTTGCATGTGAAATCTAAAAAAGCCATTTGAAGAAACAGAGTAGAATGGTGATTATCAGGGGCTGAGAAGTGGGGGAAATGGAGAGATGTTGGTCAAAGAATATGAACTTCCAGTTATAAGATGAATAAGTTTTGGGGATCTAACAGCAGCATGATAATTATAGTTAATAATACTGTATTATATACTTGCAAATTGCTGAGAGAGTAGATCTTAACTTCTTTCACCACAAAAAAGAAACGGTAATTTTGTGAGGTGATGGAAGTATTAGCTAACTCTACAGTGATAATCATTTTGCAATATATAAGTGTATCAGATCAACCTGTCGTATACCTTAAACTTGCAAAATGTTATATCTCGATAAAAAAGTAGGGATCAGAGGAAATTCCAAAGCCCTAAACACTTACATCAGTAAAAATAAAAGAATAAAAATAAATTACATTGCCAAATCAAAAGGCTAGATAAGGTATAAAAAGTAAATCACAAGAAAGCACCAGTAGGGAACTAATATAAGAACAAAATTTAATGAGAACAGAAACAAGAGATGACATTAATAAATAAAAACTTTGGTTCTTTGCACAAATTTAGTGATATAGGGGGAGAAATACCATGAGCTAATTTAATCAAGAAAGAGGAAGAGAGCATAAACTATATGTGAATTGGAAATAACTTTGATACAAAAAAAGTGAAAAAAAAAACTAAAAAAAAAAAACTAAAAGAAACTACTTTGTACAGTTCCAAGAAAATAAATTTGAAAGCATAGTTTTGATATAAATATTATGCTTTGTTACTTCATTAGAAACTTTCTTGCTAACATTCTTGGAGGAATTGAAGAGCTTGTTAAACTGAATCATCAATGCTGTCCTCCCAGTAGCCAGTTTTTTGAAATGGAGCTTTCTAGATTGTGATTCACATTCTGTATCTTTAAATGCAGCCAGGTGCTTTAATGGAAGGAGGACTAAGGGTTGACCTTGAGTTAGTCACATTCAAATAGTAGCTAGCTCTGGGACATTAGGGATTTTCTTTTCCTCTTATTTTTTGTAGACTTTGAAGAGCTCTGCAAGTTATGTATAAAATTAACCGATGAGTTCTCAAAGATCCTTTCTATTGCTAGTATTCTCTATTTCTGTGTCTGTAAGCTTTTGTCCCTTACATTTTTTCCCCTAAACTTATTGATAAACTTCCCACTGTTTTTTACCCAGCCCCAATTTACAACTCAGTGGATTTGATAACACCAAGTTCATGATAAGCAGCTCTCATTGCATGGTGCCTTGATGTCCATGGTCAATTTTTCGGTCTTTGTTAGGATTCTAGTAGCATACCAGTAACATCTTTCTTAAAGGAGAATATTTTTTATTGGGCAGAGCAGAGCTGTCCAATAGAACTTTATAGAAATACTCTATATCTACTCCACTCAATATGGTAGCCATTAGTCACATGTGGCTATTGAGTATTTGAAATGTGGGCACTGAGAGTGAGGAATTGAATTTTTAATTTTATTTAATTTTAATGTATTTAAATTTAAGTAGCCATAGGTGACCTGTGGTTTCCCTATTAGATAGCACAGGGATAGAGGATGGCTTTTCCCTAGAAATAGTAGTTCACTCTGTGGCTCTCCTATCAAGGCCTTCCAGAGATTCTACAGAGTATCCTTGACATGCTAGAGCATTCAGCACAAATTAATGTGCTAAATCATATTTTCCAAATGGTACAATGACTTATTCCTCACTCTGCACCTACTCACAACCTTCTCTTGTATTGGATGTCACTCAAAATTGGTGGGTTTCTGAATCACCAGACAGGTGCATAGCAGTACCATGAAGGGCAGTATATGCCCTGAACATATATATCATTATATGGTATGGTATCTCTAATAGCAAGAATACAGTGGTTTCGAATTAGAAGTGAAATACAGGATAGGCCTGGAATACAGGACAGGCCCATCTCAACATCTAACTGATCCAGTTGTGCAGTTTGTGATTCCTGACTCACAATTTTAGGCTATGATTTGTTAGAAGTCATAGTTTCCAGAAGGGAAACACTCTATGAAGAGCAAGGATGCTAATGCACAAATGGGAACTGAGAGAAGTATATTTCACATTCAGAAGTGTCCCTGGGGCATCTCTTGATGTTTCCACATGAAGAGGTTAATACAAATTAGAAATTTTAGCAACACCAGCTCAGCAAAGGCAGCATTTAGCCCTTGGGGATGAATTTTTGGCTTGCCCTACCAGGCAAGCAACCCAAATGAGACTAAGTGCTCTCACAGGGGGACAGTAATCCAGAATGCTGGTGAAGAAGATGAGTATCTATTATGGCCTCAGGACCAGGTACAGCAACAGTCATAAAAGTCTTTGTAACTTTTTAGGAGATTACAAGTGACAAAGATTGGATTTTCACTTCCACTTTCCAGTTACGTACTGGCGGTGTTAAATTGATAGACCCAATTTATACATCTCAGATTCTCTTGGCACTATATGCTACCCTCTCACCCCCACCACCTGAAGACTTGACCACCTGCTGATGGAGAGCTTCAACCATCACTGTCATGGATACATCTCCTGACATTGCTGTCTGTCTCAGCGTCCCAGGGTAATAGAAAGCTTCCACATGTCCCAGAGAAGTCGCTGCCACAGCTCAGATACCCCAGTCCTACAACTCTCAGACGTTATTGCTACTTCCACCCCTTCCAGCTTTAGATAATGTCTCACAATCATGAATGGGGAATTTGTCTGATCTAGTGGTTTCCTAGAGAAGCTCAATAACACAATCTGGAGGTTTAGGGAGTTGATGTTCTTTGTGACAAGCTTGAACCAATGTGATAGAGTAAACAGGAAGATTTTCTTACATAAATCTCACTCTTTTTTCTTCTTCCCACATATTTTTTTTCTTAATATGGAATTTATTGTCAGATTCTTTCCATACAACGCCCAGTGCTCATCCCAAAAGATGCCCTCTTCAATACCCATCACCCACCCTCCCCTTCCTCCCACCCCCCATCAACCCTCAGTTTGTTCTCAGTTTTTAAGAGTCTCTTATGTTTTGGCTCCCTCCCTCTCTAACCTCTTTTTTTTTCTTCCCCTCCCCCATGGTCTTCTGTTAAGTTTCTCAGGATCCACATAAGAGTGAAAACATATGGTATCTGTCTTTCTCTGTATGACTTATTTCACTTAGCATCACACTCTCCAGTTCCATCCACGTTGCTACAAAGGGCCATATTTCGTTCTTTCTCATTGCCATGTAGTACTCCATTGTGTATATAAACCACAATTTCTTTATCCATTCATCAGTTGATGGACATTTAGGCTCTTTCCATAATTTGGCTATTGTTGAAAGTGCTGCTCTAAACATTGGGGTACAAGTGCCCCTATGCATCAGCACTCCTGTATCCCTTGGGTAAATTCCTACTAGTGCTATTGCTGGGTCATAGAGTAGGTCTATTTTTAATTTTTTGAGGAACCTCCACAATGTTTTCCAGAGCGGCTGCACCAGTTTGCATTCCCACCAACAGTGCAAGAGGGTTCTCGTTTCTCCACATCCTCGCCAGCATCTATAATCTCCTGATTTGTTCATTTTAGCCACTCTGACTGGCATGAGTTGATATCTCAGTGTGGTTTTGATTTGTATTTCCTTGATGAGGAGTAACATTGAGCATCTTCTCATGTGCCTGTTGGCCATCTGGATATCTTCTTTAGAGAAGTGTCTATTCATGTTTTCTGCCCATTTCTTCACTGGATTATTTGTTTTTCGGGTGTGGAGTTTGGTGAGTTCTTTATAGATTTTGGATACTAGCCCTATGTCTGATATGTCATTTGCAAATATCTTTTCCCATTCCGTTGGTTGCCTTTTAGTTTTGTTGATTGTTTCCTTTGCTGTGCAGAAGCTTTTTACCTTCATGAGGTCCCAATAGTTCATTTCCCACATATTTTCTGAGGTGCAGTGGCCCTCTGTGGCCTCTCAGAGGATGGTCCATGTGACTGATCAAATGGCTACACTTGCTAAGGAAGCTGTGGCCAGTTTGATAGTTATGCATTGTATTTTTTTCCTTGCATCAGTTCTCTTTTATAAATTATTTCTACCCTGGAATTTCACATGTTCTCTGAACTCCTCACTGATAAAATATTAGTATATTAATCTTTGCTGCAAGCTCTGTTTTCTAAGAAACTTGGACTGAGATAGGGACATTTAATGATTCTGCACATGCATTCATAGACTGTCTACAAGAGGGAATCCTGGGAAAATGAGGGAGACTTCTTGTCACAAAAAGGAACAGGAGGTCAATTGTAAGGAAAATCACAAAGAGAAATGAGGTGGTGTGAGATGCATGAAACAGAAGAAGAAAAAAACGAGAAACCTGACTAGCATGAAGATGGGAAATTACCAAATTTAAGCATTAAGTTTCTCTTGAAATTTCTTTCAGGGACAAGGAAGAGTAACAAATTTGGAATAAGAAATTAAGAGTGTTGTTGACAGAAAGAGAACAAATGAACTCTCAGAAGACAGCAGGCTGTCAGGAATCTGTCTTCTTTTTTACCTTAGTAGATTTCTTTAGAATTTCATGCAGATATTTATATCAAGGCCAACATTATTATAAGTTGAGATAAAGAAAAAGCATGGTGTGTGACCTTCACTAGTTTCATGTAAAATGAACAAGAAGCAAAAAAAAAAAATAATGGAAGTCAAGAAATATTAAAACCATAATGCAATGGCTTTGTGGTCTTGGATACTTTAGGGGTTTTCTCTACAAGTCTGTTGAATCTTGGTTTAGGGACAGCAATAGAGAGACTAATTTCCAAAATTTTATTTATAGCCTAATCAAGACAAAAAGTTTTCTGTGGTGAGAATGTAAATGTCAATGTCTTATATATATATATAGAGAGAGAGAGAGAGAGAGAGAGAGAGAGGTTATTTTTTCTCAAGCTTTTACATGTATCACCTGGAGGCCTTGTTTTGATACACTGTGGCCTCCCCCAACCCCAGAGTGTCTGATTCAGTAGGTCAGAACAAGAGTTGCAGAATTTGCATTTCCAGCAAGTTTCTAGGTAGTGCGCATATTTCTGATCCCTGGAACAAAATTGAGAACCACTCTTGTATGTTATTTGAAGGAGTGAAGTTACAGCCTAGTCAAGATGTAATTTTAAGAATTCTCATGGTCATTGAAAAGTAAGACATTCTGTTGTTAAATCTCTATGGGGGACTGTCTGAAGAACAAATTTGAAATTTAAGGTCAATCATATCCTATAGAGTTTTATACTTTAATGCAAAAAATCTATCCTCACTTAGTTTATTTGAACTTTGGAAAGAAGTTTTTAAAAAGGTGTTTCATAAACAGCTAGCATTGATGTTGCCATTCTATGTGTATAAGAGTCCTATGAAATTTTTTTCTATTATATAAGCATGAAGAAAATACTTAGGGAAAAACATCTGAGTGAATTAACTGAGATCTTTTTTGACGTTCTCTTTCTGTCAATACTGGAAAAGCATTACTGACACATGTATGTACATATTACTTTTTTTTTCTTAAAATAAGACTGATGCCTGTATCACTTTTATCTGTCAGAAATTGAAGAGACTTTGAAAAGTTGCTGTTTCGAAAGATTAACTACAGTGATAGCAGTTGTACCATAAGATAGAGTTTATTTAAAAATTTAAGCTGCAAGGGATGTGACATGAGAAAACTAACTCTTATTCTCCATGATTCAAAAGGAAGTATGTAAAAAAATATTCTAGGCCAATGATCTTGACCTTGGCTGCACAGTACAATAATATGGGAACTTTTAACAAACATGATTCCCACGCTTCATCCCCTATTAATTAAATCAGTCTGAGAGTGTACATTGGTTCTATATTGCTATGTAATAAATTACCACAAACTTAGCATCTAAAAACAACATAAATACGTTATATCACAGTTTCCCATGGGTCAGGTTAATGGTGTTCCCTAATCAGGGTCTCACCAGGCTGAAATCAGTGTACCACCCTGAGCTATGATTTCATCTAAGTCTCAGAGTCCTCTTTCAAGTTCAGCAGTTGTTGGCAGAATTCACTTCTATGTGGTTGTTGGACTGAGATCCTCAACTCTCAGAAGCCAGCAACCATTCCCTGCCCTGTGCCCCTTTCTACAAAATGGCAGTTTGCTTTTTCAAGGTCAACAGGACAGCATGTATCGTACTTTTAATTTCTCTAACTTCTTCTGTATCTGATTTATAGACTCTAAAAGGTGTTACATAATTAAGTCAGGCCAACTCAGGGTGATATCCTTATTTATTAATTTAAAATCAACTTATTAAGGACTAGATTACATTTATAAAATATCTTCATTCTTCCATATAATGTAACCTAATAATAGGAGTCATATCCCATCATATTTACAGGTCTCACTTACACTCAAGAGGATGTAAATCTATATCTATATATCTATATCATCTATATCTATATATAAAATTTATTATATTATACAATATACATTTCATATATTATATATATGAAATATATATGCATCTAAATATGTTATGCAAATACTAACATATCTAAAATGAGAAATAGACAACAATACAATAATAAGAGGGGACTTCAATACCCCTTTCATCAATAGATAGGTCATCCCGACAGAAAATCAACAAGGTAATTTTGGGCCTGAACCATATATTAGACCAAGTGGACCTAACAGACATTTCTAGAACACTCCATCTAACAGCAGCAGAATACACATTCTTCTCAAATGAACATGATACATCCTCTGGGATAGATCATATGATAGGCCCCAAAACACATTTTAGCAAATTTAAGAAGATAGAAATCATACTAGGTATTTTTTCTGACTATAATACGGTGGAACTAGAAATCAACAACAAGAGGAAAGCTAGAAAATTTACAGGTATGTGGAAACTAAACAATACACTCCTGAACAACCAGTGGGTCAAAGAAGAAATCAAACGGGGAATAAAAAAATATCTCAGAACAAATACAAATGGAAACACAACACACCAAAACTTATAAGATGCTGAAATGAAGTTCTGAGAGGGAAGTTTAAAGTGGAAAATGCATATATTCAGAAAGTAGAAAGAACTCAAATAAGCAACTTAACCTTACACCTCAATGAACTAGAAAAAAAAGAGCAAACTAAGCCCGAAGTTAGCAGAAGGAAGGAAATAACAAAGATCAGAATGGAAAGAAATGAAATAGACACCAGAAAAATAATGGAAAAGATCAACAAAAATAAGAGATGGTTTTTTTAAAAGATAAAATTGACAAACCTTTAGCTAGACAAAATAAGAAAAAAAGAACACTCAAGTAAATAAAATCAGAAATCAAAGAGGAGATATTACAAGAGATACTTCTCAAATACAAAGGATCATATGAGACTATCATAAACAATTTTATGTCAACAAATTGGATAACCTAGAAGAAATGGATAAATTCCTAGAAACATACAACCTACCAAGACTGAATCAAGAAGAAATAGAAAAGTTGAACAGACCAATAACAAGCAAAGAGATTGAATCAGTAATCAAAAACCTCCCAAAGAAAGAAAAGACCAGGACCAGATGGCTTCATGGGTGAATTCTACCAAACATTTAAAGAAAAATAACACCAATCATTCTCAAAATCTTCCAAAAAATTGCAGAAGGAACACATCCAAATGTATTCTACAAGGATTATCCTCATACCAAAGTCAGATAAAGACACTAGAAGAAGAGAAAACTATACACCAATATCCCTGATGAATATAGATGCAAAAATTATCAACACAGTATCAGCAAACTACATTCAAGAGCACATTAAAATGATTATACACCATGATCAAGAGGTTTATCCCTGGGATACAAAGCTGGTTCAACATACACAAATCAATACATGTAATGCGTCACATTAATAGAATGAAAGATAAAAATCACATGATCATTGCAATAGATACAGAAAAATCATTTGACAAAAGGCAATGTCTTTTTATGATAAAAACCATTGACAGGTTGGGTAAAGAAGGAACATACCATAACATAATAAAGGTCATATATGACAGACACACAGCTAACATCATACTCAAAGGAGAAAAACTGAAACCTTTTCCTCTAAGATCAGGAACATTACAAGAGTGACCAATTTTGTTCAAGATAGTAGTGGAAGTCCTAGCTGGAGCAATTAGGCCAGAAAAAGAAATAAAAGTCATCCAAATCAGAAAGGAAGTAGTAAAATTGTCACTACTTGCAGATGATAGGATTTTATATATGGAAAATCCCAAAGACTCAACCAAAAAAAACTGTTGGAACTAATCATTGATTTCAGTAAAGTTGCAGGATATAAAACTAACGTGCAGAAATCAGTTGCATTTCTATACACTAACAATGAAACGTATGAAAAAGAAATAAAGAAAACTATCCCATTCACAATAACATCACCAATAATAAATACTTAGGAATAAATTTAACCAAGGAAGTGAAAGATCTGTTTAATGAAAGCTTCAGGAGTTTGCTAAAAAAAAAAAAAAATCAAAGAAAACACAAACAAATGGAAAGACAATCCCATGTTCATGGATCAGAATATTTTTCAAGTGTCCATATTACCCAAAGCCATATAAAAATTCAGTAAATTCCTTGTCAAAATATCAATGGCATTCTTCGCAGAGATAGACAAAAACAATCCTGAAATTCATATGGAACCACAAAAAAATTACAAATAGCCAAAGCAATTCTGAGGGAAAAGAACAAGGCTGCAGGTATCACAACTTCATGATTTCAAACTATACTATAAAGCTATAGAAATAAAAACAAAACCTTGAGCATATTATACTGAGATAAGTCAGCACATGACAAGTATGTGGGATATCAATTGTATGTAGAATCTAAAAATAGCCAAACTTATAAAACAGATAGTAAAATGGTGTTTACTTGGGACTGGGGGAGGGGAGTGGGAGAAATGTTGTTTAAGGGTACTAACTTACAACAAGTAGTAAATAAGCCCTAAAAATCTAATGTACAGTATAGTGTGTATAAATGACAATATTATATTATGGTCATCAAATTTGCTAAGAGACTAGAACTTAATGATTCCAACCACTAAAAAGAAAGGATCATTATGCAATTGATTGAGTTGCTGCTTATGGCTAAAATGGCAAACATATTACAATATGTAAATCTATCAAATTAACATGTTGATTAAAAACACCATCTGGGAGGCTTCTGGGAAGATGGCGGTGTAGGAGGACGCTGAGCTCACCACATCCTGTGGATCACTTAGATTCCACCCACGCCTGCCTAAATAACCCAGAAAATCACAGAAGACTAGCAGAACGGATTCTCCGGAGCCAAGCGTAGACAAGAGGTCCACAGAAGAGCGTAGGAAGGGTGGAGAGGCAGTGTGTGCTACACGGACTGGCGGGAGGGAGCCGGGGCAGAGGGGTGGCCCGCCGGCCAAGCAGAGCCCCCGAGTCTGGCTTGCAAAGGCGGAGGGGCCGGACAGAGTGTGTTCGGACAGCCAGCAGGACTTAACATCTGGAAGGTTATAAATTAACAGCTCTTCTCAGAGAGCAGGAGGGCTGGAGGACAAAGTGAGGGAGAGTTGTTGAGCCCTGGACGACAGAGCTCACCTTGGCGGGAAACAAAGGTGCTCGCAAGTGCCATCTCCCTCGCCCATCCCCCAGCCAAAATCCCAAAGGGAAACGGTTCCTGCTAGGGAACTGGCTTGCACCGCGCAAACACAGAACACTGTGCTTCTGCGGATCCATCCCTCCAGCGTGTCTGACTCCCTCCTGGTGCCGCAGGGCCCCTCCCGAAGCAGATCACCGAAGGATAAGCGAGCTCAGCCTGCCCCTCCAGCCCCCCTGCACCTTGCCAATCCACCCCAGCTAATATGCCAGATCCCCAGCACCACAAGCCTGGCAGTGTGCAAGTAGTCCAGATGGGCCATGCCACCCCACAGTGAATCCTGCCCCTAGAAGAGGGGAAGAGAAAGTACACACCAGTCTGACTGTGGCCCCAGCGGTAGGCTGGGGGCAGACATCAGGTCTGACTGTGGCCCTTCCCACCAAGGCAAGTTATTCAAGACAGCACAGGGGACGTGCCCTGCAGTTCCGCACCACTCCAGGGACTATCCAAAATGACAAAACGGAAGAATTCCCCTCAAAAAAACCTCCAGGAAATAATGACAGCTAACGAACTGATCAAAAAGGATTTAAACAATATAACAGAAACTGAATTTAGAATAATAGTCATGAAATTAATCACTGGGCTTGAAAACACTATACGGGACAGCAGAAAATCTATTGCTACAGAGATCAAGGGACTAAGAAACAGCCAGGAGGAGCTAAAAATGCTATTAATGAGCTGCAAAAGAAAATGGAGATGACCACACCTCGGATTGAAGAGTCAGAGCAGAGAATAGGTGAACTAGAAGATAAAGTTATGGAAAAACAAGCTGAGAGAAAGAGAGATAAAAAAAAAAAATCCAGGAGTATGAGGGGAAAGTTAGAGAACTAAGTGATGCACTAAAGAGAAATAATCTACGCATAATTGATATTCCAGAGGAGGAAGAGAGAGGGAAATGTGCTGAAGGTGTACTTGAAGAAATAATAGCTGAGAACTTCCCTGATCTGGGAAAGGAAAAAGACATTGAAATCCAAGAGGCACAGAGAACTCCCTTCAGACATAACTTGAATCGATCTTCTGCACGACATAGTGAAACTCGCAAAATACAACGATAAAGAGAAAATTCTAAAAGCAACTAGGGATAAACGTGCTCTAACATATAAAGGGAGACCAATAAGACTCGTGACGGAACTCTCTACTGAAACTTGGCAGGCCAGAAAGGAATGGCAGGAAATCTTCAATGTGATGAACAGAAAAAAATATGCAGCCGAGAATCCTTTATCCAGCAAGTCTGTCATTTAGAATAGAAGGAGAGATAAAGGTCTTCCCAAACAACAAAAACTGAAGGAACTCTTCACCACTAAACCAGCCCTACAAGAGATCATAAGGAGGATCCTGTGAGACAAAGTACCAGAGACATCGCTACAAGCATGAAACCTACAGACATCACAATGACTCTAAACCCATATCTTTCTATAATACCACTGAACATAAATGGACTAAATGCTCCAACCAAAAGACATAGGGTATGAGAATGGATAAAAAAAAACAAGACCCATATATTTGCTGTCTATGAGAGACTCATTTTAGACCTGAGGACACCTTCAGATTGAAAGTGAGGGGATGGAGAACTATTTATCATGCTACTGGAAGTCAAAAGAAATCTGGAGTAGCCACACTTATATCAGACAAACTAGACTTTAAATTAAAGGCTGCAACAAGAGATGAAGAAGGGCATTATATAATAATTACAGGGTCTATCCATCAGGAAGAGCTAACAATTATAAATGTCTATGTGCCGAATACGGGAGCCCCCAAATATATAAAACATTCACTCACAAACATGGGGCGCCTGGGTGGCTCAGTCGGTTAAGGGTCCAACTTCGACTCAGGTCACGATCTCATGGTCCGTGAGTTCAAGCCCCGCTTCGGGCTCTGGGCTGATGGCTTGGAGCCTGGACCCTGCTTCCAATTCTGTGTCTCCCTCTCTCTCTACCACTCCCCCATTCATGCTCTGTCTCTCTCTGTCTCAAAAATAAATAAACAAATAAACGTTAAAAAAAATTAAAAGAAAAACAATTGCTCATAAACATAAGCAACCTTATTGATAAGAATGTGGTAATTGCAGGGGACGTTAACACTCCATTCACAACAATGGATAGATCATCTAGACACACGCTCAATAAAGAAACAAGGGCTCTGAATGATACAATGGATCAGATGGACTTGACAGATATATTTAGAACTCTGCATCCCAAAGCAACAGAATATAATTTTTTCTCGAGTGCACATGGAACCTTCTCCAAGATAGATCACATACTGGGTCACAAAACAGCCCTTCCTAAGTATACAAGAATTGAAATCATACCACGCATACTTTCGGACCACAATGCTATGAAGCTTGAAATCAACCACAGGAAAAAGTCTGGAAAACCTCCAAAAGCATGGAGGTTAAAGTACACCCTACTAAAGAATGAATGGGTCAACGAGGCAATTAGAGAAGAAATTAAAAAAATATGGAAACAAACAAAAATGAAAATATGACAATCCAAACGCTTTGGGATGCAGTGAAGGCAGTCCTGAGAGGAAAATACATTGCAATCCAAGCCTATCTCAAGAGACAAGAAAAATCCCAAATACAAAATCTAACAGCACACCTAAAGGAAATAGAAGCAGAACAGCAAAGACACCCCAACCCCAGCAAAAGAAGAGAAATAATAAAGATCAGAGCAGAAATAAACAATATAGAATCTAGAAAAACTGTAGAGCAGATCAATGAAACCAAGAGTTGGTTTTTTGAAAACATAAACAAAATTGATAAACCTCTATCCAGGCTTCTCAAAAAGAAAAGGGAGATGACTCAAATAGATAAAATCATGAATGAAAATGGAATTATTACAACCAATCCCTCAGAAATATAAGCAGTTATCAGGGAATACTATCAAAATTATATGCCAACAAACTGGACAACTTGGAAGAAATGGACAAATTCCTAAACACCCACACACTTCCAAAACTCAAACAGGAGGAAATAGAAAGCTTGAACAGACCCATAACCAGTGAAGAAATTGAATTGGTTATCAAAAATCTCCCAACAAATAAGAGTCCAGGGCCAGATGGCTTCCCTGGGGAATTCTACCAGACATAAAGCATAGATAATACCTATCCTTCTCAAGCTATTCCAAAACATAGAAAGGGAAGGAAAACTTCCTGACTCATTCTCTGAAGCCAGTATTACTTTGATTCCTAAACCAGACAGAGACCCAGTAAAAAAAGAGAACTACAGGCCAATATCCCTGATGAATATGGATGCAAAAATTCTCAGTAAGATACTAGCAAATCGAATTCTACAGCATATAAAAAGAATTATTCACCATGATCAAGTGGGATTCATTCCTGGGATGCAGGGCTGGTTCAGCCTTCGCAAATCAATCAATGTGATACATCACATTAATAAAAGAAAAGAAAAGAACCATATGATCCTGTCAATTGATGCAGAAAAGGCCTTTGACAAAATTTAGCAACTTTCTTAATAAAAACCCTTGAGAAAGTCGGGGTAGAAGGAACGTACTTAAACATCATCAAAGCCATTGGTGAAAAGCCCACAGCTAATATCCTCCTCAATGGGGAGAAACTGAGAGCTTTCCCCCTGAGATCAGGAACACGACAGGGATGTCCACTCTCACCGCTGTTGTTTAACATAGTGTTGGAAGTGCTAGCATCAGCAATTAGACAATAAAAGGAAATCAAAGGCATCAAAATTGGCAAAGATGAAGTCAAGCTTTCACTTTTTGCAGATGACATGGTATTATACATGGAAAATCTGATAGACTCCACCAAAAGTCTGCTAGAACTGATACATGAATTCAGCAAAGTTGCAGCATACAAAATCAATGTACAGAAATCAGTTGCATTCTTATACACTAATAATGAAGCAACAGAAAGACAAATAAAGAAACTGATCCCATTCACAATTGCACCAAGAAGCATAAAATACCTAGGAATAAATCTAACCAAAGATGTACAAGATCTGTATGCTGAAAACTATAGAAAGCTTATGAAGGAAATTGAAGAAGATATAAAGAAATGGAAAAATATTCCGTGTTCATGGGTTGGAAGAATAAATATTGTTAAAATGTCAATACTACCCAAAGGTATCTACACATTGAATGCAATCCCAATCAAAATTGCACCAGCATTCTTCTCGAAGCTAGAACAAGCAATCCTAAAATTCATATGGAATGACAAAAGGCCCTGAATAGCCAAAGTAATTTTGAAGAAGAAGACCAAAGCAGGAGGCATCACAATCCCAGACTTTAGCCTCTACTACAAACCTGTAATCATCAAGACAGCATGGTATTGGCATAAAAACAGACACATAGACCAATGGAATAGAATAGAAATCCCAGAACTAGACCCACCAAAGTGTGGGCAACTAATCTTTGACAAAGCAGGAAAGAATATCCAATGGAAAAAAGACAGTCTCTTTAACAAATGGTGCTGGGAGAACTGGACAGCAACATGCAGAAGGTTGAAACTAGACCACTTTCTCACACCATTCACAAAAACAAACTCAAAATGGATAAAGGACCGGAATGTGAGACGGGAAACCATCAAAACCCTAGAGGAGAAAGCAGGAAAAGACCTCTCTGACCTCAGCCGTAGCAATCTCTTACTCGACACATCCCCAAAGGCAAGGGAATTAAAAGAAAACATGAACTATTGGGACCTCATGAAGATAAAAAGCTTCTGCACAGCAAAGGAAACAATCAACACAACTAAAAGGCAACCAACGGAATAGGAAAAGATATTTGCAAATGACATATCGGACAAAGGGCTAGTATCCAAAATCTATAAAGAGCTCACCAAACTCCACACCCGAAAAACAAATAATCCAGTGAAGAAATGGGCAGAAAACATGAATAGACACTTCTCTAAAGAAGATATCTGGATGGCCAACAGGCACATGAAAAGATGCTCAACATCACTCCTCATGAGGGAAATACAAATCAAAACCACACTCAGATATCACCTCACACCAGTCAGAGTGGCCAAAATGAACAAATCAGGAAACTATAGATGCTGGAGAGGTTGTGGAGAAATGGGAACCCTCTTGCACTGTTGGTGGGCAAGCAAACTGGTGCAGCCGCTCTGGAAAACAGTGTGGAGGTTCCTCAAAAAATTAAAAATAGACCTACCCTATGACCCAGCAATAGCACTGCTAGGAATTTACCCTAGGGATACAGGAGTGCTGATGCATAGGGGCACTTGTACCCCAATGTTGATAGCAGCACTCTCAACAATAGCCCAATTGTGGAGAAAGCCTAAATGTCCATCAACTGATGAATTGATAAAGAAATTGTGGTTTATATACACAATGGAGTACTACGTGGCAATGAGAAAGAATGAAATATGGCCCTTTGTAGCAATGTGGATAGAAATGGAGAGTGTGATGCTAAGTGAAATAAGCCATACAGAGAAAGACAGATACCATATGTTTTCACTCTTATGTGGATCCTGAGAAACTTAACAGAAACCCATGGGGGAGGGGAAGGAAAAAAAAAGAGGTTAGAGAGGGAGAGAGCCAAAGCATAAGAGACTGTTAAAAACTGAGAACAAACTGAGGGTTAATGGGGGGTGGGAGGTAGGGGAGGCTGGGTGATGGGCATTGAAGAGGGCATCTTTTGGGATGAGCACTGGGTGTTGTATGGAAACTAATTTGACAATAAATTTCATATAATAAAAAAAAATAAAAACACCATCTAGAAGGCCAGCAGAGGAGAAAAAAAAATGAAGTTATATTGCATATAGAGAGGCAAACATAAGGAAATGTCAGACTTTTCATCAGAAATTCACCAAACCAGAAGACAATAGAGTCATCTTTAAAGTGCTAAAAAGAAGAATCAATGATGGAAATCAATGATTTCCATAATCAAACAAAATATCTTTCAAAAAAGAATGAGAGACAACACTTGTTCAGAAAAAGGAAAACTGAAAGAAATTTTTGCCTGCAGACATGAACTACAAACATGTTCAAGGAAGCTCTTTGCGGCCCCTGGGTGGCTCAGTCATTAAGCTTGTGACTTCAGCTCAGGTCATGACCTCGTTTTCATGAGTTCGAGTCCCACATTGGGTGAGCTCTAGCCCCACTTCAGGTGAGCCCCACTTCGCTCCCTCTCTCTCTCTCTCTCACCCTCACTCACTTGTGACTTCTCTCTCTCAAAAGTAAATAAAAGAAACTCTTCAGGAAGAAGGAATATGAGACAGAAAGTTAGATATTAAGAGAAACAGGATAATTGAAAGTTAAATATTGAGTAATTTGTTATTACTTTGGTTTCTCAGACAGATAATTTCTAAAGCAAAAATAGTAGCAATAAATTCTTTTTAAAGTATATGTAAGTGTTGAATGACAACCATAACATAAAGGATATAGTTGAGAATATATTGTTAATAAGACATTTATAGTACACTATTATTTAAAGGTAGACTCTAATTAATAACAGGTGTTACTGTAAACTCTAAGATAATCACTGAAAAAATAAGACTATAAATAACCAATAATGGAGGGAAAATAGTATCATTTTAAAAAATCTGATTAATTCAAAAGAAATGCAGAGTTGTGGGTAAGTTTGGATACAAAATGTTTGAGAGAATTTTGGGGTTGATGGAACTGCTTTATACCTTATTTTGGTTTTGGTTACACAACTGTATATGTTTGTCAAAATGTACAAAACTATACACTAAAAAGGGTGAATTTGAGTGTATGTAAATTATAATTTTGTACATGTTGGAAAAAAATTGCTTTCCCATTACTCTAATGCAAGAATATTTCATTAAAAAAATTTTTAGCTCTGGGTCAGCTGGGTGGCTTATTCAGTTGAGCGTCTAAATTTGGCAGCACAGGTTATGATCTTGCAGTTCATGGGTTCCAGCTCCACATCAGGCTTACTGCTGTCAGTGTTGAGGCTACTTTGGATCCTCTGCCCCCAATCTTTCTGCCCCTCCCACACTTGCACATGCTCTCTCTCTCTCTAAGATAAACATTTAAAAAAAGGAAGAAAGAAAATTTTAAGCCCAAATCACTAGAATCCAACATGTGTTTATTAAATAAATTACAAAAAGTCAAATTTATTTTTTTAAGAATAACTAATCAAATGAAGAATATGTAATATATCTCATTTCTAGAAACCATTAGAAAGTCCTGTCATCCTCCTGGGTGGTGGTGGGGGGAATAGGAAAACTATTGGCTAAATGTAGGGGATTTTGTAACAGGTTGATTTATCTTGACTAAATCAGTACTGACAAATGAGTTGGAATTGCTGTGATAAAAGTCCACCATGGAAGCATTTCCATAGGTCTCTGTTCTCCATGCTTCCCTCTTTATTTATAGCAGTGCTTTGGATAAAGCTTTAAAGATTCCTTCTATATGTAGATCACAGTAATTGGTATGATATAGACTATGTTCAGTATCAGACTAGAAATACAAAAAAGCCTTGGAAGTTGGAAAGGTGAAATGGACATCATATTTGTATTTATTTATTTTTTAATGCTACAGTGAGATAGGTTACATGCATGGTAAGAACTGTGTGAGGATAGAATCAATTGCCCTGAGAAATAGTGCTTTACTCTGGCATTTGTTGGGGGTATAATTTGGTTAAAGCCGGAAAGTGGTTAAAAAAAAAATCAAGAACTAACAACATGTCTTAACTAGAAGGCTTGAAGGTATCTTCCGATTCTGAGAATGTTAAATATTTCTGAAGTGCCTACCACGAGTAAGTCATTATTTCCAGCCTAGAAGTGGATTCAAAGGAGCATAGAGCCTTGGCCTTTAAACGTCTCACAATGAGGCTGTTCCATCAGCATACACTTCAGAAGACATCCAGCATCTGAGCACAGCTCAACATGTCCGCCTTCACCAGCCTGGTCCCAGTTCTTCTCTGGTCTGAATTCCTGTTCCTGAACAGAGCTCTCCACTTCTTCTCTGTCCCCTTCAGTCTGATCTCAATAAGGCGGTTTCTGTGCTATTTTTCAAACATGCCTGAATCGGGCAAGCCCCCGATTCAGGACCCTTTTCTTCTGCTGTTTACTTTACCTGAAGTGTTCTGTGAGATACCTGCATGGCTTCTTGATCGCTTCCTTCATGTTTTGACCAAAAGTCCCATCTCAGTGAGGCCTTTCTTGGCCACCCGAACTCTCCATACTGACACTTAATACCCGTCTTGAATGTTTTCTCTTTAGCACTTAACACTACTTAATCTACTACATACACTATTTTAAATTCTTGTTTGTGTGCACCCCCACCAGCATGTAAGTGGTTTTTATCTGTATTGTTTCCTGCTGTCTTCCCAGTGTTTAGAACAGTGCCTGGCACAGAGTTTGCAATCAATACATATTTATCAAAGAAATAAAAGAAATTTTAAAAGTCCATAATTATTAACCAGCCATATTCATTAAACACTCATTAGGGGCTTGGCACAAAGCTAAGCACTTTGCACACTAATGTGGCCCCGAGTCCTCAGGACCACTGAGCCACAGGTAACAGAGGAGGAAACCAAGATTCAGAGAAGTCAGGTAAGTTCTCCAAGGTCACACAGCTGATCAGTGCTTTGCTGAGATAATGTTCTAGGGTCTACAGCTCCACCATTATCTAGCTCATTCAATTAAAAGCATGTCTCACCTTATGCTTCTCATTGTCCTCAGTTTAATCAGAGGATTGAGGCATGTATCTTTCAGGGAGAACAGGCTATTGACTGTGATTCTGTTACAAGGACATTTGAGGGATAGAAGATGTTTCTCCAGCATGGATTTTGTAGATTTGATTTGGTGCTGTGTTTCAGGAAGTCAGGATCTGTGTGGGTTGCCATGGTAACAGAGAGCAGCTGCTCACAAACTCATTTCCTGTGGAGTGATAATCCCTGCTCCCTAGTTTCAGCTGGGAACAAATCTGGTAACTTGTTATGATGTGGCTGTTGCCAGTGCTGATGGTTCTATTTAGACCTATATCTGATACTTTCTTTTCTCCTTTTCATTTTGAGAGTTAGTTAACCACATTACAGAAAACTTGGAAAGGAAAACAAAAAGAACGTTAATAATCAGCCAACCCAACACGAACTCATTGTTATTTATTCTGATATTTATTTCTCAGAAGGCAAGTTCTGGTTTTGCTATCTACTAGCTATTTGACCTTAGAAAAGTCTTAACTTTTATGAGACAAAGTAAATCTCAACTCTTAATTATGCTAATAATTATTATTTTATAAACTTTTAGCTTTATCTTTTTAGTTTTTATCTTTGAGGATTAAATGAAATAAAGTATGCAAATAGTCTGGTGCAAATAGTCTGGGGCTTCTAAGGAATGTTTCTGTCTCTCTTGGGATCTCCTTCTTTTTCCTCATGTTATCCCCTAACCTGCCATGCCACAGATATCACCACCCTCAATGAGTACTTTTAGAGGTATATTTGAAATGTTTAATTATCAGAAAATAATATATAACCAATAGGAAGACAGCACTAATATATGTAAGTTAAAAGTCTCCCCGTGACCTTGACTTCTCCAAATGATCTTTTCAAAGCCCTTACAGAAAGAACCTTCTTTCCTGCTGAGTCTTTGGCCCGTTTTTAAATTCTCATTTTCTGCAAAAATAACCTATATTGCAACATCAGTACCACTAACAGACACATGTGCAAAACTTTGAGGTGCATGAATTTTGCCTTCTGTTACTCCAAAACTATTTACTCAACACCCTACAGATTGCAACACACTGTTCCTGGCACGAGATATCTATGAGGAGAAGGTCAGTCGAGATTCTTACATTTTTGAAGCTTAATTCTGGTAGATGCTTGCAGCCCTGAGTGCCCACATACTTTAGGGTTTCTATCCTGCCCCAGTTGACTGATATCCCTCTGCCTTGGGTCCCATCCTCATTGGATTTTTCTTTATGATATATATTTTTTAAAAATTCCAGTATAGTTAACAAGCAGAGTTACATTAGTTTCAGGTGTACAATATAGTGATTCAACGCTTTTGTACATCCCTGGTGTTCATCCCAACAAGTGAACTCCTTAATCCCCATCACCTATTTCACCCTTCCCCCACCCCACCTCCCCTCTGGTAACCATCAGTTTGTTCTCTATAGTTAAGAGTCTGTTTCTTGGTTTGCCTGTCTTTTTTTGTCCCTTTGCTTATTTGATTTGTTTCTTAGATTCCACATATGAGTGAAATAATATGGTATTTGTCTTTCTCTGACTTATTTCACTTAACATTACAATCTAGCTCCATCTGCGTCATTACAAATGGCAAGATTTCATTCTTGTTTGTGACTGAATAACATTTTATTGTATATATAGCCCACATCTTCTTTATCCATTCATCAATTGATGAACACTTAGACTGCTTCCATATCTTGGCTTTGGTAAATAATGCTGCTATAAACATAGGGGTGCATGTATATGATCTTGAATTCTGGACTTAACCCAAATTAACATGCTTAAGAGTGATGCCATTTAGGGACACCTGGGTGGTTCAGTCAGTTAAGCGTCTGACTCTTGGTTTCAGCTCAGGTCATGATCTCAATGTTTTCATGGGTTTGAGCCCCTCATCAGGCTCTGTGCTGATGGCATGGAGCCTGCTTGGGATTCTCTCTCTCTGTCTCTCTCTTCTCCTCCCCCACTCACTCTGTCTCTCTCAAAAATAAATAAATAAACTTAAAAAAAAGAGTGACGCCATTTAATGAACATTTTATTCAGCAAATTTTATTGGGCCCCTGCTGTATGCCAAGCTCTGTGTTATCTCTTCTATGTACCATCTATTAATTCCCACAAAGCCTTCTAGAAAGTAGTACTTTAACCCAAAAGATGTCAGTTGAAAAATTAAGGCAGGCTTGGAAAATAAATCTTCAGGAGATAAACTTTTAAATACCATTTTAGGCCTTACTAATAGGCATTACTGTATTCTATACCAAATTTGGCAGTCCCTAATGACGTGTTTTGAACTGACATAGGTATGACTGTAATCAGTGACATTCAGAGGAAGCAAATGAAATGATAATTTCTAAAAGTCAAAGTGGGTCGTGCCATTCCAATGCAAACAAGAAATCCAAAACATTCAAATGGTATTTGCTAAAAGCAAAGTTTGTGTCAAGTGTACAGCAAGGGGAATTATTGCCAGTGGAGTTATTAATCCTGCTTGTGGCATTCACTTAAGATATTAACTTGTTACCAGTCAGGGATCCATCTTGGAAATGTCTCCCCTGCATAGTAATGGTGGCATGTAACACTGCAGGCTAAACTAATTCTGTTGCCATTTGGGGTTCTAAAAGCCACCATACATTAAAGATTCTAGCTGATCTTCCATCCTCATACAAGAGTTGATGAGCCAGGAGCTTTTCTTTTTTTTTTTTTTTTTTTTTTTTTTTTTCAACGTTTTTTATTTATTTTTGGGACAGAGAGAGACAGAGCATGAACGGGGGAGGGGCAGAGAGAGAGGGAGACACAGAATCGGAAACAGGCTCCAGGCTCCGAGCCATCAGCCCAGAGCCTGACGCGGGGCTCGAACTCACGGACCGCGAGATCGTGACCTGGCTGAAGTCGGACGCTTAACCGACTGCGCCACCCAGGCGCCCCAAGCCAGGAGCTTTTCTAATAACACTGAACACAATATAAATGGAATGTTCATTCCATAAACTCCATTGTTAATAGGATAAAATCACTCTGGGTAAATAAAACTAATAACACTTTCTTTTAATTGATGCTCAAGGGCCACCTACCTCTTCTGTGTGATAAGACTATAATAAATTAGTCTTGTTTTCAACTCACAGGGGATGCTGTCCTGAGACTACGAGATTTGTTCAGACTTTCATAGTTTTTCCTTGCTAGTTAACCTCTATTAACTTTCTATCTACCTGGTTCCTCAAGAGTGTTAACCCAGGGATGTGCAGGGATTTGTGAGTATGCAGATGTCATATTCTAGTTCCCTTAAAGCTAAAGAAGGGCTCCTAACTG
The DNA here is from genome assembly GCF_018350195.1 of Panthera tigris. Taxonomy (NCBI): domain Eukaryota; kingdom Metazoa; phylum Chordata; class Mammalia; order Carnivora; family Felidae; genus Panthera; species Panthera tigris. Next base: position 30,550,633 of record NC_056677.1, on the reverse strand, counting down.
GACATGCATAGGTACCCACCTTCAGTGTGGTAGACCACAGTGTCGGCATTTGAAAGTAGCACCTTGACACTTCCTTCCCAAAGTGACAGATGACAGTAGATTTAGTTCATGTACACAAAAGCCTCCAAGATTTGTCTATAGACAAGAAAGCCCGTAAAATGATTAATTTATTTATATGTGATCGATATGTCATGCTCACAGTTTCCTCAGAGATGACTGAAGCCAGAGACATTCATAGTTGGTCCACTAACCAACTGCCTAAAACATCCCTCTATCTGTTAATTAGAGATGATAATCAGAGTCCTTTCTAGAGATACAGTGAGGAGAGCTAGTAAGCACAGCACGCAGAGTACCCAGCCAGAGGCTGGTCCACAATAAGATCTCACAATGGCCATTTACGTCTAATTCTAGATTAAAAATAATTACCAAACTTTTCATGATTCAGATTGTTTTGATGCCTCCAACATTATTTCAAGGGAGGCAAATGGGTAGAAAAATACAGCACAGAATTCTGCAGGATTCAGCCTTCAGTTCTTTTTCCAGTGCTTTGGACATTAACCCTGGAGATGCTGGTAAATCACAGTATACTTTAGAACTTGAATTCCCTCCTCTGTCAAACGAGGCTGACCAGTGCCTACATTATACAGACACTGGAACCATGAAACTGGATAACTTATGTAGTGCCACTTTTAAAAACACATAGAACTACATACAACGTGTTGTTGAGATTTTAGGGCTTAGGTTTTGTTAAATGAAAGGTCAATAACTTCTCTGACATTTCTCTAGAGGACTGACAATCCATTAACATTATTTTTATCTAGAACATTATTTTGTCTGGCTGAGGTTTTAAAATGTTTAGCTTCTGAATCTCAAAACCATCAAGTCAAAGCAAAACTGCTCAGAGTGCAGTGGAGAGAGCTCATGCATGTCTGTGGCCTTGCCTTGTCTCCTCTCTGCAACTCATCCAGATTGCATGCTGGCTTTCTAGTCAGTGAATATAGACATGTGTTTCTTGCAGGTAGCGTCTTTCACTTTCTCACACATGACAACCAAAAGGATGCTGTGGGTCCTGACTATGTCTTAAAGAAAAGTAGGGAAATGTTTCACTTTTAATTGACCAATGCAGAATTTAAGTTGGAAATGCTCATTTCGTTTTAAATATACAAAAGTAAGAGCTATAAAAATGGCATATAATTTATTGTTTTAAATATATACCTTCATTATATTTCCCAGTGTCCCATAATAGAAAGAATGGAAAACGTTGTCATAACCATTCTCTTGCAGAAGTGAAAGCATGTTAAATGAAAAAGACATCTAAGAGCTTTAAGGAAGATCATTTTTCAAATTATCTTCTTTAAACCAGTTTGCTGTGCTTTTTTGAATGAAATACTAGAAAGCACTGATAGCATAGTCAACTGATTTTGCGACTATTTTGATACAATATTTTTAACAATAATTTAAAGATGCACACGCAGCACTTGTGATGCCTGGTAATGTTAAAAATACTATCAAATTGGTCGCCATTTACATATGTGACTCCCGTAAGCCTGGGACTCTTTAGAAGTGAAATCACAAGGCAGAAGGATAAAGTGTGTTTCACACTATGGTTTTGTCCTATGGTTGTTAAAACTCTTCTTTCTATACCTCAGGTATTTTTCTCCCTCATCTTGTCCCACAGAACGAGCCTTGGGGCATGTGAATGCATTAACATGGCCCAGAGAGTTGTTGGGCCAAGACTAACTGTGGCCTACTGTGGACATTGTCTTTTCTCTCTCTGAGTTCTTGACTCTCAGTTTCTGGCCTCTGGTTGCCTTCTATTCTTTCCTCTCTCAATTTTCTTCTTTCAGTACTAGATCAGTTACCCATTTCTTTCTTCATTGGGCTACCTCCAATCCACCTACACATGTTTTTCATCTATAGTATGGAAATAGTATCTCTTGTCTTGCAGAAGCATTGGCCAGATTGGATGAGAACATGCTTATTGGCCCAACACTTTGCTCAGTAAGTTACAGGTTTTGTGACACACGTTATCTACTCGTATGACTACCAGGTCCACAGTGACTAAAGTGCAAATATTTTCTCTCAGCAACACATCTAGATTGCATTCTGCCTTGTAAGTCAGTTGAGTATAGACACATGTTTCTCACCACTAAAGTCTTTTATTTTCCCACACATGACAACTGTAAAGGATGCCAAAGGCCTTGCATTTTATATTGAAAAGAGGTTATCTGCTTTTTTTTTTTTTAACTTTCCTTCTACTAAGTCTCATTGACTTTGGGTCTCCTTATATTGTATCTTCAAATCTTCTCATTGTGCCAATTAATTTAGGCTATCTTGATATCTGATTCCCAAATTCCCATTTGCTTCATCATGTGATCCTTCATTCAGTCACAATTTGAACACCCATAACCAATTTTGTGTTGTGATCTGATATGAAACTCGTTTTTTCTTTTTTGTGAAATGAATTTTCCATTAAACAAATCCATGCAGCAAATTAATTTACAAGTTGTTAACATACATCATCATAAATTGCTAAGTCTGACACCTCAGTTGATAAAAAGAATTTTCTTCTCTCTTTTCTCTTTGAACTTTTTCCAAATATGGCTTTTGAAAATTTGAAACTTTTGGTAGAGCTATGGAACACATACAAAAATGTTCACAAATTGTAAATGCATACTGTAAGGAATTTCACAATCTGAACATACCCATGTGTTTTCCCTGCCTAACTTGAATACAAGAGCACTAATTCTTAAATCCAGCAGTCTTTCTTCTCCTCTTCTTCCCCTTCAACACATTTGGAATCTGAGAACATTTCCTTTGAAAACTTGGAATATACATAGAGTGGTGCATTAGTGGGACAAAGATGAAGTCTTGAGATTAAGGGCTGTTCTATGTTTCCACCAAGCTTGGCTATAGAATCTCACTTTCTGAACAAGAATAATAATATATTGTAGGCTTTATTATGTGTGTAAGAATAAAATGCATGTAAGCAATAGCACAATGGCCATAAAGGGAGAAATGGAAGTACACTAATATTAGGTTTCTCTAGCATGTGTGAAATGGTTGTCAGAGATACAGAATAATGACTTCAAGCAATGACATAAGTGGAAAAAAAGGAGGCCTTCTTCAGGATGTTTCTATTTTAAATCTTGAAGTTGTGTCTATCTAAAATTATTGCTTTGGGCAACCAGGTGTTCTTGCAAATTTGGATGGAAAGACTCTAGGTGAGAATCTGATAAATGTCTACCCAAAGAGCTAAAGATAATATTTAGCTCTGCCTCCTTTTTCTCTTTTGGATCCTGTTACCCATCTCTCCTTTATACTTCACTAGTCAGGCCAACCCTTTTACTGCACATCATAAAAACATATAAGTGAAAATTGTGACAAGTTTTGCTGTGGGCCCCGGAGAGTAACTGCCTATCTATTGTCAAGGCAGACCTAACATGCAAATGTCTTTAGAAATGCTTTACTTTATAACCTATAGCAAAAACAACCTACAACTATTTGAGCTGTCTTTGATCTTATTATGTTAAATTCCTGGCATTTCAACCTAAACTAAAAGTACAGAGGAATCCTGATCTATGCATTAATATTGAGGCCAAAGTTGTGAGTAAGTGTTACAGAGAAGGCATGATATCATATAGATTGGCACTAAGAAAGGATACATTTAAAAATGCACATGGACCAAAGCCCACTGGCAGCATTGGCAGAGCTGAATAACACAGAAAGATAAACCGAAAGGATATAGGAAGACTGTTTCTAACAGTGTGCCTGTAGAGGTTTAGCAATAAAATACATGTTATTTTTAAAGAACCTTCATGTAGGTCTATGATAGGTGACATGTCCATACCATTCCAAACCCAGTTAACTTAAAATGTAAGGAATGATATGGGCGCCTTTAAGAAAATGGTAATTCTACATATGGCAAAAAAATTTGTTCTTTTCCTATAACTATTTTTTTAATGTTTATTTATTTTTGAGACCAAAAGAGAGAGAGAGAGAGAGGGCATGCATACACACACAAGAGCAGGGGAGGGGAAGCGGCAGAGAGAGGTGGAGACAGAGGATCTGAATCAGGCTCTGTGCTGACAGCAGAGAGCCCGATGCGGGGTCAAGGTCAAAGTGAGATCATGACCTCACCCAAAGTAGGACACCTAACCGACTTAACCATCACCATCGTGAACTTCTCCTGGACTTTTGGATGTCTAGTGACTAATGCTATAAGACGTACTTCTTGAGTATACTTATGACTCAGGTTTTTGGATGTGGAAAAGATTCATCTTTAGAGAGAGGAAAGAATGAAGCTAACTTAGAAAGAAAGTAAAATCATGGACAAAAACTGAAGAAGGATCCTGAAGCTGTTCAAGAACTTGTATTCTAGTCATTTCCAAGGCCTTATATGCCTTGGGAGCTTTTACAAGGCCAGAGAAGCAATGAAAAAAGGGAAGACTATTCATTTAGAATGTATCTTAGAAGGAAAATACTTTTACATAAAATTATAAAAATGTTTTTAGTGAAAAAAATGTTAGCAGAGCCGAAATCAACCTAAGTTCTTTTTTTAAAAAAAAAAAAGCTCTCTGATACAAAAATGCATGAATTTTTTTCATGTTCAATCTATATATATATATTAGATTATTACTGACTGCCTCTACTTGCAAAAATGTTTCTCTAGTAAATGCACTTCCTAATGAGATTAATTTGTCAGTGAAAAACATGACAATATATCCTGTGCATGCAGATGTCTTTGTATATACGTGTGTATATATTATATATACATATGTATGTACATAAGAGTGCATATATGTATGATTTGATAATTATGCAGAAATTACTATTTTGGATTGATGACAAGCTCTTCCAACAAGCTAAGGTTTCTATAGGATGAAGGAAAAATGGTTTTTGAATGTGGAAGTTGTGTTGGAGTAGGTACCTGTAATACCTATAGGCCTTGAGTTACATGGCAGCCCAAAGAGAATGATCTTCACATATGACAGATGCACTTTACAATTTAGGAAGTTTTTCTGTGCGCAAACTCATTTGACTCCCTTAACATTGCTTGAAGGCTGTCCCATTTATAACTGTATCCAGTTACAAACATAACACAACAAACACTACAAGTTTAATGTTGTAAAAGAACCATTTTATTCTGCCCATACATTATGTGGGTCAGAAATTTGGAAAAAGCACAATAGGGAATACTTGTTTCTTTCCCATAATATTTGGAAACAGCTGGGCAATTTGGAGGTTTAGGGTGAAGTGATGGCAGGGGCTATTATTATGTGAGTCTCATTCATCTGGGCTGGCAGGACTTGAAAACTAAGGCTGCCAACAGAAAAAAAAAAAAAACATCTATACACAGCCCCCCTCATGACTTGGCATCCTTGGAGCATGAAAGCCCCAGGATAATTGGACTTTTTACATGCATGCCCAAGGGTTCACGAGCTAGTGTCCTAGTGAAAAAGGCAGACGGAGCATTGCCTTTCACGTTTGAGCCTTAGAAGTCCAGCAGAATTACTTCCAACTCATACTGTTCATTAAAAATGAGTCGCAAACCCACCCAGATTAAATAGGAGGGGGATTAGAGTCCACATATTGAAAAGGGAGTGGCAGTGTTCTAGATGGGCATGTGGCATATGGGATATTGTTGCAGCATCTTTTGCAAATACAATTTGCCACAGAAGCTAAGGTTCAAAGAGATTGAATAACTTACTGAAGTTGAAGGATAATTGGTAAAACCAACAAACACTAGGTGTTTGGAAGACAACATTTGGAATCTACAAATCATTGTTGAAAGTCTGCAGCAAAATAAGTAAGATGTAATTGTATCACAACCACAAAACAGGAGGGTGGGCATCAATATAGTAACAATATTTGAAAGCGACAAAATTTAAAACATTATCTCTGATATCTATTTTTTTCTTGAGGACCCTCCTCTGTCTCCTCTCTACATTAAATTCCTGTATCCTGGTTGTTCCAAGCTCTATTCAACATTCAGAAAATATTGTAATCTAATGTAATGTTAGAGTAGATTCCCCATTGCCAAACTCATAAAATGAGATTTGTGTTGTGCAATTTAATGATATCTGGTGGGACTGCTTCACAGCAGACATACATTTTTCCCTGAGGGTTTTCATCATTGCCGAGTCAGTTTTTGTCTGGTGTGCTGCTTATTTCTTGGCATGCCGGATCTCGGAGGTTTTCCCCGGCAGCAGCTGAGTGTCATCAATGAGGATATACATCTTAAACAAGAGCTCTCTCCCATGATGGTATTCAAGATCCTGAGGGCAAAATGAGCCTTCACTTAGGTGCAATTCAATGAGGACAGCAAGGATTTTCCAGTTCAGTAGCTGAAGCAGCAGACTTGCTGTTCCCAGAACAGCAGCTGGCATCAATGGGGGAACCATGGCATGATGTTTCTCACGTGAATCAGTGATATGGGTAGCAGTGCCCTGGCATCAGAGGAAGGGAAGAGCTCAGTGGCAAAAGGCTATATCATGGCTCTCCAACTTACAGAAGCAAATGTTTCATGCCTTCCTTATAAAATCAGCGTCCATTAAATTGTATGTCATTAAGCCCATATTCAGGTTACTTCTGCCTTCATAAACAGAGGACCTATAGTTTTCCTAACATCAGTAGATGCCTAACAAAGTATCGTAATGAAAATTGTCCAAATGCCTGTCTTTATGTTCTTTTGGATGACTTCTTCCTATGGTCCTTTTGCCCCATTCTAGAATTAACCAGCCCCATCTGTTTTGCCCAGGACACAGCTATTCTTATCAGGCAGCCAGGGTTTTCTCAGCTTCAATACATACTGCTATTCGACCTAGACTGAGGTATGATAGCTTTCACAAGGATAAAAACTAAAAGGCTTGCAAAGAGCTTAACTTTTCACAAAATTCAGATGCATTGAGACATGGTAGATAAATCACATATTTGGGAACCAGTGTGCACTTTGTAGCTGTCTCATTTTGCTGAATTCCTTAGTCTTGCTGAATTTTAGTTTCTCCTCTTAAAATCAGTTTTAAATGTACCACATAGAATTTGCTATAAACCTTAATTTAGGAAAATATTTAAAATGAATATAACATGGTCTCAAAACTTAAGTTATGGTATTTAATAGTAAGTTTGTTAAAAGTGGCAATTCCTTGTTCCCACTCCCAGTATGTCTGGGACAGGGCCCAGGAATCTTCATTTAACAAGCTACCTGTTCAACTCTAATCTTAGGATTACACCATAAATAGGACACATCACTCAATGGAAATAGAAATGAAGATCAACAACAATACCTTTAAAAAGTCTAGAAAAAACAAACATGAACACATATCCTTTCAAGAACTTTAAAAAGTAATGCAAGAGTAGTCACACAGGTATGAATGAGTGTGATTGCCACTGGACATGCTCATGCACCTTTTCTTTTTTTTCTTTTCTTTTCTTTTCTTTTCTTTTCTTTTCCTTTTCTTTTTCTTTTTTTTTTTTTTTGAGAGAGAGGTCAAAAGGGCATGAGGGCAGAGAGAGGGGCAGAGAGGGAATCCCATGAGGGACAGAGAGAGAGAGAGAGAGAGAGAGAAGCGGGGCTTACCTGAAGCAGGGCTTAAGCTCACCTGCTGCGGGACTCGAACTCACAAATCCTGAGACCATGACCTGAGCCAAAGTCAGTTGCTTAACTGACTGAGCCACCCAGGCACCCCTCGTGCCATTCCTTATGATTGCAAAGAGAGGCTTTACAAAAAAGCAAAATTTATAAACTGTCTTTCCAGAAGTAGACCTGAGACTCAACTCAGGTCAATATAGCTTCATCCTGAGCATCAAGTATCCCACTACACTTTGTGTTCCATCAGATTGTGGTTTCTTTGCTGACCGAATTTTGCAAATCTCCATCCTGTGGTATCAGCTGTTGATGAAAAAGTCAGACTCCCTTCAGGCAGTGACATCAGTGCCCCTGGCACTCTGCTCCCTTCCACACTCACAGACAGACATTTGCTCAGCTGTCAGCCGGCAGTAGGGCTTATGTCCATAGTTACCGTAGTTCATTTCTTGGATAGTTTAAGGTGTCCAGCTCTCTTGTCTCCCCCAGCTAGCTCAAGCAAACTTATGATGAACTCTCATAGTCTTTGATTTCTGATGCGTAATGGTGCAAGGAGATTCTAGTCACTGGGGGAAGAGAAAAAGAAACATTAAGTGGTAGATCCAGTCAGAACTTGTTTATTCATCAAGATTTGCTAAATGCAAAGGGTGTGTAATCATCTGACACAGTCTAATAACCTGCCACATAGTGTGCTCTTTACCGTATTTTGTAAATTTTTACTACAGCCTCATGAGATTGCTATGTTCATACTGGTTTTATAGATGAAGAACCTGGAGCTTAGCATGCATGAGGAAACATTTTTGAGGTTATTGATGTGTTCATTATCTGAACTGTGATAATGGCTTCATGGATATACACAAGTGCCAGAACTTAAAAACACACAGTTTATTGTATGTCAATTATTCGTCATTAAATCTGTAAGAATCAGATGGAATGTTACATAACATGTCCGAGGTAGCACAAACAGAAAACAGTACTATCTTCTCCCCTCTGAAGCATGTTCTTACTCAGCCAGCCTTGTGGCAGAGTCCCCTGAGAAGTCACTACCTATCTAGAATGGAAGGAGATAGAATGAAAGAAGATAATAAGAATTTGGGTTGTTCTTAGAATATTAGCATCTCCTCCTGATATGCACATTAACCTAAAGAGAAAATGAAGCCCAAAGTGTGGTATTTTGATTCCAAGTTGCCGGGGTTGATCTGCTGTGTCACTGCGTCTGTGGGGCAGAGATGCTGACAGCATTGATGGGTTCGTGCCCCTACCCCGTGAGATCTCTGAATCTCCAAGAGAAAATTCTCTGCCCCAGCCATAGGTGACACGTCTAGCATGGAGGCAGCTGTTAGGCAAAGGACATTGGGGTGACTGTCAGACTTGGAAAAATAGTGCCTACTCAAAACCACTGAGCTGTAACCTGTGTTAGGGCTCCGGTTGTGAATGTCTTCCAGTCCTGTCCCCTCAGCACGTGGGGCATATAGTAGGTGCTCCCTGAGGATCTTCAGAATAAATGATTGAATGGCTTGTCAATTCTAAAAATCACATCCAGGTCACTCTCTTATCACTATATTTAGATTCCAGAGTTACAACACTATAGATATGGCACAATATTTAATTTAGAAAAAGGTAGAGATGAGTATCTAAAATAAATTATGGAAATGATCTAAAGATTTCAATTATCTGTGCTTCCTCTACGAGCTAAAATTATATCATTTACATAATAATCAATTTTTCTCTGTAGCTTCATTTAACAGTAAACCTGCGGTTCTTATTAGGGGCAGCTTTATCTGCATTAGCAGACAAAATAACATCTCATTAAGCTTTCAGTTTGTTCTGCTTGTTTTCCCACAAAACTCAATTCATCATAAGTTCTCCAAAGAAATGTTATTCTCACTTTATTAAATATTCATAAATAGCTATATTTCCATATTTATTGAAGGATAATGGAAGTTTTAGACCAGCTAGCTATATTATAGGACACAAATCAAGTAAATTATGAGGTGTGCCAATATAATTTCAAAAATTGTAAGAACATTTTATTTTCTACTATCCCACTTAAAACTGTTAGTTTAAATTAAAAGAATCATTTTCTTCTTAAACGATGGAGACTTACAGAAATTTAAATGCTATTTATTTTCAGCAAAAGGCCCACCTGTTTTTCCTTGTCACTTCTCCAGGTCACACCATGTTTGTTTGATAGATAATATCAATTCCCTGGGTTTGGAGATTTGAAGCTGTTAACTTTCAAACCCCCTCCCTTAGCAGACAAGTTCAATCAGTATAAAGAGCACAATGAGGCATGGAATTGTTATGTTGCATTATGCAGTGATATGATTTATTCCTTGAAACACCTAAAAAGGAAGAAATCCATTTCTGAGGCACAAGAACATGTATTCTGCTTTGTAGGCTAAGATTAATTTAGCATGACCAACAAGGTTTCAAAGTACCCCTGGGAAAGTATTCCTGTTGAGATGGCTCGGGTGTAAAGCATATGATGTTACATGGGAGTAGCAGATACTATGGAAGCAGAGCGGGGACAGGGATCCAGAATTTCATGGTAAGGAACCCATTGTTATGAGATTATGGAGCCCCTTTTCTTTTCTGTCTGTGTCAGGGAGATGCTGCCATTCGGTGGCTTCTTTTGCTTCAGAAATGTACTTACAGTGGACTTTGAACTTGTGATTGTTAAAAAAAAAAAAAAAGAAAAGAAAAAAGACCAGCTAATTGGATTGTAAAAATCCATCAAATTGCTTCTATAGTTCTCTGGAAGAAAGGCTTAAACTCTCTTTTCTTTATTTGTTGTCTCTGTTGAATAATAACGATATTAGGCTTCTTTGTTTTTTTTTTTTTTCTTTTGCTATTTCCCTGCAGTGAGATTCTTTCCAACTTAATCCTCTAATCTGTAATTAGCAGTGGATAACAACATCTTGATTCTCTCTCACACACTTTTTTAGGTACACAAAATGATGTGATTAGCAATATGCCTTTAGTAATGTGTTTGGAAAAATGTGGAATGTGGAGGAATTGGGTTCATTGTCCAGCCTGGCTTCCTTATACTAATTCCTCCTACCCGTTTTTCCCCTAATATTCTTGTTTTATTAAGTTTTATCTTAATTCCGGTATAGGTAACATAGAGTGTTGTATTAGTTTCAGGTGTACAATATAGTGATTCAACACTTCCATACAGCACCCAGTGCTCATCGGGACAAGTGCATCCTAACTCCCCATCACCTATATCACCCATACCCTCACCCATCCCCTCTCTGGTAACCATCCATTTGTTCTCTATAGTTAAGAGTGCTTCTTGGTTTCTCTCTCTCTCTCTCTCTCTCTCTCTCTCTCTCTCTCCCTTTCCCTCTCTTCCTCTCCCCCTCTCTCTCCGTTTTTTGTTTCCATTGCTCATTTGTTTTGTTTCTTAAATTTCACATATGAGTGAGATAATATGGCATTTGTCTTTCTCTGACTTATTTCGATTACCATTATACTCACTCTCTAGCTCTATCTTTGTCATTGCAAATGGCAATATTTCATTTTACTAATCATCCTACCTCTTACCAATGGAGGAGATTAAGGCAAAGATAATGTGTATGGTGCAATGCAGTTTTAGGTCTTAGGGGGACCATATTTGCATAGATGAAGGCTCGAAATGAGAAGGAAGGAGGGAAGGGAAAGGCACGAGGAGAACCCACTTCAAAAGCACTGACGATGAAGTCTGGGGCTCTGAGTGTGTTTAATGCAGTATCCTGTGTATTGGAGTCACCAAGAGAGCGATGAAGGATGTGCACCAGGAAGTAGATTTACACAGCATGTGATGCTGATTAGAGAATAAGCTGGAATTAATTACAGCTGAGGATGACAGGTTGACAGCCACAATTGAGAATGTGCAAATGCACAGGCAGCACACCAGGGCAGCTCTCCACACACAGGTCGTGGTGCAGAGACTCGGGGGACTCGGCCCAGCTCACGCCTTTCGGCACGTCTCGAAGCCTAATCTTGGAAGCAAACAAGTTGCCACAGTTCATCTTTCTGTCTGGAGTTACTTCCGCCACATTAAAAGTCATTCACACTTGATCGGGGCCGCGGTGAAGCCGGCATGCCAGCCTCTCGCTAGACGGCTGCTTCCATTCCTCACGCGCTGATTTCAGTTGGCAGGTCCCACAAGCAAGCGGATTAAAGGCCCGCCTGCGGAATTCAGGAGGGAGCCTTCCGGGTTCACCCCTTCACCTCTCAACACCCAGGCAAATCACGCCCGTCCAGACTGAGGGGCTCCACGTCAACCAGCTTCAGCCTCTGTGTCTGCAGCGTCGTGCAAGAGTCCTGGGGAATTCTGGAGTTCTGGTGAATGAGCCCCATTTACGGCCTCAGAGTATATAAAGGGAGGGATTGGCATCCTGCCCCCGGGAGAAGTTGCACAAGACATCAGGTCACCTGCTCTAGGGTCCTTAATTCACCTGACTGCCCCAGAGTGGGGGCTCGTCCGCCAACTCGAGTCCTCTCTTTTGCCCTCACCCATTTAATCGTTTGGTTCGCACTCGGCTTAGGAATTCATAGTATCATTGTTAAAAGTCTAAGATGGGAGTTTTTGAGATTCTAAACTTTTTTATTTGGCTTTCCCTCCCTGGTGAAAAAAAACAGTCCATTAAAATAAGAATCACACCAAGTATGAAAATATTAATTATAAGATATATGTGAGATGTAATATATGCATATGTGTCTTATAATATAAGGTATATAAGATATGCATACATGTAAGGTATATACCATAAGATATAGAAATGTGATAGAGATACAGTTGATATATGTGATGTATTTAGTATAAATACATTTATGTAAGTAAATACATGGGGGAATCACAATTATGAAAATATTAATTTAATATATCAATTTAATTAAAAATTATTGCATCATAATATATTATATTATTATATTAAATAATTTATATTTAATAATATATTCTATTTAATAATTTATTATATTTAACAATTTATTTACATTATATCATAGTTAATAATAGTTAATTATATATAATATAATATATGACATTAAATTATAATTATTACATTTAATATATTATTATATTTAATAAAATGTTATATTTAATAAAATATTATATTTAACATATTAATTTAGTATTTAATATACTAAATTAGTCTGTTAAAATAATCACATTGAGTATGAAAATATTAATTATATATGAGACATATGTATGTGTATTTTATAAGTTATATAATATATACATATATGGAAGGTATATAAGATATAAAATACATATTTATAAGATGTATACATGCATATTGATGCTATATTTAGTATATATCCTTGTATGTAAATACTTGTTTGTAAATACACACACACCTTTGCTAGGTGTATTGAATAAAAATAAAGCACAGAATGAAGACTATCTCTTTTTGTTACAGGAGTTTAAAAATTTATCTGAAAATGTACATAAACACTAAAATTGAGAATTATGCGATAGGGCAGTGTGGGTGATGACAGTAATTATTATTACAATAGTGCATAATTTTGTTTATAAATTGCCTTTGCTTACTCATATACCTATGGAAATATTACTAACAGACTACCCCTTTCTTTTTCTTTTGTTTTTCTTTTTTTTATTTTAGAGAGAGAGAAAGGAGGGGAGAGAGGCAGAGGGAGAGAGAGAATCTTAAGGAGTCTCCACGTTCAGCCTGGAGCCCGATGTGGTGCTTGATTCCATGACCCTGGAATCGTGACCTGAGCAGATATCAAGAGTTGGAAGCTCAACTGACTGAGCCACCCAGGCACCCCTACCCCTTTCTTAAGAAGTGCAACGACCATGAATATTTTGTGAGTGATTTTTAATTTTACTTAACAAGAATAAAAAGCAAATCAAAATAAAAGCATCCTTTTGTCCCTTGCAAACTGGTGTAAAACCTTTTCAGTGCACCCATCATTTTAGTAAACAGGGCTCTCTGCTCTTTTATAGTGGTCCTAACTACTAGGACAAGTTTCAGTCTTTATTTTTAAATGTCACAACATATAAAAGACCATACAAAGTAAAGGTCTTACATCCATCTAGGATGATTTATTGTGTAGATTCCCATAAAATCCTACAAGAAGATAGTGATAATGAAGAGAGAGAGGAAGCATTCCTCAATGTATTAGTTACATTCTAAGGAAAGCCAGAAAGCAAAATGATTGGGGGCCCAGGCTTAGAAGGATGGAGTCCTTGAGGGACCAGGTCATCAAGAGTGTCTTACTACTTGGGTTACTCTGAGATTGTGTAGTCAGGTGAGGGGATAATTTTTCATTAATTATTATCCTGATTTGTGGTGCACCCATGCAAGGAAGCATAAATGGAGCCATTGGGTTTAAATTTTTTTTCCTTACATTTTATTATGAAAATGTCAAACACACAGAAAAATTAAAAGAAGTGGATGGTGAGCTCCAATATACCCACCACCTAGATTCTACAATTGATGTTTTGTTATATGTGCTTTATCACAGATCTCTCCATCTAGCAATTCATCCATCCTTTACTTTAATTGGAAATTTATTTTTTATTTTTTATTGAAGTGTACCTGACACACATTAGTTTCAGTTGTACAACATAGTGATTCAACAATTGTATACATTGCTCAGTACTCACCACAGTAAGTGTAATTACCATCTGTCACCATGCAAAGTCATTAGAGTATTACTGACTTTATTCTCTATGCTGTGCTTTTCATTCCTGTGACTTATTTATTTTATAACTGGAAGTTTGTACCTCTTAATTCCCTTTGCCTGTTTCACGTATCCCCCACCCCCCTATGAAAGATATTCTTACAACTGTTGTGTGCCTCATCCACAGATACAGAGTCACAAAGGAAAAGATGGTATTATTAGAGAAGGGCTGAAAAAAGTGAAAATTAAAGTCAAGGCACCTGGGTGGCTCAGTTGGTTAGGCATCTGACTTCAGCTCAGGTAATGATCTCGTTTGTGAGTTCGAGCCCCACATCGGGCTGTGTGCTGACAGCTCAGAACCTGGAGTCTGCTTCAGATTCTCTGTCTTCTGCCCCTCCCATGCTCATATTCTGTCTCTCTCAATAATAAGTAAACGTTAAATTATTTTTAAAGTGAAAATTCAAGAGATTGATCCTTCTAAATATATGTATTGTGCACAACATGTTGAGGGAGCCATCTTTTTTTTCTAAACAAAAAGTTATTTGTAAGAACCATCAAACTTATAAAACCAGTGTCACCAAGATTTTTTTTTCCCAAAAGAAAACCTACTTTTCACTTTACTATGGGGGGAAAAATTACCAAGGACAAGGGAAGGGAGTAAAATGACTATGCATAACTTGAAAGGGCATTGAGGGAGAGAAAGACAGAAATGACACAGTCCTGACTCAACTCATTATGAGAAAGGCAAAGGAGCAGAAGGTAGGTTGTGGGCACAGCTGTGGTCATGTGTCCCGGAATAACCTAATCTACCTTAAAGAATGAACAAGTGTGGGGCACTTGGGTGGCTCAATTGGTTAAGCCTCTGACTTCAGCTCAGGCCATGATCTTGCGGTTCATGGGTTGGAGCCCCGCATCGGGCTCTGTGGTGACAGCTCAGAGCCTGGAGCCTACTTTGGATTCTGTGTCCTCCTCTCTCTCTGCCCCTCCCCTGCTCTCTCTCTCTCTCTCTCAAAAATAAATAAACATTAAAAAAATAAAAAAAATAATGGACAAGTGGTTGGTCATAAGTAACCATTAGAAGGACAAATTGTGGAGGGAGTTTATATTACAGAAAAATGGACAAGTCTTATTCCTGTATTATTTCAGGTGACCAATTTATTATTTGTTATTTAATGAAGATTAGCAGGGAATATTAATCATGTTGACCCCCAAAATCATGCTATGATAAATTTGAACATAATATATATTTTGCCAGCTTATTTGAACATAATATATATTTTGCCAGCTTATATTTTGAAAGCTTATTTGCTTTCACAATAAAGATGTGAAATCTTTATTTTATTGTGATAAAATATACACCACGTAAAATGTACCCTTTTAACCATTTTTTAGTACACGTTTATTTTAGTAGCAGTGTTAGAGGAAGTCATCAAGAACATGTGACCACTGCCTGACCCACAATCTGGACCCAGGCAATGAGAGGCTCCTCAGCCCCTCCCCTGTCCTTGGAATGCCCATCCTGCCCACCATTCCGACACTAGTTGCTGTTTCAAGGACATAGCCTTCAAATAGTAAGGTGTTATTGAGACCATCTGGACTGTGTACGTGATTCAACCCTCTTAAGACCTCTACATAAAGTTTAAGATTCTGGCAGGTGTGGAGATCTACTCATTTTGTGGTGCCCCAAATAAACCTTATATGTTAGCTACCTTGCTAATTAAATCTCTTCCACCAACCAATCTAGAGAGGTCTGCCTTTACCTTCTGGCTCTCCTTGGCCTCTGTGTCCTTCTGGCTGGGTTCTGAACCGGCAAGCATTAAGTACATTCACATTATTATGTAAGCATAACCATGTCTTTCTAGGGCTTTTCCATCTTCCCAAACTGAAACTCTCTACCAGGTAAGTAATAATTCTCCATTTCTCCCTCCTGTGAGCAACTACCACTTTAATTTCTATTTCTGTGAATTTGACTACTCTAGGTACTTCATATAAGTAGAATCATACAATATTTGTCTTTTTGTGTCTGTCTCAGTTTATTTAGGATAATGTATTATAGGCTCATCCATAGTGTAGCATGTGTAAGAGTTTCCTTCTTTTCAAGGATGAATACCATTCCATTGTATATATAAACTGCATTTTGTTTATCCATTCATCCATCAATAGACATTTGGATTGTTTCCACCTTTTGGCTATTGTGAATAATGCTGCTATGAACACTCTTTCACTATTTTAAATTTTAAACACAAATTAAAATTTTGATTGGCCAGGTAAAATTGTAGGATTAATGTAATTTAAGTTTTATTTTTGCTTGATTAATCACTTATAGCATTATGCAATTTCAATCTACCCTTTAAATATGAACACTACTGAGGACATCAGGCACTTTCTCCAAGAACACATGTAGCTGAGTACTATGTGTTAGGATTTCTTGTGTAATGGCTTTTCCAAATTAACTTGCAGTGTTTATATAGGATAAATAATTTAAAAATGTACTTATTTTAAGATTGCATCTATAGCATTAAAACTCAACAATGACCACAGACGACTTTAGGACTTACATCAACCAAGAGAAGATTTCTTAGGATAGCAGTATTTTATCCTAGGTAATATTTATAATTATCTATAATATATAATACAAAGACAACTGACTTTTAGTTAATTTTGCTATTGTTTGTAAAATCTCCACAGGTGATGTATCCTCTTAGTGCTGATGCTTGGAGTAGACAGATTTCTCCCACAGCTGGCCCTTAGTAAGTCTCCAGGATACGAAATGGCATTTGGTTTTATCAGTTATTCATGGTGGTCCCTGACCATGGAAGCTGTCATACTTCTCCAACTTTTACTCTCAAAACTAAAACTGTTTTACAAATGATATGCTTGTATTTTGGAGGGCTATGCCCCCATATTTGAAAACTGTATAAAACCAAAATTTATAATATATTTTTCTTCATTTGGTAAGAAATCACATAATCAACTTGACTTAAATATATTCTATACTGAAAATCTCTGAGTAGAAAAGGTGGAAGAAACAATTAATTCCTTTGTTCAGCTTGCGTTTTTCCCATTGGACAGTTTGTAAACAACTCGAGCTAGTTTATGGTGTATGTTCTGTATTGGAATATTCTGTCTCTGTCCTTACTGTCTCCTCACCCACCCTTGAATGTGGACAGATAAAAGGAAGAATGGCCTCGTTGGAAAGTGACCTTTCTACATATCTAGTATGTTCCCCTAACTCCTGCCAACTTATTTGTTTTCACACCAAGAACTGATGTGATTAATTGACTAGCTGTTAACTAGATACTAAACAGAATTTCCTTTTCATAGAGGAATCTGTTTGATTAAGCTAGTATTGTTTCATTAGAGGAATGCCCCTATAATTTTTGGACCCTTGCCCAGGACTGTGTTTGATGTAGGTCACTCTTTCTACTTTACTAGTGACCTCCTCTTTTTATCTTTTAAAAAATGTTCCAATATTCATTGAGATTGATGAAATGTTGAGCATCACAAAATTGTTGAAAGATAAAATTATATGTAAATTATTTTTCATTCTGCCACTTTGAAAAAGGATGATATATATATATATAGAAATAGACATATTACAAAATGCGATCCTCTTAGAAATTCAATAAACTTTAGTAAAATTAAATATAAATTAAGACAGAGACCTATTACCCACAGAATGACTGAAAATTGCAATTTAAGGTGAGGTAAGCGATGAGATGATGAGGTACTCAGTGCAGGAGTAAATTAAATGGAGAACAAAAGGAATAACCAGGTCAGCAAAAGTAAGACATAAATTTTAGATGTTCCAAAAAACTTCTTTTTTTTTTAAAATAAGCATGTATTTTTGTTCATTTTCTCATTTGGTGTTGTTCAAACCCAGAACAACACATGAGGTATATATTTCTGGCATCAAAGGATGTTTCAAAAGGAGCTTGCCAACAGTTTTACTGGAATAAGCTTTTCCCAGGAAAACCTATCAGGCAAAAGCGTCAGGATTCATGTAGCTTAACTTTCTTGCATTCCAATAAACATAATTAAGTTATTTCTTCCTTTGAAAGAATGAAAACAATTGATACTCCTATTTCACTGTGTTCATGATACCTCAAATTATTGTACACTCTCAGATTTGCATGCTTAGCTAGAAAGCATGGTTAAGGGAAGTCACTTAGAAATTAACAGCACAAGGCACTTTGTGAATATTGTGTTGCTTTAAGAAAGAAAAAAAATATAATCGATTAAAATCATTTTAGCAAATCCTAGGGAATTGGTAGTGATAGCAGTACATTTTAGTTTTGATGATGTAATATTTTCCCTAAACTTCTGAATTTTAATCCAAGCACTTAGTATACCACACACTAACAGATATACCTAACAATGGGCTTCTGTGGAGGAGAAAGCAGAAGTTCATCCTTGGGTGCTAGATTACTATGATATTCCAGTGGTTGATTTGATACATAAATACTACTAAATGACAAGTGTTGAAAAATGAGTAATAAGCTTGTCAACTACTGCATTACCCAGCTAATTAGCACTAGATATTGCAGCCAACCACCCAAAATCTCAGTAGCTTAACCAAACTGAAGATTTATTTTAAGCTCAATTTGTAGGCTGATGGTAATATTCAAGGAAGAGGACCGTGACAGTTTCCATCTTATAATGCCAGTGCCTCCTGGAGCTCCTCACCATATTCTGGTGCATCTAGTGCGTCCAGCTAGACAAAGAATGAGATTTTTCTAATAACTGAGCTTGGATGTGGAGCACACCACTTCTGCCCACCTATTATTGCCCAGAACGTGATTCTGACTATAACCTAAGTGCAAAGGAGGCTGGGAAATGTAGTTTCCCAGTGTGCCCGGGAAAAGAAAATGGGGCAGTAAGCATATACCCATTCTCCCAAATAGTACTGTATAAAAGAGATTTCTGGGGGGTGCCTAGCTGGCTCAGTTGATAGAGCATTTGACTCAATCTTAGGGTCATAAGTTCGAGCACCACATTGAGTGTGGAGCCTACAATGTGACACATGAACACAGGGGAAGGGAAGGAAAAATATGATAAAAACAGAGAGGGAGGCAAGCCATATGAGACTCTTAAAGGTAGAGAACAAACTGAAGGTTGCTGGACGGGAGGTGGGTGGGAGGATGCACTAAATGTGTGATGAGCACTGGGTAATATATGTAAGTGATAAATCAGTAGGTTCTATTCCTGAAACCAATACTACACTGTATGTTAACTAATTTGAATTTAAATTAAAAAAAATTAAAAGAGATTTCTGAATAAGGATGAATACATCAGAAAGACCTGTAGAAATGTTTGTATGGGTTTTTGCAGTTCACCCTATATATATGTGTGTGTGTGTGTGTATATATATATATATATATATGTATATATATATATATATACACACATATGTATACATATATGCGTGTATATATATTCTATGTCAATTAATAGAATATTTCTTCTTTTTTTTCACAACAACCATATTGTGTGACAGGCAAGGGGTATATTATTTCATTTGTTTCACAAATTAAGAAACCAAGATTCATGGGGGGGGAAAGCAACTGTTACCATCATATACTTGGCAGAGCCATGAAAAATAGAGGTTAGATAGATCCTTTGATTCCTGTCTTTCTCAGACACTACAGAGTCCTCCACAGAATTACCAGCTCACTCTCTGATTACCTAAAAACAACTCTGGAAAAGGATCTGTAGAGTGCCTGTATTTACAGGACAATTTAAGACTGTTTTCTTACCGTTTTCTCTTTCTATTCAAAGTGACCAGCCAGTTTTATGAAGTGCATGGCCAGGTTTCTAGGTTGAGTTCCAAGTAAATCTCTATGGCTTGGTTCTGCTCTGAGAAGAGAATTATCTGTCCTAGATACAGAGCTGATGCTCCAGTGGGATAGGTGGACCAGGTACAGCCCCTGACTTTATCTGTTCTGTTGAATTTGCTCAGATGAGGGCTAATCCAGGGTCCTTTTGATTTAAAATTATAGGGGCTTTTGGGTATCTGGGCATATTGATACTGTCAAACCAGCCATAGACTTGGAGTTAATTTGGGTCAAAGTGCCATCCTTTAACTGCTCTGTGACTTAAGTCAACTCACTTAGAGCCTGTAAGCTTGTTATTTCATCTGAAAACTGGCTGTCATGATGTCCTTCCTAAATAAGTTATAGATGTGATGAAAGGGTAAACCAGTTAGTGGATGTGGAAACATGTTGTATCCTGTTTTATCCTGTGACAGGAATATGTAGCTGGTTTATTGAGGAGGCTCAACGTATTGGAATTACACGCAGAAAAGAGGCTTTTGTTCTCTGCTCCTAAACACACTCTCTTGAATTCCCCTTTCTCCTCTTTAATGATATCTTGGGACATTCCCATCATTTGTGGTCATTATTGGTTATTAAGAAGACTAATCTAATATAAAACTATCAATCTCGTAACCTGTTACATTTTCCCCTAGCAGCCTCCCCTTCCAGATTCTAGCTCTTATAGTATGTTGGGGTGAGGTGGACAGTGGTAGATTGGGGCAGGAGGTTCCATGTCTAACTTGCCTACATTTGTAGGTCACTTTGTATTTTATTTCCTGATTTTCTTGCTGACTCCAGCTGGACCTCAGTGGCCTCTTTGTGGCCCTTTTTTGAGTTATGTGTTTGTTCGGGGGGTTATTGAAAGGGACCTCTAGGGCCTCCTCAATGCACAAATCTCTGGCACAAAGAGAGGTGCACAAATGCAAGATCTGGCCCAAATTCACCCCTCCCCCATCAATTCACCACCTATCAGCTCCCATTACCAGCAGTTTCTTCCAGCTGGAGCCCTCTCTTGCTATGGGTTTTTCTCTGAGGTACGCTATGTGAGCAAGATGGCAAAAGATTGACTACCATCCACAGTGTCCAGTGAGCCCAGTAGAGTCTCCTATAACTGCCCTGCATCTGATGGTGAGAGTGCAGGTGAACTTACAACTGTACATTCTCTTCACATCACAGCTCTCTGTCTTCAGTTCTCTTCTTTCCTAGCCATATGGCTCAGGGACAAAGCAGCAAATCCACTTCCTAAGCACATCTAACTTTCCCATCTCTCTTTCTTGCCATTCCACACTCATCATTTTTGTACTTCCTTTTAGTTGGGTGAGACACTACCTTCATAAGTAATTGTACAAAGTGACCATGACTAATTCCTTTGTGACATACTTTCAAGGAAAGGGATATAAGTGGAAAGTCAGATTCTTGAACACCGAGTTACTCCACAGAAGACAGGCTGGTAAATAGTTTATTTTTAACTTATTATTGGTCTTCAGGGATTGAGTTTCATATTTAACCCTACTGGTTTGGGAAACTATAACCTTGTATCAGTGATTTCAGTAGGGAATAGTATGTACCTCTGTGTGTGGGAACATGGGAGGTGTGGTTGATTTCTATCTCCAGTGGAGAGGTGTGGTCAAGCACACTAAGGAAAAGCAAAATACTTGGGAATGTTTATGTTTCCATCACTCTCCCTGAGGTGCACTGGCTTTGAAGGGTCTTGCCCATAGGCTCTTATAATCTCTTGGAGAAATCTGCCTTTAATCTGGTCCTTTTATCCTGTACCCAAGACTGGGCAAGAAATTAAGCATATTCTCAGTATTTGTCTGTTTTCCACTTCTTAAGGCTCCTGAAATGGATGCATTGATGAGTCCCATCCTCTGTGTGGCTCCATCACATTATGGGCTAGAACACACGTAAAAGCCACGATGACGAGGTTCCCTCAGGACAGGGCAGCTGCACATGCCCAGGACTTGGTGTGTCAGGGTGAGCCTGAGTATCCATGTTGATCTCTAGCGTGAAGTCTTTTACTCTTTCCCCTAGATGCCAACATTTCTCTTTGCTTATAACTGGGCACATGCTTAAGTCTCCTTTATGTTATTTCTCCTGGTAACCATGACTCATATCCCTTAACTCAATACCAACAGAAGGCTAGGAGAGCTTAATATGCTACTGCGCTCTTTCCATCCCTCCTTCCAGGTCTGTTTTTTGTACCCACCCTGACTGTTCTGAAGTACCAGAAAACTGCCATAAGCCAGATTTCCAGCTGGACATCCAGCCAGCCCATCATGGTTTACTACTAAGACTACTCAGATTTCTCCCCACTTTGCCATAGCCTGAAGTTATAATATTCCAGCCTATCCAAACAGGGCATAGCCTAGACAAAAAGAAGTGTTTGGATGAATGTTCAGATAAATTAGTCAAAAATAAATAAACAACAAATTAATACAGAGGTAATATTGAAGATATTACCCCATCCATCCTCCCCGACACTGAAAAAAATATTTCAGACCCTTGTCATCATTCCCCTGAGCAATCGCAATAGTTTCCTGATAAGTCTTCCTATGTGTGATACTGTCATCCTCAACATCTTCTCCATATGGTTACTAGATTATATATGCTAAAATACAAATAGGATATTGTTGCATTTGTACTTAAAACTTTTCACTTCCAGCCATCATTCATAAATCCCCTGTCTATAGCATAAGGAACCAACCCTAGAGTCTCACTTTCATTGACCCACAATGCCAGATTTCTACCTGAGTCTGATATCCTGACATATCTCCTTCTACACTAAATTATTCATATGTAATAGAATAGTCCTTTTTGTGCCTCTACAGTTTATCTCCTTCAGTTTCTTCTACATTTCCCACTTTGATAGTGGTTGAAATTTTACTTAAGGTCAATTTCAGCTTGCTTTTTGAAGACTTTGCTACTGATCTCAGACAATTTCTTCCTGTTTTGTATTTCCAGGGTCCTTTATTCATAGTATCATTATATCACTGATCACATCCCCATATTAATATGGGCCTCCATGTGCCTCCCCTATTGGGGAGCTCCTTTAAGACAGGCCCAGTATCTCCTTCATCTTTGTACTCTAGATTACAGACAATTTCTAACACATTGTAGTTGCTTCATAAATACTGGGGGCAATGAAGACACAAAATTATAAACAATCTCAAACCCAAAGATGAATCATCATTTGGAGATATTTCAGAAACCTATCTATAGCAAACCATAATTCATTACCCAGAGTGCAAATTAATAGTATTGTGGAATGTAATTTGAAAATATGCATCAAGAATCTTAAACCATTCTTATTCTTTGAGCCAGACAATTTACTTCTAGACATAGTTACCAAAAGGGAATTAGAGATGTTAAAAGAAAAAAAAAAAAAAACAGACACATTTTCAGTTGTAAGTGATAGATACCAAGCCAAAAAAAAAAACCCCAAAAACAAACAAACAAACAAACAAAAACTTTAAAAAGCAGAAATGAGCTGTTGTTAGAGTTGAAAGAATATGGAAGAATGTCACAACATGGAAAGAAGGGTTGCAGCACTAAGGACCCAAGATCAGACAGTAAGGAGCAGTCTCCATCTGTCTTTCCTCTCTGCTGGTTTCACTTAACTTCATTCTTGAGGTAGATTTCCTCTTGAGGGAGAAAATGTGGCCCCCAGCAGCTGAAGATTCCCATCTTCTCTGCTTTTGCAACTCCAGAGGTAAAAGAGCCTTTCCCCCTATTCTCTTAGCACCTGTAAAACCACAAAAAGTATTGGATTGACCTACTTAAATCATGAGAACACCTCTGGACTAATCACTGCTTCCAGGAGAGCTGGGTAGAATGTTGGTAAGCTAAGACAAGGATTCCAGAAGTTTAAAAACAAATGCATAAAAAATCATATATGTAATGTGAGTTAGAGGATTATGTTCAAGGAGATGCATCACATTATAATACTAAAAAATGGTATACAAATGAAAGCAAACAAAAAACAGATGCCCAGGTTAGTGGTAAGGTTGAATAAATTATTGTGTGCATACAGTGAAACATTATACAATCATCTCAAGATTTTTTCTAGAATGTTTTAAGGATATGAAAAGATGGTCATGCTACTATAGTAAAACCAAACAAAAAGATACAAAATATTTGCAGGAAATCCCCCAACAATAATTGAAGTTAACTTCAAAGTATGAAACTATTCAGGTTTTTTTATTTCTTCTTTATACTTTTCTGGATTTTCCAAATTTTCTATACCGATCATTAATTCTATAATTAAATAGCTTAAAATTACTGATAAGTATCAGGAAATAGAAACATGATAGTTAGTCTAGGGGCTGTAAGAATTTGTAGTCCTAGCAGAGAAACTCTATGGAACCACAGTATTATTTTCTCCTTTACCATCTTTTTTTGAGGTCTAGTGTAATTCTGGAAGCTTGGGAACACAGGACATACATGTTTGTGTTTCTTATAATCTGTTTTAGGAGAATGGGGATATTGCCTGAGGCTCTTCTAGAATTAATCTTTAACCTAAGTCATCCAAGAATTAATATTCTGCAGGCAACATGTTCAGAAGCAAAGCCACATTATCTTTGTTTACGGACAGTTTGACGTGAGGTAAAGTTTAAAATCCAAACATATTTCATAGCTAGTAACAGTACAGCCCTGGATCTCATTGTCATGTGGGAAACTTGTAAAACAATGAACATTTTAAAGAACATGCTCTCACTTATTAATGTTTTATTTATTTATTTTTTATCTTTTTAAGTTTGTTAATTTATTTTGAGAGAGACAGAGACAGCATGAGTGGGGGAAGGACAGAGAAAGAGGAGAGAGAGAGAGAGAGAGAGAGAGAGAGAGAATCCCAAGCAGGCTCTGTGCTGCCAGCACAGAGCCCTACACGGGGCATGAACCCATAAAGCCATGAGATTATGGCCTGAGTTGAAACCAAGAGTCAGACACTTAACTGACTGAACCACCCAGGTGCCCCTATTAATGTTTTCTATATTTTCTGTTGGTAGAGGTAATGTCAAACCTCATGGAATAACAGTGTTAAGGTCGAAGATGTGAGAGCAGGTCAAAAGAATCTAGTTACTCTTCTGGCAAATCCAAGGCATAACTAAAAGCCTTCAGAAAGGAGGGGTGATCACTAGATAACATTAAAGAGACCTGCATCTTACTCTTGATGATATGGGTAAAGGATGATCATAAAATATGGCAAAAGATCTGTAAACGGGCTATATTCACCCTCTTGCATGAATGAACCAAAAGCACTGGCCAAAATATATGAAACAAGTTTCTTTAGGTATTGAACATCAGCCAATGAGGGACTGTGATCCCTAAGATTTAGAATACAAATGGGTTAACCTGACCGTTGGTAAAATGGGCAGGCCAAAGGCTGATCCTTTTAAAAAGCAGCACCAGATTTCAGAGTTTGGAATATGGGAAAGGTCATGTGCTCTCAGAAATGATGGAGGCACATAGACAAGTAGTATTGAGAAGCAGATGGTGATTCTTTAGTTTGGGTTTTTCTCTTATTTTGGTTTTTCCTGCTTGTTTTGTTTCTGTGCTCTTCTGGGCACATTCTTCAAGTTTAGGGATTAGGTGAAGAGGCCCTGAAAGCAATGCAGTTTGTATTCAAAGATCAGTAAATACAGGACAAGGAAAGATGATTTTGAAAAACGATGCATAGACTGCTGACAGCTGTACTTTTTAAGGGATGTGAGTTCTGCAAGAAAGCTCAAACCAAAGCAGTTGGACGGTAAGACAGGCCTGTTTTCACTAGAGAGTTGTCAAGTTCTATTTCATTCTGTCTTCTGACAGATCTTTATAACTCAAACTATAGCTATTTATTTACAATTGTCCGCTAAGTTCAGGTAGTAAATAATCTCTGCTTAAATTCCAGTATGCCTTCAATTTTCTAAATAATAGAAGTGAAAAACATGTGTAAGAAAAAATTCTCAACCATCAGTAATGACCTAAGTAAGAAGAAATTTAATAAGCTATTAAAATTATTTAAATGTTTATAAAAAATAAGAAAACTTCTTTAGTTTCACATAAATATATAAGCATCCCTTTCTACTAAATGTGCTCTTGTCTTTATGGCTTTCATTTGCTCATTTATAGCTGGGATTTCTGCCAAGCTTCTAGTGAAAAAAGATGTGTTTATGACTAAGACTGAATTTCACAGCTTTAAAAAACTTCAACTAGATACTTAAACTTCTATCTGAAACTAGATACCTGAGAAATATCTTTCTATTGAACTTGACAAGTGAAGATCTACTTTCTAATCTTTTAGTGTGTGCAGGGTGGGTGGATGGAGAGACAGAGCTCAAGCTTGACAGCCTTGAACTCTGCACGTGACAAAGGCCAGCCTTGAGCCTTGCTGTAACTACACTGGCTGGCTGGCCAGTACTGTCACGATGGAATGCCAAAGGCTTTCATGCTGAAGAATTTAGAATTTAAAGGTGATTTAAGAGAACAAACCTCTGCAGAGAGTAGCACAGAGAGTGCTAGGAATTTGAAGGACCTTTTTACCCTTTTAATTTTTCCACAGCCTTCCTGAGACAGCAATGTGAAAAGAAAGCAGGAAAGGGACATTACTCTGTTGGCCACAGGCTTTGGCATGCATGCTAAGGCAAGGACGTAAATGCTCTTCTCTGAAGAGGACTGTGATAAGTCATCCACTCAGGGATATATCTGTCCTATATTTTGACCCAACAAAGAAAAACAAATGGTGGTTCTCTAAAAAGAAAGTAAGAAGGTGTGACTTCACTTTAAATGATGAAAGCACTTGAGTGGTTTATTCTGAGTTCTGCTCTTCCTTAGCAAATGGTCTATAGATGACCTCTTAGTATAAAAAACAAGAGGCTCCAGTTTTAATTATGAAGAAAAATCAGTACCCCTGGTATAGTTTATAAGTGAGGCAAATATTATTTGGGAATATGAGGCTGTACAAAAAGGAAAATTAAAGTAGGGGCATGGTAATAGTAATAGTAATTGTAATCGTGTCCTCAGAGAAAGCTCAGATTTATAGTATTTGTTGAAAACATATGGTATATATCTATATCTATCTTTAGATATAGGTATATATCGATAGATACAGATAGATATAGATATGATATAGATATAGATATAGGTAGATATAGATATGATATAGATAGATATAGATATAGATATAGATATAGATATAGATATAGATATAGTCAAAATGGGATGTCATTCTGGGCAAGATCAGGAGGGCAACATGAAGGTTAAAAGAATTGAGTATAAGCTTTGCAAGCCCAAAAACAAACAAACAAACAAACAAACAGACAAACAAACAAACACTTTTTAAGGAATAGTACAGACATCTGTTTGTGCCTTGGTATCAAAGAACCTACTGATTTAATGCAAATCACAGAAGGTTGCTAAGCAATGCATGTCTCAGTACTAGCCAGGTGATTCTTAATTCTTTGCAGAGTGCTTTCTCTGTTTTCTGAAACTATGTGTTGCATTTTGTTATTCAAAAATACACACTACTATTACTGCTTTTCTTGTTCTTTCTTTCTTTCTTTCTTTCTTTCTCTCTCTCTTTCTTCTCTTTCTTTACCTTTTAAGGCTATAATACTTTTCTTTTGATCTAAATATGTGTATTGCTGTCATAACTGGCCTGTAAAATCTTTTGAAAAGATTCTGAGAAATGTAGATATGATATCAGAGATAATTTTCAGTAAGCTGATTAGGGAAATGGGGATTAATACTGCTGCTAATGCAATTTATGTGCAGAATTCCTCCTAACATATGTCCTTGGCATCTTCCAAAGTCATGTAGTCTCCAGGGGCACACCCCATATTGAGAAATTGGCTAATTTCATCTAAGTCTTCAAAATTATGTGTGTAGGATTGTTCACATATTCCCTTGTTATCTTCCAGATACCTGTAGGTCTTCAGTGATGGCTCCTGTTTTATTCTTAATATTGCTAATTTGTGTATCTTCTCTCTTTTTTTTTTTTTGGTCATTTTTGCTGGAATTTATCAATTGTATTGATCTTTTCAAAGAACCAGCACTTCATTTCATTCATGTTCCGTATCATTTTTCTGTTTTCAATTTCATTGATTTCTTCTCTTACTTATTTCCTACCTTCTACTTGCTTTGGGTTTATTTTGTTCTTCCTTTTTACATTCTTTAAGAGGGAATTTAAGATTATTATTCTGGGCCCTAATGTATGCATTCTGTGCTATCAATTTCTGTCTCATCCCTGCTTTAGCTGTGTCCCACAAGACTTTATATGTTGTATTTTCATTTTTATTTTATTTTTATATTTTTAAGTTTTTTTTTTAATTCCATTTTGTTAACATAGTGTTATATTAGTTTCAGGTGTACAACAAAGTAATTCAACACTTCCATACATCATCCTGTGCTCATGATGACAAGTGCACTCCTTAATCCCCATCCCATATTTAACTGAATCCCCATCCACCTCCCCTCTGGTAACCTTCAGTTTGTTCTCTATTTTTAAAATTTCTTTTGGAATTTCTTCTTTGATCATTGATTGTTTATAAGTATGCTATTTAGGGCGCCTGGGTGGCTCAGTCAGCTAAGTGTCTGACTTCAGCTCAGGTCATGACCTCACAGTTTGTGAACTCGAGCCCCGTGTCAGGCTCTGTGCTGACAGCTCGGAGCCTGGAGCCTGCTTCAGATTCTGTGTGTGTGTGTGTCTCTCTCTCTGCACCCCCCCCCCCCACTCACACTCTGTCTCTGTCTCCCTCAAAAATAAATAAACAATAAAAAAAATAAGTCAAAAAAATACTAAAAATTAAAAAAAAAGTATGCTATTTAGTTTCCAGGTGTTTGAAGATTTTCCTCTTATCTTTTAGTTATTCCTATTTTAATTCCATTCAGGCCAGAGAACACTTTCTGTATGACTTCAACGCCTTTAAAATTGTTGACCTTCAGGGGCGCCTGAGTGGCTCAGTGGTTAAGCATCTGACTCTTGATTTCGGCTCAGGTCATGATCTTGTGGTTTGTGAGTTTTAGTCCCATGTTGGGCTCTGCACTGACAGCATGGAGCCTGCTTGAGATTCTCTCTCTCTCCCTCTCTCTCTCTCTCTTTCCTCCTCTCTCTTCCCCTCCCCCACTCTCTATCTCTCTCTCAAAATAAACATTTTTTAAAAAATAAAAAATAAAATTGTTGACCTTCATTTTATGACCCATGATGTGGTCTGTTTTGGTATATTTTTCATGGACACTTAAAATAAATCTGTATTCTGTTCTTGTTAGATGATGTATTCTATAAATTTTGATTACTTTCTGTTGTTTCATAGCATTGTTGAGTTCTATAGATTTGATGATGTTCTGTCTAGTTGTTCAATCAGTGATTAAGAAGGGATGTTGAAGTATCAAACTATAATTGTGTATTTGTCTATTTTTCCTTTCATTTTTATCAGTGTTTAATACACATTTTTGGAGCTCTCTTGCTTGGTACATACACATTTAGGATGACATTCTTTTCTTAGTGCATTGGTCCTTTTATCATTATTTAATGTACCTCTCTTTCTCTGGTAATTTTCTTCTCTCTGAAATATCATTTATCTGATATTAACAAAATCATTCCTTGCTTCCTTATGTTTGCATGATATGCCTTTTCCCACCCTGTTATTTTTTACCTGACTGTATCAACCTGTTTATATTTGAAATGAGTTTCTTATAGTCTATAGTTGGGTCATATTTTTTAATCCACCATGCTAATTTATTTCCATTAGTTAGCATATTTAAAGGGCGCCTGGGTGGCTCAGTCGGTTGAGTGTTTGACTCTTGGTTTTAGCTCAGGTCATGATCTCCCGGGTTTCTGGGTTCAAGGCCCATGTTGGGCTCTGCACTGGCTGCAGAGAGTCTGCTTGGGATTCTCTCTTTCTCCCTCTCTCTGCCCCTCCCCAACCTGGGCTGTCTCTCTCTCAAAATAAATAAATAAACTTAAAAAATCAACATATTTAAATCATTTGCATTTAATGCAATTATTTGTATATGAGGGCTTAAATGTACCATTGTATTTTAAAAATTTTTGTTTGTTTGTTTCATTTTCCATTTCTCTGTTTTCTCTTCCTATCTTCCTATACATGCCTTGATTATTAGATTTCCACGTTAATTTATTAATGATGATTCTGTGTGTTTACCTTTGGTTTCTTTAGTTGTTCCTGTAAGAATCATATTACATATATATTATTTATCACAGTAAACTGGTATTATTGTTTTACCATCTTGAGTGTAATATAGAAATCTTACCTCCTTTTTCATCCCTCTATACTCCCTCATTTATAATATGATTATCAAATATTTCTTCTACATGCACTTAGAACCACATTAAACAGTGTCATAACTTTTGATTCAACTGTAATTTACAATTTAGAAAACTCGAGAGGAGGAGGAAGATTTATTATATTTACTCATATTTTTGTTTATCGTGTATTTTCACACTTCCTGATGTTCCAGGGTTTCTTCTTTGATCATTTTTTTTTCTTTTTAGAAAAGTTATTTTGAACACTTTTTTAAGGTAGGTATTCTGGTGACATTTTTCTGGTGTTATCATATTATGGATTGAGAAAGCTGTTTTTGACATATGAATCAAGTGTATGTGTGTATCTGTGTGTGTGTATGTCTTAAGTAAACCATGGTTAATTTTTGTAAATTTTCTGTATGCACTTGAAAATAAGGTGAGTTCATGATTCTCAGAGTTTAATATTTATATCAATATGATATACCTGACTTATAATGTTGTTGAAATCTATAGACATAACATTTTTGGTTTACTTGATCTGTCTTTTTGAAAGGTATGCTAAAATCTCCTAGTGATACTCAGTTTCACTCTGTTTCTCCTGATATTTTCAGATTTTTAAAATGAATTTGGTTTTGCTAAATTATTAGGTACATAAATATTAATACCTGTTTTATAGTCATTGAGAATGTCACCTTTAGCATTATAAAGCATTCTTATCTGTCTTTTTTAATGTTTTGTTTGACATCTACTTTTTCAGTTATTAGGTTTAGGACCTTTACTTTCTTTTTATTTGCATTTATGTGTTTATCCATGCCTAAATCTAAGAAGACTTATTAGCTGTCTTTTCTTTATACATCACAGTGTTATGTTTTATTTTGTAAGCAAAACTTATTTTTTTCTCCTTTAAGTAGGACAATAAACCTATTTGACATTCTTAAAATTGTGTATTTCTATGCACATACATATATATGGTTTTGCATTATGCCATTTGTTTCATTCTGTTTCTTCATGTGTGTGTCTGTCTCTGTCACACACACATTTTGGATTCTTTTTGTGTGTAAGAAAATGTATATCTTTTACTCTAATTGGTATCATTAAACTACTACTTTTTGATAATATGTTTATTACATCCAATTTTTAGTTATTGTTCTTTTAGTTTGGCATTGTGAGCAATATTGAAATTAGCTAAAATTATCGTCTCTTCATCATCTAATATGAAGTAATATATTTTTGTTCACAGTTCATAGTCGTAAGGCAACCTGGGAACTTAACATATTTTATTTACACTTGCTTCATTTTGCTATTTTGTATATTTCTATTCTCTGCCTATAGTGTCTGCAGGTATAGTTGTTACATACTATCATCTCTTCCTTATAACGTCATTTAGATTAATGTTTATAGGTAGAAATATAATTCATGCTTTTGTTAACACTGTTCCAGTCATTTTAATTGCCTGAAATTCTTTCTTTATTTGATTCATCAGGAAGGGCTTGTGAAAATAATATCCTCTGAGCTTTTATTTTTGGAGGTGTGTTTGATGGGGAGGTTAGTTCCCCAGGGCTGCAGTAACAAATTAGCAGAAATCAGGTGGCTTAAAACAACAGAAACATATTCTCTCATAGTTCTGGAAGCCAGAAATCTGAAATCAAGGTGTCAGCAGGACTATACTCCTTCCAAAGTCTCTAAGGAAGAATCTTCCCTTGCCTCTTTTAGCTCCTGGTGCTTCCTCCTTTTTCTTGACTTGTGGCAGCATAATGCCGATCTCTTTCATGTGTGTCTCAGTGTCTTCTTGTTGGTCTCTCTCCCTTTTTTTTAAATGTTTATTTTTGAGAGACAGAGAGAGCACTCGGGGGAGGGGAGGGAGATTGACGAGGACAGAGGATACAAGGCGGGCTCTGTGCCCACAGCAGAGAGCCCAGTGTGGGGCTCGAACTCATGAACCACAAGATCATGACCTGAGCCAAAGTCGGATGCTTAACCAACTGAGCCACCCAGGTGCCCCTGTGTCTCTCTTTTTAAAAAGGAAAAACAGACTGCCGCATGTTGTGCTTCATTTGGATGTGTCTACTGTCTAGAGAGCTTGACTGCTCTATGTTCCCCTAAAAATGGACCTTGAGAGCTTGATTGGAGGTTCTAGCATGGGATCACAGCTCCTCATATACCCTCGACTTTTCCATTGCAGGAGGACTTCCTCTTGGAGTTCATGGCTTCAGGAAGGATGCCCATGGAGTGGTGAGGGAGGACAGGGAAACATGCCAGCCAGATCAGCCAAATCAGCACTCGTGATCAATGGGGTGACAGATGTCACAGCCAGATTGCCCACACATCCTTGTTTGCCTCTTATAATGATACTTATCATTGAATTTAGGGCCCATTCTAAATTAAGTTAAAGATTTTGAGATCTTTAATTAGTCTGCAGAGACCCTGTTTTCAAGTAAGGTCACATTCTCTGGCACCAGAAGTTATGACTTAGAAATATCTTTTGCAGGCCACTATTCAATCACTACAGTCCCCCTTCTGACCCCCAAACTTTATTTCTGTCCCATGTGCAAAATACATCCACACTACCCAATATGCCCCCAAATCTCAACCAATTATTATAACATCAAGTCCAAATCCAAAATCTCATCTAAATCTCATCAGCTCAAAAGTTCCCAAATCTCATCTCCTAAATCATCTAAATCAGGTATGGGTGACACTCTGGATATGATCCATTCTAGGAAAAATTCCCCTCCATTTGTGGGTCTGTGACACTAGAAAACAAGTTGTCTGCTTCCTGAATACAATGGCACAGCTGTCATTTGTTAAACATGCCCATTCCCATACAGAGAAATTGGAGGCAATAAAGGGGTCACTGGTTCTAAACAAGTTAGAAACCCAGCAAGGCAAATTCTATCATGTTTTAAGAACTGGAATTAATCCTCTATGGGTTGGAGTTCATCCTTTGGGCCAATGGAGGCTTTGCCCTCTGGGTCCACTACTCTGGCTTCTTCCTCTGCATCCACAGTTCTGCTTTTGGAGATGGTTCCTTTTTCTTGAAGGTTATTACAGGTTTGTAGGTGATTGGCTCTATCAACCTGTTTCCTGCCTATACAGTTTCTGAAATATGATTGCCCTCTTTCACTTGGTCCTGTCTCTGTCCCCTTCAGTCTGAGCTGGAAATGCTTTTGCTGATCCTACATTCTCAAAAAATACATTGTGGTTCTCCCATGTCTTCTATGGTATTGATTCCATTAGACAAGAGGATCCTCCACAAGTCTTTCCTTAGTAACTCCATATTTTTTTTCTGACTTCGGTTGAGATGGTGGAGTGGATCCATTAATCACACAACTACTCTCTTCACTAAAAGGTTATCCAGGCAAACCCTTGATTCTCTATCCAGTGCATGCCTTTACAGAAGTGGATTTCTTAATTTTAGTTCATTCTCAATCTAGTTAGGACAAAAACCTCCCAAATCAGCGACTATTAGTTTGTTTTTCTCAACAGTTATATCCTCAATTTAATTCTTTCCTATCATTTTTACTATAAGAATCAAGGAGAAACCAGGCTCTGCCTTCAACACTTTTCTTATAAATCTGCTCAGCTAAATGTTTATTTTTTCTGTTCTGCTTTGCAAACAATAGTAGAACACAATTGAACCAAATATTGTAACACTTTATAACAAG
This sequence comes from Panthera tigris, assembly GCF_018350195.1. Lineage (NCBI taxonomy): Eukaryota > Metazoa > Chordata > Mammalia > Carnivora > Felidae > Panthera > Panthera tigris. Next base: position 30,516,688 of record NC_056677.1, on the reverse strand, counting down.
GATTGCCTTTCCTCCAGTTTCCAATAAATAGCATGTTCCTCATTTCCTTCTGAAACCTTATAAGAAGCACTTTCAATGTCCATATTTTCACCAACAATCTCTTCAAGGTAATGTAGGCTTTTTCTATCATGTATCTCAAAATTCTTCAAACTTCCACCCATTAACCAGTTCCAAAGCCATTTCCACATGTTTAGGTATTTATTATAGAAGCATGATACCTCCAGCTACCAAAGTCTATATTGGTTTCCTAGGGCTGCCATAAACAAAATACCATAAACTTGGGTAGACTGAAACAACAGAAATGTATTCTCTCACAGTTCTGGAGACCAGAAGCCCAAAATCAAGATATAGGAAGGACCACCCTTCCTCCAGAGCTCTACAGGAGAATCCTTCTTTGCCACTTCTAACTTCTGGTGACTCCTAGAGTTGCTTGAGTTGTTGTAGCAAATGAAAACCTCTGCCTCCACCTTCATAAAATCTTCTCCTCTGTGCATCTCTGTGTCATCTTAATATCTCTATGAGGACACTCGTTATTGGATTTAGGGCCCAATCTTAATCCAGGATTATCTCATCTTGAGATCATCTACTTAATTACATTTACAAAGAGTCTACTTCCAAACAAGGTCACATTCACAGGTATTGGGTGTTAGGACTTGGACCTATATTTTGTAGGCCACTATTCAACACACTACAGATAGATATATTAAAATTCCTTTTTGACCTGTTTCTTTTCTTTCAATTTTCTTAACTCCATCATTTCCAGACATAAAGTAGCAAAACTAATTAAGAATTTTTTGACAATCTAATTGTTTTTTCTTCATAAATGAATTGATCTTTTTACTTAGATGTGCAAATGATTTTTTTTTCCTTTAAAGTGCAGTGGTTTTGGTAGAATATCTCAGTGTTTAATATTTTGTGTCAGTTTTCCCAGATATACAGTGTGTCCTTTTAGTATAGTACTTTTTTTTAAAACTAAAAGCTTTCTTGAATTGAAGATTGTATTAATTTTCTTATTTTGAGTTCCATTACTTTTTCTTTTTCTTCATCTTACATGTATTTTGGACTTTTTCTTATCTTCCATATCTATTACCTTTTACATTCATTATAATCTTTCTTAGTTTCTTTTTCATTTAGAAATTTTCTTCTTTTAGTCTTCTATATATTTTAAGGCACTTTCCATGATGCTTAGTTTTCTTTTTTAAAGTTTATTTATTTCTTTTGAGAGGGGGATGGGGCAGAGAGAGAGGGAAAGGAAGAATCCCAAGCAGGCTCTGTCAGTGCAGAGCCCAACATGGGTCTCCAACTCCCAAACTGTGAGATCATGACCTGAGCCAAAATCAAGGGTCAGACGCTTAAACGACTGAGCCACCCAGGTGCCCCTGATGCTTAGTTGTCTAATGTTTCTCTGAGTTTAATCTTCAGTCCATTTTTCAAAAACACTATTTCCTTTCTGTCAGCTCACTATCCCACATCATCTGGCTGATTTTTCTAGTTCTAACTTATGCTTTTGTTTTATATTTTCTATACAATTTTAATATAAAGAAACAAAAGATTAAAAATAAAAATAGTTAAAATTAAAATATTTTATTGTATTTTTTCAAATATTAGTTTATAATTTTCATCTGTATTATACACAAAAATCTCTGGAATTTCTTCATTTAATGCAAGAATAATTTTGCTCTTTTTAAATTTAATTTGTTTTTAATTTACCTCCAAATTAGTTAGCATATAGTGCAACAATGACTTCAGGAGTAGATTCCTTAATGCCTCTTACCCATTTAGCCCATCCCCCCTCCCACAACCCCTCCAGTAACCCTGTGTTTGTTCTCCATATTTAGGAGTCTCTTATGTTTTGTCCCCCTCCCTGTTTTTATATTATTTTTTTTCCCTTCCCTTATGTTCATCTGTTTTGTCTCCTAAAGCCCTCATATGAGTGAAGTCATATGATATTTGTCTTTCTCTGACTAATTTTGCTTAGCATAATACCCTCCAGTTCCATCCACATAGTTGCAAATGGCAAGATTTCATTCTTTTTGATTATCAAGTAATACTCCATTGTATATCTATACCACATCTTCTTTATCCATTCATCCACCAAGGGACATTTGGGCTCTTTCCATACTTTGGCTATTGTTGATAGTGCTGCTATGAACATGGGGGTGCATGTGTCCCTTTGAAACAGCATACCTGTATCCCTTGGATAAATACCTAGTAGTGCAATTGCTGGGTCGTAGGGTACTTCTATTTTTAAATTTTTGAGGAACCTCCATACTGTTTTCCAGAGTGGCTGTACCAGTTTGCATTCACACCAGCAATGCAAAAGAGATCCTCTTTCTCCACATCCTTACCAACATCTGTTGTTGCCTGAGTTGTTCATGTTAGCCATTCTGACAGGCGTGAGGTGGTATCTCATTGTGGTTTTGATTTGTATTTCCCTGATGATGAGTGATGTTGAGTATTTTTTCCTGTGTCGGTTGGCCATCTGGATGTATTCTTTGGAGAAGTGTCTGTTCATGTCTTTTGCCCATTTCTTCACTGGATTATTTGTTTTTTGGGTGTTGAGTTTGATAAGTTATTTATAGATTTTGGATACTAACCCTTTATCTGATATGTCGTTTGCAAATATCTTCTCCCATTCTGTCAGTTGCCTTTTAGTTTTGCTGATGGTTTCCTTCACTGTGCAGCTTTTTATTTTGATGAGGTCCCAGTAGTTCATTTTTGCTTTTGTTTTCCTTACCTCTGGAGACAAGTTGAGTAAGAAGTTGCTGTGGCCAAGGTCAAAGAGGTTTTTGCCTGCTTTCTCCTCAAGGATTTTGATGGCTTCCTGTCTTACATTGAGGTCTTTCATCCATTTTGAGTTTATTTTTGTGTATGGTGTAAGAAAGTGGTCCAGGTTCATTCTTCTGCATGTCGCTGTCCAGTTTTCCCAGCACCAGTTGCTGAAGAGACTGTCTTTTTATTCCATTGGATGTTCTTTCCTCCTTTGTCAAAGATTAGTTAGCCATAGGTTTGTGGGTCAATTTCAGGGTTCTCTATTCTGTTCTATTGATCTGAGTGTCTGTTCTTGTGCCAGTACCATACTGTCTTGATGATTACAGCTTTGTAGTATAGCTTGAAGTCCAGGATTGTGATGCCTCCTGCTTTAGTTTTCTTTTTCAAGATTGCTTTGGCTATTTGGGGTCTGTTCTGGTTCCATACAAATTTTAGGATTATTTGTTCTAGCTCTGTGAAGAATGCTGGTGTTATTTTGATAGGGATTGCATTGAATATGTAGATTGCTTTGGGTAGTACCAACATTTTAACAATATTTGTTCTTCCTATCCAGGAGCATGGAATGTTTTTCCATTTTTTTGTGTGTGTCTTCTTCAGTTTCTTTCATAAGCTTTCTATAGTTTTCAGTGTATAGATTTTTCACCTCTTTGGTTAGACTTATTCCTAGGTATTTTATGGATGTTGGTGCAATTGTACATGGGATAGATTCCTTGATTTCTCTTTCTGTTGCTTCATTGTTGGTGAATGGGAATGCAACCAATTTCTGTGCATTGATTTTATATATCCTGAAATTTTGCTGAATTCATGAATTAGTTCTAGCAGTTTCTTGGTGGAATCTTTTGGGTTTTCCATATAGATTATCATGTCATCTGCAAAGAGTGAAAGTTTGACCTCATCCTGGCTGATTTGGATGCCTTTTATTTCTTTGTGTTGTCTGATTGCAGAGGCTAAGACTTCCAATACTATGTTGAATAACAGTGGCAAGAGTGGACTTCCCTGTCTTGTTCCTGACCTTAGGGGGAAAGCTCTCAGTTTTTCCCCATTGAGGATGATATTAGCTTTGGGTCGTTCATATATGGCTTTTTGATCTCGAGGTATGATCCTTCTATCCCTGCTTTCTTGAGGGTTTTTATCAAGAAAGGATGCTGTATTTTGTCAAATGCTTTCTCTGCATCTATTGAGAGGATCATATGGTTCTTGTCCTTTCTTTTATTGATGTGACGAATCACATTAATTGTTTTGCAGATACTGAACCAGCCCTGCATCCCAGATATAAATCCCAGTTGGTCATGGTGAATAATTTTCTTAATGTATTCTTGGATCCAGTTGGCTAATATCTTGTTGAGGATTTTTGCATCCATGTTCATCAGGGAAATTGGTCTATAGTTCTCCTTTTTAGTGAGGTCTCAGTCTGGTATTGGAATCAAGGTAATGCTGGCCTCATAGAAAAAGTTTGGAAGTTTTCCTTCCATTTATATTTTTTGGAACAGCTTCAAGAGAATAGGTGTTAACTCTTCCTTAAATGTTTGGTAGAATTCCCCTGGTAAGCCATCTGGCCCTGGACTCTTGTATTTTGGGAGATTTTTGATTACTAATTCGATTTCTTTACTGGTTATGGGCCTGTTCAAATTTTCTATTTCTTCCTGTTTCAGTTCTGGTAGTGTATATGTCTCTAGGAATTTGTCCATTTCTTCAGATTGCCCATTTTATTGGCATATAATTCCTCATAATATTCTCTTATTATTGTTTTCATTTCTGCTGTGTTGGTTGCGATCTCTCTTCTTTCATTCTTGATTTTATTTGTTTGAGTTCTTTTCTTTTCCTTTTTGAGCAAACTGGCTAGTGGTTTATCAATTTTGTTAATTCTTTCAGAGAACCAGCTTCTGGTTTCATTGATCTGTTCTACTGTATTTTTGGTTTTGATAGCATTAATTTTTGCTCTAATCTTTATTATTTTCTGTATTATGCTGGTTTTGGGTTTTATTTGCTGTTCCTTTCCCAGTTCTTTAAGGTGTAAGGTTAGGCTGTGTATCTGAGATCTTTCTTCCTTCTTTAGGAAGGCCTGGATTGCTATATACTTTCCTAGTATGACCGCCTTTCCTGCATCCCAGAGGTTTTGGGTTGTGGTGTTATCATTTTCACTGGCTTCCATGAACTTTTTATTTCCTCTTTAACTTATTTGTTAGCCCATTCATTCTTTAGTAGGATGTTCTTTATTCTCCAAGTATTTGTTATCTTTCCAAATTTTTTCTTGTGGTTGATTTTGAGTTCATAGTGTTGTGGCTTGTTGAGGGCTGATTTGTGTTCCAGTATGTGGTCTATTCTGGAGAATGTTCCATGTGCACTGGAGAAGAATGTATATTCTGCTTCTTTAGGATGAAATGTTCTGCATATATCTGTTAAGTCCATCTGGTCCAGTGTGTCACTCAAAGCCATTGTTTCTTTATTGATTTTTTTTATTAGATGATCTGTTCATTGCTGTGAGTGGGGTGTTGAAGTCCCCTACTATTATGGTATTACTATCAATGAGTTTCTTTATGTTTGTGATTAATTGGTTTATATTTTTGGGTGCTACCACATTTGGCGCATCAATGTTTACAATTGTTAGGTCTTCTTGGTGGATAAACCCCTTAATTAGGGTATAATGCCCTTCTTCATCATTTGATACAGTCTTTATTTGAAAGTCTAGATTGTCTGATAGAAGTATGGCTACTCCAGCTTTCTTTTGTTGACCATTACCATGATAGATAGTTCTCCATCCCCTTACTTTCAGTCTGAAGGTGTCCTTAGGTCTAAAGTGGATATCTTGTAAACAGCATATAGGTGGATCTTGTTTTCTCATCCATTCTGTTACCCTATTTTGATTGGAGCATTGAGTCCATTGAGGTTTAGAGTGAGTACTGAAAGATACGAATTTATTGCCATTATGTTGCTTGTAGAGTTGGAGTTTCTGGTGGTGTTCTCTGGTCCTTTCTGGTCTTTGTTGCTTTTGGTATTTATTTATTTATTTATTTATTTATTTATTTTCATCTTTTCTCCCCTCAGAGAGTCCCCCTTAAAATTTCTTGCAGGGCTGGTTTAGTGGTCATGAACTCCTTTAATTTTTGTTTGTCTGGGAAACTTTTTATCTCTCCTTCTATTTTGAATGACAGCCTTGCTGGATAAAGAATTCTTGGCTGCATATTTTTCTGATTCAGCACATTGAATATATCCTGCCACTCCTTTCTGGCCTGCCAAGTTTCTGTGGATATGTCTCCTGGAAACCTGATTTGTCTTCCTTTGTAGGTTAAGGACTTTTTTTTTTCCCTTGCTGCTTTCACGATTCTCTACTTGCCTGAGTATTTTGTGAATTTGACTATGATATGCCTTGTTGATGGCCGTTTTTTGTTGAATCTAATGGGGGTCCTCTGTGATTCCTGGATTTTGATGTCTGTGTCTTCCCCAGGTTAGGAAAGTTTTCTGCTATGATTTGCTCACGTAACCTTCTACCCCTATTTCTCTCTTTTCCTCTTCTGGGACCCCTGTAATTCTGATGTTGTTCATTTTTAATGAGTCGCTGATTTCTCTAATTCTTAAATTGTGCTCTTTTGCCTTAATCTCCCTCTTTTTTTCTGCTTCATTATTCTTCATAAGTTTGTCCTCTATATCGCTGATTCTCTGTTCTGCCGCATGTATCCTTGCCGCTGCGGCAACCATTCGAGATAGCAGCTCCTTTATAGCGTTTTTAATTTCCTCCTGACTAGTTTTTACCTTTTATCTCTGCAGAAAGTGATTCTAATCTATTTTTGACTCCAGCTACTATTCTTACTATGGTGATTCTAAATTCTGGTTCAGGCATCTTGCTTGTATCTGTGTTGGTTAAGTCCCTGGCTGTCGTTTCTTCCTGTTCTTTCTTTTGGGTGAATTCCTTCATTTCATCATTTTTAAGGGAGAAAAGCAGTTAATGAGGTAAAAAAATTAAAATAAAAAAATTGAAATTAAAAACATATTAAAATTAAAAAATTAAACACACACACAAAGTTGAATAAATGATGCTAGATCCTAAGTGTGTTTTGGTCTGGGTGTTGAAAGTGGCTTGATCAATTAGAGAAAAAAAGGGGAAAAAAAGAAAAAAAAGAAATTATTTGAAAATTTGAAAACATGAATACACTGAAGTAGACTAAAATTAAATGATGGAAGGACAATAGAATTTGAAAATATTTACACAGAAGTAATAAATATAGTAGAAAAAAATTAAAAATATTTTTGGTAAAAATTAAAAATAAAAATTATTTTTTTTCTCTTTCTGTATTCAAAAAAAAGAAAAGAAACGAAAAAAAAAAAGAAAGTTGAATAGTTGGACCGGCTAACAGACTGAAATACTTCTGAAATTACTTTGTTTTCTCCTAGAAGTCAAACTATGAAGCACTTTATAGTCCACAAACAAAGCAGGCGGTGAGACTTGTGTTCTTGAAGAGCGAGGCTGGCCCAGTTGGGCGGGGCTCAGTGTGACAGCTCCGTTCTCCACTAGATGGTGCAGCTAGCCTACTGAGGTGGATTGTTGTGGAGCTTGTAGGTGTGTGTGTGCATGCGTGGGAATGGTGAAAATGGCGTCACCCAGCTACCCAGTCTCTAGTATTGGTACTCTGTTCTCCCCAATCAGCAGTCTCACACTGGCCTTTGTCTTGGGCTTCCATCCACTCCCCACTTCAACACTGTCCGTGACCAAGCCCCAGGCAGCACCTCCCTCCTGATTTTTGTCTCAGATGCGGCTGCCTTCTCCAGACCCCACTTCTGAGGGACTGCAGCTTTGACCCACTCCATCCCTCTGCAGAGGGTCTCACTGAGCAATGGCCAGGTGACAGCTGCACCCAGGAACGCTTGTGGGACCGTGCTGTTGCCAATGCCCAGAGACTGTGGTCAGGTGCCAGCCCGCCCCAGAAAAAGCTTGCAAGACAGTTTAGCAGCAGCACCTCAGGATTATGGAAAATCAGAACACATATCCTGCACCAGGCTTCACCCCCACGACCTTGTTCCAGCACCAGTGAATGTGGCCATTTTCTGGGTTGTGCTGGGCCCAGGTGGCCTCACAGACTCTACCAAATGTCCTTCCAGCAGCGGATCCACTTTTCCCCGTGTGGTCCGAGAACCTCCCGGACCCCACTCTGCTCCTGGGGATTCGCCTTTCCCACCAGAGCACTTCCAGGTATCAAGCTGTAGAGTTTCAGACTCTGTGCTCCCCCTCTTTACAGTCTTAATGGAATTTAAACCCTCTCCTTTCTCCTTCTCCCTTTTTCAGTCCCTGTGGCTGTTTCCAATTTTCCACTTTCTCTCCAGCTGCTTTTGGGGAGGGATGCTTTTCCCATATTCTCCCCCCCACCGAATCTCTGTCCTTTCTCTGCATGCAAAAGCAGCTCCCTGACCTCCATGGCTTCTCTCTCCCCAAGTTCATCTCTCCATGCCACGTACCTGCTGAAGTCTGTGGTTCAGGTTGTGCAGATTGTTGTGTTAATCCTCAGATCAGTTTTCTAGGTGTGCAGGGTGGTTTAATGTTGGTCTGGCTGTATTTCACGGGTGTGAGACACACAAAAAACTTCCATGCTGTTCTGCCATCTTGGCTCCTCCCTGTAATTTTGCTTCTAAAACTTTCTCTCACTCTCTCAAAATCTGAGGAATTGAACAATGGATTTTGAAAAGATGTTGAGGCAATGAGGTCAATGATTATTATCCTATTGTTTTTAATGACTCAGAATTTCGTAGGATTTGTAAACTGAATAGTCATATTGTGTCACAATCACAATAGGTACATTTGTTTATATATAAAGAGGATGATTGAAAACCCAAGCATCCTTGATCTAGTAATACATTAGGATGACTTATATTGGCTATCACTCTGAGCTTTTTGTTCTGTACCAGGTCTTTTAAATATGTGAAAAAATACACTTCTCTCAGCAAGCCTGCAAAAAGTTGTTATTTTATCCATTTTATAGAAAATACCTTTAAGTTTAGAAATATTAATAATTTAGCCAAGATAATACAGCAAGCAAGGGACAAAGCTCAGATTTTGGTTCTAATCCTCTGAGCCACTCTTAGAAAGCTAGTTGCCTAGGTAAATCTCAATTCTATCAGAACGTTGTGACATGCTATTTTAGAAATAATTTCTTCTTTTCTAGAGTAGTCCATCCAGAATTCTGGGGCATTATCAAATATTTTATAGAGGTAGCATCCTGGTCTTAACTTCACGGGTCTGCAAGAAGTTTTATAAATACACACACTCACTCCACACTAACAGAGAGTATTTATGTAGGTGACTAACACTAAGAAATTTAACAGGCAAACTTCAATCTTAACTGTGTAGCGGTATGTCAGTTTTACATTCAAATGCATCCTAAATCTGACCACTTCTCAGCATTCCACAGCTATCATGTTACATGCAGGTTACTGCCATCTCCCCTTAGTTTTCTGCAATAGCTCCCTAAATGGCCTCACTACTTCCACTTTTGGTGCTGTACAGTTAATTATACATACTACATACAAGGTGATCTTTAAGAACATAAAACAGATCATGTCAATCATTTTTCAAAACTTTCTAATGGCTGTTCTAATGGACAATAAAAGGAAAGTCCTTGCATTAATCTAACTGGATTATTTGTTGTTTATTGTTGATTTATATGAGTTCTTCATGTATTATGGATGTAAGAACTATATCAGAATTATAAATTGCAAATACTTTCCCCCATTCTTGGGTTGTCTTTTCACTTTCTTCATGGTGTCCTTTTTTAAAAAATATTTTTTTAATGTTTATTTATTTTTGAGAGAAAGAGACAAGCCGGGGAGGGGCAGAGAGAGAGAGGGAGACACAGAATCTGAAGCAGGCTCCAGGCTCTGAGCTGTCAGCACAGAGCCCTACACAGGACTCAAACCCACCAACTGTGAGATAATGACCTCAGTTGAAGTCAGGCGCTTTAACCCACTGAGCCACCCAGGCGCCACTTTATGGTGTCCTTTGAAGTACAAAAGCTTTTATGCTTTTATGCTTTTGAGCTTTTTATGAAGTATGATTTATCTCTTTTTTTCTTTGGTTGCTTGTGCTTTTAGGGTCCTATCTAAAAAGGCTTTGCTTAACCCAAAGTCATAAAGACTTACTCTTTTATTTTCTTCTAAGATTATTATAATTTTTGCTCTTACATTTGGTTTATGACCTATTTTTGAGTGAATTTTTGTGTATGGTGTAAGAAAGGAGCTGTAATTTCATTCTTTTACATGTAGATATCCAGTCATCCCAGGACCATTTGTTGAAAAGTCTATTCTTTTCCTTTTGAATTGTCTTGTTATAATTGTCAAATATCAACTCACCATAAATTTAAAAGCTTACTTCTGGATTATCAATTCTGTTTCATTGATCTATATGTCTTAAGTATGTCAGGACCTGTCTGTCTAGGTTACTGTAGCATTATAGAAAGTTTTACAGTTGGGAAGTGTGAATCCTCCAACTCTGATTTGCTTTTTCAAGATCATTTTAGCCATTCTGCATTCCTTGAATGCGCATATTAATTTTATTGTCAGCTTGTCAACTTCTGCAAAAAGAAGCCAATTGAGTTTTTAACAAGGATTGGATTGACTCTATAGATTAAATTATAGATAACTGTCATCCAAAATATATTGAGTCTTTTACATCATGAACATGGGATGTCTTTCCATTCATTTAAGTCTTCTTTAATTTCTTTTAAAACAATATTTTGCAGTTTTCAGAATATCAGTTTTGTACTTCTTTTGTGAAGTGTATTGTAGGTATCATCCTTTTTAACATACTATTATAAATGAAATTTTTTTTCTTCTCTTTTCTTTTCTTTTCTTTTCTTTTCTTCTCTCTTTTAAAGATAGAATGCACAAGCAGTGGAGGGGGCAGAGGGAGAGAGAGAGAATCTTAAGCAAGCTCCACACTCAGCATGGTGCCCAACATGGGGCTTGATCCTATTATCCTGGGTTCATGACCTGAGCTGAAATCAAGAGCTCGAAGCTCAGCCCTCTGAGCCACCCAGGCGCCCCAATGGAATTGTTTTCTTAATTTAATTTTCAGATTTTTCATTGTTAGTGTATAGAAATCAAATGGATTTTGTGTATTGATCTGGTACCCTGCAACCTAACTGAAATTGATCATACATTAATTTTGGTAGTTTTTTTTAATAAATGGGTTCCTTATAAGTTCTTGTATACAAGGTCATATTATCCAAAAAGAAATATAGTTTTATTTCTTCTTTTCTGATCTGGATATCTTTTACTTAATTTTCTTGCTTAATTGTCTGAGATGGGGCAATACAATGTTAAATAGAAGTGTTGAGAGTAAATATCTTTAATGGAAAGACATTTAGTCATTTACAATTAATTACAATATTTGATGTGGGTTTTTTATGTAGGGGTCATGTTTTCTTGTTTGTTTTTTTTTTCTCTTGGATACTTAACATTTTAGACAATGTAGCAATTCTGCATACTAATACCCTCGTCTCAGGTTCATTGTTTTTGTTTGCTTATTTGTTTAGTGGCTTGGCTGAACTATTTTAGTGAAGTCTTATTTCCCCATCAGGATGTACCTTGTGATGTAATTCTTCAAAGAGTACAGTCTTGGACATGCACACATTCACCCTGGGATGACAGTGGCTTCTGCAGGAGTCTTGTTTCTTTTCCTGGTCTAAGTTCTTTGCTTCAGTTGGATTCACATGTACCTGTTAGGCTTCATTAATTACTGGCTGATTTTGCTGTTGGTTTCAATATTGCCCTGAGGCATAAATTGCTCCACAGTCTGATCCCATTAGTGTCTGTCTCTTTGCAGAAGTAACCTTTGAGGCTGGTTTTTGAGGTTTGTTCCAACCCTATGATGTCTCTTAGCCATCGCCTTCCTTGATTCTCTTTGATACACATCTAGCTGGTTTAGAGTTTAGCTTGCTGTTCTCATTCAGCGACCAGCTTCTTTGTAATTGATTACCACTAATATATTCATTGGTTTGGGTAGCACCCTTAGCCTTGAAGTATCAACATTCTGTTCAAAATAATTTCCTTTGGGGAGAGCTTTAGAGCTCTCTGTTCTTACAACCCGCCTCTTCCCCTGAGCAAAACCATTACTGATCCAGAGCTGAGGGCACAAAATGTGGCTCACTTCTCTCAGAGTGACACCTCTGCTTCATAAGCAGGATACTGGTTTAAGATACAGTCCTCTGGTCTTTTTGATTTACTTCTTCCAGCATAGAACCTCCATCCAATGAGTGAGCTGGGGTGATGGTGATTAGAGCCCCACTATTGGAGGGACTCGCCCAAAGTTGGGGTGAGGCTCTGCCCTAGAAGTGGGAGTTGGAGGGAGGAAGAGATCCCCTAGGTCTCAGACTGGTCTTTCCTAGAATAGAGCCCCTGCAACTCCAAGCTGTTAGGATTGAAAAATGCTGGTAGCCTGTCTATCTTGGGAGGTACCATTGTCCTGAACTGGGGCTTGGGAGGAAAGAAAGCCCTGTGTTTTTGACTGCATCCCATTAGAGTGGAGCTTCCTTATTACTGAGCTGAGAGGGGGATGTAGGGAAGAAGTTGTGGTTCAAATGCTCTCTCAAATGGACTTGTACTCTGCTGATTGAGATTTGGCAGTTTTCTTGAACATATTTAATTTGATGCATGTCCTTAGAACAATTTCTAGAGACTTTAAATGGTTGCTTCAATACTATATGTGTGTGTGTGTGTACACATGATTTTCACCAGTTATAGTTGTTTCACTGGAAGAGGATCCATAAAGCTCCTCATCTCCTTATGCCAACTTTCCATCTTGAAATTCTTAATAAACTCATCTTTGAATTTGTGTTTTTATTTGAAGCCCCATGGGTCAATGGAGGATGTAACAGTGCTTGAAGCCTCCACTCAGACTGCCTCACCTCTTGTCACCTCCTGACCTCTCTGGGAGAACCCGATATCCACCCCTGGTGCTCTGTGCCCCACACAGTCTCTCCCTCCTTGTGTCCATCCAGGAATTGATGCTGCCTTTCCACCCTGTGGAGCATGGACCTGGCCAGAGGCACAGAGAGGACTGGAGTCAGGTGTCTGTGTCCATGGCATTCTAGGACAGGACATGGCAATGCCTCTACATGCCCCAGGCTATCAGTGCCATAGCCCATTCAGAGTCATCTTGGAGGGGTGACGCCCTTCAGCCACCTCTGATTCAAGTAAGAACTGATTGCATCTCAGTGTGGAGGTTGAAATCCCTCTGGGATTGCTCATTTATGACCCATGGGAAGTGAGATACCTAGCTTAACTTCCCTACTCTCGAAAGTCTCATTGGTTTGGCTGCTGGTGGAAGATGGAACAGGCAGCCTGTGGGTCACATGTGATCCTAACCTCAGACCAGGCTCCTAGGCACCTATGATGTTTTGCAGTTGTACTGCCAGCGTGTCCTTATAGGAGGAAATGTAACATAGCACCAAAAGAAGGGGAAAAAAAGAAACACCATGACAGGTTCAAAGAGACCATGGAAGAAACAGTTTATATTTTAACACCATTAAGAGCACTTTTATTTTCCTGCTCTTTTGACCTAAAGTCCCTACATTTGCATTTTGCACCAGACTCTGTAATTATGTTGCTGTGTCTGTCTTTAGGCCTTAGCTAACACCACTTTCCCTCCTTTTCCCTTCCCCATTTGCCTGGTGGTCACTTCTATTTATTATTCAGGTCTTGGCTTAGAAGTCACTTCTCAGAATCTACCTCTCCAGTTTTGATTAAGTACTCCCAACTGCTCCAATACAGTCTCTCTTTCCCTGATCTAATTACCCATTTGTAAGTGTCTATTTGCTCAGCTATTTCCCATGAAAACTCCTGAGGGCAGAGACTTCTTGTTCATCGTTCAGTCTCCAGGTTCTCTCACAGTGCCAGACAACATGGGTTCAATATGTAACTGGTTAATAATTGTTAAATAGATAACGAAGACTTTCAGATGTGATGTTCTGGGCCAATTTCTGAAAGAGGACAAGGAAATGGTAAGAGGTAAAGTGAGAGGAATGCATAAAGGTGTAGAAGAGTGATAGCAGAGAGCCAGCATATCTGAAGGGGGGAGGCGACCACTTGTTTCATGGGACTGGGATGTAGGGCACAAGCTGGTGTGCACAGAGATGCCTTGTGCAAGGAATTAATAAGATTGGCTGCCACCTGGAAGGTCATGTGGAGCCACTGGAAGGATGTAAGATGTGAAATTAGTACGTCTTAGTGAGGCCACTCTGAGCCTAAAGCAAGAAAGTCTGGCAATTGTAGTCATTCATTCGGGGGAGAAAGATGAAGGCTTGGGTTAGGGCAGTGAAGTGCTCAGGAAGGAATAGATGAGAGTAGACCTTAGGCAGATTAGTGGATTTAGTGACTGATGGGACATGGAAGATGAAGAGGAATGACTGCAAGTATTCCAACTCAGATGTCTGGATGACAGAAATGCAGTGAGTCAGGGCAGAGACAGAGAAGGAAGAGCAAGTGTGAGGTCAGGAGCATGAGAGAAAATGAGGACGTGGTTGTATGTATGTTGACCGAAGTGCCTTTGGGTCATGCAGGACATGAGACATCTAGACATACATAGTGGTAAGGACCCAGGAGCACTGTTCCTCAAGTACACAATAGGAAAATGAGCTTGGGATGTGGGTGTGGGTTTTGTAATGCTGTTTCTGTGGGCGAACACATTGTGAGCAAACAACAAACTTAGAAATGGGATTTGGATGCATAATGTATTTATAAATTGGAATCAGTCTAAATTTTAATTTTTAATTGAATATTAAGGCTGACATGGAAAGCAGTATGAACATACAGGACTTCATATAATAAAGTCACACTATACAGATTCAGAACAACAGGGGCTTAGAAACTGCCTGTCTCCCTTAGTCCTCAACTTGTTCCATCTGTTTTTGGATTTATGCCAATAATAAAGGCAATGACATGCTTGATTCAGTTTTTTTTTTTCCTCGTATTTGATGTTCATAGTCATGAGAGAAAGAAATGTTTTTATGCGACTTGTTTGCAATGGGATTATCCCCTGTGGCCTGAAAACACGTGAACATTGTATTCAGCCAGATGACCTAGAAGGTCACAGACTTCTCTTCCACTGTGCCCTCACGGCTGCCACCGCTGCATGCGTGTGAACATGTGCAACACGCACGTGTGTGCGCGCGCGCGCACACACACACACACACGCATACATTGCTTGCTTCACATCCACTGCCTATATTCAGTTCTTTCAGTGTGCTAAGAGCCCTCAGACCTCTGAGCATTTGGCCATACTCTTCCATCTGTTAGGATTTCTTTTCCTCCTCTGCCTGTAAGCAGTAAGGCTTTCTGGCTAAGCCTTACCTGCCGCTCAAGAACCAGCTCAGTCGATGCTAACCCTTCCTCATGGGCATCCTCAACATCCTCAGGCTGACCCAGAGATGCTTTCGTCTCACGGTCCAGCGCTGCAATGACTGGTTTTCTTCCACATGTCCTCTTCCCACTGCGGGGCATCTTCAAAGTCAGGGAGCTCAGTGCCTGGCCTTTCCTACGTACTAAATGAGCGCGTGACCCGGTGATGCAGAAGCATGAGGGGCTGTGGGTGAAGGGGAAGGAAAAACCTTCAAAGTGTTCTTGGAATGAAGGCACGGGAAGTACAAGAAGAAAAAAGCCAACTAATAAATCGGCTTGGGATAGTCTGCTACATTTCTACACCCTTTTCAAAAAAAGATAAAAGGCTTGATTACACAAAAGCATAAATTGCTAGAGTTGATGGGCCCAGATCCCATTTTATTCCTTGGGAATAGAGTATTAAATTTTCTTGTAAGGAAAGAAGGGGCAGTCTTATCTGCTGGTCATATTTATGAGTAGTTTTTCGGGAGGATGTTCTTAGGGCTTATTATTTATCATTTGCTTCTTATAAGCAAGCAATTCCCACCCTGACCAGGCATCAACAGCCTGGTGGTTGGCAGCTGAAGATGGGGTCACATCTATAAGACTGAGAAGGAAAGGGACTTTCTCTGTTTACCCATAAGGCCACCTGGACATTTGCTGCCACTAGGGGCGGCCGTACCTGGAGTGTAGTGATCAGTAAACCAGGCACCGGAGTCTTGAGGTTTCTATCCTCATGGCGCTCACAAATGACTCCTCTTTCGCAACCACCTGTAGCAAATCATGGGTAAAGTAACAGAACCTCATGGTAAAGCCATTTGTGATTACCAGGGAGAAAAAGGGGGTCCCTTGGCTGCAGGAGATTATGCTTCGAGAGGGCAGAGTTGACAATCATAATGGATTTGCAGATTTGCCTTTTTGGCATTGTTTTCCCAGCACAAGCTCCTTGGTTGTTTCCACAATGCAGAAATCAGTCTCTCACATTAAATTGGCCCTTTGTGGCCTGAGTCAAACACCTGTCACGCGGAGGTTTACTTTTCAGTGCACAGTATTGTCATGCAAATCCCTCAGCCCAATGCTGCTCACCATTTCAGATTGTTCCCCTTGGATCAAACAAACCAAAACACTATGTCTGAGATTGGGGCTGGGGGCATGGGGCGTGGGGCGGGAATCAAGATTTCTCCCACATTCTGCTACATTCTCTAATGTTTTTTTTTAATTGCTTTAGAGTTCATGAATTTTATATATATATATATATATATATATATATATATATTTGTTGGGAAAGAGATCTGTAAATCTCCACATTGCACTTTATCACCAAACCAATGTTACATAAAAAAAATCTGCAACTATTCATATGAAGGGAAATTATAATGAATGCTGTGCACAACATTCTATAAAATGGTTTTATCCTTCCTGTGGGGAATAAGTTGACCAAAATGACCTGAATAGATGACTAATTGGCAAACATCACAAGCAATATTCAGCCACGTATTGGATGGAAGGTAGGAGGAGGAGAAAACTACAGGATCCAAGCAGTAATTTGAAACCAAAGACTTACAGGTGAATGATCATTCAAAGAAAAATGATTATGTTCAGATAGAAAACTACATATTTAACTCCAAGCAAGGCTGTTGTAAACTTTCTCCTAGAAGTGGAATAGTATATGGTTGAAAAATGATTTTGAGAAACACCCCCACGGGATCACATTAGAATCCTTCCACACCTTTCTGCCTCAAGTAAACATAGGCCCAGTGGATTTGAAGACTTGTCTCTAAATCGATTTTTATTTTACAAAATACTTGTTATGAACATTCAAAGCATAAGCCACAGTCCAGTCTGTTGCACTTAGAATAAAGAAAACACCCTTTCCCTTCAGATGATGTAAGCGGTGAAGGTACGCTGCCCTTATCAACAGACTGAGGATCCCATGCTTCTGAGTAATGCAGGCATTAGAGAAGCTGCAAATGGCTGCACAGGATGCTTTCTGCTGAACATAAATGAACTTACCAGCCTTCTCAAGCCTAGAAATATCTAAAGCTATTTCTAGCAGACATTTCGGAAAAATTTACGTTTCTGAGGGCTTTGGAAATATACTTTTTGTGTTGTTGTTGTTGTTATCTCACATGGGATGTGTGCAGTGGCAAAATCCTACTGTCTCTTTGCCAGCATATTGGCTACCCACTCACAAGCTAAGATAACTTCTCTGGAGAAGGCTTAAATTGCCCTGAAGCCCTTGCCGTAAGCAGTCTCCCAAGAGAGTCATCAGGAAAAAGTCAACGTGAGAATTGCTAAAAGCTATCTGATGTCCCCAGACCCTACCCTATCACCTGATCTAAAGGTTTGTGGTAAAACTGGATACCTCTACAAGTTTTTGCCAATTTGAATCCAACAGACTGTGTACATGGTGACAACTCCTGACAGGAACCCAGAAATGTCACTCTCCCTTGGGAGGTAACTGAATTCCTGGAAAACAAGACTGGCTATCTCCCATGCTACCAATCGTGGCTATTATTTCAGCTCTTGTCATAAAGTTGGTAGCAGGAACCCCAATGGGAATTTAACCCAGCTATCTGTTTTCAGAATGGAAAATTACATTAGCTTCATTTAAATGAGAGATTGGGATCATTTAGCCAAGGCAGAGGACATGATAATTAGAATAAGAAAATTCACTTATTGGGGTACCTGGCTGACTCAGTTAGTAGAATATGCAATTCTTGATCTCAAGGTTGTGAGTTTGAGCCCCACATTGGGTGTAGAGCTTACTTAAAAAAAAAAAAAAAAACTAAAGTATTTCCCCCCTAACTCCCCAGAGAATCTATTCACTTAAAAAAATAGGAAAATTCACTTATTGGGTGATTACAGCATGCCAGACAATGTGCATGAGGCACTTACTATATATCCCCACTTTTCAGGAAAGGAGACAGGTTCAGGGAAGGCATGTCACTGCTCCAAGCTCACATGGACTGAAAACTAGAAATTCAGAACACAAATTCAGGCAGTCATGCACCAAAGCTACCTTCATATAGATACTGTTTATTTGCCCCAGCATTCTCCATCTCTACCCAAATTATCTGGAAGCATCACCTCTAATTTTCTGGTACATTCATCTTTCCTCTTTGGAACAACGGGATTCTAGTGGAGGCTGAGAGTCACAGTCGCGCACCTCCCTGGACACAATGACCGGTGTAGACTCTGTGCCAGGCAGTCAGAGTGCTTCTCTGGGACCTCAGCTCTGCTCAGCCCCTCTCAGATGGTGAAGCGGTAAGGACAAGAGCCATTGGAGCCAGACTGAAGAACTCATGGAAGAAGCCAGCTTGCAGGAGGAAAAGAGACCACCACAGAGAAACGGGGGCTGGCAAAGAGGGCGCCACTGTTCCCAGTGTCTCCATGGCCTGGCTGCACCACTGCCCACCTTCCCTTTGGTTACTGGAGCTGGTAAAGTTGTCTTTGTGCCTAAATTTGGTCAAGTTGTGTTTCTAGTATAGTCCCTCACAAGATCTTTAAGGGGAAAAACCATGGAGTTTATTTATTGTTATTATCGGGTATTTTTTTGTCTTGTTTTAATCTTCTCCTAATACAATGTTTAGCAGAGAATGGAAACTCAAAATAAAAAGAAAAGTGGCCTGGAATACTGACTCACCCTGGCCTTCTTTTTCTTGAATGAATATTCAAGATAAAGTAATATGCTAAATACACTAATAATCTAACGAAAACAATTACTTCTAAATGGAAATGAGAAATTCATCTTTACAAGGTAGGTCAGGCTTAACATTCTTTTCTTTCTATGCAAGCTTTTATACAAGAGGCAATTGGTAAAAATCCAGATATGCAACTTGTGTCAGGATGTAGACACTTCCTGTTTTATAAGAATCAAGTCACTGGGAGAAGAGCGGTAAGTTTTATACACTGAGTATTATAATAGCTAACCCTTTTTGAATGCTTACCATAAGGCCAACACAAGGTATATAATGAAATTTTCACAATCCTATTAATCAGGATTCCAAATAGCAGTTTCCTCCCCCAGTACAGCAAGCAAGAAAACTAAAAGAAAGCCTTTAATAAAGTGGCTCAAGGGTGCCTTTCTAGTCAATGGTGGGAATGGGTTACCATAAGATAAAGTCCATGGCCCATGGATTTAACAGACTGCTTCAAAGTCTTTGGTATTAGAAATTATAGGATCAGATAAAAGCCAAAGCAGAGGCACCTGGGTGGGTTAGTCTGTTGAATAACTGACTCTCAGATCGTGATATCACAGCTCCATGGGTTTAAGCAAGCAGAGCCTGCTTCCATTCTCTCTCTCTGCCCCTCCCCTGCTTGCATGATCTCTTTCTCTCTCAAAATAAATAGATAAACTTAAAAAAAAGATAAAAGCCAAAGCAAACAAACAAGCAAAAACAAAAACTAAAAGGTGATTTACTTAAGTGAGGTTAATGTGAATTTTACTGTGTAACATCATAGGAGATAAAAAGGAGCAAATAATGCATTAAATAACACAATATGATAATACATACAAAATGTCATTTTCAGAAGTTCTTAAACTATGGGGAAGGAAAGGTGTTTAACTTAAAGTTGATTTAAATCTGGTAGGTGTACCATTCAAAAAGAAATGCATTTCTACTAATTTCCACATGGGATCATAGTTCTATCTCCTACAGAAATCATAAATGAACATTAGAAAGGGGTTGATTAAAATGTTATTAACAAGCCCTATATCTGTTTGGCCAATGGAAGCCTCCGTGCATACTCATGGGTAATTTTCCAAATACTGTCAGATGTAGAGACTTAACAGCACATTAGCTCCTCCCAGGGTAAGTTCACGTCGGACTCCTCAAAACCCAGCAAAACACTGTAAGTGGTTCCATCACCTCTTCACTCACATCTTATTCAATTTTCTAGTGGTTCCCAATGACTTGAGGTGTTCTATCTCTTCCAAGATTCAACTCTGCTGTGTTCTCTAATTATTGCAAGTTATGGGAGCAATTTCTAGGCAGATTACGTTGGCAAATTCTCTCCAACTACCTACTTTTTTCTTTATTATTCATTTTTCTGTGTGTCTTTTTTGTGATTACAGTTTGAGACTTCCTATAAAATGGAGGAGAAGTTTGATGGGCACTGGACAGGTATTTTTCATTAGATATAACATTTTTTTTTTTCTAAACACCCCATCTAAAGTTCCTAGATTTAGGAAATATTCAACTTACTCCTCATGTGTTAGAAAGATCATTAAAAGAGTAATAGGTAATTCTGGATCAAAATTTTAAAAATTGGCACTATGTTCTTTGTAATTTACCACATTCTTGATTATCGCTCAAAAGGAATGTTAAGTATAAGCTAGTGGCCCCCAAGTTACCTTCCTTGTCCACAGCCTCTCCTCTTCCAATCTTTTCAATTAAATTGCATCAAGTGAAAATCATTACTAAAAGTAAAAAAAAAAAAAAAAAATTAAACATGTTCCCTAAAGCACATTTTTTTTTACTTTGTATGATTTTTAAAATTTTTTATTATTTTTATTTTTCAATTTAAATTTTAGTTAACATACAGTGCAATATTGGTTTCAAGAGTAGAATTCAATGATTTATCACTTACATACAACACCTAGTGCTGATCACAAGTGCCCTCCTTAATACCCATCACTCATCTAGCCTATCTCCCACCCACCTCCCTCCGTTAATCCTGTTTGTTCCCTATCATTAAGAGTCTCTTGTAGTTTGTTTCCCTCTCTTTTCTTCACTCCTCTCCCTTGCTATATGTTCATATGTTTTTTTTATTTAAAAAAATTTTTTAATGTTTTATTTATTTTGAGAGAGAGAGAGAGAGAAACAGAGCACAAGCAGGGAAGGGGCAAAGAGAGAGGGAGACACAGAATCTGAAGCAGACTCCAGGCTCTGAGCTGTCAGCCCAGAGCCCAATGCAGGGCTGGAACCCATGAACCATAAGATCATTACCTGAGCTGAAGTCCAATGCTTAACCAACTGAGTCACCGGGGCACCCTTGTTTTGTTTCTTAAATTCCATATATGGCTGATGTCATATGGTATTTGTCTTTCTCTGATTGACTTACTTTGCTTAGCATAATACATTCCAGCTCCATCCACATTGTTACAAATGGCAAGACTTCATTCTTTTTGATGGCTGAGTAATATTCCATTGTATACATATACCACATCATCTTTATCCATTCATCAGTTGGTGGACATTTGGGCTCTCTCCATAGTTTGGCTATTGTTGATAATGCTGCTATAAACATTGGAGTGCATGTACCCCTTCGAATCTGTATTTTTGTATCCTTTGGGTAAATACCTAATAGTGCAATTGCTGGATCATAGGGTAGCTCTATTTTTAGTTTTTTGAGGCACCTCCATACTATTCTTCACAGTGGCTGCACCAGTTTGCATTCCCACCAACAAAAATGGCAATTTCTAATAAGCCCCCCATATACAAGCAAATAAATGTATATGAAAAATATAAATATAAAAGGAAAAATATAACAGTATAACAAAATTTAAGTAGAACTTCAGATGTGATTATTCAGTGTTGCTGAGCAGAGTCAGACTTTATTAATTTAGAGGAAAAACAAGAATATGCATGAGAGAAAAATCAACTTGGTCAATGGCTTGCATTGCTTCCCATTCCCTCAGCAGTTGTTACCATTTCTTATTCATGTAAAAAGCAGAATGAATAGGGGTACCTGGGTGGCTCATTCGGTTAAGCGTGGGACTCTTGATTTCAGCTCAGGTCATGATCTCACGGTTCAGGGGTATCCAGCCCTGCAACACTGACAGCGCACAGTGCGGAGCCTGCTTGGGATTCCCTCTCTCCCTCTCCCTCTGCCCCTCCCCCACCCTTTCTCTCTCTCTCTCTCTCTCTCTCCCCCCTCCCTCCCTCTCAAGATAAATACATAAACTTTTTAAAAAAGCAGAATGAGGGGCGCCTGGGTGGCTCAGTCGGTTGAGCGTCCGACTTCAGCTCAGGTCACGATCTTGCGGTCCGTGACTTTGAGCCCCGCGTCAGGCTCTGGGCTGATGGCCCAGAGCCTGGAGCCTGCTTCTGATTCTGTGTCTCCCTCTCTCTCTGCCCCTCCCCCGTTCATTCTCTGTCTCTCTCTGTCTCAAAAATAAATAAATGTTAAAAAAAATTTAAAAAAGCAGAATGAATAAATGATTGTCACTGGTTCATGGAAAATTTCCCCTATTTATTGAATGTAAGGCTATCTATTATTAGTTTTAATGTTAGTGGGTTAGAACTATGGCTAAGTAACTTGTCTCCAGGTTATAGAGAGTTTGTCAAAGTCCTAAGGGTAGCCAAGTCTTTTGCCTCCCAAAATATTTACTTGACAATACAAAAATAAAATTTTAACTATGGATGTGTCTACATTATATCAAAGTAGCAGATTGATTCAGCTGGGGGAAAAGCATATGCACATTTATGGCACTGTATAGTCAAATGTATGAACTGACATTTTTTTAATATTTTCATTTTGATTTGGATTCTGTGAGGATATAGCTGAAGTGTGACAAAGACTAAGTTAGTAATTGAAATCCAGAGTAGCCAATTTTGAAAAACACTCATTATGTTGATAATACCTACATATTGTCTTTTTTGACACACATTTATTAACAAAACTTGTTTCCTCTCATACATGGCTATCCTTTTAATGATCATCACAATCTAGTGTTTCCTCTGCCTGAGATATAGCAGAGTGTGACATGCCTCTAATTTCTTAAGATGTAATACTTTCAGCAATGCATAGAGAGTAATGAGGATCTTCATTCAGTGTTGTGGTGACAGCTTGGCTGTCTTTGATTTTACATAATTCTAAACTAGAGACAGTGCATGTAATGTTGTGAAAAAGAGACCTAGCTTGGGGGTCTTGTCACAGCTCTGTCATGACCTTAGTGGAGGAACATTGGCAAAGAATCATTTAGCCCCTTTCAGCCTCTTCTGCCTTGCCATTTCCAGAAGAAGGGAGAGAAGGTGGAAGGGAAGGAAGTTGGAAAAGAAGCTCACAGAAGGGTAGGCAGTGTGACCATAGAGGTAGAGATTGGAGTAATGACCAAGGAATTACAGTAGCTACCAGAAGCCAGAAGAAACAAGAAATAGTTTTTTCTTCTAGAGCCTTTGGAGAGATTATGACTCTGTGGGCACCTCGATTTTGGCCCAAGGATGCTGATTTTGGACTTGTGGCCTCCAGAACTGTGAGAAAATAAATTTCTATTGATTTAAGATACAGAGTTTGTGGTAATTTGTTATAGTAGCCCTAGAAAGCTAATATAAGAAGTCAGGGGCAGAAATACATGTAAATATTAGTATTATTAAGTATTATTAGTTTCCTAAGGCCAACATAACAAAATACCATAATATTGGTCACTTGAACAACAAAAATTTATTCTCTCACCATTCTGGAAGCCACCAAGTCCAAGTTCAAGGTATCAGTAGATTTTGTTTCTCCTGAGGCTCTTCTCCTTGGCTTGCAAATGACTGCCTTCTCCCTTTGTCCTCACACGATCACTCCTTGGTGTTCATGCATCCCTGGCATCTCTTTGTGTCCAAATTTCCTCTTCTTATAAGGACACCAGTCAGATTGGATTAGGGCACACACTAACCACCTTATTACAATTTAATCACCTCTTTAAAAGGCCTATCACCAAGTACAGTCACGTTCTGAAGTACTTGAGGTTAGGGCTTCAGCACATAAATTCAGCAGGACATAATTCATCCCATAACAACATGTAGAAGTCATATATTATCTTCTGCTTCACTCAACATCTCCCCTGAAACAAAAACAAGATATGTACAATCTCTTCGTTTGTTCATCAAGGGTTTGTTAAGCACCTATTATATATCAAATGGCATGCTTTGTGCTGGGAATAATATGATAAATGTGACATCATACTTCCTCTCAAGGTTTTCAGAGTAGTTATAGTAACAGGTAAAGTGATCATTACAATAAAGTGACATCTTCTAAGTACTATTATTGCTTAGAAAGCAATCAGTTGTATCTGGAGTTTCGAGGCAGTAGGGAATATACACTATTGATAAGAGAGTTACTGAATTGAATCAGGAAGAGGAGTAAGATTTCACCCATGGAAGAACTGAGGAATGGTGATCCTTTGAGAAAGAACACGTGCAAAATACGTAAGAGAGGAACACGTAGAACTTTAGGTAGTTCAATAGAAACCAGATCCATGGATTCAAAAGAGCCTGTAATGAGATGAGGTAGAAGTCTACTCATAGATGGACTATTATGCCATCCTAGAAATTTGAGTTTTCTTCTAGTCAACAATGGACAAGTGAAAATATTAAGCAAAGAAGTGATATGATTAGATTTTTATCTTAGCAAAATAATATGGAGAGGAAATGAAATAAGGTGGACAAAGTAAGAAAGTACAGAGGCCAAAGGAGAAATAGAGCCTGCATTAGGGTAAGATCAGAATGATTGAGGAAAGAAGAATGGATGTGAGGGATAGAAAGAAAGAAAATTGAGTGAATTTAGGACCTTTTACAAAATAGAAGGAGGCATATAGAATATCCTCAACTAGAAGAAAGGATCTGGTTTAGTTTACCTGTGGTAGAGATTGAGACTTAAGAGTCATCCAGTTATAACTGGCTATTAATAACATCATTGTAGACCAAGTCACTGAATGAGAAGTTATAGAGTAAGAATAAGCAGAAGGTTGTACCATGAATTCTGAGGAAATTAACTCTTCAGTTATAAACAGTGAAAAATCAACAGTGATTAGAGGGGCTAGAAAACAACTGGAATGAAATGGTACTGCAAAAAGTCAAACTCAGTAACATTCAAGAAGGGAATGGATTCTGGTGTCAAATGCAAAATAAAGTCAGAAAATATGACAACTGTGTCCACTGCATTGAGAATTAGAGATCATTGATAATATTGGCAAGAGCAGTATCAATGGAGGAATGAGGAGAAAGATAATCATAGTGAGAATAAAGAAAATGGGAAGAGGAAAGACTCATTTTTAAATCTAGCTTTTAAAGGTTTTTTTTTTATACAACTAATCTACAGATATAGTATTTTATAAAATATCTATGCATTGCATCACAATTATATACAAAGCTAACTTAAAAGTCTCTGTGCATCCATCTGTATTTCCCTCCTCACATGCAACCACTATCAACTAATTGATGCATAACCTTCTGTTTTATTTATTGTACTTTCGTGTGAATATATGCATTGAGTACATATATATTTTTATTTGTATTTATTTTTAAGTTTATTTATTTTCAGTGAGAGAGAAAGAAAGAGCTTGCATGCACAGAGTGTGTGAGCAGGGGAGAGGCAGGGAGAGGGAGAGAGAGAATCCCAAGCAGGCTCCAGGCTGCCAGCACAGAGCCTGTCTTGGGGCTCAATCCCACAAACCGTGAGATCATGACCTGAGCTGCAACCAAGAGTTGAAGGCTCTACTGACTGAGCCATCCAGGCACCCCAGCACATATGTTTTGTTAAAGCAAAACACAGTACAGTATCTAAAATCTATAAACAAAGATTGACAGACTTTGCCTTATTAAAATAAACATTTGTATTACAAAATAATTCATGAATTTTAAAGGTAAAAGCCTGGAAAACAACATTTTTATCATATTCAACAGACAGGGATGGATATATAGAATACACAATAAATACTTACAAATTAAGTGGAAAAGCCAAACAATCCAATAGAAAAATTACAAAGGTTATGAACATGAAATTCACAAAAAAGCAAATATAAATGATAGGTTGCCATATGAAATATATTCAACCTCACTGATTAGCAGGAAAATTCAAAATAAAACAAGAGTGGAATATTTTTTACCTATAAAATTTATAATAATGTAATATCTTTTGTTATCATTTAATGGTGAAGCTGTAAGTAAAAAGGTACGCTAATGTAGTGTTATGACATACTGTTAGGAGAGTGTGATTGGGAAATTTTTAAAGGGCAATTTTCACAATATTTAAAGGGCAATTTTTGCAATATCTACCAAAATATTAAATACACATGTTTTGGTCCAGCGATTATACTTATCCTTCTAAAAATTCACATATATACAAAGATAATAAATACTAGAATGTTCACTGCTGCATTATTTGTAATGACAAAAAAGAAAAGGAAAAGAGAATCTAGATGTCCTCTGAAAAGGGAGTGAGTAAATAAGTCACTTTATATGTATACACTCATACATACACACAAGTGCAGATGGTGCTTTCTTATGGTTTTCAAATTTTTATCTTCTAATTTACTAGGTAGCTGTTGAGAACCTTTATCAATTATAATGGAAGAAGTAGTAGAAGAAGAGAGAAAGCTCACAGATGCAATGCAGTAAGAGAAAAATGGATTGCAGTAAGATAAGGGAAAACTCTGATGCCCTCATATGACCAAGGAGGAGCCTAGAGGGTAGAAAGCAATGTGGGGCCATTTCTTGTTGATTAATATGGAGAAAATGTATAGTATAACCTAGAGCCAGAGAAATGTTTCTATATAAGAGCACTAGCATTATTATTCAAAAAGGTGTAGAATGAAATTACATTTGTAGAAGGGATACACATTTCTATTAGAAGTGCATTTGTAATGTGTATTTTATTTTGAATACTTAAGAAGGCTAGCTGCAGACTGAAAGTGGAAGTCTTCATCTCTTACCCTCTCTCTCTCTTAACACACAGTGACATTGAAGACCCCAGAGCTTATCTTTCACCCCTTCAATATTCCCAACCTCCAGTCAAGGAGTCAGAGACACCAACACAGAGAAATGTGAAGTTCCTCCTCTTGGTAATGCTAGGAGTAATTATAGTGAGGAGAGTATCCTCGAAACTCAGCAGCTACCTGTGGTCATAACCTTTCCAACACTCATGGCATGACTTGGAGGAATGGAGGAAATAGACACTGAGACTTTCTTCTGTTGCAAGAGTGAGGCATCCAGTGTAAGGGGCAAAGAATGAGGACTACGGATAGAAAAGTTTTTGTAAGGATAGAGCTATGAGAAGTAGAGGAAGAAAGGGAGAGAATTAAGGAAAGAGGAAACATCCAGAGTCTCTTAGAAAGCCACAGTCTGTAGCAATTAAGTAAATAATTCAGTAATGAATTGCTTTTCATTGAAATTATCTTGTGCATATGAGGTTTAGGGCAAGTGGGTAAAGTGACATTGTGTACAAGTAGAAGGAGGTCTTCTCATTTATAATTACTTAAATAACATTAGTGTGGAATAAAATTGTGGAGGAGGATCAATCTTCACAGGACAGCCCAGCAGGAAAAAAGGAATTTGATCACACTAACCAGCCATTCTAACATTTTAACATGTATCAGAGGGTTTGTTTCAATACAGAATGCAAGGTCTACCTTAGGCAACTAGTGGAAAAAATGTACAGAAAATCCAGAGTAATAAGAGGAGAGGAAGTAATAAGAGCAGAAACCAATAGAAAATAGAGAAAATCAATAAAAACAAAACTTGGTTCTTTGAAAAGATCAACAAAATTAATAACCATTTAGCAAGAATAATAAGAATAAAAGATAAAACACAAATCAACAATATCAAGAATGAAAAAGTAAACACTCCAGATTCCACTGGCATTGAAGTGATAATAAGAGAAAGCTATTAATTCTATGCCTATAAATTCAATAACTTAGATGAAATAGACCAGTTCCCTGAAAGACACAAAGTACCCAAATCACTCAAGCAGAAATACATAAGCTGAATACCCCCAAATATATTTTAAAAATGGAATATGTAGGTAAAACCCTTCCACAAAAGAAAACTGCAGTTCCAAGTGGTTTCACTGTAGAATCATTACCAAAGTTTAAGGAATAAATAAGACATTTCTCCACAACCTCTTCCAGAAAACAAAAGAGAGAACATTTCCCAACTCATTTTATAAAGTCACCTTTACCTTAATACCCAAACCTAACACGAGCATTAAAATTAAATGCAACTACATGGCAATTTCTGTATTTAATATAGGTGCAAAAATCCATAAGAAGGTAACAGCAAATCAAATCCAGCAACATATAAAATGAAAATACATCACAACTAAGTAGGGTTCATCACAGGAATTCAGGGCTGTTTCAACATACAAGAACCAATTAATATAATTCAGCACATTCACACACTAATCATATTAATAGATGCAGAAAATCATTTAACAAACTTTTCATCCATTCATGATTTAAACATGCTCAAAAACTAGTAACAGAAGGAAACTTCTTTAGTCTCATTGAAGGTATCTACGGGAAACTCCCCTGCAACTTACATTATACTAAAAGGTATAAGGTTGAATGTGTTTACCTCAAGATCAGGAATAGGTCAAGGTTGCCTTCTCTGACCACTGCAATTCAACATTTTATTAGAAGTACCATCAAGATTAGTAAGGCAAGGAATATAAATACAAGACATACAGACTGTGAAGGAAGTAACAAAACTTTCTTTTTTCATAGATAACATGTAGAAAATCCAAAAAAAATGAGTTTAAAAAGGTCACATGATACAAGGTTGATATACAAAAGTAAATTGTATTTTTATATACCAGCAAAGAATAATTGGAATTTAAAATTTTAAAAATGGTAATAACATTTACAATTGCATCCCCAAAATGAAGTACTTGGGTATAAGTTTAACAAAATATGTGCTGGACCTGTATGTAGAAAACACACTGACAAAAGAATCAAAGAAATTCTAAACAAATAGAAAGCTACATCATGTTCATGCATTGGAAGACTCAATATTGTTAAAAAGTCAATTATCCTTAGTTTGATAAGTAAAATCAGCAGAGTTCTAACCAAATCACTACAAGATTGTTTTTAGATATTGACAAGCTGTTTCTAAAAAATAATAGTAATAATATATGTATATATATATATATATATATATATGGAAACACAAAGGTACTAGGATAACCAAAACAATTCTGCAAAAAAGGAAGAACAAAGTCAGATGAGTCACATTACCCAATTTTAGGAATTTACTATAATGCTACAGTAATCAAGACAGTGTGATATTGGTGAAATAATAGACACATATTTTAATAGAAGAAAATAGAGAGCTCAGAAATAGATCCAAACACATACAGTCAACAGATTTTTGACAAAGGAGTGAAGAAAATCCAATAGAAGAAGGCAAATCTTTTCAACAAATGGTGCATGAACAATTAACATCCATATGTAAAAAAAAAAATAAACTTTGAAATATTCCTCATATTACCCAAAATTTAACTCAAAAGGAATCATATATGTAAACATATATATGTGATTATACTGATACGTAATTTTTGTACTGATATAATAAATAAGTGATTCAAAGAATGACTGGCTGAATAAATGAATGAATGAATGAATGATTGAATAAATATGAGGGAGGAAGACAAATTTTCCTTACAGAATAGTTCCAAAATATTTATGTAAGTACTTCCCAGGAAATGGACCTAAGTTCTCCCCACTCCCCTTAAGTATGGACTAGTCTTAATGACTTGATTCCAAAGAAAAGGGTATGGATGGGAGGCAAAGTAACTTTTCAGTGGAGAAGCTTGGCTAGTATTAGTTTCGTAGTTTTGACAAACATACCATGGTTTTTAAGATGCTAACAACAGGAGAAACTAGATGGTAGGGTAACAGAAACTCTTTGTAGTAAATCTAAAATTCTTCCAAAATAAAATTATATTAAAATTTCTTACTTCCAAACTTAAATAAAAATAGCCTCTCAGATTCCTGGATACACACACACACACACACACACACACACACACACACACACAGCAATACAGAGATAGAGATTGCTGGGTCTCAGGAGGTGGCCCCAATAATTTTCCTGACAGGGGTATTTTTCTTAATGCTTCTCACCTGCCTCATCTGGCAATAAAAGCAGAGGAGCTCACCACACAGATTTTTGGCCTCCCGTCTCTTTATTCAGAGGGATTTGTACAAGAAGCCAAGAAATAATGGTTTGGGCTGATACCGAGATTCACCCTACTGCTGGACCTGGTGTTTGTACATCTGTCCCCTGTTTTACCTGCAAAGTAATTAAACTCCATACAAAATCCTGGGATGCCAGAGCTTTTGAGACCCAAACTTTCTTGCCATCTGTATTCTCTGAGAATTATTGAGAGGCAGATTGTACTTGGAAGGTATTCTTCATTCTCCAAACAAGCATTTATCAATCAGCAAATTCAGTGATTTCAGGTTCTCCACTGAGCAAACATCACGGCTCATTTTGCAGGCTTAGAAGACAGTTCGTATTTCCAGGAGCAGGTTCAGAAATACTTCGGGAAATGTTTTTACATGCTGTCCTGCCAAATTCCCCAGTAGACAATTATGCTCACTTCCT
The DNA here is from genome assembly GCF_018350195.1 of Panthera tigris. Classification (NCBI taxonomy): domain Eukaryota; kingdom Metazoa; phylum Chordata; class Mammalia; order Carnivora; family Felidae; genus Panthera; species Panthera tigris. The sequence continues at coordinate 30,486,242 of NC_056677.1, read as the reverse complement.
ACCCACTGCCAGGCTATGTTCCAAAGCCAGGACTAGGAAACAGATTGTTTGCAGCCTCCAAAGGAAGGAGGGTTCAACTGCTAGAGGCAAATGCTTGGGGAAATAAGCCCTATGACCTAAACTGACTTTGGCACCCACATCTATGAAGTTCTCTTTGTACATACACAAGAGCCAAGAGGTTTGACTTGGGTAAGAGTTGAGTAGGGCTTAAAGCTTCACTCCCAGATTACTATAAAGCCTCACTTCCAGATTACTATAAATGCCAGCTTCTGATCAAATTCTAGCATATTTCCATTTACTAATTATCCATTATCAAGTGTCTATAAAGCAGTTAATGCAACTTGGAAGTGGCATCTGATAATTACATTTTAAAACAAGTATCCTAGATGATCCTGAAACATACAAAACTGTTAAAACTACTACCTCAAGCTGTGCATATATCAGAGTTGATGCCTGCTTTAGCTGCCTCCCATTTGGTCTTTGGGAGCTGGAAGAAATCAGGAAAGAACTGATGGAAGGATGCCCAGGAAAGAACATTTTAGGCAGATTGGATGTGCATTACACGTGTTATTAAGCTTTTTTTTATATAAAGCATGCAAATGATCTGGGGAGATTATTTTTATTTATTTTTATTTATTTATTTATTTTTTTATTTTTGAGAGAGAGAGAGAGAGAGAGAGAGAGAGAGAGACAGAGAGCAAGCGGGGCAGGGTCAGAGAGAAAGGGAGACAGAATCCCAAGCAGGTTCCCTACCGTCAGCACAGAGCCCAATGTAGGGCCCAAACTCACAAACTGTGAGATCATGAACTGAGCCGAAATCAAGAGTCAGACATCCAACCTACTGAGCCACCCAGACGCCCCTGGGGAGATTATTTTTATTTTTTATTTATTTATTTTTTTAATTTTTATTTATTTTTTTTTAGCGATCTGATAGCCGTTTTTATTGCATTCCAATATTCCATCAACATTCCAGTATTTACATGTTTTATAAGACTTTATATTTATGCTGAATTGTTACATCATCTTTATCTATGTCATAATTGGGAACTACATATTTTTAAAACACTCTTACATTTTATATTCCCAGCACCAAAAGAGATGTAATACTTTAGGTTAAATTTACCATATTAACTATACAGGGTCAAATTCCTTCATGTCAACATCGTAAATAATTATTGCTCTAACTACATACAGCCACCTCTACCCTCCTTTTTATTTTCAGTATGTGAAATTTATTGTCAAATTGGTTTCCATACAACACCCAGTGCTCATCCCAAAAGGTGCCCTCCTCAATACCCATCACTCACCCTCCCTTCCCTCCCACCCCCCATCAACCCTCAGTTTGTTCTCAGTTTTTAAGAGTCTCTTATGCTTTGGCTCTCTCCCACTCTAACCTTCTTTTTTTTTTTTCCTTCCCCTCCCCCATGGGTTTCTGTTAAGTTTCTCAGGATCCACATAAGAGTGAAAACATATGGTATCTGTCTTTCTGTGTATGGCTTATTTCACTTAGCATAACACTCTCCAGTTCCATCCATGTTGCTACAAAGGGCCATATTTCATTCTTTCTCATTGCCACATAGTACTCCATTGTGTATATAAACCACAATTTGTTCATTCATCAGTTGATGGACATTTAGGCTCTTTCCATAATTTGGCTATTGTTGAGAGTGCTGCTATAAACATTGGGGTACAAGTGCCCCTATGCATCAGCACTCCTGTATCCCTTGGGTAAATTCCTAGCAGTGCTATTGCTGGGTCATAGGGTAGGTCTATTTTTAATTTTTTGAGGAACCTCCACACTGTTTTCCAGAGTGGCTGCACCAGAGGAGATTATTTTTAAATACATAGGTGTGGAAACTACCCCAGACATGCTGAATCTGCATGCTTGCTATGGGAGTCATGTTTTTCAAAAGCTCTGGTCAATTCTAATGTACAGTCATGTTTGTTAATCACTGATATGAGGCTAGCCAAAAGCCACTTTCCATTTCTTCTGCTTCAGTTCTATAGCTTCCAGCAACAGAAAAATATTGTGCCTAGGGTTGTTAATTAGCACTGATTTCTCAGACAAGTAATTTAACACATCACTTCAGTTTTCTCACAAGAAGACACAAGATAATACAGATATCCTGATAAAATGTTATCCCAAGTCCAGTCATCCAATTAGTCACACATCTTTGTTACAAGTGTGGCAAGAGACAATATTTTGATAATAACCAAGGCTTTTCTTTCTCGCATTTTTTTGATAACCTGGAATCCTTCACCCATTGGGTCATCGGTGTTATTTAAGTAAGAGGGGGGCTAATCCAACTGAGAATAAAGAAGTCAAGTTAGTTTCTGAGTCAAGTTTTTAAGCTGAAAGAACACAAATGAGTTAGGAAAACCTGAAATTTTACTAAACTCAGCATTGAAGGAAACAGACCTAGAATTTATGCTATATGTATTCCACACAAAGAGTTCTATAAGGATGTGAGAACAGTTTCCTGGCCTTGTCCCGATAAAGAACCCATGAATTTGCTGTAGGGAAAGAAAAATAATTGGCAGAAGTGATTGAGGAAGTTAAATTGTGGATTAAATGTCCCTGGCCCATTTTCTAGGGTTTGTTGTGTGATTGGTATTCAGAAGCTTTAGTGGGACCCAAACACAAAGAGGGGTTAGTGAAAGGCCCCTGAGAAAGTCCCAAGGCTACTTTGTCATCTTGGTTTACAGCAGCAAGTTGTGAGTGTATGTCCTCAATATGGTAAGTGGAGGAATATCCAAAAGTGGCTTACATCCTTCAAAAGACATAAAAGTGGCTAAAAGTACACTGGAGACTTAGAGAACCTCAAAATAAGGGAACATGAGGACACATATTGATCTTCAATAAACTCGGCACCACAGAGCAGAGCAGCATGTACATTAGAGCCCTTAGGGCAGTGGATAGATGTCAACCAATAATGCCATTTAGTATTATTCATGTGAGCCAAAGCCAGTTTTTGTTGGTTCCAGTGTTAAGTTATACATAATATACATATACATAATATATATCCCCAAGCTTCAGCTTATTTATAAATCCCCCTGGAACACATATCACCTCCAGAGCAAATAGAAGGAGAGGGAAAACAGGAAATTCCTGAAATAAGGAGGGTGCTAGAGAGTGCTACCCTAAAAGAGGTTGAATTTCAAACTAGAATTTACCTTCAATTTGAATGATTAAATTTTTCACTGCTGAGCTGAAACGAAAGCTCAAGATCTAATTTAAGTTCACTTATAAAGGCAAAAAGATAGGGACATGTTTGCCTTCTGTGGTTGTTGACTACACTCAATATTTCTCTACCTAGGACAATTCTGCTTTCCTTCCAATTAAAGAAAAAATATTTACTTTTTACCAGATGTCTCTACTCTTTGATGAATATGTTAATTAAGTTTCTATCCAGAATTTAGTACCCCCAAATAGTGACTATTTTATGCAAACAGCTCATACAGTATAAATAAATTCTTTGTTTGTAACTCTTTTTGTTTCCAACATGATTTAAATGCATATGTATAAAATAATAATTATACATCTATGGTATTGCATACACAATGTATAAAGATATAATTTGTGACAACAATAACTTAAAGATGAGAGGAGTTGTATAGCAGCAGAGTTTGTGTATGCTACTAAAGCTAAATTGGAATTAACTCAAACTAGATGGCTATAAATTTAGTATGTAATTGTAGTTCTTATTGTAACCACCAAGAAAGTATCTTATAAATATACACAAAAAGAAATGAGAGAAGAACCAAAGCAGTGTGCTTCAAAAATTAAACACAAAACAAGGCAGAAATGAAGAAAATGAGGGGAAAAAGGAACAAGAAATCCAGGAAAAAAAAAAAAAAAAGCAAAGTTGGCACCAGTAAATCCTTCCTCATCAGTAATTACATGTAAGTGGGTTAAACTCCACAAGCAATAAACAGAGATTTGCACAATGGATTTAAAAAAAAAAACAAAAACAAAAACAAAATCCAAGTATGTGCTCTCTACATAAGACTTTAGGTCCAGAGGTGCCTGGGTTGTTCAGTCAGTTAAGTGTCTGACTCTGGATTTTGGCTCTGGTCATGATCTCATCATTCATGGGATTGAGCCCCATGTTGGGATATGCACTATTAGAGCAGAATCTGCTTGGGATTCTCTCTCCCTCCCTCTGCCCCTCCACTGCTCATGGACGCATCTCTCTGTAAAAATAAATAAATAAACTTAAAAAAATCTGTTACAGGGGACAAAGAATGATTTTGTATTGTGACAAATGGGTTGATTCATCAGGAAGAGCTAAAAAATTGATGAAGACCTAAAGAAATAGAAAAATATCCTATGTTTATGGTTTAGAAGGCATCATATTGTTGAAATAGCAATAATACTACTCAAAGAAATCCATAAATTCAATGTACTTTCCATAAAAATTCCAACAACTTTTCTTGCAGAAATGAAAAAGCCAATCCTCAAACTCATATGGAATTGTATGGGGCTCCAAATAGGCAAAACAATCTTAAAAAAAAAAGAACAAAGTTGAAAGACTCACACCTCTGGATTTCAAAGCTTGTTAAAAAGCTACAGCTTTTCAAAACTTGTAAAAAACTCAAACAGTGTGCCACTGGCCCAAGAAGAGGCATATGAACTAATGGAATACAACTGAGAGTCCATAAATACACCTATACATCTAAGGTCAATTGATTTTTAACAATAATGTCAAGACCATCTCTCTTAGTCTGCTAGGGCTGCCCTAACAAAATATCACAGACTAGGTGCTTTAAAAACAGAAATTTGTTTTTCATAGTTCTGTAGGATAGATATCCGTGATCAAGGTGCTAGAGGGCTAGTTTCTACTTAGGCCATTCTTGTGGCTTGGAGATGGCTGTCTTATTGCTGTGTCCTCATGTGGACTTGTCTTTGTGTGCATGCATCCTTGATGTCTCTTTCTTGTCTTATAAAGATGCCAGACATATTGGATTAGAGCCTCACACTTATGACCTTATTTATTCTTACTTACCTTCTTTAAAGCCCTATCTTCAAATACAATCAAGGTGGGAGTTTGGACTTCAACATATGAATTAGGGGCAGCAGGGGCGGGGGGGAGGTGGGGGACGCAATTCAGTCCATAACACCATCCAAAGTAGAAAGATTATTCTCTTTAACAAATGCTGCTTGGATAACTGGATATCAACATCAACTGAAACTGGACCCTTACCTCACCCCAAGTATAAAAAGTAATCAAAAATAGACAACAGACATGAAACAGCTAAAGTTATAAAGAAATACAGGAGTAAATTTAATGACCTTGAATTTATTTGCTAATGGATTCTTAGATAAGATACCAAAAGAATGACCAATACAATAAAAAACAAATTGGACTTTATCAAAATGTAAAACTTACATTATCAAGAAGATGAAAAGATAGTCTACAAAATGGAAGAGAATATTTGCAAATTTTACAGTTGACCCTTGAACAACACAGGGGTTAGGGACATTGATCCCCCATGCAGTCATAAATCTGCATATAACTTCTGATTCCCCAAAATTTAACTACTAATAACTTACTATTGCCTGGAAGCCTTACTGATAACATACATGGTTGATTAACACATACTTTCCATGATATATGTATCACCTAATGTATTCTTACAATAAAGTAAGCTAGAAAAAAAGTAAATGTTATTAAGAAAATCATAAGGAAATAAGAATGCATATATAGTGCTGTCCTGTATTTATCACAAGAAAATCTGTATATAACTGGACCCAAACAGTTCAAACCTGTGTTGTTCAAGGCTCAATTGTATATCTGATAAGAGTCTAGTATTCAGAATGCATCAAAAATTCTTAAAACTCAATAACAATAACTCAAACAATCTAATTACAAAATGGCTGAAGCTTGAATAGACATTTCTCCAAAGATATACAAATGAAGAACAAACACATGGAAAGACGCTCAACATTTTTAGTCACTAGAGCAATGCATAGGACATGACAATGAGGTACAATGTCACATCCACTAGGATGGCTATAATCAACAAAACAGAAAATAACAAGTGTTGGCATGTATGTGGAGAAATCGGAACCCTTTGTATATCTCTGGTGACAATGTAAAATAGCTCTGCACTGTGGAAAAGAGTCCAAAAAGTTAAACATAGAATTGCCACATACCTAACAATTCCACTCCTCGGCATTTGTATAACCCAAGAGAATTGAAAGCAAGTACTCAAATACACATATTTACATATTCACAATAACCAAATGTGGAAACAGCTCAAATGTGTATCAGCAGATGAATGGATTTAACAAATGTACATACAATGGAATATTCAGCTGTATTCTGCTACAACACAGATTAACCTCAAAAACATTGTGCTAAATGAAAGAAGCCAGACACAAAAGGTCACATATTGTATGATTGTATTTACATGAAAAATTCAGAATAGGCATATCCACAGAGACAGAAAGCAGATTGGTCGTGGCCAGGGGCTGGTGATTGAGGGCAATGTTAAGCACCTGCTGAATGGGCTACAAAGTTACCTTGGGAGAGGATTAAAAGATCTTGACACTTGATGGAGATGGTGGTTGTGAATGTATGAAATATCACTTAAATGTTCACTTTAAAACCATTACTTTTAGGTCATGTAAATCTCACCTCAATAAAAATGAAAAACCCTTAGAATATCAAACCAGCCCCCACTTAGGGTACTACAACTAGCCCAATCATAACACTTGATGCGCAGAAATGTAACTTGTGCTACCAGTTGAAGTACCAAATTTTACTCTCTATTTTCCAATTTGCCAAGTAAAGGACACATAAATTTGAACATTTACAGAAAACTCAGTAATTTCCAGGCTTTTCTCAGTATTATTTAGGAAGGAAATTCTGGATTTTCATCTTCACCATCTGTTTTCCTCTGGGTGACATATACTATGTTTGGTAGGGTATTTTATGTTGTTACATTAGGGTTTGTGTTTGGTCCACAGCCACTTTCTGCCCACTTTCTGCCTCTGCTGAGCTGCCTCTGACTGTCATCAACCCCATCTGCTGATGTCCACTCTCTGACCTGATCTCTGACGCCAGAACTACAAAAGATTTATTTCATCCTCCTTATGTAAAACACTGAATCCCTTCAAATCCACTGAGCCTTTCTCAAATTATCTTGTTTCATGGACACTAGGAATCTCTGGATGTTCAAAATCTACCTCATTCTCATACAGCCAACTATACTGCAGGAAATCTGGGGATGTAAGCAACATGGAACAGTCAGAATTTCTTTATGGTTATACCTTCCCTGTGGCCATTTCTACAGTGAGGCTGCAGATGTTGGCATGTTGGGTCTTGGAGTTCCAAATGGAAAGTGGGCAGTAAATCATGCCTGTGATCCTGTCTTGTCATAAACTGGGAACCCTTTGGCTCCACTTAGCAGCTTTTTTTCTCCGGGACCTGCATCAATTACTATTTCTTTGCTCTCTCAGTTCTGTCTTCTTTTCCACTGAGCTGCATTCCTACAAGTAGGGAAGACCATATCTCACCATTATGGTTTCTTCAAACCTGTGCTCATTGCTTTAGGTCTCTCACCTCTTAGCATTCGAAGTAGAGCTTCTGGAAGGAACTCAATAAACACTTTTTCAAGCAGCTCATCTCCTACAGTCAAAAGCTTTGGATATCAATAATATGTTAGAGTTCTGAAATTCTTTGGAAATGCAGTTAACTTTTCTGTTTTGTGCTAAAATGCTGTATTGTTGAATTTTGGCTTCAGGTTAAGGTGGGCTAAATTATTTAGATGAACTCTCCCACTAAAAATAACACATTGGCTAAAATTTATAAAACATCACTTTAAAAACAATAAAGAGGAGGTAAGATGACGGAAAAATTCCAGGCCAGGGTTTTACTGTGAAGTAAGAACACATAGAGCTTAGTCCTGCCTCACTGCCTTCTCAACCCTGAGAGATTTTGTGCTTCCTTCATTTGGGGAATTAGATTCTCTGGCTTAAGTTGAGGGAAAGTAGAAAGGAGGGGTACAGAAGTCAAGAGTCAAGGCCTGCTTGGGTGTTGGGGCGGGGGGGGGGGTAGTCTGTGATTCAAAAGGACTATATTCTTAGTGTTAGAGAAAACCAGAACTAAACTTATCCCCAGAGGATGCAGGAAAATCATCATTGTGCTGGGCAGAATGGAAGAAAAAAGAGAAAGAAAAACAATGAATTATATAGAAACCTCAACAGCCAGCACTTGTGGTTCTTACTCTGATTGCAAGATGCATCTCAGCAACAGTCATCCAGGAACTTTGCACAAATAGTTTATTACTCACATGTCCTGGAGTATACACAGCATGCCCCGGGGCCATACAGCAAAGTTGCAGGGTTCATGAGGAGAGGGACAGTGCAGACCTGAGGGTTCTGCATGAACTAGGTTGAGAATGGGATGCCTCGGTTTCTACAGGTACACTCTTAATTGGTGAATTTAAAATATAAGAGCAGGAATTAAACCATGGGAAGGGAAAGGCAGGGTCACTCAAAAGGTAAGGTATCTAAATCTGCCAGGGCTTTCTAAAAGGGGAACTTCAGGAGTAGGGTGGCCTGTCTTTTGTCAGGTTGCCTAGTTGCATAGCTGGCAATGTGTTTACTTGAGATGCAAGTCTTTGGAGTGGATGCCTCAGCAATTAAAAGCTTAATGTCAGACACTTATATTACAATCTAGAAAGCTAACTGTCAGGTATTTACACTACACAGAGTAAGCTTTACTGTGGTATGGGAGGGACAGGAGGTTGGGCTTGGTAAAGAAATGGGATGGATACACAGGTATTTCAGTTTTCCATTAAACTATGCATTTATGTTTTATGGACTTTATGTGCATTACATTTCACAAAAAAAGTTGATTTAAAAAAAAGAACAATCAACAACTTACTTTCTTCCCAAATGATGCAAGGAATTTAATGCTCTTTATTTTATCCCACTTCAATTTACAAATTATCAATGTCGTGCATTTAATTCTACATTTTAATGCAGTCAGTGTGCATCTATCTATTTACTGTTTTTCGTTCTTATTCCCTTCTTTTATCTTGGATTTTCCATGTGGAATCTTTTTTTTTTTTTTTTTTTTCTTCCCGGAGAGGTGTATCTATAGTCTGAATGTTCTGGCAATTTCTAGTTTTTGACTAGATTTTTACATTTTAATCATTTATTACACAGTACATGTATGTTTTATCTACTTTTCCATATAGAATATAGTAATAAAATCAGAGAAGGTAAAAAAATAATAACCTTAGATATTATTTCAAATATTTTTTTTTAATATAGTAGCTTACTCTCATCCCAGATAGTGTTGAGGCCGCTTTTAGGCAAATAGGCTTGAGCAATGGAATGGAGACAGGGCCCACAGCGACCCTCTGGCTGAATACATACAGGCTCCTTAGGCGACACACCTCAAAATATCTATAGGGTCTAACTGACCAATGGGCTACTTACATCTAAACACGGTTACCAAAAAAGGAAAAATTCCATATGTTGCCATACTCCTCACCTTCCCTTGTTAAAAACAACCCCCAAGGGGTGCCTGTGTGTCTCAGTCGGTTAAGCCTCTGACTTTGGCTCAGGTCTTGATCTCAAAGTTCCTAGGTTTGAGCCCCACATGGAGCTGTGTGCTAACAGTTTGGAGTTTGGAGCCTGGAGCCTGTTTCAGATGCTGTGTCTCCCTCTCTATCTGCCCCTCCCCCACTCACACTCTGTTTCTTTTTCTCAAAAATAAACATTAAAAAATAAAAATAAAAATAAAAATAGCCTCCACCCACTAACTCCTGGCAGACAGCCTCTCCTTTGCTGTCCTGCCCCCAGCTCCCTTGCGGTGTATTCAGTAAACTTCTATCTTCTTTGTTCTGACCCTGCCACAGGCTCCCATCAGATTGTCGCCCCACATTTGGAGGCCCCCATCCAATTGGGGGAGACACCACGTTTAGACACCACATATAATACATAATTTCACTGTTGTCTCCCCTCCCCCCAAAGTATGTAGTTTGTCTAACAATAATATATTTTTAAAATAAATTTTAAAATTTCTAAATAAAATTATAAAAATAAATTTATTTTTAAAATAAACAAATAATAATTTATTTAAAATAAAATAAGTTACCTTAGAAACCACAGTATCCAAAGAGACACACAGAATTAATCAAGTTAGTGTGATATTTTTTGAGGGCCAGGGGTTTGGAATATGAAGTCTTAAGGTTCAGATCTGGACCTTGCCTTTTTTGTAGCTGTCTCAATTTATAAAAAATTCCTTAACCAATCTAAATTTCAAATAATTCATCTTTAAAATGGAGGAAGTAGTATTTTTTGTGCCCATTTCACAGAAATGTTGAGAAGTACTATGAAACAAAATATATGAATAGGCTTTATAAAATGGTTAAATAGCATATGGCTTTAAACTGGTATTATTTATGTATATATGGAGAAGGAAAATGAAAAGTAAATGTTTTGTGTAAACTGAAGATGAGGCCATATTTGGATATGTGGTAAAACATTATAATATAATGAAAACAGGATTTTTTGAGTCAAATACAATAAATTGTAGTAATCTGTTTCTGCTTCACTGCCAACTAGCTCTAGAATCTCTTGCAAATAAACTTTTCTGTTTCCTCATCTGTAAAATGTAATATTGATGTTTTAATGATGCCTCTTGTACTATGTAGATCGAATAGGACATTTCCTTGGTAGCGCCTGGGGCGTAGGAAGTGAACCATCTGTGTTAGTCTCTACAATGCAAATTCAGTAAAAAGAATGATAAGAATAGAATGTGATTATGCTGTCAATAGAAAATTGTCTATTTAGATTGGATTCTGCCCTTGATGTGAGAAGGAAGTGATAAGACTAAATTTCAAAATAATACAATTGTAAACTCCAAGGGTCCTTGGGCATTTTTTAAAACTGTCCCTTGGGCATACCTCTGGAATTTTCTGAAATTTGGCTAACCAGCTTGACCTGAGGTTTTCCTCTAGTCTCCCCTGGCTCCTGCTGACTTGACAGGAAACACTCCTGTCTAGGATCAGCCTCTTCTACAGAGAAGGCAGAGAGTAGCATCACACCTTTCTGGTTTCACTACTGATGAGGTCCAAGTTCTTCCCTTCATTCCCATACACAATATCCTCTTGAGGCAATACAGGATGCCCATGTCCTCTCGTGACTCAAGCGATGATACAGGGATACCGTGGTCTTAAATTCACATGCTGGCCTTGAGTAAATGCAAACCGCTATCTTTCAGCTTCCCTATTTCAATGAAATGTTGAACTTTTATACACGGTTCAGGCATAGAGAACATAATATTAATATGATAATGCTCTAAGTCAGTGCTTATAAAACATGAATGCATATATGAATCCTGTAAGGATCTGGTTAAAATGCAGTTTTATTCAGCAACTCTGGGGTACTCTGGTCTGAATATTTGTCCCCCTCAAAATTCATATGTTGAAATCTAATCTTCAAGGTGATGATATTAGGATGTGGGACCTTTTTCCATAGAGACTCTTAAATACAGAGAACAAAGTGAGGGTTGCTGGAGGGGTGTTAGGTGAAGGGAAGAGCTAAAAGGGTGATGGGCATTAAGGAGGGCACTTGTTGGGATGAGCACCGGGTTTGTATGTAATTGAAGAACCACCAAATTCTACTCCTGGAACGATTATTACACTATATGTTAACAAACTTGGATAGAAGGAAAGAAAGAAAGAAAGAAAGAAAGAAAGAAAGAAAGAAAGAAAGAAAGAAAGAAAGAATGTGGGGCCTTTGGGAGATGATTAGGTCATGAGGGCAGAGCCCTCAATAGGATTAGCATCTTATAAAAGAGGCCCCAGAGAGCTTGAATGCTCCTGCAATGTGAGGGTACAAGAGGAATCAGCATCCTTGAAAAGGGCTCTCATAAGACCATCTGGGCACCCCCATCTCGTACTGCCAGCCTCTACAACTGTGAGCAATAAATCTCTGTTGTTTATAAGCCATCCAGTCCCTGGCATTTTGTTCTTAGCAGCCCGAAATGGACTAAAACGCGGGGTTAATCAAGTCTGGAAGAAATAAGGACTTATATTTCTAATGCCCTTTCAAAGAAACAAACAAGGAAACAAACACTTTTCTTTAATCCTCCTCATTTTTCTCCTTTGTTTTTCCAAGGAACCCCCCCACCTCCAAGTAAATGGAAATTAGAGGAAAGTGAATCAGATAAACAGTGGCAAAAAGGTCTGTCTGTTGTGGAAGCATGTACAACACAGGCTAGGGGGATGCAGCATCAAGAACAGTCCTGCGAGGGTAAAGAGAAGATTTGCACTTGGACTCCCAGGGGCTGAAGGATGAGGAAGGGCAGTGTTAGGAGGCATCCCTTATTTCCAGGAGGCAGATTGCTGTACTCACAGATCTGAGTGTGGAACCCAATTTGGGACTAAGAGATCCAGAGCCTGCTTCTATCTCACAGCCTTCTGGGAATCCCTTCCCAACTCTGCACCCACTCAACCTCTCATTTCCTTCAGGAAGATTGTCTATGAAAACAAACACACAATACCTACAAATTTTATTCATTGCTTCTATCTTCCGATAGTTTTCAACCACTCCCCGTCTACCCTTCATGCCCTGCTCCCTTTCCACAAAGCAAACCAATAAATTGGTGAGGGAAAAAAAAAAGACATCCAGAATGCAGCTAAAAAGAGACTTTGTTCAAAAGGTTATTGCAAGAGGGAAGAAAGGGACTATTAGAATATGTGAGAGGACTGCTGTATAGGCTGAGGTGGGCCAAATGTCAGGAGCCAGGGGGAAAGGAAAGAAACAGAACCGAAGTTTGATTGGCTAGCATTTTACTCCTTGAATCATTAGGAGCAAGCAATTTGGCTAACTGTTTATGAGATAAAGAATGGGAATTTGATATGAAATTTATTGTCAAATTGGTTTCCAATACAACACCCAATGCTCATCCCAACAGGTGCCCTCCTCAATACCCATCACCCACCCTCCCCGCCCCCATCAACCCTCAGTTTATTCTCAGTTTTTAAGAATCTCTTATGGTTTGGCCTCCTCCCTCTCTAACTTTTTTTTTCCCCTTCCCCTCCCCCAATGTCTTCTGTTAAGTTTCTCAGGATCCATATAAGAGTAAAAACATATGGTATCTGTCTTTCTCTGTATGACTTATTTCACTTAGCATAACACTGTCCAGTTCCATCCACGTTGCTACAAAAGGCACTTGTACCCCAATGTTTATAGCAGCACTTTCAACAATAGCCAAATTATGGAAAGAGCTTAAATGTCCATCAACTGATGAATGGATAAAGAAATTGTGGTATATATATACAATGGAATACTACTTGGCAATGAGAAAGAAAGAATGGCAATTTAGAGAGTCTGTCTGGTTTTGTCTTCAGTGAATATGGGAAGCATGTGTAAGCCTTATCTAAGTCATATGGGGAAGGATGTTTCTTTGTAAAAAACCATTCTCGGGGCGCCTGGGTGGCTCAGTCGGTTAAGCCTCCGACTTCAGCTCAGGTCACGATCTCACGGTCAGTGAGTTTGAGCCCCGCATCGGGCTCTGGGCTGATGGCTCAGAGCCTGGAGCCTGCTTCCGATTCTGTCTCCCTCTCTCTCTGCCCCTCCCCCATTCATGCTCTGTCTCTCTCTGTCTCAAAAATAAATAAAACGTTAAAAAAACAAAATTAAAAAAAAAAAAAAACATTCTCTGAACACAAGGTTGGGGAGGGGGATGCATTTCTTTACCCATTGCTGTTTTCCAGGAGCATACGGTTCAGATAAAGTTCAACATTGCCAAAAACATTACCAAAACCAACAGAAAGAGCGCAGGAATTTCTTTTTTTCTTCTCCCCCCCTGAGCTACTCAAAGGCTGACTGTCAGGGAAGTGGACTGGCCTAGGAGTGAGACCCAGAGGAGCTGGGAGCCTCAGCAGCTCGAAGGGGCATCGCTTCTGCTTGCTGAGTCCGCAGCTTCCTCTGCCCTGGGGGTAAGACCCGTGTGCAAACCCAGGTGCGCGGACAGAGTGTCCAGTAAGAAGCAGGGACGAGACGGGTGATGAGATCTGGGGCCGCCGACCGCAGAAGGTGGAAGAGTGCGTTTGGAGCCTCGGAACTTAAGACGTGGAGAGTGTGACACGTGGGTGTGACGCACGGAGGACAGGTGTGTGACAGCCCTGTGGTCTGTGACTTCACGCACGGTTTACTCAGCACCTGGCACCTGAAGGGCCCTTCACGCGTGTTTCCGCTTTTTAGTCCCTTAAGAAAACTAGTTTTAAAGTGCCATTTTACAGATGGGTTGACTGAGGCCCGAAGAGGTTATGTGACTTGTGGGAACTGAGGCCGAGAGCGCTCAGGCCGCCAGGAGCCAGTCGGGGCTACAGCGGTGACGCCAAGAGTCAATTCATAGATTAGTTTCCAGTTTGTCCTTCAATAGCTAAGGTGATTCTTTTCCGTGTCCTGGTTATGATATTGTGCTCAAAAATGAGTAAGTTATGTTCATTTTCCATAAATATATTAGAACTATAAAGTTTCTTCGCAAAGTAAGATTTAGGGGAAAACAGAAATTCACCTCTAACACTAGTGATGGGAACTTAGTGTGTCAGTAATTTAGCCTTCATTTGCTGAAGTAGGACACTGAAGTCAGATCTCTGTATTTATTAGGCTGTGTTTGCTCTTTAACTAAGGTTTATTCATGTCACAGTTGAACCCTGGTTCTTCCCAAGAGTGAGGATAAAAGGAAACAGCAAGTTCACCAACTGAGTTTCTCTTTACCTTTCTGCTCCCGAGGCTGGTCAGTTACTGGACTGACACCTTCTGTCTTGATGAGCTAGGATGATCCTTACGCTTCAAGGGAAAGGCAACACCAGGTCCCTGATTTAAACTGCAGGATCGTGCATTTACTTTTATTCACTGTGGGATGTAATCAAGGCACAATATAACAAAAGCCAGTGTCTGGCTGTCATTTCTTTGGCAGGAGCGCCCAGGGAATCTTGTGCAAGGCTTTGTTCAGACATGTAGACAGACCAGCAGACAATGGGACTTGGGGGAGAACTCGCAGCAGGTGGCCATAAGCTTGGGTTTCTTTCCAGGACACCAGTATTTAGTGAAGGAAATAGCAAGGGCCGACATGGCCCTAAATTCCAAGAGGGGCCTCAGCACTTGCAGGCAATTGTTGTAGGAAGGTAGAGGCAAGGATGAAGACAAAAGCCCAGGTGGCAGCAGAACAGTTAACTTGATCCTGAACCCTGGTGTGTTCAACTCTGTTTTCCCCTAAGAGAAGACATATGGCTCCACTTCCATAATTCTGTTGGCCTTAGAGTAGTTGTCAAATGGTGGGAGAGAGCATAAGTAATGAAAATACTAATGTCACTAGTCAGAGTCAGCATTGGTTGTGTACTTAACATTCGATATAGAAGAAAGAATCTCTGTTTTGTTTGATGAATGTGTTAATTCACTGTGTCAAAAATGTATCTTTGCAAAGAGTTCCGAAAAGAAAAATTTTTAATTAAAAAGCTTTCTGATGGACAAGCAAATCAATTCCACATTATAATAGATGCATTACAACACTTAGGAAAGATAGACGTAGATATTGAACTGCACATCAGAGAGCTAGTGTTTTACGATTTTGGTGAGTAAATTCAATTTCCTGTAAAAAATACTCTAACAAATAAATATTCTATTAAAAAGCACATACAACAAGCTCTTAGTAATTGTAGTCTTGAGGTTAAGGAGTACATTACACTGAAAATAAAACTCTGAAAATGCAAACAGAGCATTATAGGAGATTTTTTTTCATTTGCAGCAAACTTGCCCCAAAATCAATTTTATAATGACAAGATAAAAAAATATGTATAGATTTAGTTAAATCAGTATATATCTTATGTTCTTTATAGCTTGTGCCTCTATGATAATCGATGCATAAATATTTTTCAACTTTCTCTATTATCTTTTCAATAAGGACTAAGAGCTCTGTATCCCGGATATTCAAAAGCACTGTGTCAAAAAAAAAAAAAAAAAAAAAAGTTGCCCCTCCTTGAGTTTTCTCATTAAATACCACCAAAATATTTGACTTATGGTTTTATTTCAACCAAAGTGAATCACAGTGTTTGGTGCTTATATATTTCCAATTCCACATCACATTCTAGGTACTATGCTTAGGTAATTTACAAGTGTTATCTTATTTTACCTTCCCTAACCTTATGAGATAGGTATTCTTATTTCTCTTTTACAGATCAGGACCCTGAGGATTAGAGAGGAGTTGCTCAGCTAGAATATGCAGGATGGAACCCAGACATCCTGCCTCCACAGTCCTCCCTCTAACGTGTAGGGGAGCGTGGCTCCAGACAGCATGAAGCCCATGAAGAATGAAGCCCAAAGTATAAAAGTGCATTCATTGCACAGCAGGTGGTCTCATTAGATACTTGTTGAATAATGTAGCAATGTCAGCCATGTGCATTCAACCAATTTGATTCTAGCAGGGTTTTAGGTTATCTGAAGAATGTTTGATTTTATAGGTGCAATTATGCCTGGTGCTTCTGTGAGTTGACTTACAAACTGTAGGGAACTGATGGCACCACATCTTTGAGTAGTCTGCTTCTTATTTTGCAGGGATATATCTAGAAAAAAGCTTTTAACCCATGACTCCTTTGGATTAGATGAATCCTTGGCATTTGAGACAATTTATACACATCCTTTAATGACACTGCTCTTTCCAGGATAGTAATGAGTAATGAATTTACTTTAGAATGATAGTGTTGCTGACAAACTACCCTGTATCATTTCTGCACAGTATACCCTATTTTTAAAAGATTTTCTTTAATTTTTTTTTTATTTATTTTGAGAGAGAGAAGGAGAGACCATGCACACGTGAGTGGACGAGGGGCAGAGAAAGAGGGAGGGAGAGAATCCCAAGGAGGCTACACTCTACCAGCACAGAGCCTGACTTGGGGCTCAATTTCATGAATGGTTAGATCATGACCTGAGCCGAAATTAAGAGTTGGATGCTCAACCAACTGAGCCACATGGGTGCCCTGAAGGCCCTTCAAAATGTCTATTTTATGATTATATTTTAAAAAATGAAGAGTTATATATGGGTACCGACAATAGATCTGGGGAAGTAAATGAGGCTGGAAGTCAGGAAACTGATATTCTAATCCCGGAATTTTTACAAGTGAGGAATCTGGAGGAAGTTTTACACTCTCATGTAACCTCACCTCACTTTTCTGTTTTCAATATTAGGAGACTGGAGTAGAGCATTTCTAAGATGACATTCAGCTATAAAATTCTACAACTTTAAAACATTTGGGTCTCACTGCTTTCAGATGGTTTTGGATCACTTTACTCCTGAGTTTATGATTTTCAATTTCCATGTCAATAAGGTAAAGGAAATATAGCAATAAATAACATTTTTTTCACAATTTTATGTACCTATACACCTGTTCTATGAATAGAGTTTCAGTCTGTATTTATAGAAATATAAAAACTAGTGAAGAAATAGTATATAAAAATAAATTTATACAAAAAATTAACTCATAATGTATGCAAACTGGAAGATATATAAAATATTTAGGTGTGGATACCAGGAGTCTGGGAAAGAAAGCATCTCATGTAAACGTGGAGAGTACTCCTTCCATACTACTAAAAGAAAATACCACATACACTTGAGGGTTTTCATCAATATTATGGGAAGCATAACAAAATATTTGAATGTCTCAATACCCCACACAAACCATTTGATATTATAATAGAGATAAAGCAGTTTCAGATTTCTGAGAAATCTCACAAATCTGAGTACACATATCCGTGTATGCCAGTTTTCAGAATGCTTCCTCAACCTTTTGCCATTCTGACTTACTGGCACTTCCGGGATCTCCTTTGTTCACCTTGAAAGTAATCCAGGCCACTCTGACAACATTATGAGATTGTCAACAGCACTTTCTTGTTCTTTCAGACTAAGTATAGCATCCTTTGAATGTGATCTCAATATGAACATTTATGTCTCACTTAACTCTATCAGGGACTAAATAGGACTAGACTTTGGCTATAGAGATACTTAATTAAAAATAAGATTTCACAAAAATATTCACTTCACTCCTTCTATGGAAGATCAAATGTTAACTCTTGTCAAAGGTCTCCTAAATTCCCTCAGGATCAATTGCCTTCTTTCCTATCATCTCATAGCATGTTGCATACAGCTCCCTTAGAGTACTCACATGTGGCATTATAGTTAGTCTTTTATTTATGTGCTTCTCACTGTCCAGAATTTGATCAAGGAACAGACTATCCAAGCACATTCTTGTCAAGATATGAGGGCATGATAAAATACCACTGTAAACAATTAGAATTGGCTTGCTAGTTAATTCAGTCTCACCCAAAACTGCTTGCACAAATGATAGGACATAAACCAATAGAGCCTGCACTCCAGAGTGGAGATTACAAATGAAGGGAAGAAATGAAAAAAAGGAGAAAGGCAGCGAGAGGAAGGGAGGAAGAGAAAAAGGAGGGAAAGAGGAAAGAAAGGAAGGAATGGAGGGAGGGAGGGAGAGAGGGAAGAGAGAGGAAAAGAAAAACCCTTTGTCAGTTTGTAATTCTTATATTTAGTGTCATTCACATGTAATTTCATTCTGTAGCTGCATGACCTTTTACCATCCCTAATATTGGTCAGCTAGTAGTTGAGTGTCGTCAACAGTGGCAACCCCTGAAATTCTGAAATCAAGTAATGCAAAAATAAAGTCTTTTTTGTCTGGGAGTGGGTGATTTATTTTCTTACCTTATTTAAAATATTTTAAAGTGTTTTTAAGATATCTTGTTCAGAAACCTGAAACATAAAACTGGAAAATAGAAATCAAAATGGAGAATTAGGGTTTGAAAAACCTATGTAAAACTCCAAAAGATATTGCCAGATTGAAAATCAGGAGAAAAAAAAATTTAAGCATACTTTGATCAAGATTTTGCAACTATATCCAAGATAATTTTATCCTTAGTGAAAATAATGTTATCTGGTTATAAGTATTAGGAATAGAAGATAATTCCAAATAAATAAAAAAGTATGCATGCAATATTAAATCTCTCATTTTATTTTACTTTATTTTATTTTAATTTTTTTGAAGTTTATTTATTTTTGAGAGAGAGAGAGAGAGCAGGGTAGGGGCAGAGAGAGAGGGGGGCAGAGGATCTGAAGTAGGCTCTGTGCTGATAGCAGAGAGTCCTGTGTGGAGCTGGAACTCATGAACTGTGAGACCATGACCTAAGCTGAAGTTAGAAGCTCAACCGACTAAGCCACCCAGGCACCCCTTAAATCTCTCATTTTAAGTATAAAGATGTGAGAACAAAAGCTTGTGGCCAAAAAATTGGCTTTATCCATTTCCCATGAAATGATGCTAATATTTGAAGACTACAGGGCGCCCATTTTTCTCAATCCCACTCTGTTCTTGCTAGAGTAAGATATGCTTTCTTTCTTTTTCCTCAGGACCCAGAAAAAGTAAATGTTCAATAAATGCTTTTTGAGTGAGTGAATTGCCATTGTCTTAAATTTCTCATTTCAAAGACTAGCCTGACTCATTACTTCATTGCCGTTGCTGCTGTCATCATCATCAACTTCAAATTAATTAGATACAGGCTTCTGTAGATAAATGATTGTGGTTGCTGATGTAGTGAAATTTGAAGAGCACCATGAAAGCCCTATCCATCAAAAATAATTCCTTGATTCTGTGTTAGCCAATTTAAAAGGTGAGATTTCCTTTAAAATTGCTTTGTATGGGTCTGGAAATACTTCAGTCCTAGAAGGCTGGTGACCTGTGCTTTTTGATTGATATGGGATAAATGCTATTATGGCAACAGATCAGGAAAACTAAAAAGAAGAATATAATTTTGCAATTCATATATTCAGGATAAGTAAAACACTTTATAAAGCTGTAAGCATTGATTTGTATAAAAGAGATAGACGTATTTCAAAGTAATCCTGTCATCAATCTTCCTCCATGAAATTAGTCCTTTCTCTTTCGTTGTCACATGGATCATTTTGTCATTCCACTTAGTAGTCTGACTGGAGTATTCTCCCTGCCAGACTTTTGGGTTAACTTTCACATTTTCTGGCTTCATGACTATCCTAAACATATTGAAAGAAGGGTCATGCAGCATTCTTATCAGTGTTTCCTCTATGATATGTGTATTTTTCTGGCAGAGCTAACAATAGTGTTTAGAGAGGCAATCTGTTAATTCTTCTGATTAATGATGTCCCCACCTTTAGGTTTCCTTCATTTCTTATTGTATGCCATCAGTCTTGATGTGAATTTTGACAGGCACATCACAGTACTCTGCCTGATTTTCCTGAGTGGGCTGCTCCCTTTCTGCAAATTCCCAGATGCTGGCTTTGTTGCCAACCGTGGCTGACATTAATGCTGGCACTCATGATGATCCTTGGTGATTTCTGCAAGATTTTATAACACTGGGGGGCAATACCAATATCTAGTGGGAAGAAAGTGGTACCTATTAAAGAGCAAAGGGGACTGTTCTTCCTCAGAGGGCAGACCTTAATGTTAATACCTCCCAATAGAATAATCAGTTTATGGGGCGTCTGGGTGGCTCAGTCGGTTGAGCATCTGACTTTGGCTCAGGTCATGATCTCGCAGTCCGTGGGTTCAGGCCCCGCGTCAGGCTCTGTGCTGACAGCTCAGAGCCTGGAGCCTGCTTCAGATTCTGTGTCTCCCTCTCCCTCTGCACCTCCCCCGTTCGTGCTCTGTCTCTCTCAGTAATAAAGAAACATTAAAAAGAAATAATCAGTTTATGACAGGGTTTCATCCTATCAGGGAATGATCCTATCATTCCTATCAGTATTGGAATTGGGTTTAAGATTATAGCTCGTTGGCTTCATACCAACATTTCAGAACTCAGATGTGGCTGCAAGGATTCTCTCAAAGCTGGAGAGAATGTTTTGGCCTCTCAGGTAGCTGAGTGTGATGTCAGGAATGTTAACAGCAAAGAGCGTTCCAAGCAAAGCATTTGCTGTTTTATATATCTAACCTAAGAGCTAAAGTGGAAGCCGAAGCACTAATATCCAGAGATGGAGGAGTCAAGGGGCCGCTGCCGCCGTTTGCTGCTTCTGATGGATGCCATTACTGATGCTCTACGATCATTGAAGTGGCAATGGCATGTTATGGGGCTTTGATAGCATTTTAGTTGTGTCACTCCTGTCACATTGAATAAGTCATTTACACCTCTTAGGGCCTCAAATTCTTCATGTGTAAAACATGACCCAAAATCCATGCTCTTTTGCGTGAGTATTGTGAAGAGTAAATGGAGTAATTATGTAAGCACACTTTAGAAGCAGTAAAATGTTATAGAAATATAGTTTATTATTACCCATTTCCTCATTTCTCACCCATTCAGTATTTATTAAGCATCCACCATGTGCCTCTGGACCTTTTCTTCATTGATAATCTCTCCTCCCTCCCTGGTCCTACCCACACACACCACTCCCACGCCTGTGCCCTCATGATCTCTAACTCATCCTTCAAGACTCTGGTAAAATAGTACCTTCACTTTTCCTACCCACTCATGCCCCTCCCTCTAGAGATGATGATTCCTGCTAGAGAGGATGATTCCTTCCTCAGTGCTAATGCTCTAGTAAGTGCGTACCTAGGATTTCATGTTTTATTGAAGTTGATTTTGGTCCCTCTTCTGTTTGTAAGGTCTTTGCTCTCAGAGACTGCATTTTTGTGTTTTCAGTGCTGAGCAAAAGGTAGTGGGAGATTGGGGGTGTTTGACAGAGGAATAGTGGGAGAGGAGGCCTATGGGGATGGGCCACCTTTCTACACTGTTTCACATTCAATGGATGGATTTACAGGGGTGGCAGAAAAGGCTTAAGCCTGTGTTTTGTGCATTACACAATTCACACCCATCCAGGCAGTCTAACAAACCAGCTAAGTGGGCCACCAGTGTTCTTTTTACAAGAAGAGATAATTCTTTTTAAAGGAAGCCTTAATCAAGCAGGTAAACTAAGCCTTAATCTGTTAACAGAGTTATAATTCTAATTCTAGTGTAGGATGGTATTCAGATGTGTCTAAAGAGCAGCGCTTTATGATTTCAAGTCTAAGCTTAAGGGGGAAAATGTGAGTAAACTCTCAGAGAGCTATTTTCACTAGAACCTCCTTATGAAACAAAAGCAGAATGCAGTGGGGTCTTTGCATTACCCAACTTGGACTCCTTCTACCCTACCTAACAATGTATAACCCAGAAGGGAAGAGAAATTCTCCCTAAATTTTTCATAGAGATTTGGTACCAGTGAAGAAAATGGCATGAAACATCAGCAGTGATAACCAGCAGAAGCAACACGGGCTCTGATTCATTCATGTTGTCCAGAAGAAGGGGAAAAACTATCCAGCCATGGAAGTAGGAATCCTGCAGCCGCAGTGCCCATCCCCAGCCTCTGCAGGGGCCTTAACTGAGGACTAGAAAGGACAGGATGATAGTTAAGTGGCCTAGGACCCTGCTTCTAAGCAGCCACCTGTCAGCTGTCAAATCTCCCCTTCCTTTTGCATTTTCCCCGGGGAGCACCACCCCCCATCCCAGGTATCACATCCATTCCACAGTTCAGTGACTTCTTTTATCCTTCAAGGCTATTTAAGTTACTTTTACCTTGATTTCTCCCTCTGCCAGAAAGACACTTTCAGGCACCTTTGTGGTCCTCTGTCTTCTAGATCCAACTCGTGGGACTCCCTAGTAAAGTTCAAGGGCACACTAGGATTTCAGGTAGCAAGTGCTCTGTCCTCTGGACCAGGGGCTTGGAACGTGTGTTCTGGAGCCACACTGCCTAGGTTGCAGTGGGAGCGCCACTGTTTATCTGCTGTTTGAACAAATTCCTTTTTTTACATCTCAATTTTTAATCCATGAAGTAAGACGACATAATACCTACCGCAAGGCCTATTGGCTGGATTAACTGAGTTAGTGCAGAAAGCAGTTAACACAGTAAGCAGCCCATTTGAAGTGCTCAATAAAAGTTGGCTTTGTTTATTATTCATTTACTGACCCCATTTTGTGACCCACAATTTTCATTCCTGATAGGCTGTGAACTCTCAGAGGGATGGGACACAGATCTGTATTTCCTTCATCTTTATATCCCCATTACTTAACACAACACTGGGGCCTGGCTCATAATAGACATGCAATAAATGACTGTTAATGTGTGTGCGTGATTGAATAATCAACTGAATGAAGAATGTGGTAGTAACAGAGGGACCTTTTATATTTGTGCAGTAGGTGCTGCCTCCAGGGATAATAAGCAGGCAGAGGAAATTATGTCACTAAAGGACATTTGAAGGAAAGCAACTCTAAGGAGTGAATTATGAGGTTATATTTCTCATTCCTTCAAGGGGTCATTTGCACAATGTGACTTCCTGTGATCAGTGGAATCTGACCAAGAATTTGGTAGTCTTATTGTTCTTATTAAATATCTATTGGTTGCTTCATTTTAATCTTTTATTAAATGATATGGGTTTTAAAAAAACTAGTGACTCAGTGTCTAGAAATATGTAAAGGAGAACTGAGAAATGAGCATATCTGTCAGTCGAAACAGATAGATAGGTATAGATACAGACATAAAAGCAATATGACATGTAGATACAGATATAAAAGCAATATGACTTTTTGAAATATATGTAGGAGTATTCTTTTATTTGGATAAAACAATGAATATTGGTTTGAAAATTTGCTTATAGCCCTCCCTGAACTTCACATCTCTTCGTTTTGTTCTGTTCTTCCTATGCGTTGTTGGTGTTTTTTTTTTAAGTTCATTTATTTTGAGAGAGAGAAAGAGAGAGAGAGAGAGCAAGTGGGGGAAGGGCAGAGTGAGTGGAGAGAGAGAGATTCCCAAGCAGGCTCTGCACTGTCAACACAGAGACCAATGCAGGGTTCGAACTCATGAACTGTGAGATAATGACCTGAGCCAAAATCAAGAATCAGACGTCTAACCAACTGAGCCACTCAGACACCCCAGTCTTTCTTTACATGAAGAGGGAATACTGATACTTCAATTTTTATAGGAATATGGTTTATAAGTACTATGGGGAGCACAGCTCAAGTGGTTTAAGAGCCTCTCACCTGTGAAAGGGGGGAATGTATACCACTTTTATCTCTAATTTGTGGAAATTTTGCACACTTTTGTCTTTCAATTCTGTTTCATGTGCCAATTATCAATTATATACAGCAAGAATTCACATAAAATTTCTGCTGAATGTATAGATAAATTCTTGTTTGTGCCCAAAATAATTTGGGGGGGGGAATTAATTAGTAGTCAGTTCAGTTAACTGGAATAATTGCTAGAGATAAACATATTCTCCAGAAAAGATTACATATTAGGCCACAAAACAACTCTAAGCAAATTGAAAAAGACTGAAGTCATACCATGCATCTTTTCCAACCCTAGTGCTATAAAACTAGAAATCAACCACAGGAAAAAATCTGGAAAGAACATAAATGCATGGAGGTTAAATAACATGCTACTAAACAATGAATATGTCAGCTAAGAAATCAAAGAGGAAATAAAAAAGTACATGGAGACAATTGAAAATGAAAACACAATGGTCCCAAATCTTTAGGATATAGCAAATGCTGTTCGAAGAGGGAAGGTTATAGCAATACATGCCTACCTGTATTGCTATAAACTTGGAAGCAAGAAAAATCTCAAATAAACAACTTAACCTTACACCTAAAGGAACTGCAAAAAGAGCAAACAAAACCCAAAACCAGTAGAAGGAAAGATATAATAATGATTAGAGCAGAAATAAATGAAGTAGAAACTAATAAAAAAACAAAAACAAAAACAAAAAAACAGATCAATGAAACCAGAAGTAGCTTCTTTGAAAGAAACAACAAAATTGGTAAACCATTGACTAGACTTAAAAAAAGAGAAAAAGGACTGAAATAAAAACAGAAATGAAAGGGAAGAAATAACTAATACCTCAGAAATACAAAGGATTATAAGAAAATATAATGAAAAAATTATGTGCCAATAAATTGGACAGCCTAGAAGAAGTGGATAAATTCTTAGAAACATATAAACTATCAAAACTGAGTCAGGACGAAATACAAAATTTGAACAGACTAATTACCAGCAATGAAATTTAATCAGTAATTCCAAAACTCCCAACAAACAAAAGTCCAGGACTAGATGGCTTCACAGGTGAATTCTACCAAACATTTAAAGAAGAGTTAATACCTATTCTTCTCAAGCTATTAAAAAAAATAGAAGAGGAAGGAAATCTTCTGAATTCATTCCATGAGGCCAGTATTATTCTGATACCAAAACTAGATAACGACAATACAATAAAAGAGAACTATAGGCCAATATTTGATAAGCATAGATGCAAAAATCTTCAACAAAAAAGACTCCATGAAAAATATACTAGAACTGATAAACAAATTCAGTAAAGTGGAAGGATACAAAATCAATACACAGAAATCCATTGCATTTCTATACGCTAATAATGAAGTAGCAAAAAGAGAAATTAAGAAAATAATCCCATTTACAATTGTGCCAAAATAATAAAATACCTAGGAATAAATTTCATTAAAAAGGTGAAAGACCTGCACTCTGAAAAGTATAAATCATAGATGAAAGAAATTGAAGATGACACAAATGGAAAGATATTCCATGCTCATGAATTGGGAAAGCAAATATCGTTAAAATGTCATACCACCCAAAGCAATCTACAGATTTAATGCAATCCCTATCAAAATACCAACAGCATTTTTTCATAGAACTAGAAGAAATAATTCTAAAATTTGTATAGAACCACAAAAGACCATGAATAGCCAAAGCAATCTTGAAAAAGGAGGGCAAAACTGGAGGTGTCACAATCCCAGATTTCAAGATACTCTACAAAGCTGTAGTGATCAATACAGTATGATACTGGCACAAAAATAGACACATAGATCAATAGAACAGAGTAGAGAGCCCAGAGATAAACCCACAACTATTTGGTCAATTAATCTATGACAAGGAGACAAGAATTTGCATTGGGGAAAAGAAAGCCTTTAAATAAATGGTGTTGGGAAAACTGGACAGCTACATGCCAAAGAGTGAAACTTGATCTCTTTCTTATACTGTATCTAAAAATAAGCTCAAACTTGATTAAAGACCTAAATGTCAGACCTGAAACCACAAAAATCCTAGAGGATAGCACAGTCGGTAATTTCTTTGACATGGGCCATAGCAACATTTTTCTAGATGTGTTTCCTGAGGCAAGAGAAACAAAAGCAAAAATAAACTATTGGGACTGCATCAATATAAAAAGCTTCTGCACAGCAAGGACATCATCAACAAAACAAAAAGACAGCCTACTGAATGGGAGAAGAAATTTGCAAATGCAATATTCAGTAAAGGGTTCCTATCCCAGATTTCTAAAGAACTTATACTAGGGCACCTGGGTGGCTCAGTCATTTAAGCATCCAACTCTTGATTTCAACTCAGGTCATGATCCCACAGTTTGTGAGATCGAGCCCCGCATTAGGCTCTGTGCTTACAGCATGAAGCCTACTTGGGATTCTCTCTCTCTGCCCCTCCCCTGCTCATGCTCTGTCTCTCAAAATAAATAAATAAACATTAAAAAAAAAGAATTTATACTACTCAACAGCAAAAAACCTAGAAATAATTAAATTAAAAATGGACAGAAGACATGAACAGACATTTCTCCAAAGACATACAGATGGCCAACAGACACTTAAAAAGATGCTTAACATCACTCGTCATCAGAGAAATGCAAATCAGAACCATAATATATCACCTTACACTTGTCAGAATGCCTAAAATTAACAACACATAAAACAAGAAGTATTGGTGAGGATGTGAGGAAAAAGAAACTGTCATGCACTGTTGGTGGGAATGTAAACTGGTGCAGCCACTCTAGAAACCAGTATGGAGATTCCTCAAAAAATTAAAAATGAAATTACCATATAATTCAGTAATTCCACTACTGTATATTTACCCAAAAAATATGAAAACACTAAATCAAAAAGATATATGCATTCTTGTGTTTATTGCAGCATTATTTACAATAGCCGAAGTGTGGATGCAACCCAGTTGTCCATTAATAGATGAATGGATAAAGAAGTGTTATATATACACAATGGAATATTATTCAGCCATAAAAAATAATGAAATCTTGCCATTTGTAAAAACACGGATGGATCTAGAAGGTATAATGCTAAGTGAAATAAGTCAATCAAAGAAAGAGAAATACCATATGATTTCACCCATCTGTGGAATTTAAGAAACCAAACAAACAAAAAACAAGACTCTTAAATATAGAAAATTAGAAAACTGGTAGTTACCAGCAGGGAGGTGAGTAGAGGGATAGGTGAAATGGGATTAAGATAGGTGAATGGAATTAAGAGTACACTTACCATGATGAGCACTGAGTAATGTATGTAATTGTTGAATCATTATATTGTACACCTGAAACTATTTAGCACTGCACATTAATTATACTGGAGTTAAAAAAAAAAATAAATAAATTTAACAAAACCCAAAGTGCTAGCATATATTTTTCTTTCTCTTTTTTCCCATTCCCTTACACTCAGATAAAAGCCTTTTTTTTTTTTTTTTCTCATTTCACACTCTTCTGCTCAGAGAATTTCCATTTAGGAAACACTATTTTGTGAATGAATATAGCAACTTTAATATGCAGTGTCTCTTTTTTTGGCATGGTCGCATCTTCTTAGATTCCATCATTATTCCAAATATAAGCATTATTTTGCTCTTGCTGAAATCCATGTTTTTAGTAAATTAATATCTTATATACTGGAAGTTTAAAATCATAAGGGTGTCTTTGTAGTTCACTTCTCAAATGAAATTAATTGGCATTGAGGAGCTCATATGTCTAATTACCTGCTAAAGCTAATTGGGCTAATTATCATTTCTGTTTCCTGGGGGTGGAAAAGTAGAGTGAGCTCCTAGATTCACAGTTTTTATTGAGTCACTGTTGCATTTTCAGAAATCTCTGCATTGTCAACTTTTGCTGGCCAGGCCCATCCAAATTCCAGAATTTGTTTAACTTTTTAATATGTTTTTTAAGCAGCTTCATTAAGGTGTAATTGACATACCATAGACTGCATGTATCTAAACTGTACAATTTGATAAATTTTGACATATATCTCCGAAAATATCAAATAGAATTCAGTTAAAGAACTTATCCATCACCCACCCCTAAAAGGTTCCTCATTCCCTTTGTAATTCCTCCCTCATTCTTCTTCCTACCCCACTCCTGTTGCCAGGTAACCACTGGCCTTTTTGTAAGTATATATTAGTTGGCAATTTCTACTATATTATGTAAATGCAATCATACAGTATGCAGTCATTTTGGCCTGGCTTATTTCGCTCATCATTATTTTGAGACTCATCCATGTTGCAGAATGTATCAATAATTTATTCATTTTACGATCAAGTAATATACCAGGGTATAGATCCAGGGCAATTTTTTTATGCCTTCACCTATCGATGGAGGTGATGGATATGTTCTTTATCTTGATTGCAGTGGCGATGGTTTCATGGGTGTATGCATATCTCCAAACTCATCTAATTGTATGTATTAAATATTTCCAGTTTTTTATTTTTTGTTTTATTTTTTCTTAAAATTTTTAATGTTTATTTATTTTTGAGACAGAGAGAGAGATAGAGGGCGAGCAGGGGAGGGGCCAAGAGAGAGGGAGACAGAATCCGAAGCAGGCTCCAGGCTCTGAGCTGTAAGCACACGGCCTGATGCGAGGCTTGAACTCACCAGTGGTGAGATCATGACCTGAGCCAAAGTCAGATGCTTAACCAACTGAGCCACCCAGGTGCCCCAATATGTCCAGTTCTGTAAATGCCAGTTATATTTTAGTAGAGTTGTTTAAAAAACATTAGAAGAGAATGAGTTTGGGCTTTATGGGAACTATATTTGCAACTTTTTGAAATAAATCTAAAATTATTGTAAAATTTAAAAATAATCCATTCATTTTATTGTCAAATACTACTCCATTGTATCAATAAAAAATACCACAATTTGTTTATTCCTTCGCCTATTAATGGACCCTGCAATTGTTTCATTTGGGAGGCTATTTTATTTATTTTTTAATTTTTTAAAATGTTTATTTGTTTTGAAAGACTGGGAGTGAGCATGGGGGAGTGCACGTGGGGGAGGGGCAGAGAGAGAGGGAGACAGAAGATCAAAGTAGGCTCCATGCTGTCAGCACAGAGCCCCATGCCAGGCTTGAACTCACCAGCCATGAAATCATGACCTGAGCTAAAATCAGAGGCTTACCTGACAGAGCCCCCCAGATGCCCTGGAAACTATTTTCTTTTTTTACATTTTATTTATTTTTGAGAGAGAGAGACAGACAGAGCACAAGTGGGGGAGAGGCAGAGAGAGAGGGAGACACAGAATCTGAAGCAGGCTCCAGGCTCTGAGCTGTCAGCACAGAGCCTGACGTTGGGTTGAATCCACAAACCGTGAGATCATGACCTGGGCTGAAGGCTGATGCTCAACCGACTGAGCCACCCAGGCACCCCTGAAGACTATTTTAAATAAAGCTGCTGTAAACACTCATATGCAACTATTAATATGTTTCTATGCCTTATTCCTTTAGGGTAAGTATCGAAGAATGAAACAGATATGATACATATTTAACTATTACTGGTCTGTTTTCCAAAGTAATTATACATTACAGTTGTACATGCACATACTCACCAACATTTGGTTATTATAACTTTTGAAATAAATATTTTAGCTCTTCTGACATGTGTAATGTTACTCTCTGCTGTGGCTTTATTTTGCATTTCTGGACTAACGTTTGAAGATGAACACCTTTTCTTGTGCTTGGTTTCCCTCTATCTTTAGTCAGGTATCTGTGCAAATCTGTGCCCATTTATTATTGGATTGCTTAATTTATTATCAATTTATTTTATTTTATTTTATTTTATTTTATTTTATTTTATTTTATTTTATTTTACTTTAGAGAGAGAATGAGCATGAGCAGGGGAGAGGAGTAGAGAGAGAGAGAGAGAGAGAGAATCCCAAGCCGGCTCTGCGCTAAGCCCACATGGGGCTCAATTCCACGACCCCTGGATCATGACCTGAGCCGAAACCAGGAGTTCAACGCTCAACCGACTGAACCACCCAGGAGTCCCAATTATCAATTACTTTTCAGAGTCATTTATATATTGTAGACACAAGCCCTTTGTCAGATGTGCGATTTGCAAATAATTTCTCCCAATCTGTAAGTTGCTTTTTTCATCTCCTGATGGAATATTTCACAGACCACAAAATTTTCATTTTGATGATATACAGTTTGTCAATTTGTTCCTTTGTGGATCATGTCTTTGGCATGATTTCTAAAAAATCTTTGCCTAACCCATGTTCACAATGATAGTCATGTAGAAGTTTTGTAGTTTTAGGTTTTACATTTAAGACTATGATGCATTTCGGGGTGCCTGGGTGGCTCAGTCAGTTTCAGCTCAGGTCATGATCTCAGATATTCCTGGGTTTGAGCCCCGCCTGGGCCTCTGCCCTTGCAGCTCCAGCCTGCTTGGGATCCTCTCTCTTCCTCTCTATCTGCCTGTCCCTTTCTCCCACTGCCTCTGTTTCTGTCAAAATAAAAAAGTGAACTTCTATTAAAAAAAGACTATGATGCATTTTGAGGTTTTGTGTGTGTGTGTGTGTGTGTAGCACAAAATATTTTTAGGGGGAGAAGGGCATGTGGATATTAATTTGTGCCAACACCATGTGTTGAGTAGTTTTTGTTTTCTCTACTACATTTCCTTTGTACCTGCATTATAACCATTTTTTGAAAAACTTGTGAGTATATTTCTAGAATCTCCATTCATTTCCACTGATCTGTTTGTGTACCTTTTTGCCAGTGCCACTCGATGTTGATTACTGTAGCTTGATAGAAGTCTTGAATTCAGGTAGTGTGGTCAGAGAACATACTTCCCATTACCTGAATACTTGTAAATATATCAAGATATTTTATGGCCCAGAATATCACTAGTCTGTGTAAACACCCACTATGCATTTGAAAAGAATGTGTATTCTGCTGTTGTTGAGTGCTATATTCTATAAATATCAGTGAAGTCAAATTTGTTAATAGTGTTGTTTTTTCTATATTTTTACTGATTTTCTGCCAAATTTGCTTCATCCATTATTGAAAAAGGGAAATGAAATCTCTATCATTTTGGATTATCTAATTCTTCTTGTAGTTCTATCAGTTCTCATACCATGTATTTTGAAGCTCTGTTGTTAGATGCATGAACATATTAAGATTGTTATTGACATTTTGATAATTTGAACCCTTTATCATTATGAAAACACCTTCTTTCTTCCTGGTAATATTTTTTGCTCTGATATCTTGTGAGATATTAGTATCAGTACTCAAACTTCATTTTGACTACCGTTACCATCCAATAACTTTTTTCTTCTTTTATTTTTAACCAATTTATATCTTTAGAGCTGAAGTATATTTCTAGTTGACATCATATACTTGCTCTTTAATCCAAACTGACAAATTTTGGTTTTTAATCTATTTAGACCATTTGTGTTTTTTCCATTTTTAAACATTTTTGAAATAGAGATTCACAGGAAATAACAAAATAGCAGAGAGTGGTCCCATGTACACACACTTCATTCAATTTTTCCAAATTGTTATATATTTCAGTATTAGGATACAATATCAAAAACAGGAAATTGACATTGGTAAAATATTTGTGTGTAATTCTGTCTTTTTATGACTTGTGTAGAACTGTGTAACCACTACCACAGAAGTATTTCATCAAGGCAAAGATCATGTTTTTCCTTTATAATTGCACCTACCATGGCAATATCCTTAACCATTCCTAACTACTAACCTGTTCTCCATCTCTATAATTTTACCATTTGAAGAACATCATATAAATGGAATATAATACTCTAAGTGACATTTTGAGACTGACTTTTGTCATTCAGCGTAATACTCTTGTGATCCATCTAAGTTGTTGTGTGTATCAAAAGTCCATTTCTCTTCATTCTTGAGTATTTCATGGTCTGGATGTACCACTCAATTAGTGAATGATATTTGTTTAACCACTCACCTAATGAGGGATATTATGGCAGTTTTGAGTTTTTGATAATTACAAATAAATCTTCTATGGGCAATATATACAGGTTTTTCTATAGATGTAATTTTTTTAAGTTTTATTTATTTATTTTGAGAAAGAGAGTGTGTGTGTGTGCACATGCAAGCAAGGGGAGGGGCAGAGAGAGAGGAGAGAGAATCCCAAGCAGCCTCTGTGCACAAACCATGAGATCATGACCTGAGCAGAGATCAAGAGTTGGACACCTAACTGAGTGAGCCACCCAGGTGCCCCTGTATAGACGTAAGTTTTAATGCATCTGGAATAAATGGCTAAGAGTGTAATTGCTGGGTTGTATGAGGTGTATGCTTAGATTTTTGAAAACACAGCCAAACAATTTTTCAGAGATGCCATAACATTCTAGATCTCCACCAGCAATATATGAGAAATCCTCTTATTGCACTCCCTTGCCAGCATTTAGTATTGTCACTAGATGTTATTTTGGTTGTTCTGATAGGTGTGTTATAATATCTCATTATGGACTTAATTTCCATTTCCCTTAAGGTAGTGATGTTGAACATCTTTTTGCACGCTTATCTGCCATCTGTATATCTTTTTCAGTGGAAAGACTCCTCATGCTTTTTGTCCATTTTCTAATTGGATTGTTGTTTTGTTTTTAATGTTGAGATTTAAGAATCTTTTAGACACTTTAGATGTGTGCCTTTTGTCAGATATATACTTTGCAAATATTTTCTTCTAGCATGTTGCTTGTCTTTTTATCCTTCCAAAAGGATCGTTCACAAAGCAGAAGTTTTTCATTTTCATGAAGTCTGAATCGTCAATTTTATCTTTTATATATGATGATTTTCATGATAGGTCTAAGAATTTTTTTCCTAGTGATAGATCCTGAAGATTTTTTCATATGCTTTTGTTTTCTAAAAATTTTATGATTTTGTGTTTTACTTTTAAGTCTGCACCCCATTTGAGTTAATGTTTTAATAAAATGTGAGATTTAGGTCAAAGTTTGATTTTTTTTAACCTATGTCTATTTAGTTGCTCAAGCACCATTTGTTGAAAAGATTACCTTTTTAAAATTGACTTGCTTCTACAACTTTGTCAAAAATTAGTTGGTTACACATGAGTGGGCTATTTCTATGTTCTCTATTCTGTTTCTCTATTTATCTATGTATCTATTCCAGGATATGGTTCAACTTGGTATGTGTACCCTCAGTGCTTGAACGGAATGTGTATGTTTTACTGTTATTTCTATAAATGTCAATTAGATCCTACCAGTTCATATGTTGTTTAGTTAATATATTGTGGCGTTATTCTATATTTGTGTTGATTCTGTCTAGTTGTTCAAATAACTGTCAAAATAAGGTTATTAGAGTCACTGACAAAATTGAGAACTTGTTTACTCATTCTTTCAGTTCTATCAGTTTTTGCTTCATCTATTTTGCAGCTTTATTTTCTTATTGTTGTTTGGCACAACACATTTAAGATCACTGTATCTTCTTGGGTGAAAGTTCCTCTCTCATAACTTTCTTTGCTGTAAAATCTAATCTGTTTATTATTAATATAGGAACTTCTTTATTCGATTAATGTGTGCCTAGCATATCCTTTTCCACCCTTTTACTTTCAATCTATGTTGTTGTTTTTTTTTATTTTTCACTTTTTTTAGTATAGTTGACACATAATGTTATACTAGTTTCAGGTGTGCAACTTAGTGATTTGACAGGTTTATATATTATGCCCTGTTGACCACAAGTGTAGCTACCATCTGTCCCATTACATCACTGTTACAGTATCATTGACTATACTCCTTATGCTGTGCATTTTACTCTTGTGACTTACTCATTCCATAAATGGAAGCCTGTGTCTGTCACTCCCCTTCACCCACTTTGCTCTACCTCCCACTCCCCATCCCCCTGGCAACCATCAGTTTGTTCTCTATAGGTCTGATTCTGCTTTTTGTTTATTTATTCATTTGTTCAGATTCCATTTCCGAGTGGAATCATATGGTATTTTTCTTTCTCAGTGTGACTTATTGCACTTACCATAATACCTCTAGGTCCATCCATGTTGTCTCAAATAGAGCATTCTCATCCTTCTTTATGGCTATGTAATATTCTATTGTGTATATATACTACATTTTCCTTATCCATTCATCTATTGGTGGACACTTAGGTTGCTTTCATTTCTGGGCTATTTAAATAATGCTACAAAAAACATAGGGATGCAGATATCTTTTTTTGAGTTAGTTTTTGTTTTCCCTGGGTAAATACCTAATAGTGGAATTATTGGATCATATGATATTGCTATTTGTAATTTTTTGAGGAACTTCCATGCTGTTTTCCACAGTTACTGTACCAATTTACATTTCTACCAACTGTGCACAAGGGTTTCTTTTTCTCCATATCCTCACCAATACTTGTTGTTTCTTGTCTTCCTAATTTTAGCCATTCTAACAGGTGTGAGGTGCTATCTCATTGTGGTTTTGATTTGCATTTCCCTAATGATCAATGATGTTGAACATCTTTTCACGTGTCTGTTGGACATCTGCATGTCTTCTTTGGAAAAATGTCTGTTCAGGTCCTCTGCCCATTTTTTATTTGGACTTCTTTTTTTTTTTTTTTTTGCATTTTGAGTTTACATTGTTGTATTTGAAGTGAATTTCTCACACACATGCTATAGATGACTCAGGATTTCTAACTCACTGCTGATTACTATATTTTATTTGGTGTATTTAGGTAATATGCATTTGATATATTTCGGCCTACTACTTAATGTAAGTATTAATATGCTAAGGCTTAAGACTGCCATTTTATTTGTGTGTGTATGTGTGTGATTTTTTTATTTTGTTTGTTTTTCTCTTTTTCTGTTGACTTTTATTTCTGCTTCTCTGTGAGATACTTGAACAACTTCGTGATTTTTTTTTCATTTTTATGTATTTAATTTGATTTAGCTACAGTATTTTTTAGTGTATGTCATTGTATAGACTTTTTAGTGTATACAAAAAAGTTTTCTATACATCACAGTCTTTTGGTGTCAACATTTTACCAGCTTGAGTGAACTATATAAACATCATCTCCCTTTATTTCCCTTTGTGTTCTCTCATTTTTAATATAGCTGTCTTAAATATTAGCTTTAGATTCATTAGTAATCACATAAGACATTAGTATAATTTTTGCTTGAACTATTAATCATAATTTATAAAACTCAAAAAGAGAAGGAAAGCCTATTGTATTAACTTATAATTCTTATCTTTCTATTATTATTCTGTCCTGATGTTACCAGTTTTGTGTTTTAATTTCCTTTCTGTTTAGAGGATTTCCTTATCCATTATTTCAGGGTATTCTGCTAGCAAATAAAAAGAAAAAACAAAAACAAAAACAACAAAAAACAAAACAAAAAAACAAAACCTATTCATTTTGCTTAATTGTCTTTATTTCCCTTCATTTTTGTAAGATATTTTCACTGGATGTAGGATTTTGAACTGACAGTTCTCTTTAAGACTTGAAGGATGTTATGCCACTTCTTTTTAGCCTCACTGGTTTCTGATAAGAAATATATCATTCTTTTTTTTTTTTGTAAAAATACCTTTGGAGTTTCGATAGGGGTTGCATTGAATCTAGAGATTGCTTTGGGTGGTAATGTTATATTGACAATATTAAGTCTTCCATTCCATGAACATGAGATTTCTTTCTATTTGATAGTGTCTTATCTAAATTCTTTCATCAATGTTTTGTAGTCCTCGGTATATAAATCTTTCACCTCCTTAGTTAAATTTATACCTAAGTATTTTATTCTTTTTGGTACTATTGCAAATTGGAATGTTTTCCTAATATCCTTTTCAGATAGTTCACTTTTAGCATCTAGAAATATAACTGATTTTTGTACATTAATTTTGTATCCTTCAATGTTATTTTTTTCAATAGTTCTACCAGTTTTTTTTTTAATGACATCTTTGGAGTTTTCTATGTATAAGATCATGTCATCTGCAAACAAAGATAACTTATTTCTCCCTTTCTGATTTGGATGACTTTTATGTTGTCTAATTGCTCTGGTTATGACTTTTAGTACCATGGTTGAATAGAAATAGCCAAGAGTGGGCATCCTTATCTTGATTCTGATCTTAGAGGAAAAGCTTTCAGTTTTTCACCATTGGGTATGATGCTAGCTGCAGGCTTTTTGTACATGCCTTTATTAGGTACAGATATTTTCCTTCTAAGTTTGTTCCAAGTTTTTGTCATGAAAGTGTGTTGAGTTTTGTCAAATGCTTTCCCTGCATCTATTAAGATGATCATGTGGGGTACCTGGGTGGCTCAGTCAGTTAAGTGTCTGACTCTTGATTTCAGCTCAGGTCATGATCTCACAGTTGTGAGATCAAGCCCCTTGTTGGGCTCTGCGCTGAGTGTGGAGCCTGCTTAAGATTCTCTCTCTCTCTCTCTCTCTCTCTCTCTCTCTCTCTCTCAAAATAAATAAATAAATAAACTAAACATTTTTAAAAAAAATTTTTAAAAAAACAAAACAAAACAAAGGGGCGCCTGGGTGGCTCAGTCGGTTAAGCATCTGACTCCGGCTCAGGTCATGATCTCTCACTGCTTGTGAGTTCGAGCCCCGTGTCACGCTCTGTGCTGAAAGCTTGGACCCTGGAGCCTGCTTCGGATTGTGTGTTTCCCTCTCTCTTTGCTCCTCCCCTGCTCACACTCTGTGTGTGTCTCCCTCTCAAAAATAAATAAACATTAAAAAAATATTAATAAAAAATAAATAAACTTAAAAAATGATCATGTGATTTTTATCTTTTATTGATGTAGTGTATCATTAATTTATTTTAATATGTTGAAGTATCCTTGCATTCCACAGATAGATCCTCTTGGTCATGGTATATGATCCTTTAATTTTTTTTAATTTTTTTATTTTTTTTAATATATGAAATTTATTGTCAAATTGGTTTCCATACAACACCCAGTGCTCATCCCAAAAGGTGCCCTCCTCAATACCCATCACCCACCCTACCCTCCCTCCCATCCCCCATCAACCCTCAGTTTGTTCTGTTTTTAACAGTCTCTTATGCTTTGGCTCTCTCCCACTCTAACCTCTTTTTTTTTTTTTCCTTCCCCTTCCCCATGGGTTTCTGTTAAGTTTCTCAGGATCCACATAAGAGTGAAACCGTATGGTATCTTTCTCTGTATGGCTTATTTCACTTAGCATCACACTCTCCAGTTCCATCCACGTTGCTACAAAAGGCCATATTTCATTCTTTCTCATTGCCACATAATACTCCATTGTGTATATAAACCACAATTTCTTTATCCATTCATCAGTTGATGGACATTTAGGCTTTTTCCATAATTTGGCTATTGTTGAGAGTGCTGCTATGAACATTGGGGTACAAGTGCCCCTATGCATCAGTACTCCTGTATCCCTTGGGTAAATTGCTAGCAGTGCTATTGCTGGGTCATAGGATAGGTCTATTTTTAATTTTCTGAGGAACCTCCACACTGCTTTCCAGAGCGGCTGCACCAATTTGCATTCCCACCAACAGTGCAAGAGGGTTCCCGTTTCTCCACATCCTCTCCAGCATCTATAGTCTCCTGATTTGTTCATTTTGGCCACTCTGACTGGCGTGAGGTGATATCTGAGTGTGGTTTTGATTTGTATTTCCCTGATGAGGAGCGACGTTGAACATCTTTTCATGTGCCTGTTGGCCATCCGGATGTCTTCTTTAGAGAAGTGTCTAGTCATGTTTTCTGCCCATTTCTTCACTGGGTTATTTGTGTTTCGGGTGTGGAGTTTGGTGAGCTCTTTATAGATTTTGGAGACTAGCCCTTTGTCCGATATGTCATTTGCAAATATCTTTTCCCATTCCGTTGGTTGCCTTTTAGTTTTGTTGGTTGTTTCCTTTGGTGTGCAGAAGCTTTTTATCTTCATAAGGTCCCAGTAATTCACTTTTGCTTTTAATTCCCTTGCCTTTGGGGATGTGTCGAGTAAGAGATTGCTACGGCTGAGGTCAGAGAGGTCTTTTCCTGCTTTCTCCTCTAAGGTTTTGATGGTTTCCTGTCTCACATTCAGGTCCTTTATCCATTTTGAGTTTGTTTTTGTGAATGGTGTGAGAAAGTGGTCTAGTTTCAACCTTCTGCATGTTGCTGTCCAGTTCTCCCAGCACCATTTGTTAAAGAGACTGTCTTTTTTCCATTGGATGTTCTTTCCTGCTTTGTCAAAGATGAGTTGGCCATACATTTGTGGGTCTAGTTCTGGGGTTTCTATTCTATTCCATTGGTCTATGTGTCTGTTTTTGTGCCAATACCATGCTGTCTTGATGATGACAGCTTTGTAGTAGAGGCTAAAGTCTGGGATTGTGATGCCTCCTGCTTTGGTCTTCTTCTTCAAAATTACTTTGGCTATTCGGGGCCTTTTGTGGTTCCATATGAATTTTAGGATTGCTTGTTCTAGTTTCAAGAAGAATGCTGGTGCAATTTTGATTGGGATTGCATTGAATGTGTAGATAGCTTTGGGTAGTATTGACATTTTGACAATATTTATTCTTCCAATCCATGAGCAGGGAATGTCTTTCCATTTCTTTAAATCTTCTTCAATTAACTTCATAAGCTTTCTACAGTTTTCAGCATACAGATCTTTTACATCTTTGGTTAGATTTATTCCTAGGTATTTTTATGCTTCTTGGTGCAATTGTGAATGGGATCAGTTTCTTTATTTGTCTTTCTGTTGCTTCATTGTTAGTGTATAAGAATGCAACTGATTTCTGTATGTTGATTTTGTATGCTGCAACTTTGCTGAATTCATGTATCAGTTCTAGCAGACTTTTGGTGGAGTCTATCGGATTTTCCATGTATAATATCATGTCATCTGCAAAAAGCAAAAGCTTGACTTCATCTTTGCCAATTTTGATGCCTTTGATTTCCTTTTGTTGTCTGATTGCTGATGCTAGAACTTCCAGCACTATGTTAAACAACAGCGGTGAGAGTGGGCATCCCTGTCGTGTTCCTGATCTCAGGGAAAAAGCTCTCAGTTTTTCCCCGTTGAGGATGATGTTAGCTGTGGGCTTTTCATAAATGGCTTTTATGATCTTTAGGTATGTTCCTTCTATCCCGACTTTCTCAAGGGTTTTTATTAAGAAAGGATGCTGGATTTTGTCAAAGGCCTTTTCTGCATCGATTGACAGGATCATATGGTTCTTCTCTTTTTTTTTGTTAATGTGATGTATCACGCTGATTGATTTGCGAATGTTGAACCAGCCCTGCATCCCAGGAATGAATCCCACTTGATCATGGTGAATAATTCTTTTTATATGTCGTTGAATTCGATTTGCTAGTATCTTATTGAGAATTTTTGCATCCATATTCATCAGGGATATTGGCCTGTAGTTCTCTTTTGTTACTGGGTCTCTGTCTGGTTTAGGAATCAAAGTAATACTGGCTTCATAGAATGAGTCTGGAAGTTTTCCTTCCCTTTCTATGTTTTGGAATAGCTTGAGAAGGATAGGTATTATCTCTGCTTTAAACGTCTGGTAGAACTCCCCTGGGAAGCCATCTGGTCCTGGACTCTTATTTGTTGGGAGATTTTTGATAACTGATTCAATTTCTTCGCTGGTTATGGGTCTGTTCAAGCTTTCTATTAACTCTTGATTGAGTTTTGGAAGAGTGTGGGTGTTTAGGAGTTTGTCCATTTCTTCCAGGTTGTCCAATTTGTTGGCATATAATTTTTCATAATATTCCCTGGTAATTGTTTGTATCTCTGAGGGATTGGTTGTAATAATTCCATTTTCATTCATGATTTTATCTATTTGGGTCATCTCCCTTTTCTTTTTGAGAAGCCTGGCTAGAGGTTTGTCAATTTTGTTTATTTTTTCAAAAAACCAACTCTTGGTTTCGTTGATCTGCTCTACAGTTTTTTTAGATTCTATATTGTTTATTTCTGCTCTGATCTTTATTATTTCTCTTCTTCTGCTGGGTTTAGGCTGTCTTTGCTGTTCTGCTTCTATTTCCTTTAGGTGTGCTGTTAGATTTTGTATTTGGGATTTTTCTTGTTTCTTGAGATAGGCCTGGATTGCAATGTATTTTCCTCTCAGGACTGCCTTCGCTGCGTCCCAAAGCGTTTGGGTTGTTGTATTTTCATTTTCGTTTGTTTCCATATATTTTTTAATTTCTTCTCTAATTGCCTGGTTGACCCACTCATTCGTTAGTAGGGTGTTCTTTAACCTCCATGCTTTTGGAGGTTTTCCAGACTTTTTCCTGTGGTTGATTTCAAGCTTCATAGCATTGTGGTCTGAAAGTATGCATGGTATAATTTCAATTCTTGTAGACTTATGAAGGGCTGTTGTGTGACCCAGTATATGATCTATCTTGGAGAATGTTCCATGTGCATTCGAGAAGAAAGTATATTCTGTTGCTTTGGGAGGCAGAGTTCTAAATATATCTGTCAAGTCCATCTGATCCAATGTATCATTCAGGGCCCTTGTTTCTTTATTGACCGTGTGTCTAGATGATCTATCCATTTCTGTAAGTGGGGTGTTAAAGTCCCCTGCAATGACCACATTCTTATCAATAAGGTTGCTTATGTTTATGAGTAATTGTTTTATATATTTGGGGGCTCCGGTATTCAGCGCATAGACATTTATAATTGTTAGCTCTTCCTGATGGATAGACCCTATAATTGTTATATAATGCCCTTCTTCATCTCTTGTTACAGCCTTTAATTGAAAGTCTAGTTTGTCTGATATAAGTATGGCTACTCCAGCTTTCTTTTGGCTTCCAGTAGCATGATAAAGAGTTCTCCATCCCCTCACTCTCAATCTGAAGGTGTCCTCAGATCTAAAATGAGTCTCTTGTAGACAGCAAATAGATGGGTCTTGTTTTTTTATCCATTCTGATACCCTATGTCTTTTGGTTGGCGCATTTAATCCATTTACATTCAGTGTTATTTTAGAAAGATACGGGTTTAGAGTCATTGTGATGTTCGTATGTTTTATGCTTGTAGTGATGTCTCTGGTACTTTGTCTCACAGGATCCCCCTTAGGATCTCTTGTAGGGCTGGTTTAGTGGTGATGAATTCCTTTAGTTTTTGTTTGTTTGGGAAGACCTTTATCTCTCCTTCTATTCTAAATGACAGACTTGCTGGATAAAGGATTCTCGGCTGCATATTTTTTTCTGTTTAGCACACTGAAGATATTGTGCCAATCCTTTCTGGCCTGCCAAGTTTCAAAAGAGAGATCAGTCACGAGTCTTATAGGTCTCCCTTTATATGTGAGGGCACGTTTATCCCTTGCTGCTTTCAGAATTTTCTCTTTATCCTTGTATTTTGCCAGTTTCACTATGATATGTCGTGTAGAAGATCGATTCAAGTTACGTCTGAAGGGAGTTCTCTGTGCCTCTTGGATTTCAATGCCTTTTTCCTTCCCCAGTTCAGGGAAGTTCTCAGCTATAATTTGTTCAAGTACCCCTTCAGCACCTTTCCTCTCTCTTCCTCCTCTGGGATACCAATTATGCGTATATTATTTCTTTTAGTGTATCACTTAGTTCTCTAATTTTCCCCTCATACTCCTGGATTTTTTTATCTCTCTTTCTTTCAGCTTCCTCTTTTTCCAAAACTTTATCTTCTAGTTCACCTATTCTCTCCTCTGCCTCTTCAATCAGAGCTGTCGTCGTTTCCATTTTGTTTTGCATTTCATTTAAAGCGCTTTTCAGCTCCTTGTGACTGTTCCTTAGTCCCTTGATCTCTGTAGCAAGAGATTCTCTGCTGTCGTCTATACTGTTTTCAAGCCCAGCGATTAATTTTATGACTATTATTCTAAATTCACTTTCTGTTGTATTATTTAAATCCTTTTTGATCAGTTCATTAGCTGTTGTTATTTCCTGGAGATTCTTCTGAGGGGAATTCTTCCGTTTGGTCATTTTGGATAGTCCCTGGAGTGGTGAGGACCTGCAGGGCACTTCCCCTGTGCTGTGGTGTATAACTGGAGTTGGTGGGCGGGGCCGCAGTCAGACCTGATGTCTGCCCCCAGCCCACGCTTGGGGACACAGTCAGACTGGTGTGTGCCTTCTCTTCCCCTCTCCTAGGGGCGGGATTTAGTGTGGGGTGGGGTGGCCCGTCTGGGCTACTTGCACACTGCCAGGCTCGTGGTGCTGGGGATCTGGCATATTAGCTGGGGTGGGTAGGCAAGGTGCACGGGGGCAGGAAGGGCAGGTTTAGCTCGCTTCTCCTTAGGTGATCCACTTCAGGAGGGGCCCTGTGGCAGCGGGAGGGAGTCAGATCCGCTGCAGGAGGTTTGGCTCCGCAGAAGCACAGAGTTGGGTGTTTGCGCAGAGAGAGCAAGTTCCCTGGCAGGAACTGGTTCCCTTTGGGATTTTGGCTGGGGGATGGGCGGGGGAGATGGCGCTGGCGAGCGCCTTGTTCCCCGCCAAACTGAGCTCTGTCATCAGGGGGCTCAGCAGCTCTCCCTCCCTTTGTCCTCCAGCCTTCCCGCTTTCTGAGCAGAGCTGTTAACTTATGACCTCTCAGACGCTAAGTCACGCTTGCTGTCAGAACACAGTCCGTCAGGCCCCTCCGCTTTTGCCAGCCAGACTCGGGGGCTCTGTTTGGCCGGCGAGCCACCCCTCCGCCCTGGCTCCCTCCTGCCAGTCCGTGGAGCGCACACCGCCTCGCCGCCCTTCCTACCCTCTTCCGTGGGCCTCTCGTCTGCGCTTGGCTCCAGAGACTCCGTTCTGCTAATCCTCTGGCAGTTTTCTGGGTTCTTTAGGCAGGTGTAGGTGGAATCTAAGTGATCAGCAGGACGCGCGGTGAGCCCAGAGTCCTCCTACGCCGCCATCTTCCCTCTGATCCTATGATCCTTTTAATGTGCTGTTGAATTTAATTTGCTAGTATTTTGGTGATGACTTTTGCATGTATATTTACAAGGGATCTTGGCTTATAGTTTTCTCTTCTCGTGGTGTCTTTGGTTTTGGCATCAGGGTAATGCTGGCCTCATAAAATGAGTTTGGAAATGTTTCCTTCTCTTCAAGTTTTTGAATGAGTTTGAGAAAGATTGCTGTTAATTCTTTAAAGGTTTGGTAAAAGTGGCCAGTGAAATCATCTGGTGACTTTTCTGTAATGTAATGATTTCCTGTAATGTAAATCAACACAGAGATTTGTGATGTGTGATGCCCTCTGCAATCTAAATTCAGATCTTGTATGTAGGTAAACTTTGAAAATCACTTAAATTGCCAAGTAAAATACTACTTTTTGTTGAGTGACATTTCCAAGATAAATGGAAGTCCTTCAAAGGTGGTGATGAAATCCAAGAATTCAAAAGTGGGTACCCAGTGTCAATAAAATGAGTAACAGCATGTCATTTGATTCTGGCTGTGCCTGGCCAGTTCCTGACATTTTTGAGCTTGATTCTCAATCTTTTGGGCTGAGTCTCTACTTTTTTTCTTAAAACTTAATTTTCTAAGTGAGCCAAAGTTATATTTTGCCACTTTGAATCAAAAACCTTTACTGAAATCACTTGTAAACAGGAATTCATTTAAATGCTGACCTAAAAGTTGTTTGAATAGCTCAAATGACAAAATACCTATCAGCAGATATTGATGATCAAAATGTTATAAAAACGCACTAAAGATTATGAAATATAGGTTAAAACTTGGTTGCTACTGACTAGAACTTATACTTCATGTTGAAAGGGAAATACTTTGAATTTTTAATAGTGTCACTCTAGCTTGTTTATTCATTTGATAAGATAAATCATCATGTAGCAATGTACATTATGAAGATGGTTAAAATGGCCAAGCTTCAATCTTTGAATCAGAAATAAAATAGTAATAATAATAACATTTGAGCAATTTTGGAAACATGAGAAGGAGGATTTCTAAGGTTGCCACATCTTTCCATGCCTTAAATTACACTTGCTTCTTCTTTCAAGTAATTTAATTATTTCCCATACATCCATTCAAGTATCCCAAAAGTGAAAGAACTAAAGGGGAAGAAAGGAAGGTTTTACTAGCAATTTAGGTACTTGAGAATGGATATTATTTCCTAGGTATACAGAAGAAGGAAAATGTTATTTTCCATAATTTTCCTTTAAACATATTCAGCTTAGATTTTCTTCCAACAGGAGAAACTAAAACAGATCTAAAAGGCGTCAACAGCTCATCTCTATTGCTGAAAATTATCTGTGTTTCCTCCTTTATAAGAAGCTATGAACATTATTCCAGCTGCTGAATTTCTGGTGGGAAGTATTTATTGGTCATGATATTTTGGGAGAGTTCATAGGATATTCATATCTGTGAGAATGCAATTGTCTTTATAAAGAAAGAAAAAAAAAAGAAAACCTGTCAACAATGGCTTAAATACACGGCAGGGGAGGTGGCAGGTATTTGTATCAGTTAATCTGTCACAGGAGTTAGCCTGTGCAATAGAATGCCACCAGGGAATCATGGCTCCTTCCATCTTCCCACCCTATTATCCTACCCTTATATATCAGACTGGAAGAAAGGGAATGGTCAAAGCTTTCTCTTTCAGAAGCTTTTCTTTTCTTTTTCTTTTCTTTTCTTTTCTTTTCTTTCTTTCTTTCTTTTTTTTTTTTTTTCGGAAAGACTACTACATAGATATCACTAACCACCAAAACTACCACTTCTCTGGCCACTCTGGCTATATGAGAGGCTGAACCAGTAACTAATTCAGCTTTCCAGTCACTTTAGTAAAGGAGGGCACAGGAGAAGAGGTTTTAAATAGCTTTTGAGGAGCCAATCTGCAGACATGTGTTCACCTGTTGGAACAAGCTGAAAGCCCTTTGAATGAAGTGAAACAACTAATCAAACCTGAAAATTTAATAACTGATCGTAAATTTAGTGGCAAGAACCAAATGGGTTCATTGTTTTG
Organism: Panthera tigris; assembly: GCF_018350195.1. Taxonomy (NCBI): domain Eukaryota; kingdom Metazoa; phylum Chordata; class Mammalia; order Carnivora; family Felidae; genus Panthera; species Panthera tigris. The sequence goes on along the minus strand of NC_056677.1, from coordinate 30,441,306 downwards.
TCACATGAAGAAATACCTTGAAAAGGACTAGTGCCTTTGGGAAAATTATACAACAGCAAAATCTTTAGAATGTGCTGTATGATCATGGCCAGGAAAACTTTCTTATAGTATTTTGTTGCACTTGTGAGGCAGAACATTCTCTGGCTCAATGCCCAGTTTCTATCAGGCTTTATACTGAGATAATTGGTACCATAAGAAAGTATGTATTTTTGTTTCTTAACTATCGAAGGTGTAGACCAGGTCCCATGATGCCACTCTTTTCAATGAAGCAAAGATAGTTCATCTGAAAAATAGAGGTCACTTAAGACTCTGTTTTAGACAATTAGAGTGTGATTCTGTGAAATGGATTCACACTTTCAGAATACGAGTACTTTGAGAAGAAAGGCCTAGATTAAAATTCATTCATTACTTTAGAGATGAAATAAAAAATAAATTCAAGCAACAGGTTTCTGAGGTCCCACAGTTTATTCTATTTTTTTCTCAAAGAACTGTTACCTTTTTTTTTTTCTTTCAATTCTGCCTGAAGACTGTCTTGGGATATAATATGCTGGACTTGTGTCTCCCATTATGTTATATGATGTTACCCAACAGAAGGTCTGCAATGCTGGCATGTACTTCCCCTTGGATCTGCCAAACATGTGACAATTTATTCTTTGTCAGTCATGACTTCAAACGGGCCTATATTTGCAAGGTACACATATATACCACCCCCTGCCACACACACTGACATATGTATGGAAATCAGTGAGAATGAGTTATTAGAAAGCATTTGATAGAGCATTTTCATATATTGGCATTTCTAATATGTTTGATGAATTCTGATGTTTCACCTTCTTTGAAACCAATCCATAAGGTAAAAAATCAAGAGAGGACAATTCTTCCTAACAACCAGAATTCTAATGAATGATTGGCTCTTGAATGATGAAAATAGAAAATATCCACTTCTCGGTAAACCCCAGACAATCATTATTGGATGTTAAAATTAATAGGACTGGGGCGCCTGGGTAGCTCAGTCGGTTGAGCGTCTGACTTCAGCTCAGGTCATGATCTCATGGTTCAAGAGTTCGAGCCCCGCGTCGGGGTCTGTGCTGACACCTCGGGGCCTGGGGCCTGCTTCAGATTCTGTGACTTCCTGTCTCTCTGCTCCTCCCCTGCTCACACTTTGTCTCTCTCTCAAAAATAAATAAATATTTTAAAAAATTAAAAAAAAATTAAAATTAATAGGACAAAGTATGACAGTAAACACGATATTTGCCTAGTCTCAAAGTACCTCCACACAAGATACATATTAGTAAAAAGGGGAAAAAAAAGAAACTTTTTGACAGTAAAAAACTGTCAGAAACAGAAAAGTCAGAAACTTCTTGACAGTAAAGAGACCTGACAGACACCACCTTAATGGAGGGATCAAGATTAGCATTGCCAGTAACGAGACATACTCTCATCCTGCCCCTCCTTGTGACAGGATGCACTAAGAAGGTCCAGCATCCCATCTGACATCCTGATGGCTCTCTGAAGCCTTACCTCTGAGCTCTAGGCTTTTGCCCTTCTGATGAGATGACCTCCAAGTTCCTACACCATATTGGTCTATTTGGTCTCGAGACGATTTCTCCAGGAAAGTTCTAGGTGCATCGTTTGTTCAGAAGCCTGAGACAGTGTATTGGGGAAATATAAAAAGAATAAGACACACTGTTGAGCCTCCACAAGTTCAGAGCTTGGCCAAAAGTGCATAAATATGGACAAGTAAATATATGACAAATGTAACTAAGGTCAGTGATGTAGATAGAAGCAGTATCATCAGCACTGGTGAACTGGGCCGGGACCAAATGAACACTGGCTAGTATATTTAGAATCCTGCATCTCTCACTTTCTCAGGAGAATATGCACCCTCAGACAAGAACCATTAAAACACAAGACAATGTAAAAGCAGAGAAAGCAGAAAGTTCTGCCAGTCCACACCCCTGCTGAATTCTCACTTTGGTATTATATCAAATATTTCCCCCCTTTAATTTCCCTTCACTCTTTTCCTCTAAATAGTCCTTGGGTGATCTCTCTCTTCTCAAAACCGTCTTTTCTATTTTTCTGCTTTCAATATATTCATAAAAATTTCACATAGATGTTGATAATAGGGAGAAGCCATCTATAGACACATGGGGGCAAGATTATACGGGAAATCCCTGTACCTTCCACTCAATTTTGGTATAAACCTAAAACTGTTCTAAAAAATAAAGTGTTTTAAAAATTTACATAATTTCTCAGGTATAGTGATATATAGGGCCTCACAATTTTTATATTATTTAGGCATAACCATTATAATTATTTTATCTTTAGAATTATTAATCACTGAAAAGTTTATGTGTATTTAAGTATGTATGTGTAATCTGTTTTCCTATGGGTCCATAAAAATTAAATTACCATCTGTGAGACTGATTTAAATATTTTCTTGACTGAAGGCCAAAGCATCAGCAGGAAGGATCTTTGAAACACCTTCTAACCTTGCATCTTCTTCCCTTTCAAGGCATTTGGCAAAACATTACCTTTCCCCTACACAATGACAGTGAATATTGGTATCACTTATCATCGATTAGTAGACTATTTCTTGAGATCCTGTGTATCAATTACATTTTACTGATAGTATTAGAAAATTAAGGATCAAAGAAAGTCATTCAGATGTCTAGACAGTGAGTTACAGAGGTTAGGGTTCCATTTCCCTGGAAGAATGTTAATTAAAGATTAGCAAGGAGAATGAGTATAGTATGCAAAAAAGTCATTAGTTTGCCCTTGAAGAAAGGAGATAATACAAAAATTTCTAAACAAGCACCATAATTGTTTAAATTCAGTTTTCTCCATTTTTTCTTCTGTGAGGATTAGGTCTATATCCCAGTTGAATTTTGTTCTGTTTTATTTCAAATTTTAAAATAAATTCTGATGAGTGTTTTTTGCTTTACCCCATACAAGTGGCTCTCTCACACTTTCTCATGTGTATCTCACAATAATTCTGGGAAGTAGGTATGGGAAATACTGTCACTTCATAAACAAGAAATCTGAGTCTCAGCAAGGGCTGGGAGTTAGTCCACATTAACCAGGTCCAGTGCACAGTGAACCACATCCTCATATCACACTTCCTGTTCCACGGGCTGTGCACTTCCTACACCACCACTCAACTCTTCATAAACTAGCTGGAGAAACAAGTTGTCAGTAGTTGTTGTCTGACAGGGTTTTGATCTAGCCTCTCTGTTTAAACTTCTGGACTCTCAAGCAACCCAACAATGAATGATAAGGGATTTCTACTATAACCCAAGAAAATATAGCCTTGAAGGTGGTTTCCTGGAACAGTGTTAAGAATCAATCAGGAGGAAGTCTTGCCAAGCCAAAGGTCTCTTCTCGCTCATGAGGGTTTCAGGAGAGTAGCCGTCTCTTTCTTCCTCCCCGCCTTCCCCTCATATTCCTGTTCAGCACCAATTCTGGATGCCATTGGCATTCTGGGGAATCAAGAAAGCTGACCAATGTGTTATTCTTCCCCCAAGCTGCTCATTACTTTATCAGACTTAATTTATGTAGTGAGCATGTCTTGTAGAATGGTTCTTAGATACATTCCTTTTCTGATATTCTCCAGGAAAGACAAAATGTAATTCACACGGTGCAATAGATTGTTTTCATGAGGCTGCCACGTCTTCGAAGGATGACTAAAACGTGCTGCATCCTGAGAGATAGGAGAGAACAATACAGACCGGTGACAAAGGGACCCATACAAATGTCCTTTCAGAGGCTTTCACTCATCAGTCAATACCCACCTCCAGATACAATTCCATTCATCACATTAAAATGTGTAATTCCCCCCGTACAGCATATTGTTGGTGAAAACATTTCTCACAGGTGTTTGACATTGTTTACTTTTTAGTATGATATCTCCACACCTTCTTCCTTTGAGGAAGGTGTTGACATCAGGTTATTTCTTCTCAATGAGTGCACTGTCGTCAAGTGGAGGCTCAATCATACATAGACTTTCCGTAACCACTCATAATCCCGCCTTCTGACTGACTCATCCTGAAGCCTCTTGCAGTTTTCCTGAACCTCTCACTATACCTATGGAACTTTCCACAAACTATTTAGACTGTGTTCACGAGGAGGCACCAAATCAGGCAGAATGATTATGTGTGGAAAGTATCTGAAGGTTGTGTGACCACAACAGGCAACCTGATGAGCGCAAGGGGAAAAGGAAGGGACGGCATTCTGTCATTCCATGTTTCAGTTCCTCAGTCACACAACCTCTCTGGCTCGTGTTTTCTTACGTGTAGGCCCCCATTTTCCTTTATTTTATGCGTATAGAAAAGTATTTCATTTTGGAACTAGAGGCCCTCATTTCTCCCCTTCCAATCCCATCGTTCTCTCTGCCATCCCCAGGGACCACCTGTAAACTAAGTGGGACTAAGTTATTTTAACTGCTATTTCCAGATTCTTCACAGATTCCTGTGGAATTTCCCTCCGTTAAGCTTTGGTTAATAAATTAGACATCCTGCCTACATCTGTTGGATCTCATCCTGGCTGCATCTGTGGACAATTCATCACATTTGAGAGGAAAGTTTCTTATAGAAGCTAGTTTAAAAGTACAAGGATTTTTTAAAGTTTTTTATTTTTTAAAAATGTTTTTATTTATCTATTTTTTAACTTTTTTAAAAATGTTTAAATGTTTTTATTTATTTTTGAGAGAAAGAGTGCAAGCAGGGGAGGGGCAGAAAGAGAGGGGGACAGAGGGTTGCACGTGGGCTCTGTGCTGACAGCATAGAGCCCGATGCTGAGCTTGAACTCACAGAGCATGAGATCATAACCTGAGCTGAAGTTGGACTTAACCTACTGAGCCACCCAGGCACCCAAAAGTTTATTTTTGACTGATTTACTTGAATGAAGTCAAGAGCCTAAGACAGGATGGTTCACTTAAATAGGTTGGCACTGGTTTTCCGAGGACTGGGTCTTTCCTTACCAGGGGCTTTGTAAAGCTTGATGTTGGTAAATTTATAAGGTAATGGATATCCTATTAGCTGTATTTTCCAGGGGATTCCCAGTAGCTGTTTTCATTTGTTTATTTGTTTGTTTAGGCCATCTATCATAACTAAATATAATGTTGTAAAAAATAGGCATTTGATAATTGTTTATTGATTTTAAGTCTTATTTTTATGAAGAAGCACCTAAATATATCTGAATGATGTACCCCTTTATCAAAAAGCTTTTTATGTGTCAAGAGGTCAGAAAAGTAAATCTGAGAAGACCAGATTTATCTTCAAAATTATTTTTTCAGGATTTTTCTGTTACTTTAATTACTTTAGTTTTCATTTTTTTTAAATTTTTTAAGAAATTGTTTTAATGTTTATTCAGTTTTGAGAGACAGAGAGCAAGCAGGGGTGGGGCAGAGAGAAGGAGGGAGACCCAGAATCCGAAGCAGGTTCCAGGCTCTGAGCTGTCAGCACAGAGCCCAACGCAGGGCTCAAACTCATGGACTGTGAGATCATGACCCAAGCCAAAGTCAGACACCTAACTGACTCAGCCACCCAGGCGCCCCTAGTTTTCATTTTTAAAATACAGAAGATAACACCTTAAATAAGATATGCATATGTTAAATAAGCATATGAAAAGATGCTCAACATTGTGTTTCAATACAGAATTGCAAATTGAAACAATGAGATATCACTACATACCTATTTAAATGGCTAAAACCCAAAATACTGACAATACCAAATGCTAGCAAGGATGTGAAACAACAGGAACTCTCATTCAAAGCTGGTGGGAATGCAAAATGGTAGAGGCTTTGGAAGACAGCTTGATGGTTTCTTACAAAACTAAACATGCTCTTATGATATGATCAAGCAGTTACACTCCTTGGTATTTACACAAATGAGCTGAAAACAAGTTTACACAAAAATCTGCACATAGGTGTTTATAGCAGCTTTTTTCATAAGTGCTAAAGATTGGAAGCAGTCAAGATATCTTTCAGTAGGTGAATGCTTGAATAATCTATGGTACAGCCAGACAATGGACTGTTATTCAGTACTAAAAAGAAATTAGCTATCAGGGGTGCCTGTATGGCTCAGTCGGTTAGGCATCCGACTCTTGATTTTGGCTCAGGTCATGATCTCACAGTTCATGAGTTCAAGCCCTGCATTGGGCTCTGCACTGACAAGTATGGAACCTGCTTGGGATTCTCTCTCCCTCTCTCTCTGCCCCTCCCCTGCTCACTCTCTATCTCTCTCTCTCAAAATAAATAAATAAACATTAAAAAAAAAAGAAATGAGCTATCAAGCCATGGAAAGACATAGAGGAAACTTAAATGAATATTACTAAATGACAGAAGCCAATTTATCTATTGCATTTTATTTTTTTAAGTAGGCTCCATGCCCAATGTGAGGCTTGAACTCACAACCCTGAGATCAAGAGTCACAGGCTTTACCAACTGAGCCAGCCAGGCATCCCCAGAAACCAATATAAAAAGGCTACATACAGTATGATTCCAACTGTATGACATTCCGGAAAAGCAAAACTATGGAAACAGTAAGATCAGTGACTGCCAAGATTTCAGAGGGAGGGAAGGATGAATAGGTGGAGCACAGAGGATTTTAGAGCAGTGAAACTATATTGCATGATACTGTAATGGTGGATACATGTCATTATACATTTGTCCAAACTCATAGTGTCCAACACTAAGAGTAAATCCTAATGTAAACCATGGACTTTGAGTGATAATGAAGAATCAATGTTGGTTCATTGTAACAAATGTGTCAGTCTGGTGCAGGATATTGATGGTGCAGGAGGCTCTATGTGGGAAATGGGGAAGGCATATATGGGAATTCTCTTTACTTTTTGCTCAGTTTTGCTGTGAACCTAAATATGCTGAAAAAATGTATGTATATATGTGTGTGTGTATAATACAAAATATATGTATACACATATAAGTAAACATTGTATTTGATACTATTTTATAAAGCATGCACCTATATCATTTTCTTTTTTTTGTAATTTATTTCTTCATTTTGAGAGAGAGAGAAAGAGGGAAAAAGCACCAGCATGGGGTAGGGGCAGAGATGGAGAGAGAGAAGCCCAAGCAGGCTCCTCAATGTCAGTGCAGAGCCTGATGGGGGGCTCGATCTCACAAACCATGAGATCATGACTTGAGCTGAAATCAAGAGTCAGACTCAACCGACTAGGCCACCTAAGCACCCCCTGTATTATTTTCTCATGGCATGAATTCATAACACTCTTTGGGTCTAATAGCATATGCTCAAATTTAAAAACACTATTTAACGAGTATCCACATTGATATTTTATTCCAAAGATATGTTTTTTTTACTCTCAGATCCATAGGTCAGAAATCATGGACCTAATACACACACACACACACACACATACACATTCATGAGCTTTATGGGAATTAAGTTTTCTGGGGAAATGGAGGTAAACAGGTTTATTTTTGGATTTCTTAGGTCATGTAAGTATGCTCATTTGCTTCATGACTCTCCAAGGAGAGATGTGGTATACAGTATTTCTAAATATATCTGAATGATGTACCCCTTTATCAAAAAGCTTTTTATGTGTCAAGTGGTCAGAAAAGTAAATCTGAGAAGACCACAAAAGGACAGGGAAACCAACTGTCCCAGAATTGGATGGTTGCACAATTCTCTCATTTCTACCACTGACAGAAACTGTACTTGTGAGGTTATTGGCTATATCCCCACTGTTAAATCTAATGAACGTTACTCAATTCCCATTTATTCTTATATTATGTGATGCTGTTGATCCCCTCCTTCCGAACGCTTTATTTGGCAACCAGGTCATATAACCTATTACCTCACTTGTTGCTGTTTCTGTTACCAGGGTTGGAATTCCTTAACCTCTAGATGTTGAAAAGCCATGTAGCTTAGGTCTCAGGGCTCCTCTTTTCTCAGTCTATGTTTATTCTCTTGGAAGTCTCATGTAATGTAACTTTAAATGCCCATCTTTATCTGAGGATCCTCAAATGTGCATATGATTTCATCTTCATCATGCAACAAGTCAAGAATAGAATCACAATTAAGAATTCAGGAATGTCAAGCTTTACATTATGAAATTTTGTGTTGCACATTTCTTTAAAATAGATGTTGCAAATTGTATTTCCACTTACATACTAGCTGTGATGTTTAATTTTATGTGTCAACTTGGAGGGTGGTTTCACATAAGATTAACATTTAAAGAGGTGAACTTGAAGTAAGCAGATTGCCCTCCAAAATGTGGATTAGTTTCATCCATTCTGTTGAGGCCTAAAAAAGACTGGCCTTCCTGAGCAAGAGAGATTTCTCCAGCCAATTGCCTACAGGCTTCTGTATCATTACCTGTCCTGAGTCTCAGGCCTGCTGGCCCACACTCCAGATTTGGACTTGCCAGTGTCCATATTCACTCCATATTCATATCCAATTCCTTAAAAATAAATATCTTTCTATTCATTTATACATCCTTTTGGTTGTTTCTCTGGAGAACCCTGTCTAATACACTATCCAAAGATTCAAAACAGGGCAAACAAAAAAGAAAGCTTACGTTTATTTAATATTTCCTACTTAATTTTCAAAGCTCCGTTGATGTGCTTTGAAGTAAGCTGTCTTCTATGCAGCTGTGAGACCCCAGGCATACATCAAGAACACAACATGAGCTCTTTTCTTTCACTGAAAACAGGCCCCACTTGGGGGTAAAAATGTTTGCTCTACCATGAGAGGGACAAAATAAAAGGTGCAAAACATCAACAATGAATTATGCTTATTCTGAAGAACAAAGCCCTTTTAGTGCTGTGATATATAAGTGAGGAGAGAGTAATTTCAACCCATTTTGAGAATTTTGAATTTAAATAAAAAAAATCTTTTATTGCCTCGGAGTCTTCAATTTCTAGCTTAGGCCAACAGGAAGTATGGAAACAAGAAGTTGCAGCTATATTTGTCTTAAAAAAACCTTCGTAGGGGCGCCTGGGTGGCTCAGTCGGTTGAGCGCCGACTTCGGCTCAGGTCACGATCTTGCGGTCCGTGAGTTCGAGCCCCGCATCGGGCCCCTGTGCTGACAGCTCAGAGCCCGGAGCCTGTTTCAATTCTGTGTCTCCCTCTCTCTGACCCTCCCCATTCATGCTCTGTCTCTCTCTGTCTCAAAAATAAATAAACGTTAAAAAAAAAAAAAAAAATTAAAAAAAAAAACCTTCGTTACTGCTCCTTCTTAGGAGAATTTTCTAGTTTTACTATGTAAGATTCATTCCCAGGCATATTTGAGGTGTCAAATATCTTTTGCAGAGATATAATATAATTAACAGACCACATCAAGAATATATGATTATTAGACACTTACTATGTGATAAGATCTCTGTTGAACACTATTATCTATTATTTCACTTGGAGCCCACACCACACTGAGACAAGTACCTTTTTTTTCCCATTTACAAGTGGTCAGTTAGAAAATTTATTAATGGTCCTTTCTTAATTCCACTGGTATTTCATTTGAGGAGGTAGGTTAAAAGCAGTTAGGGGAGTTGTATAATGACACATAGCTGGTTAATAGTAAAGTTGAGATCAGAATGCTGGCTAGTAACTAATATTGCTACAGTTTGGGTGATTTATGGAAAACCATTACTGGGCCATGAATTTTGCATTTAGCAGGCTTTCTCAACCAGGATTTCTTGAAGGAATAAAGCCTTACTGCCCTAAGGCATCCATCTTATTGTGAGGGAGGAAAAATAATTGCCCCTACCTTTCTAGGTTCTTGGCTGAGATTCCCCCCTCCCCCGAAATAAAAAGACAGATTAAGAGGTAGAAAACAAAGTTTAATAAAATTTATACTTCCTGTATACATGGGAAAGAACCAGGAAAGCTGAAGACCTTTTGAAATGGCCAAAGCCACCACCTTAAATACCTTCTCCAGCTAAAAACAAAAGATGTGGGATGAGCACTGGGTGTTGTATGGAAACCAATTTGACAATAAATTTCATATATTAAAAAAAATAAAAATAAAAAAATAAAAACAAAAGATGCTTGAGGGAGGCAGTTATGGGAGATTACCAGGCAAAGCACAGTAAACAAGATTATGGTTGTTATGCAGAGTTAAGTCTTAAGTATCTTCTCCATTGATAAGAGTTTCTAGAGATTTAGAGTTGTTCTGTTCAGGTACTGAAAGGGAGATAGTCTTACAAATGGACATTTCCTTATAAATGTAAATGTTTCTTATAAAAGCATAACTTCTACTCAGTTTTCAGAGCTTCTCCTGTGTTTGCAGTTTCTTTCTTTTTTTTTTTTTTAACATTTATTTATTTTTGAGACAGAGAGAGAGCATGAACAGGGGAGGGTCAGAGAAAGAGGGAGACACAGAATCTGAAACAGGCTCCGGGCTCTGAGCTGTCAGCACAGAGCCCAATGCGGGGCTCGAACTCACGGACCGTGAGATCATGACCTGAGCCTAAGTCGGACGCTTAACTGACTGAGCCACCCAGGCACCCCATGCAGTTTCTTAAAAAATCAGCTCAAAATAATCCTTATGCCAAAGAGATGTATTTTGGGGTGGCAAATTCTGCTCCCCTTCAGTATATAATGGACAATATTAGCTCCTATATGCCTATAATGGTACTGGGTATATACTGTCTTTGAGAGAAATGATAAAATAGACACTGAAATAATTTTCTGTAGGATTTAATTCTCTTAGGCAATTGTGGTTGAGAAAGGCTGTTGGATGATAGCTCTGAGACTTTGAAAAAGAAAAGCAATACCTGAGAATCTTGTTTAAAAAAGGGCATCCTAAGACCCACTTTTGAGATTCCGATTTTGTTAGGTTTGACATGAGTCCTAGGAATTGGTGTTTTAAACATTGTCCCAGATCAATATAATGTAGGTGAACCTCTGTGTTTTTATTTGATTATGTTTTATGTTTTATTTATTTATTTATTTTTTTGGTTTAAACAACAGAGATTCATTTTCTCACATTTCTGGCAGCTAGAAGTCCAGGATTAAGGTGTTGGCAGGTTTGGTTTCTTCTGAGACCTCTCTCCTTGGATTGCAGATGGCCTCCTTTTTGCTGGGTCTTCACATGGTCTCTCCTCTGTGTGCATTCATCCCTGGTGTCTCTGTGTGTGTCCAAATTTCCTCTTTTTTAAATTATTATTTACTTTGAGAGAGAGAAAGTGCAGGAGAGGGGAAGACAGAGAGGGAGAGAGAGAGAATGAGAATCCCAAGCAGGCTTCATGCTGACAGTATGGAGCCTCATGCAGGCCTCGAATTCACAAACCATGAGATCATAACCTGAGCTGAAGCCGAGAGTTGACCCCTTAATCAACTGAGCCACCCAGGCACCTCATGAACTTCCTCTTTTTATAAGGACACCAGTGAGGTTGGACAGGGCCCACTCTTAAGGCCTCATTTTCAACTTAATCACTCTTTAAAGGCCTTATCTCCAAATACAGTCACAGTATGATGTGTCAGGGGTTAGGGCTTCAACATATGTATTTTGGGGAGGGACACAACTCAGCCCATACTTAGCTAACTCCCATTTGTCTTTTATATCTCATTTCCAATATCACTTCCTCAGGGAAGCCCTCTCATCCCCTGGACCATGCTAGATCCTCCTGTTATTCCCTGTCTAGTAGCCCTTATCACAAGTGCAGATAAGGTTATTGTGCTCTGTCAGTGTCTCCCTTCACCTTCATCAACAAACTACACTGAAAGTTCCATGAAGGCAGTGGCCGGGTCTGTTCACCACTGAGTCCCAGCACCCATGCCCTTGCCTGGACACAGTAGGCACCCAAGTAGATAGAGTATTGGATTAATGAATGATAGAATAAGTGAACAAAAAGAACCGGGAGGGCACGGTGCAGGGATACTTCAGTCCCCTCACATTTTGCCTTGGCTAGTCTGGCCTCCCTTGGCAGATACTGAGAGTGTGGGTATGCTAGGAGGCTGACATTGTGTCTCCTCTACCTGGGCAAGGGAATTCAGTGTTTTCCAAAGATCCATGTTGTCATTGTCCAGCCTCGTAATGAATAACTGCCATTCCTCCCCAAGAATGAAGTCATCTCCCTGTAATCAATATAAAACCCAAAAGAAAGGAAGTTAACATATACCTACTGCTACCTACTACATGCCAACCAATTGCATATTGTATTTTCACATCAGCTCTGCAAAGCAAATATAATTTCCATCTTTATGGTAATGCAGCTAAGACTCAGAGAAGCTACCTGCCTTGCCATGGTCTTAAAAAAAGGCAGAACTGAAATATGGACCCATGTATGGTGTAGTTTCAAAGCCCATTCTTTCTCTAACCTACTAAACTTTCGTGGAGGTGAGTGTCATGGCAAACCATCCTTAGTCCTGAGTGCTACTGGGAGTGCCCATGACCCCCTCCAGGCTTGCCTCTCAAAGACTGAAGGTGTAGGTAGGGAGAACCTCTTAAAAAGGGAGGGGAAAAGAAAGAGTATGAATAAAGAAATGGGACCATGGATACTTCCACTTATTCCTCAAACTTTTATTAAGTACCTATATCAGGCACAGGGGCTAGAGAGAAAAAAAAGACTTTTTTTCATTTATTTTGAAAGAATTTCAGATGTACAGAACAGTTGTAAAGATAGACCAGAGTTCTTGTTTACCCTTCACCTAGTCTCTCCTAATGTTAATACCTTAACCTAACTATGGTACATTCATCAAAAACTAATAATTAGCCTTGGTACATCACTATTAACTAAGCTACAAGCTTTATTATTTTTTTCAGTAATTCTGACTGCATGTGGAGAAATTATTTCTTAGAAAGTTAACACTCAAAGAAAATGCTGTTTCAAAGAAAAGACCTTTGTTTCTTGATGGAACAAATAGAGATATAGTTTTGGTTTTACAGAGGTATATTAGGTTTAATTTTAATAACATGTACATGTGCTATTGTTGCATCCACACGACTTCTGAAACAGAATGCTACGGGCACCAGTGACAGTCACAACAAAATTTATTGCAATGAGAGGCAAGGCCAACCGATCGGGACCGACACTCTTGACCAGAGTGCGGTCTCGAACAGCCAGGGCACAAAGTTTTTATAGCCAACCACATCATCTTATCATCACCTGGGGATAGAACAAAGAAATAGTTCCCAGATGGGGGTGGAAACAGTTCAGACATGCCCTTGCCCCAATCCAATCAAACACTAAACTAGTTGATTTTCCTTAAACTTTTGTTCCCTTGATTGATAGGACAAGGCTGTTATCTCTTAATCTACAGTGTTAAAACAAAGCTGTTATTTCTTAAGGCTACAGGTTAGCCCTACACTACAATTCAACCCTTACACTAGGAGAATATTGTTGCAGGATTCTTTACCTCAGTACCCGGGATTCGTTGTCTTGCCACCTTGAAGAATGAAGAGGTGGACACAATAAAATGAGCAGCAGGCAAAAGTTTATTAAAGTATAAGATCAGAAAGTAAGAATAGTATGAAAGCTCTCTTTATAGAGAGGGGACATTTGAAGGCAAATGCCCACAGTAGGCAAGGGTCTTTGTTTTGTAAGGTTCTGGTCAGCACCCCTTTTCCTTCCCCCTTGTTCCCTCTCAGTTCTTACCCTTGTTGGCTTGATAACTCTAGGTGCTGGGTTGTCCATTCCTGATTGGCTTGATTCCATTGTGTGAAAAGTGGTCTATGGCCATGCTGTTCCTTGTGGGTCATAGGTTTTAGGGTCTACTGATTATTTTTAGTAAGATCTTTTGTCAAATTCCTGAGGGGAACCTGAGGGGGAGTAGGTTATGTCTGTTACATTCTTAAGAGGAACCTTATGCCCAAGGGGGTTTGCTGTGGTCAGACACTCCCGGCATTGTTCCAAAATATATTTTTCCCTACCCAGCATCCTCAGGTCCTAACTTTTCCCTCTCTACCTGTTTTATCTTATCTTTCCCTATCATAATATGACTCTGTATAAATTGTGAAATTGACAATATGTGTTCAGTAAGTATATAATATATAAAGAAAATGATGATGATGAGGGATGGAAGCAGAAAAATGTTCACCTTTAGCCCAGAAGGCTGACTTATAGCCTGCATCATTTCAATAAGGATCAAATACGTGCTGGTTGCCCCATCCTTAAAGGGTCTCACGACTGCCTATAAATCTCACTGATAATATGGAGCTAAATGGTAAGCACCAGAGAAATCTTGCGAAAGTAGTTTTACAAGTAGAAATTCGAAAAAGACATTTATGATCTAATACTCCCTGCACGACCCCTCCCCCTTAAGCCCTAAGCATATAACCACTAGCTTCACACAGCCAAAAATGCATTTTTCTGCCCATGGGTCTTGTCTCCATACTACTTAAATAAACTTACCAAGTTGTACCATAAAACTTCTTGAGCATTCTTTCTTAGCCATTGCACTCCACAACTCTGCAATGGTGAAGTTCATGAGCTGGACCTTCTAACTTGTCCCTCCTGAATAGATGTTTCCAAATTATGTGATTACAATGACATCATTGATAAAAACAAAACCAGGATCTGATATTTACTGAAAACATAACATATGCCAGCTACAGTTCTTTTTATTTTACATTATTATATTATTTTTTCCAACTTTGAGATATGTCACATGAGATTGACAAAAATTGTATATATTTAGGTTGTACAACGTGCTTTTTTCACCATGTACAATGTGATGGTTTCATGTACATATACATTGCAAAATGATCATCACAATCAAGTTAATTGTAATATTGTGATTTGTAATAAAAAATACATATTTGGTCCTCTACCCTGTTCCTGGCACAGAGGTCCCCACATCCTTGGAATTTCCTGGGATAAGAGTGATAAAGGTATCTTTTGTGATGTTAATGAGTTGGTTGGTGGAAAGACCTTGGGTAAACCTAAGGATGGGAGCTGGTTGCCAGGGCAACCGACCCTGTGATTAGAAGGTGAGAACTTTTTGTCCCCACCCGTAGCCCTCCATACCCAGACCTTTGAGAGGGCAGAGGGGCCAGAGGTTGGATCAATCATCAGCGACCTATGATTTAATCCATCATTCCTACATACTGAAACCTTCATCAAAACTAAACAGGACAGGATTAGGAGAGATTCCACATTGGTGAACACATGGAGACAGGGGAGGATGGCATGCCTGAACTGGGTATGGAAACTCTGAACCCCTTCCCATATACCCTGCCCTTATCTCTTCCATCTGAATGTTCATCTGTATCCCTTATCATAACCTTTTATAGGAAACTGGTAAAAAGTAAGTAAACAGTATTCCTGAGTTCTGTGAGCCACTCTAGCAAATGAATCAAATCCAATGAGGGGATGGAGGGAACCTCAGATTTATAGCCAATGGGTCAGAAGGATAAGTCAGAAGCCCTGCATTTGTGATTGTGATGTGGGAAACAAAGGCAAAAGAAAAAAATAATTTTTCTTGCCATTTAACAGCCCATTGACAAGTCCTTGAGACAGGCAGAGTGACATTCTTCTAGGAAGTCAGCTGCCTTGATGATGATGAGGTTTTGGAGTGATGGCGGGGTTCGGAGTTGATGGCCAAGAAAGAATTCTTGAAGACATCTTTGGTGCAAAAAAGTGATTTTATTAAAGAAGGGGGATAGGAGCCATGGGCAGAAAGAGCTGCACTGGGGTTGTGAAGAATGACTGGTTACATACTGTGGAGTTGGGGGATGTAAAGTCAAGAGGAAGTTTCTTAAATGGATTTCCATATGCTTAAGAAGGCTCACAGATTACTGGAGGCCTATCTATTGTCAAACTAAGGTTGTTTTACCCTCTAGCAAAGCATTATCATTAACACAGCAGGGAGTTCCTGGAGATTAGGCTATTGATAAATTGCCCTTTTCTTATAATTGTACTAAAATATTTGTAACCTGATGAAGACTCTATCAGTTTAACCATTTGTTTTCTGTCCTTTCCTTTGTTCTTGGGCAGCCAGGAGTGCCTGAGGAGTGTCACAATACCCACCTGGGGAGGGGGGCTGGTTTGTGGGGTGTCAGCATGCCTTATGCTACCTCATCAATGACACTTTGCTAAAGGCAAAAAGCAAATTTAGCTTAACATAATCTCAACCCCCAAAGATCCTCCAAGTCTCCTTTAACATATAAAAATTCCTTTGGCAACTTCCTTTATCTCTACCCCCCAAGTGTATGTTAGCAATCATCCTCCAAGCATACAGCCTCCTGATACACATCTGTAGGGGTGCATGACTAAGGTTTTACCAGACAGTAATAAATGACTTTATCCTAACAGCAGCTAGCCCCTCGAGGTCCCGGAAACCTTGTTTCCAAATTCCTTAGAGATTTACACTATCCCTAACCCCCTCCCAACCTGAAGGTATATAATCAGTCACCATTCACAATCCCATTGCAGGTCTTTCTGCCCACGGGTCCTGTCTGTGTAGTTTAATAAAACCACCTTTTTGTACCAAAGGCACCTCAAGAATTCTTTTTTGGCTGTCAGCTCTGGATCCCCACCATTACTCCAAAACCGCATCACTTGGACCTAGCCAGCCTGCATCAGCAGGACACTCAGCTGGAACCACAGAGAACTGATTGATGTGGGGAAAACCCCACAGTTGGTGAGTTGAAGTGTCAGAAGGGAACAATTCTGTGTGAATGTGGTAGTAGTGTGAAAGTGTAACCGAACCAACATGAGTTCACAACTTGGTGAGTTAGAAACTGAACCAGGTAGATTTGTTGCCAAAGAAGACTTTGCAGCTAATGAGGAAATCATGAAGAATGGCTTCCAAAGCCATGACTCTAAGTATGTGTGGATGGGTTCCTTTTATTTAGGGTTAGGATGAATATTTGGAAAGGGGAGCCGTGCCGTGTCATCCGGTGCAGAGGCAGGCATAAGACTGTGCATGTGCCTTAAGGAAACTGTCTATACATACTGTTATGTAAATGAGGCTGAGGCTCCTCTTTGGGTGGAGATTTTAGTATTATAATGAGGTAAAGTTGGTCATCGGTCATTCTAGAGGTCACTTCAGGGTCCATCTGCACAGGCAGGAGTCAGGGGTTAAGCTCAAACTGGTCAGGGTGGTCTTGTCAGGGTAGTCGCTATTGCTCAAAGGGCAGTTTCACTATCCATTTGCCTGACTTTTGAGATTAGCTGGAAAGAAGAGTTTAAGGAAAAATGTGGGACAAAGGTCGGAGAGTACAAGCAGGTGGGCAGTAAAGGTCTGGTCTTGGGGTCTTGCTGGTGATAAAAGTAAAGAAGAAAGATGTATAGGAGGGAAACTGGAATTTTTCCTACTATTCAGTTGGTGGCAGTCGAAGGTTTTCTAACTCATAATTGAGTTTTTCTAACTCATAATTATACACATCCATCACCTCACATTGTTACCATTTTGTTTGTGTGTGGTGAGAACACTTCAGCTCTACTCTTTTAGCAAATTTCAGGTATACGATACAGTACAATTAGCTATAATCACCATGCTGTACATTAGATCCCCAGAATTTATTCATTTCATAAATGAGTGTTTATACACTTTGACCAACATCTCTCCATTTCCCACCCCCTAGCCCCTGGCAGCCACCATTCTACTCTCTGGTTCTATAATTTCTACTTGTTTACATTCTGCCTGTAAGGGAGATCATCCAGTATTTGTCATCCTGTGTCTGGTTTATTTTGCAGCTACTGTTCTAAGTGTTTTACATGCCTTAATTTATTTAATCCTCAGAACACTTATCGATGCAAATTAACATTAATGTTGAAAATAGATTAATATTCATGAGGAAATGGCAACTGGTGGGTGGAGGGCAAGATGAATATTTTGCTCAGTGTTCAGTGAGTTGTGATGTTGGCTACTCTTGAACTTTGTTTATATCAAAGAATGAGAGAGCAGGAAGGTATTTATGAAATAGCTTCTTCATCTCCTGATTTACAGGTGAATGAACTGATTTCCACAGGTGACAGGTAAATCACAAATGGTCACATAAAATTTCTGAAATATAGGGCTCAATTCTGGTACATCATCATACCTTTTACATAATTTATAGTTTCTCTCATTTCATTTATACAACCAAAGGGCAAGAAATAAATAGACCAGTGGAACATAAAGGAGAGCTTAGAACCAGACCTAAAATGTGAGATATGATAATAAGTGGTCCATGGAAACACTGGGAGTCTCTGATACTCCTTCAGGAGGCCCGCAAAGTCAGAAGCATTCCTTGATGAATTACAAATTAATAATTATTTTCAGTTTTAAATTACAATAGTATAAATATTGAGAGATATAACTGACCATAGACAAATGGTTTTTAGTTTCCTCAGTTAAAAAGTATAAAGTCTTGGGGCGCCTGGGTGGCTCAGTCGGTTAAGCGTCCGACTTCAGCTCAGGTAACGATCTCACGGTCTGTGAGTTCAAGCCCCGCGTCGGGCTCTGGGCTGATGGCTCAGAGCCTGGAGCCTGCTTCTGATTCTGTGTCTCCCTCTCTCTCTGTCCCTCCCCTGTTCATGCTCTGTCTCTCTCTGTCTCAAAAATAAATAAACGTTAAAAAAAAAAAAGTATAAACTCTTGCTGGAAACAAAAATTTTGAGAACCACTGGGGTTAAATGACAAATTGCTTAGTTTTGGGAGAACTGGTTAATTAACTATTTTTTTTAAGTTTATTTATTTATTTTGAGAGAGACAGAAAGAGAGAATCCCAAGCAGGCTCTGCACCATAGTGCAGAGCACGCCATGAGGCTCAAACTCACAGACCATGAAATCATGACCTGAGATGAAACCATGAATCAGATGCTTACCTGACTGAGCCACCCAGGCACCCCAGAACTGGTTAGTTTTTTCAGAGGAAATAAAGCTAGACTCTACTTAATTTACAAAAGAAAACACATGCAAGCACAAATTACTGCTATGTATTTTATAAGTATATACAAGATGTCGAACAAAGTAGAGTGAATATTTATAGGAGGAAAATGGAAAAGGGTTTTGAGGCTTAAAGTAGGAAAAGAAAAGGAAAATGCTACGTAAGTGGACAAACCATAGTGTAGTATGCCATGTCCTAAGTGTATTTGTCATTCCACTCTCTGCTACTGAAGTTGCAATAAAACAATAACAAAAAAAATCAAAGAACTCACGTTTTTATTGGAATGAATCATGTGGTTTTAACTTCCCATGTAATAAATGTCGGAGATTATTAGAAGACAAGACTGGTGTAAAAGTTATGACTCTGGCTATGAAAATGTCTTATAGATGAAGATGTTTAAACATTTATAGTCAAATATTTATGACTTGAAGATTAGTTTGTGATTCACCTACATATGAATAAACCCCACTAAGCCTGCTTAATTTGCCAATCTGATCCTAAGGTTCTAGGTGAAGGACTTCTGCTATATGTGATAATATCGTCAAAGTTCTCTCCTTATCTGTCAATAAAAAAAATTTCTAACTCTTTTCCAAGACCAAACATTGTTTTGTTTTCATACTGAGAAAAATATTAATTATGAGCAATATAAAGCAGTTACAAATGAAAATTCAGAGGGAAATCAGGACTAGACTAGAGCAAGTATTGTTATAGAAAGATGAGTTTGTCTTATATTTTTGACCACTGTAATACTAATAGTTTCCTTAAAATTTCTAAATTCAGTTTTGTCTACAAAGGAAGGAGGTAGCCTTTGTTAGCTCCTCCATCTGACCCTAAGTGTTGTGGCCTCAGAAATAGAATAATGGTTTTCAAAGTAGAGATTGCAAAAGGTGTACTGGAGTGCAGAAGGAAAATCATAAAATTCTATTTACACTTTTATCTCATTCTTTTACATTTCTATATGAATTTTTATGCTTTATTATATGTGTGTATATAAATGCATATATAAATGAAAATATATTAAGAGAAGCGTTCAAATGTTTTTAATTGATGAGATAAATAATTTTTAAAGTTTGCAGGCACTTAGCAGGGTATTTATATTCTTCTTATTATTATAGAATTTCATTTAGGGCATAGCTGGGTGCAGCTGGGTCAACAATTCCAATTCCCTGCCTAATGATCTTAGCTCTGCTCCAGCACATGAGGACAAAGTAGAACAATAGTCCCAGGTAAAAATACTTTCCTAATCTTTGTAGCAAATGTAAGAGAGTATAATTTCAAGGCCTGATAGTACTCAGCTGTTCGTATTGATCTTAATGTGTTTTTTTTAAGTTTATTTACCTTTGGGAGAAAGAGCACGTGTGCACACACACACACACACACACACGCACACACACAGTAGGGGAGGGGCAGAGAGAGAGGGAGACACAGAATCTGAAGCAGGCACCAGGCTCTGAGCTGTCAGCACACAGCCCTATGCAGGGCTCCAACTCACGAATCGCAAGATCATGACCTGAGCTGAAGTCGGATGCTCAACCGACTGAGCCACCCAGGTGCCCTGATCTTAATGTGGTTCTTATAGGAATTTCCTTCTGTCACCTTATCTATGTTACACCTCTGTTTCTACCCGACCCTAGATTCATTTTTAAAAATTTTCCCATTGGCATCACAGCCTTTGTGTATCATTTTCATTATTTTCTATTTTGTTTATTTTTAACAGTTTTATTGATATACAAAACCTACACATATTCAATGTGTGCAATTTGATGGGTTTGACATTTACAAACACTCATGATACTATCACAACATGAAGATAATTGAAGTGCCTTCTGTTTTTAATTTCAAAGAAGTTCCATATTTGTGGAATGTTTGCAAATTAGAAGGAAGGGCTAAATTTTAAAAATAGTAAAATTAGAAAGCACTGATTGAGAAGAGAAGCACAGGGATCCATTTGTGAATTATAATAACTATTCCTAAATGATGTGGACATTGGACTAATATATGAAATATAGCCTTGGTAAAGATCTAAGGCTAATGCCTTTTTAATAGCACATGATGTAACTTCCAATTAAACTTAAATGGGGAGAAGTCTGCATCTACCCATGAAAATCTTGAGATACCACTTGATTACTTCCTAAAAGTCATTTATAGACCCTAAGTTTTCCTTTTGTTATGTATGAGACATCTCCTTCCTTGAAGGACTATCATAAATTCAGGGTAAAACTAAGAGAATGCCAATCAAGATACATTATGAAGGTAATAAGAGCCAAGGTAAAGAAACTTATAGTTTTCCTGACAAAATGTGATAGATTTGTTATTTTTGATGGAGTGCTTCAATATGTGTAGTGACTTAATATATAATTTTGTACAGTATAGCCTGGTACACCTCTGTCCCTTCCTGAGAACTTTAGATTGTGAGTACCTCCAGGACAGAGAATAGGGCTTCTTAGATTTTATTTCCCCAGTACCTAACACAGTGACTGGACTATTGCCAACAACAGCAAAACACTTAGTAAATATACTAGTTTCAAGAAAGGAAGGGGGCTCCTGGGTGGCTCAGTCAGTTAAGCATCAGACTCTTGATTTTGGCTCAGGTTATGATCTTACAGTTCATGAGATTGAGCCCCACATAGGGCTTCATGCTGACAATGCAGAGCCTGCTTGGGGTTCCCTCTCCCTCTCTCTCTGCCCCTCCTCTGCACTTTCTCTCTCTCTCAAAATAAATAAATAAATACTAAAAAAAGAAAGGAAGGAAGGGAAGGAGCAAATGCCATTACTATTTGGAAAAAATGGTCACATAGACACGAATATACACAGCATAATTATAGCTGGATCAAGAGAGATGCTCAAATTAGTACAAATCTCCC
This sequence comes from Panthera tigris, assembly GCF_018350195.1. Classification (NCBI taxonomy): domain Eukaryota; kingdom Metazoa; phylum Chordata; class Mammalia; order Carnivora; family Felidae; genus Panthera; species Panthera tigris. The sequence goes on along the minus strand of NC_056677.1, from coordinate 30,419,647 downwards.
ATAGGTTCTTTCTGGCAGCACCACAGAGATACTGATGGCTGGTCAGTGGTTCTTAAACCTGGTTGAACTTTAGGGCCACCCAAGGAGCTTATATTGACACCTAAGCCCCACCCTGGACCATTCATATCAGAATGCTGGGATTGGGGACCAGGTGTTGGCAGTGTTCAAAAGTCCCTAGGTGAGTCTACCATGCAGCTGGGTTTGAGTACCCAGGCTTCCAAAACCTCCCAGAAATGTTTTGCTGCATTTCACTCTCTTACTTTCTCATGGATGTTCTTAATTGTTGTAATTCCCCTTTCGGCAATCAGCACTGTTGGTGTTATTTTACTCTACTTTCAGTGATATGTCATTTGGGAAGGTCTTGTTCATCTTCATGTTCTTGTTTCAAATGCTGTCTGATTTTTCCTCATCAACTGTTTTAGAACAAGAATTTCCTGTGCTCCATCCTGTGGAGGAGTCACATGTTGGCACTACAAAGCAGTGATCTGAAGGGTAATAAATATGCACGACAAAAGAAACGAAGTCATTTTCATCAAGACTCCAAAATGTTAAGTAAATCTTCCTTTTGCTTCTGATACTGGGGAAGAGGCTCTCCTGTCAAGGTCCATCAGCGAATTCTCTCTGAGCCTGCAGTTTGAAAGTCTGATGATCTAAAGAATGACGTTCTCTGGTCACACCTTATAATTTGTCTTTTACCGTACAAAAATTACTTTGATTTCACGTTGCTAAACGGAGGCCTGTGTATAAATTGAAACCTATGTGTTTTGGAAACATGCACATGGCAGTTCTGAGGTGTAAGCGGATATATTTTGTGTAAACTCTTAGTCCGAAGTCCTGGTGAGTTGCCAGATTAAAATTTCCTTTGATTATAAACAAAGTATCCGTGGACTGAATTTGAAACATAGGAAAAATAATTATAATCCCCACAAATACAAATCTCAATTCCAAAGTGAATTTTTTACCAATAAATACTAGATGGTATAATTTTCTGTCTTTACACAGAAATTGCCTTTTTTCTTTTGCAGAGTTGCCTTTTTCCTTGTAAGTATTATTTGTTCAAAATAATGATTGGAACATTTATGTTCCAATTATGTAAAGACATTTGCTTCATGTAATGGATTTTATCAGAGGATTTTACAGATATGTTTTGCACCCCAGCAGAACTAATGCCCCAGGGGCGCCTAGGTGGCTCGGTTGGTTAAGTGACTGTCTTTGGCTCAGGTCATCATCTCATGGTTCATGAGTTGGAGCCCCACATAGGGCTTTGTGCTGACAGCTCAGAGCCTGGAGCCTGCTTCGGATTCTGTGTCTCCCTCTGTCTCTGCCCCTCTCCTGCTCACACTCTGTCTCTCTCTGTCTCTCAAAAACGAATAAACATTAAAATTTTTTTTTAAAAAGAACTTAGGCCCCACTTTAAAAACACATATTTTATCAGCCTAAAATAAAATTCTTAGGTAATTTAATGTACCTTCAACATAATTGTGTATGTGTTAATACCCAAAGTGTAATGTAAAAAGAAAAATAAATTCATAATAAAAATATTAATGCTTTAATTTTTTTAAAAATGTTTTATTGGAAAGAGAGAGAGAGAGAGAGCAAGCACGTGAGAGCCAGGGCAAGGGGCAGAGGAAGAGAGAGAGAGAGAGAGAGAGAGAGAGAGAGAGAGAATCTTAAGCAGGCCTCATGCTCAGGGCAGAGCCCAGTGTGGGGCTCTATCCCATTACCCTGGGATCATGACCTGAGCTGAAATCAAGAGTTGGATGCTCACTGACTGAGCCATCTAGGTACCCCAAAATATTATGCTTATTTTTCCTCAGCACAACCAGACCAGAAGACCTAATGACTATAGTCAGATGCTTGTTCTTAGACTGAGAGTCACCATGTATACAAATGTTGCCTGAAATAATAGTGCTGTTAGGTGAGTTCATAATGATTGGCATATTTTCAGATGATATAATTATTTGAAAATGGTGAGCCACTGTATACAGTATTCCTTTGAAGAAGATTATGTTAGGTTCGAGGCTCAGATAGTCAGAGATGGAATTTTTACCTGCAAGAATATCCAGAGAGATCACTGAAATTTGTGGAGAGAATGTGGGAAGCTTTCACTGTGTGGATCTTCCCAATGTACAATATGAATGCTTTCTCTTGATAAATGCCAAGTGTGCCTTCTGATCATTCTGGCCATGAAAATATCATTCCACATTTCCCCAAACACCTCTTCATGGTGATCCCACTACCATTGGAAGTCACAGATACAGCCTTCCCTTTTGTTTCAAATGAATAAACTGTGGTCAACTCAAGGGAAAATTAGGTTTAAAACTGAACAAGAAAATAGCTTAAATTTGCTATGGTCCACTTTTTTTTTAAGTTTATTTATTTATTTTGAGAGATAGAGCATAAGTGGGGAGGGGCAGAGAGAGAAGGGGAGAGAATCCCAAGCGGGTGACAGCAAAGAACCCAACATGGGGCTTGATCCCGCTAACTGTGAGATTATGACTTGAGCCGAAATGAAGAGTTGGACACTTAGCCAACTGAGCCACCCAGGTACCCCTGCTGTGGTCCACTTGAAATATGAGAAACTCTTCAACATGCAGGTTTCTCTTGCTCTCTTGTTGCCTTTACTTGTCTTGAGTTCCTATCGCATGTTTTTAAATTCAATGACATTTCGAATTTAGTTTTCCTTTTGGCCATTGCACTTCCACTTCACTCAAGAGTTGCATTCGTTCTTTGGCTTATTTTCAAGTCCTGGATCTCCCACTGTTTTGCTGTGCAGTCTAGGCATATGATTTAACCTCTTTGATCCTCAGTTTCCTCATCCACAAAGATAATAGCAATACTTGCCTCATAGGATTGTTGTGAAGATAAACATAACAAAAAGGCTTCTCAGAGTAGAACTCAAAAGAATAGTGAGAACAAACTTTCACTTGCCCACTGTAGGCAGGGAACTCTGACATCTGAGGATGGGTTCCATTTAGAGTAGTCAAGTGAGCGGGGTGACTGGTCTCCAGTGCATAGACATGCATGAAAAGATATATAGAGAATGATCAGAACACAGAAATGCATTAGTATACTATGAATAGTTAATAACATGTGTCAGTTTGAGATAATCTATAAAAGTAATAGACTTCCCAGTGGGACTTTAATGGCTCAAATTCATTGGTCAAAGGAGCGTCTTCCTTGGGTAGACTTTGGATGATCATTGTTAAACTTTGTCTCTCTTTGCTTTATACATCCATTGCTGACCTGCTCCACTTCTAATTAACACATAATCTCTTTTTATGTGTCTTTGAATAATATTCAGAGGGCTATTATTTTTTTCCTTGTGTTCAAGGAGTGCTCTCTCTGCTTCTCCCTATATATTGGCTACAGGTATCATTGCCCAGTTATTCATAGGAGTAAACAGGGGTTTAATATCCTAATATTGAACCTCATTCATTTATTATCCATCCAAACTTTATTAATCTTCTAAGAATAACTCTCATTTCTTCAGGTGATGTTTCCTAGGTGGTGCTGTTGCTATTGGTCTGGGTATCACGCTTTGAAAAATGGCTGCACTGTGGTCTGGGATTAGGATGGCAAGTGATAAGAGTCTCATTATTCAAGAACCTTTCAGGTGCAATTGTAGTACCTGTGATTATGGCACTGTATTATAAGAGGCTCAGTATAGCTACTTCAAGATGAAATGGAAGCACATCGCAAAGTACATAACCCAGTCAAGGAAGAGTTAGCAGAAGCTTCTCTGAGGAGTTGACATTGTGTGGAGACCTGAACAGTGAGTAAATTGGTGAAGAAAGAAGAAAAAACTGGCGGGGAAGGTACTATCAGAGACCTAAGTAGTGAGCGTGACGTTAGGAACGGATAAAAAGCTTAGGAATGATACAATGTCACACATACTGCATTGCATACGCTTTTAAAGGCTCACCTTTGGGAAGTACTGGCTGATGTTAGACAATAAAATCAAGTCCAGCAGCAGTTAAGTCTGAACAGGTGAAAAGCAAGCACTAAAGTTTGAGGACAAAACAAAATTACAGTTGCCAAGACTTTAAAAGGAAAAAAGGCAACCAAATCACAAACCAGTAAGGTGGGTCCAGATGAGTTTATGTGAATGGTATTTGCTAAGGCACATTTAGGTATTTGCTCAACACATTTAGGTCTCCACCACTCAAAACTGACATTCTAAGCTTTTAACATCTGATAATTTCAATCAGGAATGTTTGCCTTATGGGATCTCTGAAGGGAAAAACACAGCCAGTATAAAAATTCAGACATTATGCCAATTTTTGACATTTTGTTACTTGGCCTCTTGAACACCTGACAAACATAAGATTCTAATTTGTTTTGGCAAATACAGAGAACTTTGGATTTCTGTTTAGATACTTGGAATTAACCAGGAGTCTAGTGAGAAGGAAAACAATGGTGTCATGTTATGGATTAGAATGCATGCCAAACCAAGATAACAAAAACAAACCACCCTCTACAATATACCACCACCCTGGGTATATTAAACAGGAACTGTAATTGTACTGAAATATGAGTCAAAAATTGGAATGGACCACAATAATTTGCTGAACTCTGGAAATTTTTTTGAAATGTGCACAAAACCTGCAAATTAGAAAACCAAAGCCAACCATTTAGTGACCCTGTTTGAACTAGAACTGAACTTATATTTTGTCTATGCTTATTTGAATGTACAAACATAATTTCCCAAACTAAATTTAAAGGGGTCTGACCTATATTGTACTTGAGTCCCCAGTTTTTAAATATATATATATATATATATTTTTTTTTTAATATGAAATTTATTGTCAAATTGGTTTCCATACAACACCCAGTGCTCATCCCAACAGGTGCCCTCTTCAATACCCATCACCCACCCACCCCCCCTCCCGCCCCCCATACACCCTCAGTTTGTTCTCAGTTTTTAGGAATCTCCTATGTTTTGGCTCCATCCCTCTCTAACCATTTTTTTTCCTTCCCCTCCCCCATGGGTTTCTGTTAAGTTTCTCAGGATCCATATAGGAGTGAAAACATATGGAATCTGTCCTTCTCTGTATGACTTATTTCACTTAGCATCACACTCTCCAGTTCCAACCACGTTGCTACAAAAGGCCATATTTCATTCTTTCTCATTGCCACATAGTATTCCATTGTGTATGTAAACCACAATTTCTTTATCCATTCATCAGTTGATGGACATTTAGGCTCTTTCCATAATTTAGCTATTGTTGAGAGTGCTGCTATAAACATTGGGGTACAAGTGCCCCTATGCATCAGCACTCCTGTATCCCTTAGGTAAATTCCTAGCAGCACTATTGCTGGGTCATAGGGTAGGTCTGTTTTTAATTTTTGGAGGAGCCTCCACACTGTTTTCCAGAGCGGCTGCACCAGTTTGCATTCCCACCAACAGTGCAAGAGGGTTCCTGTTTCTCCACATTCTCTCCAGCATCTATAGTCTCCTGATGTGTTCATTTTAGCCACTCTGACTGGCATGAGGTGGTATATGAGTGTGGTTTTGATTTGTATTTTCCTGATGAGGAGTGACGTTGAGCATCTTCTCATGTGCCTGTTGGCCATCTGGATGTCTTCTTTAGAGAAGTGTCTAGTCATGTTTTCTGCCCATTTCTTCACTGGGTTATTTGTTTTTCGGGTGTGGAGTATGGTGAGCTCTTTATAGATTTTGGAGACTAGCCCTTTGTCCGATATGTCATTTGCAAATATCTTTTCCCATTCCGTTGGTTGCCTTTTAGTTTTGTTGGTTGTTTCCTTTGCTGTGCAGAAGCTTTTTATCTTCATGAGATCCCAATAGTTCATTTTTTCTTTTAATTCCATTTCCTTTGGGGATGTGTCAAGTAAGAAATTGCTACGGCTGAGGTCAGAGAGGGCTTTTCCTGCTTTTCCCCTAGGGCTTTGATGGTTTCCTGTCTCACATTCATGTCCTTTATCCATTTTGAGTTTGTTTTTGTGAATGGTGTGAGAAAGTGGTCTAGTTTCAACCTCTGCATGTTGCTGTCCAGTTCTCCCAGCACCATTTGCTAAAGAGACTGTCTTTTTCAGTTGGATATTCTTTCCTGCTTTGTCAAAGGTTAGTTGGCCATACGTTTGTGAGTCTAGTTCTGGGGTTTCTATTCTATTCCATTGGTCTATGTATCTGTTTTTGTGCCAATACCATGCTGTCTTGATGATGACAGCTTTGTAGTAGAGGCTAAAGTCTGGGATTGTGATGCCTCCTGCTTTGGTCTTCTTCTTCAATATTATTTTGGCTATTTGGGGTCTTTTGGTTCCATACACATTTTAGGATTGCTTGTTCTAGCTTCAAGAAGAATGCTGGTGCAATATTGATTGGGATTGCATTGACTGTGTAGATACCTTTGGGTAGTATTGACATTTTGACAATATTTATTCTTCCAATCCGTAAGCACGGAATGTTTTTCCATTTCTTTATATCTTCTTCAATTTCCTTCATAAGCTTTCTATAGTTTTCAGCATACAGATCTTTTACACTTTGGTTAGGTCTATTCCTTGGTATTTTATGCTTCTTGGTGCAATTGTGAATGGGATCAGTTTCTTTATTTGTCTTTCTGTTGCTTCATTATTAGTGTATAAGAATGCAACTAATTTCTGTACACTGATTTTGTATCCTGCGACTTTGCTGAATTCATGTATCAGTTCTAGCAGACTTTGGATGGAGTCTATCGGGTTTTCCATGTATAATATCATGTCATCTGCAAAAAGTGAAAGCTTGACTTCATCTTGGCCAATTTTGATGCCTTTGATTTCCTTTTGTTGTCTGATTGCTGATGCTAGAACTTCCAACACTATGTTAAGCAACAGCAGTGAGAGTGGATATCCTTGTTGTCAGGGACATCCTTGTCCCTGATCTCAGGGAGAAAGCTCTCAGTTTTTCCCCATTGAGGATGATGTTAGCTGTGGGCTTTTCATAAATGGCTTTGATGATCTTTAAGTATGTTCCTTCTATCCCGACTTTCTCGAGGGTTTTTATTAACAAAGGATGCTGAATTTTGTCAAATGCTTTTTCTGCATTGAGAGACAGCATCATATGGTTCTTATCTTTTCTTTTATTAATGTGATGTATCATGTTGATTGATTTGCGAATGTTGAACCAGCCCTGCATCCCAGGAATGAATCCCACTTGATCATGGTGTATAATTCTTTTTATATGTTGTTGAATTCGATTTGCTAGTATCTTATTGAGAATTTTTGCATCCTTATTCATCAGGGATATTGGCCTGTAGTTCTCTTTTTTTACTGGGTCTCTGTCTGGTTTAGGAATCAAAGTAATACTGGCTTCATAGAATGAGTCTGGAAGTTTTCCTTCCCTTTCTATGTTTTGGAATAGCTTGAGATGGATAGGTATTATCTCTGCTTTAAATGTCTGGTAGAATTCCCCTGGGAAGCCATCTGGTCCTGGACTCTTATTTGTTGGGAGATTTTTGATAACTGTGTCAATTTATTCATTGGTTATGGGTCTGTTCAAGCTTTCTATTTCTTCCTGTTTGAGTTTTGGAAGAGTGTGGGTGTTTAGGAATTTGTCCATTTCTTCCAGGTTGTCCAATTTGTTGGCATATAATTTTTGATAGTATTCCCTGATAATTGCTTGTATTTCTGAGGGAATGATTGTAATAATTCCATTTTCATTCATGATTTTATCTATTTGGGTCATCTTCCTTTTCTTTTTGAGAAGCCTGGCTAGAGGTTTATCAATTTTGTTTATTTTTTCAAAATTGGTTTCATTGATCTGCTCTACAGTTTTTTTTTACATTCTATATTGTTTATTTCTGCTCTGATCTTTATTATTTCTCTTCTTCTGCTGGGTTTGGGATGTCTTTGCTGTTCTGCTTCTATTTCCTTTAGGTGTGCTGTTAGATTTTGTATTTGGGATTTTTCTTGTTTCTGGAGATAGTCCTGAATTGCAATGTATTTTCCTTTCAGGAATGCCTTCACTGCATCCCAAAGCATTTGGATTGTTGTATTTTCATTTTCATTTGTTTCCATATATTTTTTTAAATTTCTTCTCTAATTGCCTGGTTGACCCATTCATTCTTTAGTAGGGTGTTCTTTAACCTCCATGCTTTTGGAGGTTTTCCAGACTTTTTCCTGTGGTTGATTTCAAGCTTCATCTCATTGTGGTCTGAAAGTATGCATGGTATGATCTCAATTCTTGTATACTTAGGAAGGGCTGTTTTGTGACCCAGTATGTGATCTATGTTGGAGAATGTTCCATGTGCACTCGAGAAGAAAGTATATTCTGTTGCTTTGGGAGGCAGAGTTCTAAATATATCTGTCAAGTCCATCTGATCCAATGTATCATTCAGGGCCCTTGTTTCTTTATTGACCATGTGTCTAGATGATCTATCCATTTCTGTAAGTGGGGTGTTAAAGTCCCCTGCAATTACCACATTCTTATCAATAACGTTGCTTATGTTTATGATCAATTGTTTTATATATTTGAGGGCTCCGGTATTTGGCGTATAGACATTTATAATTATTAGCTCTTCCTGATGGATAGACCCTATAATTGTTATATAATGGCCTTCTTCATCTTTTGTACAACCTTTAATTTAAAGTCTAGTTTGTCTGATATAAGTGTGGCTATTCCAGCTTTCTTTTGACTTCCAGTAGCATGATAGAGAGTTCTCCATACCCTCACTTTCAATCTGAAGGTGTCCTCAGGTCTAAAACGAGTCTCTTGTAGACAGCAAATAGATGGGTCTTGGTTTTTTATCCATTCTGATACCCTGTGTCTTTTGGTTGGCGCATTTAGTCCATTTACATTCAGTGTTATTATAGAAAGATATGAGTTTACAGTCATTGTGATGTCTGTAGGTTTCATGCTTGTAGTGATGTCTCTGGTACTTTGCCTCACAGAATCCCCCTTAGGATCTCTTGTAGGGCTGGTTTAGTGGTGATGAATTCCTTCAGTTTTTGTTTGGGAAGACCTTTATCTCTCCTTCTATTCTGAATGACAGACTTGCTGGATAAAGGATTATTGGCTGCATTTTTTTTTCTGTTCATCACATTGAAGATTTCCTGCCATTCCTTTCTGGCCTGCCAATTTTATGTAGACAGATCTGTCATGAGTCTTATTGGTCTCCCTTTATATGTTAGAGCATGTTTTTCCCTAGCTGCTTTCAGAATTCTTTGTTTATCCTTGTATTTTCCAGTTTCACTATGATATGTCATGCAGAAGATCAAATCAAATTACGTCTGAAGGGAGTTCTCTGTGCCTCTTGGATTTCAATGCCTTTTTCCTTCCCCAGATCAGGGAAGTTCTCAGCTATGATTTCTTCAAGTACACCTTCAGCACCTTTCCCTCTCTCTTCCTCTTCTGGAATCCCAATTATGCATATATTATTTCATTTAATTATGTCACTTATTTCTCTAAGTTTCCCCTCATACTCCTGGATTTTTTTTATCTTTTTCTCAGCTTCTTCTTCTTCCATAATTTTATCTTCTGATTCACCTATTCTCTCCTCTGCCTCTTCACTCCGAGCCGTGGTTGCCTCCATTTTATTTTCCAGCTCATATATACCACTTTTTAGCTTCTCCTTACTGTTTCTTAGTCCCTTGACGTCTGTAGTAATAGATTCTCTGCTGTCCTCTATACTTTTTTCAAGCCCAGCGATTAATTTTCTATTATTTTAAATTCATTTTCTGTTATATTGTTTAAATCGTTTTTGATCAGTTCATTATCTGTGGCTACTTCCTGGAGTTTCTTTTGAGGAGAATTCTTCCGTTTCGTCATTTTGAATAGTCCCTGGAGGGGCACAGAACTGTGGGGCTCTTCCTCTGTGCTGTCCGGAGTACCTTGCGTTGGTGGACGGGGCCGCAGTCAGACCTGATGTCTGTCCCCAGTCCACCGCTGGGGCCACAGTCAGACCGGTGTGTATCCTATCTTCCCCTCTCCCAGGGCAGGACTCACTGTGGAGTGGTGTGGCCCCTGTCTGGGCTACTTGCACGCTGCCAGGCTTGTGGTGCTGCTTTGATGGGATCTGGCATATTAGCCAGGGTGGATCTGTAAGGTGCACAAGGGCGAGAGGGGCAGGCTTTTCCTTTGGTGGTCCACTTTGGGAGGGCCCCTGAGGCACCGGGAGGGAGGCAGACCCGTTGGAGGGATAGATCTGCAGAAGCACAACGTTGAGTGTTTGAGCAGTGCAAGCAAGTTTGTGACAGGAACTGGTTCCCTTTGGGATTTTGGCTGGGAGATGGGTGAGGGAGATGACGCTTCCCAGCACCTTTATTCCCTGCCAAGCTGAGCCCTCCCTGCCAAGTTGAGTCCTCCGGGGCTCAACAACTCTCCCTCCCGTTGTCCTTTAGCCCTCCCGCTCTCCGAGCAGAGCTGTTGACTTATAACATTCTAGATGTTGAGTCCCGCTGGCTGTCAGAACCCATTCGGTCCGGCCCCTCTGCTTTTACAAGGCAGACTCGGGGGCCTGCCTTGCAGGGTGGGCTGGCTGCCCCTCCACAGCCCAGCCTCTCTCCAGCCAGTCCATGTAGCATGCACTGCCTCTCTGCCCTTCCTACCCTCTTCCATGGGCCTCTTGTCTACGCTTGGCTCCGGTGAGTTCATTCTGGTAGTCTTTCGGTGGTTTTCTGGGTAAATTAGGCAGATGTGGATGGAATCTAAGCGATCAGCAGGACGCGGTGAGCCTATCGTCCTCCTATGCCGCCATCTTCCCTGTATTGCTCCATATATACTTTTTTTAATGATAGAAATGTGTAGTAGATGTAAGTTCACTCAGGTAGCAACTACTGGTGTTTCAGGATCCTTGCTGAGAAATTAACTCTGGCCTCTGAGTGGCCCACAATGCACTGTCTTCAAAATACACTATACCAGGGATGGTTCATTGTTCATGGTAATAAATAGACAAACCATCTTTGATCAACTGGTGGGCTTTAAATAAATGACTACACAGAAATGACCAATCAGATGGATAACTCACAACTTTTCTTCATAAGGACTTCTTTGCTATTCAAACATATTTAAACTTCTTTTCTATTCAGTTTTCATTCTGCAGTACCCTTCTCATCCATCCTAGTCCTTTATCTCCTCAAGCTATTTCCCATCTTCTTTTTCATGAGTCCAGCTTCGTATCATACCCCAGAATTAGCCCAGAGTGATGGGTACAGGGTGACATCTGGTAATAGTGAAGGGAAATGGAAGAAATAGAGAAATGAGATGTTTTATTTTGCTGGTAAGGAGAATGCCAATTGACTCCATGGTATCTCCTTATTCCTACTCCCATTTCTTACACCAAATATTCTTCTCCAGTTTTTTTTCTCTGCCTTATTTTTATAATTAAATGCTAGGAACAAATTAGCCAACCTGTTTTTCTCTTTATTTTTTTAAAAGATTTTTATTTTTAAATAATCTCTACACCCAACATGGGGCTTGAACTCAAAACCCCAAGATCAAGAGTAGCAGACTCCACCAATTGAGCTAGCCAGGCACCCAAACACAGCTATTTTTCTAAGTGTAGGTGAATTATGTTTCAAGGAAGTGAGGAAGGGAGGGAAGAAGGGAGGGAGGGAGAGATGAAGGAAGGAAAGAAAGCAGAAAGGAAGGAGGAAGGGAATGGAAGATGGAAATTGATGAAGGAAAACAAGGATAGGTTAAAGACCTAGAACCTAGAAAGAATCTTCTTTATTGTGTTTTTCCATCATAGGTAAAATGTAAACCTTCAGAAAAACTCCCAAGTGCTATATGATTTCTTTAGGGGTAAAAACAGGGGAGAAAATTTGTAAGATAATATTCTGTATAGAGAGGACCAAGGATAAGAAAAACCTTGGTAATCTGCAACTTCTGGTGGCTAAAGGAAATGGAAAACCAGATCATTCATTGGAAATGTTTGCCAAAGTAAAAGAAACCAGGTATTTGGAAAGACACTTAGAAGAGAGGGGAAATAGAGGCACCTGGGTGGCTCAGTCAGTTGGGCATCTAACTTCAGCTCAGGTCACAATCTCAGGGTTGATGAATCTGAGCCCTGCATCAGGCTCTGTGCTGCCAGCTCAGAGCCTGGAGCCTGCTTTGGACTCTGTGTCTCCCTCTCTCTCCACCCCTCCTCCACTCACACCCTTTCTCTCTCTCTCTCTCTCAAAAATAAAATAAACATTAAAAAATTTTAAAAAGAAGGAGAAGGGGAATAGGTTTAAGCAGATTAGGGATGACTTCTATACTAGTGCTTCTCCACTCGGCATAGAATTCACTTGAGAATCTTGCTAAAATGCAGAATCGGATTTGTAAATCTAGGGTGCAGACTAAGATTCTTCATTTATAACAAGTTCCCAGATAACTGCATCCAATGAAATTGTTATATTTTATCCCAGATGGTGCTCATTCCAGGAGTGTGCAAACCTCCATTTGACTGGCAAGGTTCTGAACTTTCTTATCTGTAATCACTTATAGGACCCTACCTATTGTAGATGAGGCATATATATGCCTAGGTTTCCTCATTAGAGCTTCAAAAACATTTTTCCAAAAATGTTTGTTTTTTCTAAAAATGTAGTGTATTATTTCATATAGTGGTAGGATTTTGGATACTGTACTTCAGATACAGTATAGTATAAATGAGCTTTTCTAGAATTACCTGGGTACTGAGCCAGGTTATAAAACATTTAGGAAAAAAATCCATTTAGAATCAGGATAGGAAAGGGGTGCCAGGATGGCTCTGTTGGTTGCTTGTTTGACTTTGCCTCAGGTCATGATCTCGCAGTTCATGGGTTGGAGTCCCGCATCAGGCTCTGTGCTGACAGCTCAGAGCCTGGAGCCTACTTTGGATTGTCTCCCTCTGTGTCTCCCTCTCTCTCTGCCCCTCCCTGCTTATGGTCTGTCTCTCTGTGTCTCTCAAAAATAAATAAACATTAAACAAAAAAAAAATTTTTTTAAAGAATCAGGATACAAAAAATAGTGCAGAACTTTGAGACCATTAAGTCTAGTATCATCACATAGTTTTGATTTTTTTTAAAGGAGCATATCTTGGGAACTTATTATCTATGTGGACATTTATTATTCCAAAACAGATTGGGATTAATGCATTTTATGGGTTTCATGTGGATTGGCAATGAAAAAAAATTCTAATTCAACATTTCTTTTAGGCCTTAAATTTGTTGAAACAAAATCCACAGGAATTTGACCTGCCATATTTGCAATATATTATTTTTTAAAGAGAATAAAATAAAAAGGAATCATTCTTGGTAGTCATTAGTAGGGAGCTAATGACAATGTGTTTAATATAATTATTTTTTTCGATTTCCAGAAGTGTCTGGTGATTAAGAGAAAAAACACATCCACAAAATAACAGAAGTCATATGACATGATTCTAGAGAGTCTGTTTTTTTCTTCTCAACAGACTCCTATAAAAATAACTTTATTCATAGTGGCAACTTTGAGTTGCCTGATGCACTTACGTTAAAATGTGTCAAAGTATTAGTAACAAGTTTTAAATCCAGGATAAACTATTGAAGAAAAAAACCCAGGAAATGAAAATTTGCCAACTGCTGCCCTTTTGCCAAAAGCCACATTTTGTTGGCTAATTTGTTCATTTCTCAGTTTCTCTGATTGTTTTTTAATTTACAAAGATGAACATTTCTCTAAGTGGTAGAACAGTCTTTTGTGTTCCAGGGCCAATTACTTTGTTTTGACTTGTTTTTAAAGCCCCAACAAGAAATGGATCTATGTTTTAAAACAAGGTACCATTGTTATTAAATTTCTTTCATTTTCCACGTATAGCTTAATGAAACAAAACAAAACAAAACAAAAATGTAGGGGAGTAGTTTTAATAAACAAGTCCTTTGGGGACCACAGCTCTCCTTGGTACCCGCCACTTCAGTGTTAACTAGCTTTGACATAACCCGCGTAGTAAAGCACTGAGTTTTGGCAGGATATTTTCAGTCTCAAAACATAAACAAACATTATTAAACTGTGCCCCTGTTTCTGCTATAATTGTCATAGGAAAGGGATAAAGGGAGGGAGATTGTGAGAGTTAATTTATTGGTCTGGAGGACCAAATGAAGAACTATTGGAGGGAAAAAGTGTTCATTTTATGTGGAGCATGAATTGTCCCCTATAGGTAAAGCAACCATAATTCCTATTTTCTCAGGCCATCTTGGTATATGCCCATTATCAAAACATTCTTTTCATTTTAACATTTGTCTTGCATTTTTAACCTTTATCAGAGTATTACTATTAATAGATATATTAAATTAAGCTGACTTAAGTGGGAAACCAACATCTCTACTATTTACTTTTCAGCTTTTAACATGTTCTCCTTGTCAGTGTTTCAGATGCATATAAAGAGAGATGCAGGTAAAAATATCTTATGTGAACATACAGTTAAATCTAAAACACAACCATCAACCATATCTAAGACCTCTCTTGTGCTGACCTTTTCAGGAAAAATGTAATTAACATTACCTCTCTTTCAAGGACAGAATGCAGAGTACTCACTAATAAAACAAAGTATATTCATACAGGAGATTTTTTTTTAATTTTTTAAAATGTTTTATTTATTTTTGACAGAAAGAGAGAGAGAGAGAGAGCGAGCATGAGCAGGGGAGGGGCAGAAAGAGAGGGAGACACAGAATCCGAAGCAGGTTCCAGGCTCTGAGCCGTTAGCACAGAGCCCGACACGGGGCTCAAACTCAAAGACCGCGAGATCATGACCTGAGCCGAAGTCAGATGCTCAACTGACTGAGCCACCCAGGTGCCCTGAGATTTTTCTTTTTGTGGGAATGAATGCCTCCATCAGATCTCAGGAGTAGGTAGGAATAATATTCAAAGCTGCTACTTAGTAGTGTACCCACTCATGACTGAGTTGTGGTCTAAGAAAGGCCTAACTCTACAAAAAAACCCTGGGAAATTGGAGCAGTGGTATACATGGGAATTACAGGTTAAGGTAGACATGAAACATCTGTAGAATATAAAGGCCCAGTGTTGTGAATATCTGCTGTAAGGTCTACAACTATTTATTTTGATAATGTGTTTTAATTTTGAATAAATTATTTGAGTGACAGTGAGCTAATAAAGTTCATGCTTGATGAAAATCTAAGTGCTGAATATCTGTTTCTTAGGAAAATTGGTGATGAACTTATAACTTGTACCATATGCTTGTTGAAATTTATCATCAACCATTGGGTGGTTGCAGTGTTATCATTGACCTCATGAAAGTCCCAAAACACATA
Organism: Panthera tigris; assembly: GCF_018350195.1. Lineage (NCBI taxonomy): Eukaryota > Metazoa > Chordata > Mammalia > Carnivora > Felidae > Panthera > Panthera tigris. Next base: position 30,404,446 of record NC_056677.1, on the reverse strand, counting down.
TGTTGAAGAAGCAGCAATGTCTAATTCAAAGTTAGTAGTTATTTTAAGAAAGATTACAGTTTAACACTTGCAGTCACAAAAGGTTCGTTTGCATGTCACTCTATAAAACACGCCTTTGCATTTAGACCAAATGCCTGCCCTTCTAAAATAATTTTGCTCACCTTCATCCTCAATGTTTCTTTTGACCACATGGGTTATTAAAGACATAGATTTATATATTTATAATAAAAGTACTATAGTTTTTACAGACTAAAGATACAAATTAGAGAGTGAGATGAAATCTACTGACCTGTAAAAAGTGCATTCATAATTACATCCAATCAAACTGTAATTTATCAAGCCGGGAGATATATTTGTCAAAAAGCTTACAAATGTTTGTTTAAAACCAAGGTTTAATACAAAATATGACAGTGTTTATTCTGTCTGTTGTCCATGATCAATCATATGTGAGCTGTTTTTTTAGTTAACCTATGTATTCTAAACTAGTATTGAACTCTTCTGTGAGTGAATCCTTCAATTTTTTGTATTCTATTAAAATTATTCTTGGGAATCTTTTCATTGAAATACTCACTTAGCAAAGAATCAACGATTTTAGCTCTGAAAATTTTCAACAAAGTTGAATTATTTAAAATAAAGCTTGCGAGCAGAAAGATATTGAAATTTATCCTTGCCAAAATTGGGAAATAACTGGAGATTTTAAATGGTAAATGGTGTGCAAGGTCTTTTTATTTCTGAAATTCTATAATTTTGTTCTGTAATTAAGAGAACAATAATCTAAAGAAAGATGTAAAACAATATTATCATGTACCAAAAAAACCCCAGAAAATAATTAGTTATTGATGAATCCAGTACAAATGTTAAAAGCTTTTATTAAAGCAGGTTGTAAAACCAACATAGCAAAAGTAATACTTTTTATCTATTCAAACAAAAAATCAGTTCAAAGATACAGTGGGAACGTCTAAATTAATGACAAATGGAAAATACATAGGTTAGCTATTGAAAAAAAATGTCTGGGGCACCTAGGTGGCTCAGTTGGTTGAGCGTCCAACTCTTGATTTCGGCTCAGGTCATGATCTCTCAGTTCATGAACTTGAGCCCCACATCAGGCTCTGCACTGACAGTGTGGAGCCTGCTTGGAATTCTCTCTCTCTCTCTCTCTCTCTCTCTCTCGCGCGCGCGCGCGCGCGCTCGGGCGCGCTCTCCCTCTTTTTGCCCTTCCTCCACTTGTGCATGTACATACTCTCTTTCTCTCAAAATAAGTAAACATTTAAAATTAAAAAAATAAAACATGTCTAAAACCCATATGATAAAAATAAAAATGTAAAATATTCCCAAAAGACATAAAAATAGATTTTAACAAAAAGGACACACCGTTTACTTAGGTAGAAAATTTTACCTTGTGAAAATGTCAATTTTCCTTGAGTTAAATTTATAATGTTTACACGAACCCAATAAAGGAGCTGTGTACATTGATTACAAATTCATTGATACAAAAAGCAGACAGTAGTAGCTGTGAACACCCTGAGAAAGGGGCAACAAAAACTATGGTATTGGCACATTTGTAGATGGATAAGTAAATGGAAAAAAACAGAAAACAGATATAGATCCAAGTTCACATGGAAATTGAAAATAGACTGCATCTCAAGAAATTGGAGAAAACCATCTTGTTTAATAAATATTTTGAAATAACTAGATAAACATATGGATGAAGATATGACTGTTAATTCCTCACATTACATTACATTACATTACATTACATTACATTACATTACATGCTAGGAAAAGTTCCAAATGAATCAGAACTTTAAGCCATATATACATATTAGTAAAAAGCTATGGGTGAATTCCTCTAAAATTAAAGAGTGGACAAATCTTTCCTGTATATGACTGAAATTCCAAAAGCAATAAAAGGCAAGGTTGATACATTTGATTACATTAAAATTTCAAGCTCCCTGAAAAAAATAACAAAAAGCAAATAGTGAAATGAAAAAAAAATGGGAAATATATTAGGAAATTTTAAAAATATTAAAGAATTAAAATTCCTAATATATTAAAATGTTTTAAAAAGAGAACAAAGAAAAAAATAAAACCCTTAGCCGTTGAATAAATGTTCAACATTTTTCATAAACAGAAACATACAAATGAAAATTTCATTGAGGGGTGCCAAGGTGGCTCAGTCGGTTAAGCGTCCAACTTTGGCTCAGGTCATGCATGATCTTACTGTCTGGAGGTTTGAGCCCTGCATTAGGCTCTGTGCTGACACCTCAGAGCCTGGAGCCTGCTTCAGATTCTGTGTCTCTGCCTCTCTCTTTGCACCAACCCACTTGCATTCTGTCTCTCTCTCTCAAAAATAATAAATAAAACATTTTAAAAAATTACATTGAGATGCTATTTCTCACAAGACTTTCAGCATCCAAAAATTTGATGACTTGACAAATTAGTGAGGATATGAGCATTATCTTATATTGTTGGTGAAAATAAAAAACAGTGAAATGCCCTGTGAAGGGGAATTTGGAAATACCTAACAAAATTACATGTTCATTTATCCTTTAAACAATTCTCTTATACTCCTAAAAAATGCAAGCAAAGCTACAAAATAGTGTATGCTCAGGATTATAAATTGCATTATTTGTAATATTTGTACTATTTGTTATAACAAATGAACTGGAAACAAAATATTTATTAATAGTGGTTTGCTTGATTAAGCTATGGTGTATCCCGAATAACAGAGCACATACAACTGTAGAAAAGAATGCAGGACATCTCCTAGCCTATTATAGAGTCATTTCTAATATATATTAAGTTAAACAAAACCAAAAAAACTAAGATTAATTAAAGTGAATATAGTAACTATTATTTACAAATAAAATATATAGTATGTATGGGAAATGGAAAGAAAACCCAAGTATATGTATACAGTAGAAAAAGAAAATAGAATCAAGATTGTTTTTTATTCAGTAGGATTTTTTCTGAGCTTGCTAGGTATTTCAACACCTAAAAATAGATAACTTTGTTAGTTAAAAATATGGCACAAAGTGAAGGTCAATTTTTAATGTTCACAATTTCAAATATATTAATCATAAAAAGCAAATTTTAGGCAATTTTCTTCAATTAGAGCTAGTTTTGGCTAAGAAATTGATTACAGTGCGTGGATTTGTACCAAGAATAAATATTTTGCTTATGTTTTATTGAAATGTAATCAATTTATAATATTGGGTAAGTTTAAGGTGTACAATGTGTTAATTTGATACATTTATATATGTTGCCATAGGATCCCTACCGTAGGCCTTAGTGAATATCCTCTATCATGTCATGTAATTATCATTTCTTTTTTGTAAATATACTGACTTCCATTCTCAAAAGTTTTCCAGTTTGGGTAAAAAAATTATATGATGATTTGTACCTCTAGTTCCTAGATGACCGTACCGCCGAATATAGTAGCCACAACACACACATCGTTTGTAGAGTATCCTCCTCAAGGAGTGTAACTCAATGGAAGCAATGTAAATTAGTGGAAAGGACGATTTATGTTTTCCCAAAGAAACGGGGCAGAATCTGAAACTCACTGCAATCAATAGAATGCAGCAGAAGTGACACTGTGCTGGTTTCAAACCTAAATCTATGAAGGCCCAGCAGCTTTCACTCTAGGGGCTCTTGGAAGCTATTTGCAATTATGTGAGAAGCCTACCCACAAGGAGAAGCCATGTGAAGGGAAGCCAAGGTGCCATGGTGAACTTTCTTAGTTGAGATTCTAGACAAAAGCCAGCATCACCTGTCAGCCACATGGTTAGCATAGTCGCCATTTCCACCCAGTTGAGCCCAGATGATAGCTGGCCCACCGGACATGTGGACACACATTCCATAAAATCTTGAGAAATAATAAAATTGATTTTTCAATCAAACTGTCTATTTTGAGATAATCATAGATTAACATGCAGTGGTAAGAAATATATGGAGAGAGTGTATGTACTACCCCCATGTTAACATCTTGCAAAATGATAATACATCACAAACATGGTATTAACATTGTTGCAACCCACTCAGCTTATTCAAAATTTACCAATTTTACTTACACTCATTTGTGTGTGTGTATTTAGTTCTGAGCAACTTGATTTCATGTGAAGTTTTATGTATCCAACATCACAGTCAAGACAGAACAGTTCCATTGCCCTTTTATAACCTTTTATAAACAAGCTCACCACCCCACCCTACAATCTTTAATCCCTAGTGAGCAGTAATCTCATCTCCATTTCTGAGACTTAGTCTTTTTAAAAAGTGTTATGTAAATGGAATTATATAGCACGTATAATTTTAGGATTGGCTTTTTTCAAACAATACAATTCCCTGGAGATTCATCCAAGTTATTGTATTTGTCAATAGTTTATTCTGTTTTATTGCTGAGTAGTATTCCATGGTATGCATTTACCAGTCTGTTTAGCCATTCACCCATTGATTTTTGTGTGACTATAAATTTTTATTTCTTTGGGATAAATGTCCAAATGTACAATTGCTAGGTCCTATGGTCCATGCTTGGTCTTTTGTAGTTGTTGTTTATTTATTAATTTTTTTAAAGAAACTGCTAAACTATTTTCCAAAATAAAGTTGGTTAGGTCTTCAGAAAAAATCTTGCAAGGGTTTTGATAGGACTTGCATTAAACCTATAGATCCATTTGGGGAGAATTAACGTCTTTACTATGTGAGTCCTCCAGTCCATGGATGCAGTATCTCTCCATTTGTTTAGGTTTTCTTGGATTTCTTTCATCGACATTTTGTAATTTTCAGCATACAGATTCTATACATGTTTTGTTAACTTCATATTCAACATTTTATTTTCTTTGGAGTAATTGTAAATGGTAGTTTTAATTTTGGTTTATGCAAGCTCGTTGTTAGTATACAGAAATGCAGTTGAATTCTGTGTATTGATCTTGTACCCTGTGACCTTGGTAGACATGCTTATAAGTTCTAGCAATCATTTTGTAGATTCCTTGGGATGTTTTTCATATAAAATCATGATATTTGAAAATAGGGATAATTTTATTTACTCCTTTCCTTTCCAATATGTATACCTTTTATGTCTTTTGCTTGACTTATTGAAGTGGCTAGAACTGCCAGTATTATGTTTAATAGCAGTGATGAGAGCAGACATAATTGTGTTATTCCTGATCTTGGAAGTGGAGAGCATTCAGTCTTTCACGCTTAAGCATGAAGTTAGCTGTAAGTCTCTTGTAAATGTTCTTTCTTACATTGACATAATTTCTATTGCAACCTTCCTGAGAGTTTTTAAAATCATAAATAAAAATGCATCATTCATCCATTTTTTTTTAACTATCAAGTGCTTTTTCTGAATCAGTTGATAAGATTGTGTAATTATATATTTTTTAGGCCGGTAATGTTCCAATGATGATCGAGTGCTGAAAGCCTGAAATAAACCCCACTGGTCCATGGTATATCATTGTTTTTATGTATTTTCAGGTTCAATTTAATAATATTTTGTTGAGATTTTTGGCATCTAAGATCATGAGACATATTAATCTTTAATTTTCTTTTTTGCACTTTTTCAGTTTTGGGTATCAGGGTGATACTGTTCTATTTGAGAAGTGTCCCCCATGCTTCTATCATCTATAAGAGATAAAGTGAATTATTATTTAAATATTTGAAAAAAAAATTCAGTGAAGCCTTCAGGACCTGGAAATTTCTTTTTCAGGAGCCCTTAAATTATAAATTCAGATTCTTTAGTGGTTCTGGGATTTGCTGATTTTCTGTCTACTTCTACCAGTTGCTGAGAGGGAGGTGTTGAATTCTTAATTATAAATGTGGATTTGTTATTTCTTCTTTTCGATCTGTCATTTTTGGTTCATGTTGTTCAAGGCTGTCTGGCACATACATAGTGAGGGTTGTCATGTTTTACTTTCTGGTGGGTTACTTGCATGTTATAGGATTTCATCTTGATTTATTATGGTGTTTTTGAGTATGTTTTTGGCATATAGTTTTCTTAGTTGTTCTGGTTCTGGTTATTATAATATCTATGTGACATAATAGTCTATTGGATTCAACATTTCACCATTTTGTGTGAAGTGTGCAAACCTTACTTTTTTTTGGATCTGTTTACCTTCCTTACTTTTTGAGTATCAGATGTTGTTATAATTTTGTTTCAGTCATCAAATATGATTTTTAAGTCCCATGAGGAGAAGGATAATATATTGGAGGACTTGTATTTCTTTTCATTGTTTTTTTTTTTCCATCTTGCCAGATGCTCTAAGGTTCCTTATTTTATTATTTCCTTTCTGTTTAGAATTTTTCCTTTAAACATTCTTTAAGAGTAGGGTTGATAGCAGCCACACGCTTAGTTTTCCTTGGTCTGGGAAAGTCTTTCCCCTTCATTCCTAAAATAATTTCACCTGTTGGAGGAGGTCGTCGAGAGTACATGACCTCTGGCTGACCCACGAACTGGACCTAGCCAATCAGAAACTCCTCGCCCCCTCCCCTTGCCTTTAAATGTGCTTTCTGCTTGCCTTCCCCATACCAGAAGCTTCCTCAAGGACGCCGTTGTGAGTTAACGGTGTGGTTTTGAGTACGCCTGATCTGTTTGGCGACTGGGCTTCATTCAAGTGTGTATAAAAACTTATAAGATTCTGGCAAGCTGGTGCAGAGATCTATTCGTCTTGCAGCTGCCCGAGACAAGCCTTATAAGTAACTTCCCTTGCTTATTAAACCTGCCCTCTACCAATCTGCAATGACTGGCCTTTTTCTTTGGCCTCACCTTGCCTTGTGTGTAGGAGGATGGCCATGGACCAAGTTGTGGAGAGGGGTGGCCTATATGTTTGATGTTTGTGGACCACGTGGGTGCGAGGACACCCCTCCCCCCCCACCCCCCCCACCCCCCCACCCCCCCCCCCCCCCCCCCCCGCCCCGGCCAAACGCCAGCTCGTCTAATGTGCTTGTTTGAGGAATCGCATGGAACTCACAGCGACAGAGAAGGGAAGCGCGTGGCCGTGCCGTGGGCTGGTCTCAGCTGTGGGCATTTCGGCTGGTCACCAATGCCCAATTAGAGGCTGAAGTCCAAGTTGGAAAAAGAGCGGAGGTTAGAGAAGGACCCATGGGTGTCTGCTCCTCTCCTAGCTTCGGGGCTGGCAGGCAATGTGGGAGAGCAAGATAATAAATTGGAGACATTCGTGTGCTATTTTTAAAGCCAGGAGGGTGCAGGCTGCTGTGGATTAAGATCTGAGCATTTGTGACAAAGCCTGATTGGGACACTAAAGAGGTGGAATCCCTAGGAAAGTGAGGATGTTGTGGTGTCTGACAGCGAAACCTACAAAACACCACCCAGCTGTCTAACCCCTAACGTAAAGGAGAGCAAAGCACAACACCAGCCAGCCAGTGGAGTAGCCCCCAATTCAGGAAATGTTCATGAGAGAATATACTCCCACTGAGCTCATCGATAAAGCTGCCAAGTTCCAGAAGAAGGCCAGGGAAAGTATCCAGGCACAGTTAGGTTAGTGTGGCTAAGGAATGTGGGGGGAGGGGCAGAGTAAGTGAGCCACATCATCACCCAGTCTGACGTCCAGCAGTTTCTGCGGAGTGCTCTGGGGTTCAAGATACCCATTCTCTTATTAATTGGATTATTCTAGCCTGCAGGGAGGCTTGGCCCAATGAATGGGACCTCCCTGGGCATGTGGGACTCTGGGAATCTATAAAGGAGGTATAATATATTCTTAAGGGTTGGGGAATGACACAAACAATCTACACCTGTATCTTCGAAGCCCCTGACTTGGCCACATTCACTGTAGGAATGAAAGCCAAGATACTCTAGTCCATCTCTAGCACTTGGTATTGGACACTGATATCCATTCTGCACCCAGTCATGGGACAAGATATTTATAATGGGCAATCCATTATTGATCTGGGAGAGACTGGCAAATCCCCTGAATGGGTACAGACTGTGGGAAAAATCTGAGACAGGGAGAGGGTGGAAATTCCTATGAGTGCCTGCTGTACGGATGGATCTAGTCAGGACAATGTGTTCACATGGACCACAGTCACCACTCATCCCAGTATAGGCACCATCTGGATGGAAACAGGAATGGACCATGGTAGCCACTTGTCTGAACTCAGAGTGGTTTGGATGATGGTCACTCATGAGTCCTGGCTATTAACCCTTTGCACTGACAGTTGGGATGTTCTAAAAGTATTAACCCTATGGCCTAGATAGTAGGAAGCCAAAGGGTGGATGATCGTGAATAAGCCCTTGTTTCCCCTCCTGGCCACCATCTTGATGTTCCTGGGTGGTAGAGGCAAGTCTCAGGCCCAAGAGGATGAGAAAACTTACCGAGCCATGTTAACATGTTGTAGCAGGTTCCTCTTTGCTGGTGCATCTTGACTGTGCAGTATCTCTAGGTGGAAGAGAGGTCAAATAAAGGAGAAGGCTTCCTTTAACCTCATGTTGTCAGTGGGAGCTCTGGTAGGCCCCCATGCCACTGCTGCCATTTTCACATGGCATTTTTGGTGTGACTTTTGTTCATTGAGGGGTGTGTGGGAATGGATATTGTGCTAGCCTGGGTTAGAGGGTCAGGAAATGCCAAGCCTGAATAACCTTTTCCTGTTGGATGGGAGAGTTGTAAACATTCTGAAGTTAGCTTTTTCCTCCATTTCTGGAGTCTTCCTTTCTGCCTTTAAGAGTTCTGTTTTGGGTTGGTTGGTTGGTCTTTGGCATCACCAGAGATTATAGTTGTACTTAGCACAGAGGAACAGGGAGACATGAATTTACACCATTTTGTTTGGACCAGTGTCATATTTCTTAATTTTACCAATAAAATGGGTAGCAAATGACATCTGATCCTGGCATTGATTTGCATTGCCCTGGTCACTAATGTGGCTGAGCACTTTTCCATGTGTTTTTCTCCTATATGTGTTTTCTGTGAAAGTCCATGTCTTTATATCTTCTACTGGGTTATTGGTCCTTTTCTTTAAATAAGAGAAATTTGGGTTGAAACGTCAAAGTCACTTCAAAGAAGGAGGACAGCTGCTAAGGTCAAATAAAGAAACCTCAATTTCAAAGAATAAATAGCCTCCTCAGCTGTAGTAGCTGATGGCCAATTGGTATTAAGCTGAACTGTGGTGTTAGGAGTACTTCCAGAATAGTTTAGAGGGATTTTTAAAAAGAATTTTCCATTACCTATTGGTTTCTATCTGGGTCCAAATCTTAGACCTCTGCTGGGTGTTAAGAAAAGAGGAAAAAGTGACAGGATATTATTTTGGTAGTGAGATGGAGAGAAAGGGCCAGGGCTGGGTAAAATTGGGAGGTGGGCTCTGTGCTAGATGCTTTTTCTCCATTAATCTCCACTTCTGGGTTTCTCACTTCTTCAGTTTTCCAGTGTCTACGCAGCTACTCATGCCTTCTGAATGTTGTACAGTGAGTGATACTCCATCCAGGCTTTTCCCTCCATAGGCACTGGCTCAGGCTCCCTTTGTTATTCATCCCCCGGCCCTCTAGCTATCAGAGCCCCTCCTACTCCAGTGCTAATAAAAATGCACAATTTTCGAAGAAGACTTCTTTACCACGCACCTTTCTAAAAGTTGTACCTAAGTTTATGCATTTTATCCCCGAAACAGCTCTTTGAGATCCCAATTTGCTGTTCTCACAAATCATGGATTCTTTTGTAGAAAGAGGAAAATTAGACTCAAATGTTCAATAACTAGCCCAAAGTTGCATAATTAATAAGTAGCAGCCTTGGGATTCAACAAATACACAAAATCTTAATGATGCCTTAAAAAGAAAGCTAAGGTCCTTTTCATGGCTAATTCAAGCACCTTATTTAACCAGTAGCTTGCGCAAAGACTTTGGCACTTCAGATTACTTCTTTAGCATAAAATCAATTTTGAAGATAGCAGATATCGTCACAGATCTAACAAGTCAGGGAGTGGCTTCCTGAGGCATCGCCATTTCTGAGTAACTCTTTCTTAGTGGGCAAGACAAGCTGACAAAGAATCCTATGTGACTGAATGGTTGAGAGAAGAAGGTAATGAAAAACAGAGTTAAAAGTGAGACTGTCAGTGCCTGTGCCTGCCACACATTGAGTGTGTTTATCTGCAAAGTGCAGACAGTTTAGCATCATACACAGTTACTGGATGAACTAATGATCTACTATAAAAAAGTCATTCAACACAGTCATTGGAACAACTTACATAATAAACAGTAGGTTTCACTATTATAATTGTTCCAAGAAGTGTCTTCATGTATGTTTAGATTTCTCAATTCCGAACACAGGAGGATGTGACAGAGATAGAGCAACTTCGTCCTGTTACCTGTCTGAGGCACATTTTCCAAGTTCGCACTTCCTGTCCAAACACCCATCTAGGATGTCTGCCCCTGTGGGAAGACCCTACCCTCTTCTCCCTGAGATATGACCATAACCCCCTGGCCTCCATCCCAGAATACAGCATAAGCCAAACCTCCCTGAGACATATTTACAAAGGGGGAGTATATTTCACTAATAGCCAGACTGAGATCACAAAGCAAGGCTTTAGTATACCATAGAAAAGCTCTTATTATTATTATAGAATATATCATTTCAAAATAGACTGAACAGTATACTTATTTCATGAAAACAGGCATGGACTATGAGGTGCTGTCATAGTGAAGGCCCCAGATTGAAGGAACCCACTACTGTGTAGAATGTTAAAGAACCTATGAGTGTCACTATGTTTGTGGGGGTGCCAGGGTGACTCAGTTAAGTATCTGACTCTTGGTTTTGGCTCAGGTCACAATCTTGCAGTTGTGAGTTTGAGCCCCCCATCGGGCTCCACGCTGATAGTGTATGCCTGCTTGGGATATATTCTCTCTCTCTCTCTCATTCTCTCTCTCTCTCTCATTCTCTCTCTCTCTCTCTCATTCTCTCTCTCTCTCTCTCTCATTCTCTCTCTCTCATTCTCTCTCTCTCTCTCATTCTCTCTCTCTCTCATTCTCTCTCTCATTCTCTCTCTCATTCTCTCTCTCTCTCTCATTCTCTCTCTCTCTCTCCCTCCCCCTCCCTCCCTCTCTCCCTCCCTCCCTCTCTCCCTCCCTCCCTCTCTCCCCCCCTCCCTCTCTCCCCCCCTCTCCCTCCCTCCCCCCTCCTCCCCCCACTTGCCCTCTCTGTCTCAAAATAAATAAACTTAAAAAAAGATGTTTGTGGGAATTTCTGACATCTTTTACTGTCACAGATGGGTTCCATTTTTCTTCCCCTACTCTATGATTATCATAGAAAATTGTCACCATTTCTGCTTTTACTATCGAGCACTGTTATCTCTGCGAATCATACCTGTTTCCAAGTCAAAGTTAATTATTAGAGAAAGTGCTTGGGGAAAATTAGAAATCTAAACTATATGGGAAGCAAAGTTTGCATCCTAGGATTGAGAAAGATTGCTATTCATGTTTGAAGTTGAGATGTAATTCACATAATATAAAATTCAGTATTTTAAAGTGTTCAGTGGTTTTCAAGATGTTCCTAAAGTTGGACAACCATTACCATTATCTTTAACGGTAATAAAATTCCAGAACATCGTTTACCACCCCCAAATTGGCAGTCCCTTTCTGTTGTATGCATCTCCTGCCTTATGCAAACTGATCTACATTCTGTCTTTCTAGAGTGGCCTGTTGTAGACATTTCATATAAACAGAATCATACACTTTCTGGGCTTTTATGACTGACTGCTTTAACTTAGCATGGTATTTCCAAGGTCCATCCATCCTGTATCATGTACCAGAATTTCATTCCTTTTTATGGCTGAATAATAGTCCATTTTGAGATAATACTACATTTTATCAGTTGATGAACATTTGGGTTGTTTCTGCTTTGGAGCTATTACAAATAATGCTGTTAGGAACATTTGTATAAACATTTTTCTGTGAACACTTGTTTCAAATTCTCTTGAGTATATACCTGGGAGTGGCATAACTGGGTCATATGGTAACTCTATGTTTAACCCTGTGAGGAAATACCAAACCATCCTCCACAGTGAATACACTATTTTACATTCCCACCAGAAAGGTTTGAAGGATCTAATTTCTGTATATCCCTCACAAACAGGTTATTTTCTACTTAAATAAATTATTATAGCCATCTTAGTGTGTGTGAAGTGTTATTTATTGTAGTTTTGATTTGTATTTCCCTAGTGACTAATGATATCATCTTTTTATATGTTTAAGGGCCATTTGTATATCCTATTTGGTAAAATGGCTAGTCAGGTAATTTGCTCATTTATTTTTTTATTGTTTATTTATTTTTGACAGAGACAGAGCATGAGTAGGGGGGAGCAGAGAGAGAGAGAGAGAAAGAGAGGGAGACACAGAATCCAAAGCAGGCTCCAGGCTCTGAACTGTCAGCACAGAGCCCGATGTGGGGCTCAAACTCACAGACCGTGAGATCATGACCTGAGCTGAAGTCAGACGCTCAAGCGACTGTGCCACCCAGGTGCCCCGTAATTTGCTCATTTTTAAATTGGGTTGACTTTTTGTCATTGAATTCTTATTAAGAGTTCTTCATATATTTGGGATGGTAGATCCTGATCAATTGTAATATTTGCATTATTTTCTCCCATTACATGGTCTTTTTTTTTTTTCAATTTCTTGATCATGTCTTTAACCACAAAAGTTTTTAATTTTGATAAAGTCAAGTGTCCTCTAAAACTGTTACCTTATTCAAGTCATAAAGAATTTTATACTTCCAAGAGTTAAATTGTTACAGCTCTTACAATTTAGGTCTTTTACATAATTTGAGTTAATTTCTGCATATGGCATGAGCCAGGAATTCAACTTCATTCTTTTCCATGTGGATATCCAGTTCTCCCAGCATCATTTACTGGAAAAGCTATTCTTTTCCCTTTGTATTATCTTGGCACCCTTTTAAAAATCAATTGACTATATACATATGGGCTTATTTCTAGACTGTTGATTTTATTGATTTATATGTTTATCCATAAGGCAGTACCAAAATGTCTTGATTACTGTACCTGTACAGTATATTTTTAAATTGGGCTTTTTATATTGCCTTATTAATTTTAGGATAAGCTTGTAAATTTCTAACCCCCCCTAAAAAAAAGCCTGCTGAGATTTTGATAGGGATTGTGGTGAATCTGTAGACCAATTCAGCAAATATTTGTCATTTCAAGAATATTAAGTTTTCTAAAACGTGAAGAGGTGATGTTTTTGAATTTATCTATAGATCTATGTATTCTATAGTTTTCAGTGTACAAGTTTTACACTTTTTTGATTACACTTATTTCTAAGTATTCTTTTCACACTATTGTAAATAAAACAGTTTTCTAATTTCATTTTCAGATTGTTGAGTGCAAGTGTGTGGAAATATAACTGATACTTACTTGGTGATCTTACACATGTTGTATCCTCCACTTTTTTTTTAATTTATAAGCTCAATTACTTTTTTTGTGTATTCTTAGTATTTTTCGGATGTCAGATTATCTGTGAATAGAGATACTTTTACTTTGTACTTTCCAATCTGGATGTCTTATTTTTTTCTTGCACAATTGCTCTGGTTGGATACTTGGTATGGTTTCAATCTTAAATCTGCCAAGAGTTGTTTTGTCACCTGTTATATAATCTAACCTGCAGAATGTTTGATGTGCACTTGAGAAGAATGTGTATTCTGCTGCTGTTGGGTGGAGTGTTCTGTATATGTCTTCAAGGTCCATTTGGTCTAAAGGATGATTAAAGGTCAATGTTTCCTTGTTGATTTTCTGTATGGATGATCTGTTTATTGTAGAAAGTGCAGTATTGAAGTCCCCTACTACTATAGTACTGTTGTCTGCTTCTCACTTCAGATCTGTTAGTATTTGTTTAATATATTTAGGTGCTCTGATACTGGGTACATACATAATTAAGATTGTTATATCTTTTCAATGAATCGACCCTTTTATCATTATACAGTGATCTTCTTTGTCTCTTTTTACTTTTTTTGGCTTAAAGTGTGTTTTTTCTGGTATAAATATAGCTACCCCTACTCTATTTTGGTTTTCATTTGCATAGAATATTGTTTTCTGTCCCTTCACTTTGAGCCTATATGTGTCCTTAAAGCTGAGGTCAGTCTCTTGTAGGTGACATATAGTTGGGTCTTGGGTTTTGTTTCATTTTGTTTTTTAATCTGTCCTGTTATGCTATGTCTATTGATTGGACCATTCAGTTCATTTATATTTAGAGTAATTATTGATAGCTAAGGACTTATTAATGCCATCTTTCTGTTTTATCATTTTCTTGTACCTTTCTTCCTCTCTGGTTGCTTTCCTTTGTGAATTGATAATTTTCTATAAGGTAGGCTTTGATTCCCTCCTCTTTTTCTAATGTATATACTGTAGGTTTTTGCTTTTGGTTACCATGAGGCTTCCATGAAATATCTCACAGGGGTGCCTGGGTAGCTCAGTCAGTTAAGCCTCTGACTCTTAATCTCAGATCAGGTCTTGATCTCAGGTTTGTGAGTTCAAACCCCACAATGGGCTCCACCAGCATGGAGCCTACTAAAAAATTAAAAAAAAACAAAACAAAAACAAAACATTTTATAGATATAACAGTTTATTTTATAGTGGTAACAATTTAACTTAAATTGTAAATATATAACTACCATTTTGCCCCTCCCTTTTATATTTCTGATGTCACAATTTGCATCTTTTTATATTGTGTATCCATGAAGAACTTACTGTAGCTATAACTATTTTTAATACTTTGGTTCTTTAACCTTCATACTAGGGTTAAATAGTTAACACACCACCATATTACAGCATGAGAGTGCTCGGAATCTGAATCTGTGCTTACCTTTACCAGTATGTTGTATATTTTTATATGTTTTCATGTTACTAATTAGCATTCTTTCATTTCAACTGGAAGAACTACTTTGAGAATTTCTTGAAACACAGGTCTTGTGATGAACTCCTCCAGCTTTTGTTTGTTAGGGAAAATCTTTACTTCCCCTCTATTTCTGAAGAACAACTTGTTGGGTAAAGTATTCTCAGTTGGTATTTTGTTTCTTTTGTGGGAGAATAAGTTCTACTTACATAAATGGGTTAGAAAAAAGCTTAGGATGGAAAGTCGCCACCACGGGGCGAAAATGCCCGAGGTTAGCTAGCAAGATGTTGTAATGGGAATCACGAGTAACTTGTTATATCACCTTTAGGAAGTTATTTCTGTCTGCCACCAGTGTACCTTGATCACAAGCTCCACTTGCCACCCCCGGACGCTTTGCTTTTTACACACACAAGTTAATGATTACTATCTGATTGTTTTCTACAAGTTTACCTGTGTAAGATCTTGTTTTCTTCATGTTCATCACGTGGGTAATATCTTGTGAGCTCAGCAAACACGGAGACAAAACCCCTGCTTGGGCCTCTTGTCTCCTCCTGGACATTAGCCTTTGGTATGCAATTCTGCATCTGGTTTCTTGCAGGACAAATGAGAACTCCAGACGCACAGTCTGTGACACTCGTTAAGCATTTTGAGTATACCATCCCAGTCTCTTCTGGCCTGCAAAGTCTTTGCTGAGAAATCCACTAATAAACCAAGAAAACCCCATAAGGTTGAGATTTTTTTCATTCTCTTTTTAAAATTCTTTTAAAATTCTTTGATTGTAGACAGTTTCATTGTAATGTGTCTTAGGATAAATTTTGGATTGAAAATTTTAGATGAGCTGTTAGTTTCATAAAGTTCAATTGTCAAAATCTCTGCCCAAGGTTGAAAAGTTCTCAGCCATTATTTTTTTTTAAATGAGTTTCTAACCCACTTCTTCCTCTCTTGTCTTTATCTGATTCTAGTGATACATGGTGTTATTTTCTTTAATGGTGTCTCCTAATTCCCATAGGCTTTCTTCATTCCTTTTCATTTTATTTTCTTTTTGCTTCTCTGATTGGCTAATTTTAATAGTTATTTCCTCTAGGTCAATGATGATCTCTTTTGCTTGGTTGAATCTGATACTGAACAAGAATCAGATGCCCTGAAAAAGTTCTAGCAATAAACTCTGATTTATAAATTCTATTCAAATTAAGTTAAATCATATTTGGAAAAAAGATATTTGTATTTTTCCTTAACATTATGCTACTCTCCAGGCTCCTAGGTAATTTTTAGGAAGGGACTATCTTGTCTCTGAAACACATTAGAAAGATAGGGAAGGAGTACTATCAAGAGTTTTCCATCTGAATTCTGGAGTTTGTGTTAGGGATTTTAAAAATGTTTCAATTTTAAAGTTTAATACAATATTAAACTATTTTAAAATGGTAACACACACATTTAAATGTATTAAAATCACACTTGTAACACACTGGAGACTGACAGATCATTATCTTGTACTGACAGATTAACCAGTCTTGGATATAGATTTTAGAATGATGTTCTTTTATCTTTTAACTATGCATTGATTATGAATTTTGTAGCTTGTACCTATTCTTTGATAGGAATGAAGGAAAAAAAGGAAGGAAGTAGAGGGAAGGAGGAAGAAAAGAGTGAAAAAAGGAAGTAATCAGCTGTGTTCTTGTCTTTTAATCCCAGATGTTATACCTGTATATTACAAATGCACTATTACCATATAAATTGCAGAGAAAGTTCAGACATGTTAATTTCTTACTTTCTCTCTTTGTGATAGAATTACCCTGTGCTTAATAACAAATGAGGACACAAAATTATTCCTTTTTAAATTATTAATTATAGTCACAATGCTGTACATTAGGTCTCTATAACTTCTTCATCTTACAACTAAATGTTTATAAACTTTGATCAGTATCTTCCTTTTCCCTCTATCCCCTGTCTCTGGTAACCATTATTTTATCCTCTGCTACTATGAATATGGCTTTTTTTTTTTCCAAAATTCCATATATTAGTGAGATCATGCAGTATTTGTCTTTCTGTGTCTGGCTTACTTCACTTAGCATAATATCCTCCAGGTTCATCCATGTTGATACAAATGGCAGGATTTCCTTCTTTGTAAGACTGAATAATAATCCTCTGTGTGTTTGTGTGTAAGTATGTGTATGTGTATCACATTTTCTTGGCTACTGTGAATAATGCTGTAGTGAACATGTGAGTGCAGATACCTGCAGATAGTGATTCTATTTTTGGTTTTTTTTTTTGGATAGCAGGCATAGAATTTTAAAGTTCTAAAGCATGGACAGTTTTAGAAATTATTGTAAAATAATTTATGCTTTAAATTTTGATGTTTATGAAAAATAATTCTATGCATTGTTTAACTGTTGAGCTTCATGTAGTTAATGCAAATTTAATTCCTGTTTAGTGCCAGGTACTCTTCAGGTGCCTGGCAGAAGGACCTCATGAATCACAGGACTCTCACAAATATGTGATGAATATATAATGTGACATCATGTAGTGATGAATGTTAGAAAGAAATATCAGAGAAGGGGGCTGAAGGACAGAAATGAGAAGGTGTTTTTTAGATAAGGTACCCATGGATATCTTGGTCAAGGATTTCTTCTGAACAGAGATCAGAAGGAAGTTGAAGAGGCCGTGTTAATATTTGTAGAAGACAATTGTAAAGAAAAAGCTTTGAGTGTTTTAGAAACTGTAAAAAAGTCAAAGAATGAAATGAAGCAAAGGAGGAAGCAGGGTGGGGGAAAGAGAGCCTGAGGTCTGCCATGATAGGTCCATTATGACTGGTGAAATGGTTACCTCTCCCCCATTGAAAGGACCCTGGGCCCTGGAATCAAGGGCTGGGGCAGGGAAAGTCCTGATAAATCTTGTTGAGTCAGAAAGTAAGGAAATGCTTTAGAAAGCAAACAGGGATATGTTAAAAAAAAAAAAAAAAAAACTTTGAAGGTGATTTCACTGTCCAAATTGGGGAAAATTGGAGTGTTAATGTTAATAATGCAACTTTGAAGGATAGCCCATTAAACTGATTCTATATTGATACTAAAATAATAGAAGACAAGGAGAGGAATAGCTGTATTTCATATAACAAGGCCAGCTAATTTAGAAAGGATGATAAAAAGGAAAGTTACTATTTTACTACAACCATAGTAATAATTGCTTCAACCAGGAATGGATGCTATAGCCATTGGGTAAAAGTTGCTAGGGAGGTAGATATATACATGTTTTGTTCTGTTTTATTTTCTTTGTAGATAAAAAATAGCATGAAGTCTACCTTCTTAAGAAATTTTTAAGTGGATAACAGCATTGTTAACCATATGCAAGTTGTTGTAGATCAGATTTTTAGAACTTTTTAATCTCCTATGACGGAAACTCTATACTCATTTAACCACAATTCCCCATTTTCCTGTCTCCCTGGTACTTCATAACCACCATTCTACTTTCTAAGAGTTTGACAACTTTAGATCTTCCATATATGTGGAATCATGCAGTGTTTTTCCATTTATGACTGGCTTACCTCTCTTAGCAGGATGTCCTTAAGTTTCATCCATGTTGTACCATATGGCAGGATTTCCTTCTTTTTAAAGACCAAATGATATTCTCTTGTGTGTATATACTATATTTCTTAATCCATTCATCCATCTAAGGACATTTAAGTTGTTTCCACCTTGTGGTCATTGTGAATAATGTTACAATGAACATGGGAGTGCAAATACCTTTCACATACCTGTTTTCAATTCTTTTGGATAAATAACTGGAAGTGGAATTGTTGAATTATAGGGTAGTTTTCTTTTTCAATGTTCTGAGTGGACTCCATACTGTTTTCCATAGTAGCTGCAACATTTTACGTTCCCAGTGACCGTACACAAGTGTTGCACTTTTTCCACATCCCTGCCAACACTTATTTTCTGATTTTCTGATAATGGCTATCCTAACAGGTATGAGATCATATCTCATTATGGTTTTCATTTGCCTTTCCCTGATGATTAGTGACAGTGAGCATCCATTCATGTGTTTGTTGGCCATTTGGGTATCTTCTTTGGAAAACTAGGTATTTTGTCATTTTTCTCCACTTAATTGAAGAATAATGGACAAATGTATATACATAAAGTGTACAACATGATTACCTGATATACATTGTTAAATGATTACCAAGATCAAAATAATCAACAAATTGATCACTTCACATAGTTAACTCTCTGTGGTGTGAATGCTTAAGATTTTTCAGAAACTTTCTAGTCTATAATACTGTATTGTTAACTATACTCATTGTGCTGTACATTAAATCCTTAGAATGCTTCTTAGAACTGAAGTTTTACCCTTTGACCTACATTTCCCATTTCCCCTCCTCTCCCCTCCCCTCCAGGAAGCCACCATTCTATTCTGTTTTGATGAAATAGCTTTTTTGTTTTAAATACTACTGTTAGTGATACTATACAGTAATTGTCTTTTTTTTGTTATCTCACTTATTTCATTTAGCATAATTCTCTATAGGTTCATCCATTTTGTCATAAATGGCAACATTAACTTCATTTTATGGCTAAAATAATATTCCATTTTACACATATATATCTGTATATATCACATTTTATTTATGGAAAAACATTTGGGTTATTTGTATAACTTGGCAATTGTGAATAACGCTGCAGTGAATGTGGGACTGCAGATAAATCTTCAAGATGCTGGTTTCATTTTCTTTGGGTATATGTATCTAGAATTTGAATTACTGGATCATATGATAACGCTGTTTTTAAATTATTGAGCAGTTTGCATATTGTTTTCCATGATGGCTGTACCAATTTACATTCCCATCAAAGTATATAGGGATTTCCTTTTCTTGACATCCTCACCAGCATTTGATATCTCTTATATTTTTGTTAATAGCCATCCTAACAGATGTGAAGTAATATTTCATGGTAGTTTTGATTTGTATTTTCCTGAGGACTAGTGAAGGTAACCACCTTTTCATGGACCTTGTAATCTTGTGAGGAAATAAATCTGTTGGAGGCCTCTCCCAGTCTTTTAATCAGATTATTTTTTGCTATTCAGTTGGATGAGTTCTTTCTATATTTTGGATATTAATCCCTTATCGGATATAAGCTATGCAAATATTTTCTCTTGTTCCACAGATAGACTTTTCAAAATAGTCTCAGACTATTCCACCAGGGTTTTGCAGCCTACTTCCTGGATCCCAGATCTCTCACAATGGCACTTTGGTCTGTGAGTGACTGTCAAATTAGTGTTGCTATGGAGGAGATATGAGCGCAAGGCCTCCTATTCAGTCATCTTTGTGACATCACTTGTGTGATAACTCTCAATATTAGACAATGGTATTTTATCAGCACTAGAATTTCAGAGTGAGTTTTTTGTGTGATACATAAGAGAATGGTTTGTCTGTAGGAGATATAGGCTAAAATACTTATGCATGAAGTTTTCATGATTCCTCAAATTTTTCAGCCAAAAATGTATATCAGATTTATATAAAAATGATGATATATGACATATTTTCATTTTTTTGGAAACCTATTTATGTGTTAAAACCTAGTTGTAATACACACACGTGTGCATGCACACACACACAGAGTAAGGCAGAAATTGAAGAAAATGAAGATACATCAGATATCCATAAAAATTACAAAGTGTCACATATTGGTTTCATTTTCATTGTTCTGAAACCTCTTTATGGGTTGAACCTATTTATATGCCGTGTGTGTGTGTGTGTGTATTGTGTATATACAGAGACAGGAGCAGAAATGGGGCAAGCTATTAACAATCTAGGTAACGGATATATGAATATTTTTATTAACAACTTTTCCAGGAGTTTCACCTTTTTCCTTTTTTTATGTTTATTTATTTTTGAGAGAGAGAGCAAGTACGAGGAAGCATGAGCAGGGGAGGGGCAGAGAGAGAAGGAGACAGAAGATCTGAAGTGGGCTGTGTGCTGACGGCAGAGAGCCAGATGCTGGGCTCGAACTCACTAGCCATGAGATGCTTAACTGACGGAGCCACCCAGGTGCCCCTGACATTTTTTCAAAATAAAAAAGGTGTGGGGAAATTTTATTCTGTCTGCTGTTTTGTATATGTCGATTCTTTAGGAATTATTTTGTTATTCAAGAGGGCATGGGCTCTTGGCACCATGTCTCAGTGAGATCTCTAATCACTTAGTACTAAATTCACTTAGCATTTTGATGACATGCATCTCTTATATTTGTCCTTATTTCACTCCTCCTGCCTCTTCCTCAGGTCTTCTCCCCTCAAGTCAAAGAAATAGTTGATAAATCCTACTTTATACAGTTTCATTTTTCATTGTTTTTGAACTTTCTCCTGCCTTACTTTAATTATGCCCATCACAGTGTCCTAAGTTTAAATCCCATATGTTGATCCATTCATTGAACAAATAGGTAGAAACTGTGTGCTTACTATGCTTTAGGTACTGTTCTAGGGGACTGATGCCTCCTATTCTTTTCCATATGTCAGGTGCTATACAAACACCAAGATACAACCACTAATATGTTGTAAATTTTTTCCTCCCTTACTCAAAATACAGAAGCTAGTATTTGAAATTTCCACCATGAAAATTACTCCTTTGAGTTTTCTTATAGTCTCTGGAAGACTGCCTGGCATGTAATAGAAGCTTAATGAAAATGAATGAATGAAGATGCAAATATATTACCGGGGAGTGTTAGTCAATTGAAGTGTTACAGATTCAGCCAAAAGAAGATGACATTGGCTAACTTCATTGCAAAGCATATTTATTTCAAGAACACAGTATCGGTAGAAAAAAAATAGATGGGAAGAAATTCTACCAAATTTGGATCAGAAGGACAAAACTAGGAAGCTGTGGGGAACTAGGGAACAGGAACAGTATCTTTAAGAGAAATACAGCCTTGGGGTGCCTGTGTGGCTGAGTTGGTTAAGCATCTGACTCATTTTCAGCTCTGGCCATGATCTCACTGTTTGTGAGATAGAGCCCCACATCCAGCTAGCAGAGCCTGCTTGGGATTCTCCCCTCCCCCCTCCCCTCTCCCTACCTCCCTCTCCCCACCTCCCTCTCCCCACCTCCCTCTCCCCACCTCCCTCTCCCCACCTCCCCTCTCCCCACCTCCCCCCTCCCCACCTCCCCCTCCCCACCTCCCCCCTCCCCACCTCCCCCCTCCCCACCTCCCCCCTCCCCACCTCCCCTCTCCCCTCCCTCTCTCTCTCCCTCCCCCTCCTTCCCTCCCCCCTCTCCCCCTGCCTCCCTCCCTTTCCCTCCCTCTCTCTCCCTCTCTCTCTGTCCCTATCCTTCTCTCTGTCCCTCCCCTACCCTCTCTCTCGATATAAATAAACAAAATAAAATTCTCTTAAGTCTGTTAAAAAAAAAAAGCCTCACTACTTTGTAACCTTCTCTTCCTCTGGTCAGGTTTCAAATTTTGTGGAGAAAGGTTTTGATTGACCTGTCTTGGGTAACATGTTCTCCTTTGGCCAGAGGAAGTCAAGGCATCATGCAGGGGCAGGAGGGGAATTCAGGATTTACATTAAAACAGATAAGATATAACCAGAGGGAGTGAGAATGGATGCTGTTAGAGTTTTCTGTCACTGCTGTAATAAATTATATATAAACTCATTGGTTTAAAATAATCAGATTTATTACCTTACGGTTCCATAGGTTGAAAATCCAACAGGGTCTCACTGGACTGACAGAAAGGTATTGGCGTGGATGCACTCCTTTCTAGAGATTCTAGGGGATAATCTATTTCATTGTCTTTTCCAGTTTCTGGAGGCTGTCCATATTCCTTGGCTTTCTGGTCTCTTTCCTTAGCTTCAAGGCCAGCAAAGGACAGCCCTGTTTTTCTTACATCACATAACTCTTACCTTCTCTTCTGCTCTTAAGAAACCTTGTGATTACATTGGGCTTACCAAGATAATCTCCCTATTTTACAGTCAGCTGACGAATAGTCTTAATTCTATCTTCAGTTACTTCATAAACAGTCATTTTGATCATCAGTGAATTGAGCAACAAGAACTTTTGGAAAAAAATAACACTTTTTTTTTCAGTGGGGAAAAAAAAGAGAGGTGATCTTTTGACACAGCACTGGGGCTGCAGTACAGCTCAAACAGGAGAGGATTTGGAGTCATCACAGAAGCTTACTACCACAGAAAGGCATTAAAGTGAAACTTGCATGGATCTGTCTAGGCTCCCCCTGTGTCTAATAGTTTTTCATGTATCATGAAAGAAGGCGAATGTAATGTAGCTACAAAAATAATTAGCTCCTGCTACAACCTTTATATTATCATTCATTTGAATCACTGATGTAGAAGAATATTTTGTTCCATTCTCTAAAGAAATACCTTGTACCAAATATCAGATCATGCAGGAAAATACTTAAAAATCAGAATCTAATCTCCATGATGAACTAGGGAAATTCTGTATCTTCTGCTTTGGATTATCATCATCGTCTATTCATTGCCTACAGGAATATTTTGACTATCAGATGTTGATCTGGAATCCTGTTTCTGAAGAATTCTCACTACTGATTACTTTAGCAACAAAGATCTATATTATAGTTTCATATAATTTAGCAGTTGCTTACAAAATAATTGAATACGGGATTCATTCTCTTCCTTTGCTCCTTTCCCCTGTGCACATGTGTTCTCTCTCTTTAAAATACATAAATATATAATACAATTATAATTATTTCCTAATAATTCTGTGTGTGTGTGTGTGTGTGTGTGTGAGAGAGAGAGAGAGAGAGAGAGAGAGCACATGCGAGCGAGTGCGCAGGAGTACATGGAATTCACGGATACATACAGCTAGAAAAGAAGATAGTGCTAATAGAAGATGGCATTAGATTATAAGATATAATCATTCCCAAACTGAATGATTAGTTTTACTATTTAAAAAAGTATATATTTAGTGTTTATTTTAGAGACAGAGACAGAGCATGAGCAGGAGGGGGAGAGAGAAGGAGACATAGAATCTAAAGGAGGCTCCAGGCTCTGAGGTGTCAGCATAGAGCCTGGCTTGGGGCTCTAACTCATGGACTGAGAGATCATGACCTGAGCTGAAGTCAGATGCTTAATAGACTGAGACAACCAGGTGTCCTGAATGATTAAAGACTGACAGATCAGGAGGAATGTATGTATAGTCCTGGTGTGCCTTAATTTTATCAGAGATTCTGATGAAATCTCATGATTACATCATGGCCAGCATGGAAAAGATGCTGGAAGGAAAAATAACATACCCCATTAATCTAAAGACTTCCTGAGTAGGAAAACCTCAAGATTAACAAACCTATCTCAATCTGAAAGATTAAGAAGTGTTCACCCTGCTGCATTCACCAGTGCTGAATATCCTTGAAAGTGTTTTAAAAAAATGACAGATTGCACAATGAGTTCAACAGCAGCCAATAGGGAAGATACTTGGGGGCCCAGTAGTGTAAAGAACTGTGAAGGGTCTGAGAGTTTACCCTACTTATAAACTGTCAAGTTAGTCTGCTACATTTTCATGGATGCTGGCAGAAGATAGCCTACCTCTGGGTCAGAGACAGGGGACTTTATTACACACAGCAGGAGGGATGAACTTCATGGTTGCATTGGCTCCTCTTGTTTCCCCAAGTTACATTGAGTTGATGTGGAGTGGTCCCAGTGAATAGTGTACACATAATACGTATGTGTCACAGCTGAGGAAGCAGAATCTTTTACAAAACTTCCAATGCCCATGCCCCTTGTTTCTACGAATTTGTTATTCTGCACCAGTAAGAACAAGAAAAGGAGGAAAAGAGGAAGAATTTTACGATACATTCATTTTATTGACCAATAGTTTTATGGACTTCCTTCCAGGACTTCTTTCAATGATGAAGCTGTGGTGTGCCACATGGAGTCACACATTGAGAGAAATTACCCATTTCTCTGCCTGAGGAGTCTGGGGTGACAGGGTGTGAGACCATGAGGTCAAATAACCATCACATCAGCCATTGTCACTTTTTACTGGTTTGAACATGGGATTTATCCAATTTGACCTTTTTCCTGGTTCATTATCTGTGCAAAGAGGTAGTAGAGGTCACGCCATAATGAGTACAGTCTCCTCAAAATAGCTAGGAAATCAGCCCCCACTACCCTCAACAACAGCCAGACCTGCCTTGGTAAGATGTAAGGCAAATCAGAATTGGAGGAAATTCAGAGTTTGAAATAAGTATACCGTCTTTGAGATAGTAGTTTATAAAGAAGTATGCAACCTACTTTCTGATTTCTGGTTCAGTGAGTTAGAATTCTCAACTATTTGCCCCCTGCCTAAGGGCAATTAGCATGTTTAAGACCCTGTCACTTTCCTACTTAATTACAGAGGATTCATATACAAAAAAAGTGGCCCAAAAAAGGCTATTTAGTCCCTGGTAGTATTTCCAGTCCTTAAAAACTTTGTGTTTATCATTATAAAGTATTAACAAATAAGAAAACACTTTATTTTTACCTTTTAATAGAGTATAACATCAAGCGAGGATTTAGCTCAAAGTTTTCTGCCTTCTTTCCTTTGTCCCTGTCCTCAGCAAGGACATGCTTAAAATTTCCGTGTAACATAAAGGGCAGACAGGGATACTGCTTCCTTATCAAGTCAGAAATCATTTTCTGAATAAAGATACTTTGGCATCTGTTGGTGTCAGTCTTTCCTTTAAATTAGCTCTTACGTTGTAGATATAAGCCAGGTAATTTCTGATGTGGCCAGTTTCTGGAAGATTTTACTTTTGAATGGCAAGTAGGATGTTTTGAGATATTTTTTCTTAACCAATGCATGTCTTGACTTCTTACTGGTACATGCTGCTTTCAGAAGGGCAAGATCTCTTTGCAGAAGATGAATGGTCTTCATAATAAATCAGTTAATCTTATTTAATATCTATTTTACACATGAAGATGGATAATATATCTCAGTTACCAAAGAGACTAGAGCTGAACGTTCATTGAACTTGAAATTATGAGCACCCTGGATTTATGTGAGTTCTTAGAAGCCTACATCCCATAGCATCTGAAAGTATTCATCTTTCCAAATACATTCTCTCATCCACGCTTCTTGTCAGCACTGTGTTGGGGAAGAGGGAAATACAGAAAACGGGATAGAATTATGTCTTCAACTTTGTGCTAGATAACAAACTCAGGAATAAATTATTGAACTGAAACATTTCCTGTGTGATCTTGAGCAACTCCTTGACTGTTGATTGCTCCCACCTACCAGTGTCATCCAAGCTATCAAATTGGATTTGGGGCATAAGACTGGGATTTAGCAATATTTTGTTATAACCCTAGATCTAAATACACTGTGTAGTTGGGAGTATTAATTTTTCTGTGAAAAAGGTAGGAAGTACCCTAAAGGCACAGAGCAGAGATTAATGGACTCCTCACAGTCTGTGTAAGAATGCCTGGTTTATGGCTACTCAAAATTTACTAAAATGCTGGCCTACTTTCCACAT
The DNA here is from genome assembly GCF_018350195.1 of Panthera tigris. Taxonomy (NCBI): domain Eukaryota; kingdom Metazoa; phylum Chordata; class Mammalia; order Carnivora; family Felidae; genus Panthera; species Panthera tigris. Next base: position 30,378,154 of record NC_056677.1, on the reverse strand, counting down.
GACATAATAGTGTAATAAACGCAAATCAGACTTCAAAATGAAATGGCAAAAAAACGTATTTAAAAATCTCTCCGTGTGATAAACAACTTTTTTTGCTTGTTTCTTCAGTTTGGTTCTTTGCTTTAACTAAAATACGATAACCTTAATAGCTGAAAGAGTTTCAACTAAGTTACAGATTTGTTTGCTTTGCTTAGCTGGAATCTGTGCTAATGGCTCATATTAGCTCTATTTTCTGTGTCAACTGACAAGTTTATAATATCTGTCCTGTATTATTCCCTTTCTGAAAATTCATCTGACATCACTTCAGTCAAGGGGGGAGGAAACTTGGGGTGCCAAATCTTGTCATTGATTTATCAATGAATCTAAAAAAAAAAGTCCCTTTGAGAACACTTTGCTGTTGTTCAAGAGGTTGGTGACTTGCCCAAGATCATGTAGTCATTCTCTGAGAATCTGGATTCTCTCCTTGGTTACATTGCCTCAGAGCTGTTCTCTTTCCCCTCTCTCCATCTTCAAACTTTGCTCCTATCTTATTATGTGAGCTGTCTCTTGGTTCACTATGCTCAACCATGGTTTCTACTCAGAAAAGACAAAGAGATTTTCAAAAGAGGATCTTCAAACTATATATTTTTGTTTCTTTTCTTTAAACTTAACATTTTTTAAGTTTATTTTTTTTTGAGAGAGAGAGCAAGTTGGGGGGAGGCAGAAAGAGAGAGAGAGAGACAGAGGGAGAGGAGGATCTGGAGTGGGCTAAGTGCTGGCAGCGGAGTGCCTGACTCAGGGTTTGAACTTGGGAACCATGAGACCATGACCTGAAGTGAAGTCCAGATGCTTAACTGACTGAGCCACCTAGGCACCCCTAAACTTAACATATTTTAATTCATCTTTAATCATGTATCTTTTCCTCAAATTATAGGTTTTTAAATATTAAAATTTTTCAATGTTTTTTTTTTTTGAGAAAGAGAAAGCGAGGGAGCTGGAGAGGGGCCAAGAGGGGCAGAGAGAGAGGGAGATAGGGGATCCAAAGTAGGTTCCATGCTGTCAAGCACAGAGCCTGATGCAGGGCTCAAACTCACGAACTGTGAGCTCATGACCTGAGCTGAAGTTGGATACTAACCGACTGAGCTACCCAGGCACCCCTTTATTTTTTTTAAAAAGTAGGCTCCATGCCCAATGTGGGTCTTGAACTCACAATTCTGAGATAAAGAGTTGGATGCTCCACAATGGAGCCAGCCAGATGTCCCTGTTTTTACATTTTAATCCTCAATATGCCACTCCGATAAGAAATGGAAAAAAGATGGTTATTAGATTTTATTCAAATTCAATAAATGAAAAATAAGTGCATTTGCTTTGCTTTAAATAATGCACTCTTAATACTAAAACACTGGAGCAATGATGAAGTTACCTAGCTTGGTATCAGCAACCAAAAAAAAACCAACCCAACAAATCAAAAGGTGTAATCTCTTTCAGGTGCAACTCTGATCATGTTCATCAGTCTATATTGTTCTCTTCTATTGTCCTTGGGGTGGGGGGAACAAAGACATAAGGTGGGGGGAATCCATAGATGTTACAGGTATTCTGCTAAGGAACTGACACTTGGTGCTTCATTTACTGAAAGGTGAAAAATTGCAGGGATGGAGGAGGATTGCAAGATGTGGTCTAAATTAGATCTAAACACTTTCTAATCCTTTAGTATTAACCAAGCCAGTATTGAGTAAATATTTATTGAGCACCTACTGGGGAGAGGCTGTAGGTGGATACTGGGTTGACAAAATTAGTTTCTATACTTGAAGATCTAATGATCTAGTGGGGGCTAGCCAGGGTGATATGTATAAACATTAATGAGCCTTGTGATGAAAGCTTATTCCTTCAAGCCCAGGGCTCACATAGCTGAGCTTTAAAGACCTATCCAGCAGAGAAAGAAAATGGAGAGGCAAAAAGGTCAAATCCATGTGAGAAAAAAAAAGCCACTAAGTGTGGGGGGGGGGGTGAATAAAAGTGACTAATATATCACTCTTGGGGTGTACATAAACATGGAATCAATGTGATGTCTTTGATTTGCAATTTTATCCTAGCATTCTATATTTCCTAAACATGGCTGTCAACCCATGAATCACCTGTGGTCCCACCCCAGACCCTCTGGCTCTGAATGTGTGAAAGGGGTCAGGGAAGCTCCAGTATTAACAGCTCCCCTGGGGGATTTTATGGGAAGCTGAGAAAACAGTGCTATAGCTGGTGTCTGAAACTCCACCAGTTGAGTTTCTCTGGTTGCTTGAACAGCAGATCTCACACTTCAGTTTGCATGAAAGAACCTGAATCTCCACTACTTGAGCTTAACCCTCTTAGTTGAACAGATGGTCCCTCCCAAAGGTTAGGGAACATTCCTGCTTGAATGTTAAGGTTCCCTCAAAGAGTTGAACTGCGTGGGCCTGTCTCGAAGCCCATTGATCTTCGTTTTGACTAACATGTTAAGAGATTGTGAGAAATTTCATCCTCATAAGTTACTCTGAGAAATGCTGATTTAATCAGGACTTATTCCTCTTAAGAACAAACACATTTGACTCAGCCTTTGATGTAAACAAAGGATTTCAGAATTGGATTTAATTCTAGGCTATAAATCCACTACAATATAAGCTCTGAGAAGACAGGGATATTTTTTTCCCCATGTTTTTTCTTTGATGTATTCCCAGCACTTGGAAGAGTGGCTTCCACGTACCAGGTGCACCCAAACTATTTGTTGACTGACTGGATGAACTCGAGATGTAAAGATGTCATGTGTCTCATTCTTCCATTCCTCTCAAATATTCTGACACTGTGTTAGGACCACAAAGCATTTCTGGTGGCTGGAGTGGAAACACAACACAACTTAAGAAGAGAGAAGAAAGGAACCATAAAGGGTGGCCAGGATGGGTAGAGTTTCCCACAACTCTGTGTACCTCACAGACTATCATGATGATTCTAGTCTTGGACATCCATCACCTGTTGGGCCCCAGAGGCTTTGGGTTGCCCCTGATGAGAGAGGGAAATCCAGAGGGTGAGGTGAGGTGCTATAGAAAGTGTACATGAGCAGAAATGATAGCTTTTCCCTCTCATTTGCCCCTTATTTTCTGATTTGGTGTGTCAACAGGTAGGTCCGGCCATGATATCAAATAGGTTGGGTTCACTACACCCTCCCCCCGCCCTAGTTCTTTCCAGCCTTCTGTGGGATCCTGTGTCACTTTATTGAGGGCCTGAGTGTTCACTTATGTTATAGAAAGAGAAACTCTTGAGTGTTAGTGAACTGACCAATCAAGAAAAAAAAAAAAGGCCAGCCTGTGGTATGCAGCTCTTATGCCTTCTGTAAGGGTTGCTGCCAACAAAGAATGACTCCAAGGGGTTACAATTATCCCCCGCAGACACACCATCTGTTTCTGCTTTAGCTCTGGGTGTGAGAATTGTTAAGGGGACATAATAATGGCTCCTCCCAGCTGTTCCTGTATCGAGGACAGTATACTTTGAGAGTTGGGCATTTTCAGAGGCCGGGGGTATAGAGATTTTAAGCATGCGAATTAGGTCTAACAAATGGAATATATAGCAGTGTGTGCTGTAATCACAGGAGATATTTTTCCCCTAATAAGTGTCATGTCAAGGATGAGTAAAAAGTAGGATGGAATATATTCAATAAATTGTGTTTATGTCATGCTATTCTGATCCTTTCTGAATGTATTGACCCTAAGGAAGATTGCACAGGTGTTTTCTCAGGGATCTTCATGACACGGACTACAGTTGCTCTTGGAATATGTAGGATGCCAGAAAGTTTCTCTTTGTTCTACAGAGATCTGCACTGCATGGTGTTCTCTAGGGCATAAAAAGCCTCACATTAAAGCTAGTACAGTGTTTCTTTTTACCTATGACAGAAGAATTTTGAGGAAATTGGCTTTGTTGGTGACATAGGAAATACCAGTAGCTCTAGTTTTCAAGACAGGGTTTGGTTCTCCACCACTCCATTTTTAATAGCTTCCTTGGAGAAACCACTTACTTTAGAACAGTGATACTATTTGTAGAACACTTGATAGTTTACCAGGCATCTTCACACATGTTTTGAGCCCCAAAATGAACTTGAAAGAGTAAGAGTGGACTTACTGTTTAACCTTTTATAATAGAAAAGTGAGGCTCAGAGATTTTAAAGAAATTTCCAGCAAGTGGCACAGCAGACAACCAATACAAATCTTACTCTTTTCTTCCAATAGCAGCTTATAACTCTCACAATGCATGAGGAATAAAATCCCAAATTCGGAGCAAGAGGTTTGGATGCAATGTGCAGGAGTCTTGCTCATGCCGGCTTTTGGCTGCTGTTGGAAATCTGGGGGTCACTCAGGTCATTGGATTTAAAGCAGTAGTTTTCAAAGTGTGGTCCCTGGATCAGCAGTAGCACCAACGTCACTGGGAGCTTGTTAGAAATGCAGAATCTCAGGCCCCAGCCCAGACCTACTGAATCAGAAAATCTGGGTGTGAAACCCAGGAATCTGTTGGAACCAGTACCGTGGGTAATTGTGATGCATGGTATTGTTGGAGAAACTCTGATTTAACAGATATAATCTCAGAGTTCTTCTACCATCCCCTCATGCTACAATTCAACCTTTAGTATGAAAACCTTTTTGATACATAATAAACATTTGTCATTTACTGCATCAGGAAAGTTTTTCTCTAAAACAGTGAGAAACAGGCACAAAAGCAGTGAAAGTTTGAATGACTGAGGAGGATAAAGGGAAAAATTAAGGGTTGAGGGCATAGAGTTATTCTGGAAGGCTGTTGGGAGTCTCAGGTCTTAGGAGTTGAGGTTTGAGAAGAGAAAGCAAGGAAGAAAATTAAGAAAGGGGGTGCCTGGGTGGCTCAGTTGGTTAAACGGCCAACTTCGGCTGGAGTCATGGTCTCATGGTTTGTGGGTTTAAGACCCGCACCGGGCTCTGTGCGGACAGCTCAGAGCCTGGAGCCAGCTTCTGATTCTGTGGCTTCCTCTCTCTCTGCCCCTCCCCCACTGGCACGTGCCTGCGCTTGATAGTGCTCTCTTGCTCGCTCCCTCCCTCCCTCTGTCCCCATCTCTCCCCCCTCCCAAAAATAAACAGTAAAAAAAAAGGTCTCAATTTATATTTTCTAAATTTATACTTTCTAGTTGTGTCTAAGGCTAGTCCTATCACAATCAGTTACTTTTCCGGAAATGCCATGGTCTATTTTTAATTTTTTTTAAGTTTATTTTGGGAGGAGGGAAGGAGAGAAGGGAGGGAGAGGAGGGGAGGGGAGAGGAGGGGGCTTCTTGGGAGAAGCCTCTGCAATGTGAGCACAGAGCCTGATGCAGGGCTAGAACTCACAAACTGAGATCATGACCTGAGCTGGAACCAAGAGCCAGACTTTTAACTGACTGAGCCACCCAGATGCCTCACCATTGTTTTTTTAAATAGATCATTTGAGCTCATTTGTTCAACTAAGCAATTGATAGCAATCTGCTGAGTTTAAAAACAAAAGCACAAATAGTGATTCAGTAGAGATCATCCTTATCAAGGAAGGGACTATTCCTCCTAACTCTGGAAAGGACCTGGATAATGCAGAAGAGGTGTTTGTCCAGTACAAAGTGTTGGGGCCAGCTCCTACCAAGTCTTCTCCTGTAGCACTCAGGGAGACTCTCTGGTCTTGGGGGAACTAATAGTGCAGAACAAGATTATGGCCAAGATTTGATTTGTCGTCATAAAGTCCATCTTATACAAAGTGAATCTGAACCACCTTTCATGGATGTTTTCCAGCCTTTAGCTTGTCTCATGCATGTGTCATACAGTTTAATAGAAGCAACCAAAAGTTTTACTGGATAGAAATCACAAGGATGTTTTTTTTTTTTTTTGTCCATTAAAAAAAATTAAAAGATAAATGCCATGTTCCTACATAATGGTGAAAACCCTTTTCCTGTTCACTTTGGTCTACATCTGGGTCAGGGTAGGAGATTAACTTCCACTAAACTTTTCACTATGTCACCAGGTAGCCCCTGTTCCTGAATCTTAGATGGAAGAAAAGTATGTCCCTTGCTAGATCTTAAATGCTAAATGTGGGTCACTTACATAAGTAAGCTTTATCTGATACTAAAGATGTTTTCATTTTATATGTCTGAGAAAAATGTAAAGCCCTTGCTATAAAAAAGTTATTGATTTCTTACAGATATGTGCATAAACATTTGGAGAATCATTTCCCTCAAATTAAATACCCTTAGTTTCATAAGCAGACCTCATTCCTTTGTAGAGCAGGAGATCTTAACTCAAACATTGTCATCTGGCAACATCCCCCACCTCCTGCCCTTACTTTTTTTTTGTTTGTTTGTTTTGGCCACATGTATATATTTGTGGTCCTACACATCACTGAGCATGTCACACAAAGCCTTCGAGTCTCCAGCCCGCCTTTTCAGATCCACTGTTTGATGTTTCCTCTGAGACCCATTTTCCTATAGGCTATATTTATTTTTTAACAGCTTTATTAAGATAGCACTAACATATAAAAACTAAATATACTTAAGGTGTATATGTGATGTCTTGATATAAATACTCATTGTGAAATGATCACCACAGTCAGGTTAGTTAACATATCCATTACCTATAGATAGTTACCCTGTGTGTGTGTGTGTGTGTGTGTGTGTGTGTGTGTGTGTGTATGTATGTATGTGTGTTGTTAAGATGTAAGAAATAACCTCTTAAAAATTACAAGTATACAAAATAGTATTTTTAACTATCATCACCATTGCTGTACGTTCGATCTCAAAAAGTCAAGATGTCAAACGCTTTCTCAATCACACATTTTAAAAAATGATTTGGATATCAATCCGTGGAGAGAAAATATCTTAGGTTTAAATAACAAAAATAAAACCTCTGCTCCTTTGAATCTCATACCAGTCATCTATGACATTATCTATGACCCCCAACACCCACTCCCCTCCCCATCCTGCTCGCTGAGACTTTTCCATCTGGCTCTGTTTATGTTCGATCCTAACTACTCCATCCTCCTTGATGATGTGAACATCCTTATAAGTAACCGTTTCTGTGCTCCAGTCTCCTGCTTCCATAGCACCTCCCGCCCCCCTTCCGCCAAGAGGTTCACTAGGAACCAAACTCCAGTGCAGAATAGGAAGTAATGTTTATGCCCACTCAGCCTAAAATTATATGAGTTACTTGCTTATTAGTTCTGTTGCATTTGGGAGCTATCTTGTCTCCTGGTTGATTGATACTGAGAATGTGTTTTCTGAGGCAGTGAGATTCTAGAAAATCAACTGCTTATCAGAAAATCAACTCTTGCCACTGGCAATGGTCCACAATTTTTTTGTGTGGTTTTATTACCACCTGGACTGTGCTGTAAATCATGAGGTCGGGATGGTTCTATCCGGGTGTTCTGGTTGTGCTTCAGCCAACATTTACTTCATTATTTCTTTAGGGAAAGTGATTGAGAGTTGCTTCTAATTGGTTTCATTAAAGAAAAGATCCCTGAAAAAGATTTAACTTACTATGGTTTGGATTTTACAGCCTGTTATTACAAAGGTTGTCACCAAAGCCAGCTGTTGAACAGAAATTAGCACAGGAGTGTTCAGACAACAGAATAGAGTATGAAATGCATTTACAACACCCTTGTGGGGAGGTATTGTCCAATCTGGTCAAAGTAACCCAATGCCTTATGGTAGCTATTAATAGAACACTTAGAGGTGCCAGGCATAAATTATATATTTCTAATCCTCCCTTTCTAATGTATGTAATCTTGTTTTGTCTATTTGTCAATGGATAAAACTAAGACAGCAAATAGCTGGCCTGAAATGGTAGGGCTGAGACTCAAATCTAGGTCTACCTGAGTCAAAAACTGATGGTTTTAATCACCCTACTCTATTTTAGTACATGATGCTACTTCCACTTCAAGCTTCCCTCCTGAACCCCCAGACTTTCAAGATCATTGAGAAAGAATCTACGTCTGATCCACCTTTGTATATCTAACATTGCTTCCCTTGATCATCTGTATACAACAGGTGCTCACTGTCAAGTGCACAAACAGGTACATTTTTATAAAATAAATCTGTATCAAGTCCTGATATTTGCAGAAGTCTTAGACAAAAAATGGAAAAAATTAATGAAAGCAAAGTCTCTCTCCTTCTTTGTCAGTAACATTTATATAGGTACAATGAAAAGGGAAATCATGAATTCAGTGAAGGGTGTATTTTGATTTTTGTGGAGAATGCGGTAGCTGAATGACAGGCTCAAATGCTCCAACCCTCCCTGCACCTACCATTTCACAGTGGCCTCATCATGGGAAAAGTGCACCTCTACACTCCTTGGCTTTCAGCTTGGCCTGCCTGCTTGCTCTGGCCTATGGCTTATGGGGAGAAGTGACAGAGGGTCAGTTCTAAATCTAGACCCTACGAGGCCTCATTTTGTTTCTGCTTGCTCTCTTGCACATGAATCATCAGCATGAGTTGAGCTATAAACTGATGCCGCACCTTCAACCTGGGCCCAGAATGAGACATAGGGTAGAGTTGAGTCAGTCCAGCCTAGACTGTCTGATTCTGACTTGTATGAGTCTTCCCATCCAACTGCAAATCTAGTGAGATAAAAATTTCTGTTAGTGCCACTGAGTGTTGTTATGGCATATCTAATGAATATAGCAGATGTTCCCATTGTTTTCAGAGTTAACTGCCAGGGGCTCTATTTCAACAATATGCTATAATAACAGTTAATGATTTTCTCGCTAGCTCCTACCCTTTAATTTTTTAAAGAGCGTCAAACCTCAGAAATGGCCCTGGGCTGAGAAGCCAGGACAGAGTCAACTAATTGAACAGCCAGAGACCTTCCCCAATCTGTCAGGCAGAGTAGCCTCCCAGGGCTAACTCCTTAATGTAGAGAATTAGATCTGTTTTAGCAAGTTAGGCTTGGGTGTTTATTAGAAATTTTCTAATAGTGTCTGCAATTAACTTTAAACTATTGAAAATGTATGTATAATATATGTGTGTGTGTTGGCTTTTAGTCTACACCCTGGAGCTCATTAGAGAACATTTAAAGCCCCTAATCAAGAGTACACACTACTGGGCCTAGTTACTTCATATTTCAGAGTCTGTATTCAGAAATCCAGGCTCCCCCAGCATCCTTCAACTATCTATATCTCTGTTCAGCACCAGATGGTTTGTTAATTAGTATAATGTAAAGAATGATTTTAATTGCTGACTTGAGTGGTTTCAACATATGTGCACTAGCTAGAAATACTGTCTATATTTCTGCCTTGCCTGAACTGGGCTAAGAGGTCTAGAGAGGCTAGGACCCTTAAAAGTGGTGCCCCACGCCTATGACTATGTCTGGTTCTTGTGTGTAGTCACTTTTGGAGAATTCTGTGTAGTGCTATGTCTGCCTTGCATACAAGCAAAGCAAATGTTGACTGACATGCCTAAAACAACAAAATTATGACTACTTTCTTATAAATATGGTATGTGTAAAAGATACTATCTAGTACATAAAACTTATCCTGGTGGTAAGGTCTTGAGAGCAGAGTCCTAGAGACCATTATCTATCTCTGACTTTTGGAGATTACCAATGTCTACTAACATAACCTAATATTTAAGTAAAACCAAATTGCCTTAGCTCAGTTACAATAGCTTCTTAAAAAGATTGAGTTAAAAGTTAATCATCAGTGGAATGGATAAATAAAGAACAGTGTGTTTCTTAAGTGAAACTCTCTTTAGCAACATTAAGAATGTTGCTAAATGCAGTAATAATGGTTCATCTCAAAAACATTATGTTGAACGGTACATTTGAGATTATGTTATTTTTCTGTATATACTCTCCCAAATAAAAAATAGCCATAAGAAAGATACCAAGATGATCACCAGATTCCTGGCATGCCAGAAATTGTCCTACCTGTTCAGAACTGTGATCCTTGTTCAGAAATTCTCCTTCTTTTCAATAAAATTCTACAATCCAGGCTGCCACCTTCTCATTTTTCCATTCATGTTGAAGCTCCCAGGAACGTGACTTATTCATCTAATAGGACAAATGATGGCACTAAAGGAAGGGCCGCTGTTTTGTACAAATTCAAGGGGGCTTGCTATTCATATATTCACTTGCTATGAAGTGAATATATGAAGGGCCCCTGCTAGAATTTTGTGATGACATATGGCATGGTTGTACATGACCTGTCTGGAGCTGTCTCAGAGAGGTGAAGTGACTTGGCTAAAGTCATGTGTATAGTTAACCACAGCACCTGATGAGAAGCTAGAGATATTTTTGCTCATAATATATTGTTTTTTAAAAAAAATATTTACTTTGAGGGGGAGAAAGAGAGAGAGTGCAAGTGGGAGAGGGGCAGAGAGAGGAGAGAGAGAATCCCAACCAGGCTCGGCACTGTCAGTGCAGAGCCCGACATGGGGCTCAATCACACAAACCATGAGATAATGACATGAGCCGAAACCAAGAGTCAGATGCTTAACCGACTGAGCCACCCAGGTGCCCCTCTGCTTACAATATATTCTATTACGAAATTGTCTTACAATTTCAGATATTTGGTTGTTTAAGGTAAATTAATGCCTTCAGTAACTCTTATGTAAATTCACTTTATTTAAAATGAGTAATATCTTTATGGACAAATATTTTTTTTCAAGTATTTGTGGCCTATATGTAAGATTAAATGTTTTAGCAAGTTTGGTTTGTACAAATGGTGAAAAAGTAAATTGTAATAAATTAATAATTTATAAACTATAATTTTAATTATAATTAATAATTAATACTTTTAACAGTTTAGTCTACTCTTTCCAGGCTTGACTTTTACTATTTTTTTTATAGTCTTTCTAGTGTAGTCTACATTTATATGAACTTTAGAACTCTGAGGTTTCTTTCTTCAACATCTCCTCATTAGTATTTCAAGACAGGCTCACAGAGCCCCAGTCTGGTTCAAAATGAAGTGAATATTGATGCTAATATTGTATGCTTTGGCCTGTGTCAATCAGATTTACCAAAGCTTAAGGGAGATAAAGAGTATCTGGAGGGAATACAAACCAGAAAAACAAAGATGAATAATATGTCTAAAGTGAAGACAGTTTCAAGAAATTAAAATGATTTACTCTGAAGAAGAGAGACTGAATGCTGAATTTGGAATTCTCAGATTTGGTTTTATTAAAATAAGATTCTTCAAGGGATGTTTTGAAATTCTCTTGGATTGTACAAATTACTTTTAAAAGTTTTTATTCTGAAATAATTTTAGGCTTACAGAGCAGTTGGAAAAATAGCACAGAACTCTCATAACACCCTTCACTCGGTTCCCTCCATGCTAACATCCCGCTTAACTGTAATGATTGTCAAAAGTGAGAAATTAACATTGGTATAATACAACTAAATAAAGCACGCACTTTGTATTTCACCAGCTTTACACTAATGTCCTTTTTTTTTTTTTTTTTCTGTTTCAGGATCTAATGTAGTATCTCACATTGATTACATTTAGTTATCGTGTTTCCCAAGCTTCCAGTCTGTGATAGCTCTTTAGTCTTTCCTTGTCTTTATGACATTGAGACATAAACCTAAACATCATAGGGTTAGAATCTAATACTCATTATTTATATTATGCCAAAATGTTCCATATTTGGCTACTGGGAGCGATTTCTGTTTGATTTCTCTTATACTTCTGACATGCCCCAGTATACTGTTTTAGCACTTCCCATCCTTATGATACTCCAAGAAGTTGTATGCTTGACTTGGATTTTGCCTTCCCCAGCCCTACACCATCCATTTCTTCAAGGAGCCCTCATTCCTGTCATTAAAGAATGGCATTTAGAAACAAGGATCTGGGAACTAGGTGTGCTCCTTGTTTCTGAGGGGTTCACTGTTTCTATGCTGTCTCTCAGTGGATAAGTCTGGGTCATGTGTGTTTGCCTAGAAACCCATATATACTCTCCCATCAGTATGCATTTCCATATCTACCTATCCATCTACGAATTTAAAAGGATATCATTACCACCTCTATTCCAACAACATGGTTCATTCTTGTATGATCGTCTCTTTTTCTGACTCAGAAATGGACTTTAATTGTCTGTAATGTATGTACTTACTTGTTCCAACCTGCTATACATGTAGAGTCATTTCAGAATTGCTAACCTGCATACCTAAATTGATAAACTAAAGTACAGTGTTGGTGTGCCAGTTGTTTTGGTCTTTAGTCTTACAGTATCCAACAAAACAGTATTGTTTAAGTTATATGGTGCCATGTATTTCTTCATAATCTCATCGCTGTGGTCATAGCACTTTTTCCCTATAGATTTATATGTCCTGGTTTGCAGTCTATTTTGGTTTCCTCTGATACCCTAGTTATTTTAAGTTTACATAGGAAAATATACCCTTTGTGTATATAGTTCTGTGAGTTTGGATGTAGGGTTAGAGTTGTGGATTCTCAATACAGAACAGTTCCATCACCTCAAAATATCACTTGTTATGCTTGGGCAAAATAGGTGAAAGGAATTAAGAGGTACGAACTTCCAGTTATAAAAATAAATAAATGACAGAGATGAAAATATAGCAGAAGGAATATAGCCAATAATATTGTAATAATGTTGTGTGGTGACAGATGGTAACTAATTATGGTGAGCATTGGGTAATGTACAGAATTGTTGAATCACTTTGTTGCATAGCTGAGACTAATATAACATTGTATGTCAACTGTATTTCAATAATAAAAATTTTTTTTGAAAACCCTCTCTCTACCCCACAGGACTGGCAACTACTGTGTTTTCAGTCCCCATAGTGTTTACTTTTCCATCATGTCATACACATGGAAAAATATATTATGTAGCATTTTAGGTCTGGCTTTTCGTGTTACTTTGTTCTTCATGAAGGCACCTGCGGATTCTATTTCAGAGAAGATATCTTCTCCTCCATGTATTTTATTTTTATTATCTAAATTTTATTTATTTATTTATTTATTTATTTATTTATTTATTTAGAAGGGGAGGGGCAGAGAGAGAATTCCAAGCAGGCTCCACGCTGTCAGTGCAGAGCCCAATGTGGGGTTTGATCCCATGAACCGTGAGATCATGATCTGAGCGGAAGGCAAGAGTCAGATGCTCAACTGACTGAGCCACCCGGGCACCCCTCCTCCATATATTTTAGAACAAAAAGTCAAAATACTAAGTTTTTGGTTCCTTCCAGAAAAACATCTTCAGACATACACACTTTCCCAAAATTTTCTACGCATTGCTTGTTTCCCCTTAGGCTGCAGTGTCTTTTGTATTGGATTAATTGGATTCATTTTATATTTTTGTCTGGCTTTCTTAACCTTGAATCAGTAGAGAACCATTCATTCCTTCATTTTCTCAACTGAGACAAAAAACTGCGCCTCACTGATTCCACACTTGAACACTGTTAGTTTCTGAGACCTGAACCTGAAGGTTAGGTTGAGATGCATGCCACGTGGGTTAATGTGAAATGTCCAGAAGCGTGATATTTTGTAAGAGAAATTAGACACTTAGATTATCCTTGAGAAAAGTGAGATCTTTTCCTGCTTTGAATTTCAACTTCCACACATCAGCAAGTGACTCAGATGCAATTTGCAATTCTGCTTTGAAAAATGAAGTATTTGAAATATTGCACTATGTAGCATGTACTATTCCCAGATCTCACCCTGTATCTTTACTTGCTTACAAAGCTGCTTCTTAGGCAACCAAGCATATTTGCATGCAAATGATCACCTGTAGTTACTCTGTATTTCATTCTGAATTGACTACTAGGATGTGTAATTTTTGAATAGGTCAAGAATAGGTCATTAAAATTAAATTTGATTATTGATTTTAGATCATCTTTTTTATGAAGTCTTTATAGCTATGAATTTCCCTCTGAACACTGCTTTCACTGAACCCCGTATGTTTTAGTATGCTGCATTTTTATTTTTTATTTATTTTATTTTTTACTTAACTTTTTAAATTTATTTTTTTTATTTTTTAATTTTAATTTTTTTTTTAAGAATTTACATCCAAATTAGCATATACTGCAACAGTGATTTCAGAAGTAGATTCCTTAGTGCCCCTTACCCATTTAGGCCATCCCTCCCCCCCACACCCTCTCCAGTAACCTTCAGTTTTTTCTCCATATTTATGAGTCTCTTATGTTTTGTCCCCCTCCCTGTTTTTATATTATTTTTGTTTCCCTTCCCTTATGTTCATCTGTTTTGTCTCTTAAAGTCCTCAGATGAGTGAAGTCATATGATTTTTGTCTTTCTCTGACTAATTTCACTTAGCATAATACCCTCCAGTTCCATCCATGTAGATGCAAATGGCAAGATTTCATTCTTTTTGATTATCAAGTAATACTCCATTGTATATATACCACATCTTCTTTATCCGTTCATCCATTGATGGACATTTGGGCTCTTTCCATACTTTGGCTATTGTTGATAGTGCTGCTATGAACATGGGGGTGCATGTGTCCCTTCAAACAGCACACCTGTATCCCTTGGATAAATACCTAGTAGTGCAATTGCTGGGTTGTAGGGTAGTTCTATTTTTAGTTTTCTGAGGAACCTCCATACTGTTTTCCAGAGTAGCTGCACCAGTTTACATTCCCACCAACAGTGCAGTGGAGATCCTCTTTCTCTGCATCCTCGCCAACATCTGTTGTTAATGTTTATGTTACATTTTTAAGTATCCCAAAGTATTTTCTGGCTTCACTTTTAAGTTTTTGATCCATTAATTGCTTACATGTATTCAGTTTCCACATATTTCTGATTTTTCCAGTATTCCTTTTATTATTGGTGTCTGGTTTCATTCCCTTGTGTCCAGAAAAGATACTTTCCATGATTTCTATTTTTTAAATGTATTGAGACTTGTTTTGTGGCCTATCATATGGAATGTTCCATGTTTGCACTTGAGAACAAAGTGTATTCTTCTGTGCTTATGTAAGTCAGGTCTAACTGCTGTATAGGGTCGTTTGCATCCTCTATTTCTTTATTGCTCTTCTGTCTAGTTCTGTAAGTAGGATATTGAGGTCTTCAGTTATTATTGTAGAACTGTTTATTTTTCCCTTCAGTTATGTCAGGTTTTGTTTGATATATTTTGAGGCTACATTGTCATATATGTATTATTTGGAGTTTGTTTTTTGATGGATTGAATCTTTTGTCAATATATAAAATGTATTTTGACTCTTTTTTATGACAATTTTTATCTTCCTTAAATTTACTTAATTTATTTCCCTTTTGATTTCTTCTCTGACTCATTGGTTTTTCAGAAGTGTGTTGTTTAATTCATACATATTTCTGAATTTTTCAGTTTTCCCTATCTTAGGAATCTAGTTTCATATTATTACAGTAGGAATAAATAAATAAGCGATGAGATTTTCACTCTTAGATTTGTTAAGACCTGTTTTGTGACCTAACATATGATGTATCCCACAGAATATTCTGTAAATGTGTAGTTGAAAAGTACATGTATTCTGCTGCTGTAGATAGAATGTTCTGTATATGTCTGTTAGGTCCATCTGGTTTAATGTATAGTTCAAGTCCATTATTTCCTCATTGATATTCTGTCTGGATGATCTATCCATTGTTGAAAGTGGGGTATGAAGTCACCTACTATTATTGCATTGTTTTATATTTCTGCCTTAAAATGTGCTCATAGTTGTTTAATATATTTAGGTGCTCTGATATTATGTACTTAAACATTTATATTTGTCATATCCTCCTGATGAATTGACACCTTCATTTTATAATGATCTTTATCTCTTGTTACAGCTTTTTGACTTCAAGTCTGTTTTGCCTGACATGACTACCCCAGCTGGACTTGGGTTTCCATTTGCATAAAATATCTTTTTCCATCTCCCACTTTCAGCCTATGAATGCCTTTAAAGCTTAAGTGAGTCTGTTGTAGGCAGCCTATGGTGGCAATCTTGTTTTTCCTTTTCCTTTTTTTCCTTTTCCTTTTTCCCTTTTTCCCTTTTTCCCTTTTCCCTTTCCCTTTCATCCTGCCAGTCACTCTGCGTCTTTCGATAGGAGAATTTAAACCATTAAATTTAGAGTAATTAATATTAAGTAAGGCATTACTATCATCATTTTGGTAATTGCTTTCTGATTGTTCTATAGTTCCTTTGTTCTTTTCTTGGTGTGGGTGTGTGTCTCTGTGTGTGTGTGCGAGAGAGAGAGAGAGAGAGAATTGATAACTTTTTTGTAGTGGTGTGCTTTGATTGTTTTCTCGGTACTATATGTGTGTCTATTAAAGGGTTTCGTTTTGTGATTACCAGGAGGCTTTTATAATACATTTTGTAGTTAAAATAGTCTATTTTAACTGATAACAACTTCAACTGTGTAAAACATTTCTACATGTTTGTTTCCCCACACACATTTTATGTTGTCATAATTTACATCTTTGTATATTGTGTATCCACTAACAAAAGAGTATAGCTATAGTTATTTTTACCTATTTTTACTTTTTCCTTTCAACCTATATACTGAAGCTCAAAGTGATTTAAACATCACCATTGTAGCATTATTGTATTTTGAATTTGACTGTTTACTTTGACCCATGGATTTCATATTTTTATATTTTTTCATGTTACACATTAACACCCTTTCAGTTTGAACAGCTTTGTTCAGCATGTCTTGTAAGGCAGGTCTAATGGTGATAAATTCCCTCAGCTTTTGCTTGTCTGGGAAAGTTCTTTATCTCTCCTTTGTTTCTGAAAGACAGCTCTTCTGGATCACACATTCTTGGTTGGCGGTTTTATTCTTTGAGCACTTTGTATCAGCCTGTTGATTCCTGGTCTGCAAGGTTTCTGCTGAGAAATCTGCTTTTAAAAGCTTTACTTTCTTATTTATTTATTTATTTATTTATTTATGAGAGAGAGGGAGTGTGTGTGTGTGTGTGTGCATGCACGTGCAGGGTAGAGGGAGAGGGAGAACTTTAAGCAGGCTCCATGTCCAGTGCAGGGCTTGATCTCAAAACCATGGGATTAAGACCTGAGCCCAAATCAAGAGTCAGACACTGGGGTGCCTGGGTGGCTCAGTAGGTTAAGGGTCACACTTCAGCTCAGGTCATGATCTTACGGTTTATGAGTTTGAGCCCTGTGCTGACAGCTCACAGCCTGGAGCCTGCTTCGAATTCTGTGTCCCCCCCCTCCTTCTGTCCCTCCCCAGCTTGCACTCTGTCTTTCTCTCTGTCAAAAATAAATAAAACATTAAAAAAAAAGAGTCAGGCACTTAACCAACTGAGCCATCTGGCCCCGCTTTTTCTTTTTTTGAGAGTTTGTTTATAATATGTCTGAGTGAAGATATCATTGGGTTGAGTCTATTTGGCAATCTTTATGCTTCACATTTGTGGATGACCATATCTCTCCCCAGATTGGAGAAGGTTTTGCCTTTATTTCTGTATTTAAGTTTTTTAAATCCCTTTGCTTTCTTTCTGGGACTTCACTAATGCAAATATTATTTTTGCTTCATGGTATCGTATAATTCACATAGGATTTCTTCACTCCTTTTCATTTTTCTTTTTTCTCCTCTTAACTGGATAACATCAAGAAATCAGTCTTTAATTTTGCAGATACTTTCTTCTCCTTCACTGAGCCTGCTGTTTAAGCTTTCTATTTCATTTTTCATCTCATTCATTTTATGTGTCAGCTCCAGAATTTCTATTTGGTCCTTTTTTTAAAAAAATGATTTCCATCTGTTTGTTGAACTCTTGTTTTGGTTATGGATTGTTATCTTGAGTTCATTGAGTTGGCTGTGTTCCCTTGAATCTCACTGAGCTTCCTTAAAATAATTACTTTGAATTATTTCTCAGACAACATAAGGTCTATTTTGGGGCATATGTTTCTGGGAAATTATTATGTTCCTTTGGTGGCACCATGTTTCCTTGTTTTTTCATGTTCATAATGGCTTTGTGTTAATGCCTGTGCATTTGAAGGAGCAGTCACCTCTTCCAGGCTTTTTGGATTGGCTTCAGTTGGGAAAGACTTACCCTGAAGGTGGCTTCAAGGGTACCAGCTGGGTGGAGTTGGGTGTCTCTGGTTCCTGGGAGAGCACAATGGTGTAGTTTCCATGCACCTCCATGAACTCAGGTCAGTGTCAGCAAAGACTTTGGAGGTCTTTCCGTGGCCAAGACTATAGAGATCTTGCAGGTTGCAGTGGTGTGTTGGTACTTAGTGGTAGTGGAGCTGGGGCCTGCATTCAGGCACGTGCAAAACTACCACGGAACCTGGGTTCTGGCCACAGGTGCACTTGCTGTGTGTGGCACTAGTGTCTGAGGTGCAAATCTTTGCATTTCTCCCATGGAACTCTAGGGATTGTCATGATGACTCAGGTCCCCGGGTGAGGGGTGGCATTGGCACAGGCCCTGAGTTAATAAGGTGCAGCAATGGCTTGTGCCCTGGGGGCAGGGAGCAGTAAGAACACACCCTTGGAATGATGGGTCTAAATCCCAACTCTGGTCTCAAGGAACAGTCGCAGAATAGCAATAGTTTAGTCCCAGTGATGTTTGTACAAAACCAGAAATTAAAACCCCAGGTGCAGGGTATACAACAGTGATGAGGAGTCAGTCATGCCTTTGGACCCAGGGCTGGGGTGCAGAACCTGATAATAGCAGGTCAAGTCCACGTTTTGGAATCCAGGGTGGCATGCAGAGTGGTGGCAGCTCTGGTCCCATAAATGGTGAGGCGTTGTGGCATTTCAGAAAGCTTAGGGCACAGCAGCAACTGGGGCATCTCGGGGCAGGATCATTCTTACAGTAACTATTCCTGTCCTGGGGAGGAGATAAATAGTGGGGACCCTGGGAAGCTCCATCAGCTGGGTTTAGCATTGGTGAAGACTGGCTGGTCCTTGGTGGCAAAGGCTGCAAATGTCCCCAGTGGTGAAGCTCACTGGGGTTTTTTTAGTCTCCTCCCTGTGGAGTGAAATCCCTCTGAGGGCATCCCTCTTGGTGCCCAGCTGCTCTGGCTGGGAGAGGCATGGGTAATACAGGTAAAATGCTTCCTATGCTTTTCTGTGTTGCAATTCTTGGTTTCTAGCTCTGTAGTATTTTTCCTTCTCCTTTTTAAGTTTTTTTTTTTTTTTTTTTTTTTTTGAGAGAGGGTTGGGTGGGGGGAAGGGGCAGAAGAGAGAGGGAGAGAGAGATAATCTCAAGCAGGCTCTGCACTGCCAGTGCAGTGCCCAACATGGGGCTGGAACTCACAAAGCTAGAGATCATGATCTGAGCGAAAAGCAAGTCAGACTTTTAGCCACCTGAGCCACCCAGGCGCCCCTCTGCTGCTGCTTCATGGTAGTGCAGAGCTTTCCCAAAGCAATTCAGCAGTTGGTAGTTCTTGATTGTTTTCGTTGTTTATGTGCAGGAGATGAGCATCAGGACCTCCTAGGCCGCCATCTTCCTGATGTCACCTTAAATGACTTTCCTCTAGTGTACCGTTTTGATTAAATTCAGAATAGGCTACAGTCAAATGGAGGAAGGAGAGGAGAGGGCTCTGACTGGTTTAGGGTTTAGTTTCCTTGTGGTGTGGAAACAGATCCCCATTATTCTGGTCACTACAACCTAGAATCCTGAAATTAGGTTGATATCATCTTATGGTCATAGCTCTTGTTGCAATTTAAAAAATGTGTTTCTGAGTTCATGCTCCTTGGGGATGCAATTAATGAGATTGCACTTTGATCTTATTTCAGTGTCTTCTCTGATCTTCGCTTTAAGATGCTATTGCTAATGCGTGGCTCTAGATATATTTTAATAGACAGAGGTGTTGTGCATCAGACATCACCAGAATGGGACTGTGAAGTTTAGTTTCTTTAAGCCACCTTCAAGCCTTGTGTGGTCAGGATACTTTAATGAGGTCCGGTTGGCCTGGCATGTGCATTCCTGAAGGCAGTGAGAGGGGATCCCTCAGCAGAAGCAGGAACTGGACTGCAGTGTCAGTATAGGGGTTGTATGGATATCACAGCTGACCCTCATGGGTGTGTAGCCATCAGTTCAGCCAGGGAAACCCACAATCCCTGACTGAGGCATGAGAGGCCAACTCATGAGCCACACTAACCACAGTGGGTAAGCTGTAGCCAGTTTGGTAGAGGTCATTGCCTCGGAACTTGGAGGAGAGAGGAGGCATCCACCATGAGGACCTTATCCTCTCTGCTTTCGTAGGATATTCAATCTTGAGTAAAGGAGCCAGGGAAGGAGGATGTGAGAGACTGAAAGAGTTTTGCCAGATGAAAGCACATAAAAGGACTGTATAAATTATTTAAATCAGGTAAGTTTAAACTATATTATACACACACACACACACACACAAAATTGCTTTCAAATGCCTTTAGTTATATTCCCTCCTTGACTAAAATCTCCCTGGAAGTTTTAGTTGCTAGAAAATGGACACAGTGGGTACTTGGTAATCAATTTCTGAATGACTTACTAATTTAAATTTTTTTTAATGTTTGTTTTTGAGCTAGAGAGACAGAGTGTGAGCAGGGGAGGGGCAGAGAGAGCGGGAGACACAGAATCCGAATTAGGTTCCAGGCTCTGTGCTGTCAGCCCAGCCCTTGACGTGGGCCTCAAACTCAAGAACCATGAGATCATGACCTGAGCCAAGGTCAGACGCTTAACTGACTGAGTCACCCAGGCACCCTGTGAATGATTTACTAATTTAGATTAATTCTCTATTTTTTTTAAGATGGGAAAGCTGAGTTTGAACTGCCATTTTACTGTCATGTAGTCAAACATGGTAGAGATACCTCTGTGCTCTTCTTTTTATAAGAAGAATAATGGAAGCCTTTGGAGGGAAGGAAAGTCTCTGCTCATCTGCCTGACTACACTACATAAGGAGCATTGCCAGGAGGTGAAGGACATTTCTTTAGAGCACTGGAAAGATGGGAACAACTCAGAGAAGATAACACACATAAGCTTAGCAGTCTGAGAGCCCCCTGGAGTCCTGAGGGTGAGCAACCATGGGAGTTTTCATCTTCAGGGAGGAAAATGTGCCATGGCACCTGGCAGTACACCAAACACTTAAATTGGCTGCAGGCCTGTGAATAAGTAAGGCTCACGAGCTTGGTTATCTTTGCCGGAATCACCTTTCAAGGAAATGTTGACAAGAAGCATAACACCCTCCTCCTCTTCCCTCACACAATTACCAAAGGGGAAATCAAGTTTTAGCAAGAACATGACAGCTATAATATATATTTGTTTATTAAACATGCAGTCAATCATCAAAAATTTTCATACAGAATCCAAGAATATGTCAGCAAATTTCATTAATTGAGATTAATCTTGATGTATCTTTGTAAGAAATTTGAAATCAGGGATTGTACTTTATTATGGCAGGATAGTATATGATTTATATGTATGGACTTTAAGGTGGCTGAACTCTTCAAGAAGGTCCTTTTCTTTCTGTAGAAAGTGAAAGATCCTTTGATGGAATTTTCAAATAGAATGGACCTTTCACTGCAATTCTGTATAATAACTGATTGCTGTAACTGTTGAGTACTCAGGCATTTCACTATTAGATTTTAATTTGTTGCACTATAAATCACTTAAAGGTAGACATATTTAATAGGAAAACTTATAATTTTCTCAAATATGTCAGTACTCTACTACCCATAGTTTCCACCTTGTTGAGCATCACTACATTATCAAGGACAACATCATTAGGTGAAGAGGGAGATGAGGTATTTAGGGCAAAGTTGCTGATCAGATATAAGTTCTTCAGTTTGCCTTAAACAATCTGCATCAAGGGAAATTTTTAAGCCTTATAACTTACACTATGTTAAATAAACTGGGAGACTTAAACTTGAGAGACAATTTTACATGAATTACCAGAAATGAAAACAAAGCTGTACAAAAAGAATGTGCTGCTGGCAAACTGTTGAAACAATAGATTTTAACCAAATTAGTATAGTTTTTTTAGTTTACCTCCATGGGAAAACTTGGTTTACATAAGGTTGAGAGTGCAAACCATCTTAAGATTTATGCCAAATTAAAAACAATTCTCTGTTAGACACACACACATTTTCACGGTTTATATGCTTCTTTTAGAAATCTTCCTTCGGGGGTGCCTGGGTGGCTAAGTCAGTTAAGCCTCAGACTCTTACTTTCAGCTCAGGTCATGATCTTATGGTTCATGAGTTCGAGCCCTACATGGGGCTCTGTGCTGACAGCTCGGATACTGTTTGGGATTCTCTATCTCCCTCTCTGCTCCTCCCCTGCTCACACTCTCTCTCTCAAAATAAATAAACTTGAAAAAAAAGAAACCTTCCTTGAGTCAGTGTTACAAAGAATGGCTTGAGAGAGGGTGAAAAGTCTTTCCATGTCTTTGCAGACTTAAGGGTATCAGAAAACTTGAAAGACCATAGTGATATATGTCATTACAACATTTTTAAAGTTGAAAAACATTATGTAGAAGTGAAATGATCTATCAGTGTCCGCATTAGTCAGGTAAGGAGTGTCAGGAGCAACAAATGAGAACAGCAAGATGTACTCAACACTTGCTTTGTGATGGACATGCATTTTATATAATTAGATGACAGCCACAGAAAGGGTACATAACTTTTCCAAGGTCACACAGATAGTGACTGGCAAAGCCAGGATTGAAACCCAGAAAGTCTGGCTCCAAATATTTTGTTTTGTTTAAAATTTTCTGTCTTGGGGGAAGAGTTCTAGTTTTTTAAATCTACATAATTCTTTCAGTTTATATACAATACAATTACACCAACTTAAAATACACCAATGAGGGTTTTTTTTTTAAGTTTCTTTATTTTGAGTGAGAGAGCAAGGAGAAGGAGGGGCAGAGAAAGAGGGAGAGAGAATCCCAGGCAGGCTCTGTGCTCTCAGCACAGAGCCCAATGCAGAACTTGATCTCACAAACCGTGGGATCATGACCTGAGCCAAAATCACGTGTCAGATGCTTAACTGACTCAGCCACGCAGGTGCCCCAAAATGAGTTTTGACAAATGTAATAGACTTATGTAACCACCAGCACATTGAAGATGGAGAACATTTTCATCATTCCCAAAAGTTCCTAAGGACTGGTATGTAGTCTGTCTCCTTGCGGCAGTCTTGGTCTCTGGCTTACTTGCTTTCATTTCAGTGACATTTGAATTATTACAAGGTTTTGGCTACTGTGAATAAAGCTTCTAGAAATACTCACATATGAGTTTTTTTTAATAGAAGTTTTCATTTCTCTTGAGGAAATACCTGGGAGTGATTGCTAAATAATAGGTGGCAGTGGTCTCTCATTACAGTTTTAGTTTTGCATATTCAGAATGCCTGATCATATTGGACATGTTTTCGTGTGCTTATTAGGATTTCACATAGCTTCTTTGTTGCAGTGTTTGTTCAAACCTTTTGCCCATTTTTTATTGGTTTGATTGTCTTCTGAATGAGATCTAAAAGTTCTTTTATACATTTTAAGTACAAATCCTTGATACATATGTTTTCAGATATTTTCTCCCAGTCTGTGGATTGCCTTTTTTGTTTTTGTACCAATGCTAACAATGTTTTTTTGAAGAGCAAAACTTTTTTTTTATGGTTCATTTGTGTCTTCTTAAGAAATTACTGTTTAACCCAGCTCACAAATATTTTCTCCTAGAAGTTTATAGTTTTCACTTATATTTAAGTCTATGATCAATTTCAATTTTGTGTATGGGGAGAGGTGAGAGTTACGGTGTATGTTTTTACATACAATATCTAATAATTACAAAACAATTTTCTGATTAGGCTACACCATTTCCACTGAATTAAAGGACATCTGTGTCAAAAATAAATGCATCATATATGTGAGCTCAGTTTCTAGAACTTCTACTCTGTCACATTCTCCTAAATGCCAAAAACTCGGTCTTGATTTTTATAGCTTTATAATAAATCCTAGAAAGGAGATAGTACACCAACTTTGTTTTCCTTGTAAAAACAATTTGAGTTGTTCAGGTCCATTGTATTTTTATATGAACTTTATGGTGTAATTGCCAATTTCTACCCAAAAAATTTTCTTGGAATTTCAATTGGGATCACATTGAATATATGGATTGATAAGTGGAGAATTTGCTTCAAAACAATATTCAGTCTACTACGTGGCAATGAGAAAGAATGAAATATGGCCCTTTGTAGCAACATGGATGGAACTGGAGAGTGTGATGCTAAGTGAAATAAGCCATGCAGAGAAAGACAGATACCATATGGTTTCACTCTTATGTGGATCCTGAGAAACTTAACAGAAGACCATGGGGGAGAGGAAGAAAAAAAAAAGAGGTTAGAGAGGGAGGGAGCCAAAACATAAGAGACTCTTAAAAACTGAGAACAAACTGAGGGTTGATGGGGGGTGGGAGGGAGGGGAGGGTGGGTGATGGGTATTGAGGAGGTCACCTTTTGGGATGAGCACTGGGTGTTGTATGGAAACCAATTTGACAATAAATTTCATATATTGAAAAAAAAACAATATTCAGTCTTATGGGGTGCCTGGGTGGATCAGTCGGTAAAGCCTCCAACTTCGGCTCAGGTCGTGATCTCATGGCTTGTGAGTTCAAGCCCCGTGTTGGGCTCTGTGCTGACAGCTCAGAGCCTGGAGCCTGCTTCTGATTCTGTGTCCCTCTCTCTCTCTGTCCTTCTCTCGCTCATCACTCATTCTCTCTCAATAAATAAAACATTAAAAAAGTATTTGAAAAAAAAACAATGTTAAGTCTCCCAATATACTAATATGGTAGATCTCTATTTTAGTTCCTTTAAAATTCTTTTTACGGTGTTTTGTAGTTTTCAGTGTATAGCTCTTGCATCTGCTTTGTTAAATGTATCCATACATATATCCTATTTGGGATACAAGTATAAATGGCATATTAAATTTTTTTTCAGTTTCCAATCGTTGTGTTTTTAGTATATTGAAATGGATTATTACTGTATTTTGACTTGACCTGTGACCTTGCTAATCAATCTGCATGCCTTTAATATTTTTCTTCTTGTCTATTGCACTGCCTAGAACTTCCAGAACAATGGTCAATAGAAGTGTTGAGAGAGGACATTCTTGTCTTAATCATGATCTTAGGAAGAAACCACTTAGTCATTTATCATTAAATATAATGACCTGAACTTCTTATGTAGATTCCCATTATTAGTTTGAGAAAATGTCCCTGCTCTTAGTTTAGTGCATATTTTTATGATGGATGGATGTTTAATTTTGGCAAACATTTTCTGTATCAGTTGATGGTGTTTATTTTAATAACATTAGTTACTTTAATTTGGAGTGTCACATCAACTTTTCATTCTTTTTATGAACTTCTTTTAGTTACAAAACATCATTGTTTATGTATCTTCCTGTATTTTCTTTCTAACATTTGGCTGAATATTTCTTCATGCGGCAAATCATTTTATAGTTTTTTTGTCTTTTAATGTCTTTGGTTTTGTTATCAGGGCAATGGTGTCTTCATATAATGAGTTGAAAGTGTTTGCTCTATCTCTATTTTCTGAAAGAATTTATATGGAATAAGTATGAATTTTTATTAAATATTTGGTAGAGTTCACCAGTGAAGCCATTCGGGCCTTACGATAGCCGAGTAATTGCCCCCAAAATATCAGATTCAAGTCTCTGGAAACTGTGAATGTTACGTTAAGTGACAAAAGATGCTTCTCAGAGATGATTAAATTAAAGATCTTGAGATGCAGAGATGATTTTGGATTATACAAGTGGACACTAAATGTTATCCCAAGTGTTCTTATAAAAGGGAGGCAGAGGTTAGATTTGAATAGATAACATTCAGATATTCTTTCAGGGGTTGATTTTAAGCTTTGTTGAGGCAGATCCTGAATAGTCTTTATTACAGGGTTAATTAAATCTCACCAAAATAGTGTAGCCTTCTGGGATTTCTACCTGATGTCTTTTTATTTTGAGGTCTCTCCCATTTGGCTGATGAAAGCACAAACTTTTCTCATCCTTATAGGAGCTCTAGTAACTTTCAGGTTTCTGTTTACAGAAGTTCTTTCCCCAGCCCTACATAGCCTATCTCTGTATAGTGTCCTCCTCTTCATTATCCTGTCCCTCAAATTCTAGGGACCACAAACTCCGTAAACATTGATACCTGTCTTAACAGCTCAGTGAGATCATTAGACCTTACTTGGTTTCATCCTCCCTCACACTGTGGCCTGGAAACTGATTCCAGGCAGTAAGTTGGAGTAACTGCAGAGTTTCATTTGCTTTATTTTACCTTATGGACCACGATCCTGCACTGCCTGCTGACCAATGTCTGGAAATAATTGATTAATGTGTTTGTTCAGTTTCCTAGTGATTTATGATAAAAGAGTGATTCTTGAAGCTTACTCTTTTTACAAGATCTTTTTTAGTTGTAATGCTCCACATGTTATGGCAAAATCTAAGTTTATTTCTGCTATCAAGGTGTATGATTTGAGCAAACTGCTGAAATTTATTAAAATTTATCTGGGATAGCTGTGTGAATGGTATGGAAGTGTGTCCTAAAGTGGTGTAGAATTTTGGTGAAGAAGCGAAAGTCCTGGTGAGTGCTCTAGAAGAAATACTTGTTCCTCAGTAAATTAACATGTATCTCTTACTCTCAGTTCCATAATTTTTAAACTTGTTACAAGAAGAGTGCCTATTTTATAGAACTCTTGTGAAAAATAAATGATAAAATGTATATTGAAAACAGCACAATAAATATCTGGCACATTTTAGTGCTTATAATATGGAAGCTGTTATTATTTTGAAATGAAATGTTCATGTGTATGTTTTCATGGAAAGAAATGATATAAATGGCTTAATAAACTTTCATATTGCTGCAACAGGGACAAAAGAGATGAATGCGCGGATTCATATTTTTAGCATAAGTCAAGCATAAGTATTGTAGTATTTGGAGTATAAGTAATTTCTTGCAGGGCTAAGGAAGTTTGTTGTTTTATTTCCACATGGATGCCATTTTATTTTATTTTATTTTTTTTTCAATATATGAAATTTATTGTCAAATTGGTTTCCATACAACACCCAGTGCTCATCCCAAAAGGTGCCCTCGTCAATGCCCATCACCCACCCTCCCCTCCCTCCCACCCCCCATCAACCCTCAGTTTGTTCTCAGTTTTTAACAGTCTCCTATGCTTTGGCTCTCTCCCACTCTAACCTCTTTTTTTTTTTTTTTCTTCCCCTCCCCCATGGGTTTCTGTTAAGTTTCTCAGGATCCACCTAAGAGTGAAAACATATGGTATCTGTCTTTCTCAGTATGGCTTATTTCACTTAGCATCACACTCTCCAGTTCCATCCACGTTGCTACAAAAGGCCATATTTCATTCTTTCTCATTGCCACGTAGTACTCCATTGTGTATATAAACCACCATTTCTTTATCCATTCATCAGTTGATGGACATTTAGGCTCTTTCCATAATTTGGCTATTGTTGAGAGTGCTGCTATAAACATTGGGGTACAAGTGCCCCTATGCATCAGTACTCCTGTATCCCTTGGGTAAATTCCTAGCAGTGCTATTGCTGGGTCATAGGGTAGGTGTATTTTTAATTTTCTGAGGAACCTCCACACTGCTTTCCAGAGCGGCTGCACCAATTTGCATTCCCACCAACAGTGCAAGAGGGTTCCCGTTTCTCCACATCCTCGCCAGCATCTATAGTCTCCTGATTTGTTCATTTTGGCCACTCTGACTGGCGTGAGGTGATATCTGAGTGTGGTTTTGATTTGTATTTCCCTGATGAGGAGCGACGTTGAACATCTTTTCATGTGCCTGTTGGCCATCCCGATGTCTTCTTTAGAGAAGTGTCTATTCATGTTTTCTGCCCATTTCTTCACTGGGTTATTTGTTTTTCAGGTGTGGAGTTTGGTGAGCTCTTTATACATTTTGGATACTAGCCCTTGTCCGATATGTCATTTGCAAATATCTTTTCCCATTCCGTTGGTTGCCTTTTAGTTTTGTTGGTTGTTTCCTTTGCTGTGCAGAAGCTTTTTATCTTCATAAGGTCCCAGTAATTCATTTTTGCTTTTAATTCCCTTGCC
The DNA here is from genome assembly GCF_018350195.1 of Panthera tigris. Lineage (NCBI taxonomy): Eukaryota > Metazoa > Chordata > Mammalia > Carnivora > Felidae > Panthera > Panthera tigris. The sequence continues at coordinate 30,350,200 of NC_056677.1, read as the reverse complement.
TTTGGGGATGTGTCGAGTAAGAGATTGCTGCGGCTGAGGTCAGAGAGGTCTTTTCCTGCTTTCTCCTCTAGGGTTTGGATGGTTTCCTGTCTCACATTCAAGTCCTTTACCACATGGATGCCATTTTAACAAAAATGTATTGAACACATTATCTGTATAAGAGACTTTACTGGGCACATGGGATAACCAAATATTAACGAGTCATTATCCATGCTATCAAATACCTTTGGATCTAAGTCGATTCTTTGAAAGAGCTCCTCTGTTACACAAGCATACAGCATGAATGATTTTGTGTGAAATGTTCTATATGTTGTACGTATATATGTGGAAAAATGAATCAGCCCCAACATAACACATTTTATGCAATAATGTGGACCTTTTAATGTTTAACTACCCTTTGGTTGCAATTACATATTTGCTGCTATTGTTTTCTGAACTTGGTCCCTTCTCTTATTTGTCGTGCTCTCCTGTACATGGAGCCTGGTCCTGAGTCCTGCTGTGCCTCTTTTTCCCTTGTGACAGGTTCACATGATACTGAAAACTACCCTCTGTAATTCCTCACCCCATACTCTGCCTTCTACACAGACTTTCTTGATACTCATGGTCCTTGAGTTTATCTCTACATTTTGCTTTTAGGAATTCGTATTGCACCAATGTTGTTCTGAAGGGATTATCTCTCAAAATCCATACACTCAGGCCAATACATACCATGATGTCTTTCTAGCTTTAGGTTTTTGTCTGCAATTATCACTATATAATTCATATCACAGTGTGCTTCAACTAGATGATTATATCAAATTCCTTTACTTTCCTGCAGTCTCCATATTCTCCATGTTCATAATCCAGAACACACTATGATTTTTAAAATCCTAAAGATAGATATTCTTCAGGAAAATAAGGGATAAAGACTGAAAAGAGGGGTTTGCCAGTGTTCCTTATTCCCTTCAGTTTTAGTACCTAAAAACACCCAGGTGTTTACCACATTCTGTGCCATCTTTTACTTATAGGAGATCTTTTGTTGTCTAGATCACTCCTGAGTCCTTGAACTGCCATTACTCAGTCATATAGCAATGGCAAGGCATAAGAATACCCTGTCTTACAGTATGCATTGTTCATACAAAGACATGGTGGGAGAAGGTTTACTTTATTACTTTGTATAGGGCAGAAATGACAGGCCAAGGGTGAATTCAATTTAATTATCTACTGTATTACATGAGAAACAACAGGACAGGAAAGGGCTCTGTGACTTCCCTACTTCTCTAAGAATAAAGAACATGTTCCCAAAAGAAGGAAAAAAGACATTGTCAGTCCATCTATCCCAATGGGACTCTGACCTACAATCTTTGCAGCAACCTGTACGGGAAGCCAAACCATAGCCTTGGTGGCAATTAGTCCAGAATAGTCAGAACTTGGTCAATCACTGGAAGCCTCCCTATATTTTTCACCTACTTGTAACTCATGGCCAACCAGAGAAAGCAAAATGTGCTCCCCAAATAAGCATATACAATGCTTCACTTCTATGTAGCCTATCTTCAGCTTCTGCATGCCAACAGCTTCTAATCAGGACAAATTGAAGCCTTTCTTTTTCAAAACTACAAAGCTTTTCAAGTCTTTTACCTGCCTTTGAGTCTCTGCCAGAAGCAAGTGATGTTGGCTGACTCTCTTGCTATCACAAGCTCCAAATAGCCTCTGTTGATTCTCATTGAGGTGAGCTTCCCTTGTTTCAATAGCGCAGTATCGCCAACAGGTTTTAGGGTTTATGTGGGGTTTTCTGAAGGGTTCCTTATTATGCCATTCATTAAGATCAGGTCAGTATCATGTTCTTCCTGAAGTAGTTTCTGTTATTTCACAGGGAAGTGATTGCATCCTCATTCCAACTTGTATTAAGTGGGATCTGCTAGCATTTGGCATTTCATTACATAAATTCTTTGATGACAGGACAGGTCACTTATGTCTTTGTAACTCTAGTGCCATTATCAACAATGCTTTATAATCCAGCAATTGCACTACTAGGTATTTACTCAAAGGATACAAAAATACTTATTTGAAGGGACACATGCATGTGTTTATAGCAGCACTATCAACAATAGCTAAATTATGGAAAAAGCCCAAATGTCCATTGACTGATGATAATGAAAATGTGTGTGTGTGTGTATAATATTTAGCCATAAAAATGAATCAAATTTTGCCATTTGCAATGCCATGGATGGAACTAGAATGTATTCTAAGCAAAATAAGTCAGAGAAAGACAAATACCATATGATTTCACTCATATGTGGAATTTAAAAAAACAAAACAGATGAACATATGGGGGGAAAGAGGCAAACCAGAAAACAGACTCTTAACTATAGAGAACAAACTGAGGGTTACTGGAGTGGAGGTGGGCAGGGGGATGGGTTAAGTATTAAGGAAGGCACGTGTGGTGATGAGCACTGGGTGTTGTATGTAAGTGATGAATCACTAAATTCTGCTCATGAAGCTAATATTACGCTGTATGTTAACTAACTGGAATTTAAATAAGTTGATTTAAAAAACCCACAATGTGTTAAATATATTAAGTGGTCAAATCTGGAGCTTGACCTTGGGAGCCTAAGATTCAGACCATGAAACCTGACTATATTATATAGTCACTTGGCTATTGAATGTTCCTAAATGCCCCAAATCAGGTGTTAATGCATAATGCAATGCCAAATTGGATGTAGGGTAACCAACTGCCCTGGTTTTCCTGGGTTTTAGAACTGAGAGCACCGTTTCCTGGGAAAGCCTTCAGTGCTGAGCAAATGGGGGCAGTTTGTCTCCTTGAAGGTGTGAATGAAATAATGTGAGTAGCACAATGTCGAGCATGTTATACATATCAAAGCAAAAAAAAAAAGATTATTTCCTTCTCCTCCTTTTAAGTAAATACTTAAAAGTTGAGATAAGCTGACAATTGTAGAACTAACCTAGCATCTCCACCATTATGTAATATGAAAGCCAAAACTGCACCAAAGTCAAACAGGCAAGGAAGACTTTACTCAGGCTGTTGAAATAAGGGAGAGAGAGTGAATTCACATTCACTGAAACAAAAAGTGGGAGTTTTTAAGCACTGGGGTGAGCTAGTGGAAAAGTACTGGAGGATGATAGGAAGGAGGTTAATTAATGGGATGTGTGGAACACACGGAGTTTATTCCTGAGTTTGCAAATTTTTTTTTTTTTTAACTGTGATTAGACCATCTGTGCTTGCTAATTGACATCCATTGAAGTTCGGCTTCTGTCCCACAGAGACTGAGAGATAGGGGTGCGATCATCCTATCATCATTGATATTTACTCTTCAAAGAGATGGTTCTTAGATACAGAGCAAGATGTTTCCTGAGTTGCAAAGCTAGCAAGAGGCTGGGAGAAGATTTACATACATTTCAAAGAAGCAAAGGAGGAATGAACAATTAATAGTTTTCTAAAGCAAATCCTTAAAGGTAGATCATGGGGCCTATAGTCAAGAAGAAACCTGTCTAAAGTTGAATCAAGCTAAAGGGAATGTTAAGACAGTCATAGTAGATGGTATCACTTCTTTCCTTCAGAATCAGTGGCCTTATTTTCTATTTCTTTCTAGGAAAGAGCCCAAATACCATTCCTTTCTCTTTTGTCTTGCTAAAATTAGAACATGCTTTCTCTGTAGCCAACATTTACATAAGGGCATTATTGTATTTTATACTTTAAAAGGAGTCTCCCAAGAGTTTAGTAAGTATCACAGACTGAAGACAAAATATTTAGGAACTGCTCTTCATGTACATAACACACTTGAGATTTAACAGCATTTACAATGGTTGGCAGGTTTAGGAAACACTCCAAAATTTCTAGCTTGAATCACTGTCTTCTAGGCTTTATCCTTAGAGGAACTTTTAAAGCACTCCAATAAAAACACTGAGCACTATAGGCATTCCATCAGCCCCACAGTACTGGATGTTTAGAGAATCCAGGTGCCCATGTAGGCATCAGAAGAGAGCTCATAAAGAAGGTGGCTAAAAGGCTGAATTCCTGTGTGACCAGCCAGATGTTTACCATTTTGAAACAGGGTTATTGGAAATTTTTCCAAAAGGGCTCTTTTTTGCTTTGGTGTCAAGGAAGTTCCTGTTAGCGATGATGAGCAATGGCTAAATGTTACATTTCTCAAACTGCTTATATTTAACAAGTTTGTTTGAAGATTTTAGAGCTCAATTGGTTTTGCTCTATTTAGATCTTGTCCTTTTTTTGTCAAGAGCAGATCAATAGACTCATGGAAGAACGGATGATAGGTTAAAAAAGAACAGATATGCTCAACTTGAAACAACCAAACAGAAGCTGCGATGCATGAAGAAGTTCACCCTGGAAGCCTGTGTCCTGAAGGCACCTGGCACAGGCTGAAGCCAGCACTGGCGGCACAAGAGCACATATGCAAACCTGCCCTTTGGCAGATGTGTGTGCTTGGGTTGCCTTTAAATAGCCAGATGGGCCCAGTCTGACTTCAGAGCATTGAGAGTAGCTCAAATTAGAGGTAATAACATTTGCATTTAAATAGCCCCAAGGAGGAAAAATTCAAAGTAATGTACCTATTAGAACGTAATTATGAGTGTGCATATTTGAGAAGGTTGACAAGAAAACTCTGAGTGGCACAGAAATTAGCACCTCTCATTCTTTCTATGATGGGTGTTTGTTAATTTTCTGTTTATAAGTCATAGTGCCTTGATATTTGTAATACCATGAGATCCCTTTCAAAATGTGCCTTTAATATGATGCCAATGGTGATAGTAATATTAATAAGATTTGGGGGCTCTAAATATATAAGCACCTTACTGGATATTAATATGGCTATTTTAAAAAAAACAGAAAATAGGAAATGTTGGCATGTGAAGACATTAAAACCCGTGTGCCTTGCTGACAAATGTAATAATGGTGCATCCTCTGAAGAAAATAATCTGACAGTTCCTCATTAAGCATAGAGTCACCATAGGATCCATCAATTCCAATTCTAGATATCCATCCAAAAGAATTCAAAGCAGGGACTCAAATATTTGTACATCTATGTTCACAGCAGTATTATTCACAACCAAAAGGCGGAGGCAACACAACTGTCTGTTAACAGATAGGTGGATGAACAGAATGTTGTATGTATGTCTATGCAATGGAGTATAATTCAGGCTTGAAAAGGAAGGGAATTCTGGCACATGCTGCAACATGGATAGACCTTGAAGACATTAATGCTAAGTTAAATAAGCCAGTCAGAAAAAGGCAACTACTTTATGATTCCACCTATAACAGGCATCCAGGATAGTCAAATTCAGAGATAGAAAGTAAAATGGTAGTTGATGGGACCTGGGGGAAAGGGATAATGGGAGTTACTGCTTAAAGGGTACAGGGTTTCAGTTCAAGAACATGAGAAAATTCCAAACACAAACTGTAGTTATGGGTGTACAATAATAATGTATATATACTTAGTGCCCCCATGTTTTACACTTAAAATTATTAGACTGGTAAATTTTATATCCTGTGTATTTTACTGCAATTAAAAATATGTAAATGTAATCTTGCTATTTGGAAGATAAAAGAACAGAACTACAAAGAATTGGCCTCATTATTTGCATGGTGTATTGCAAAGACTTGATATGTACTATATCCATTCTGTTAATAAAAGTGTACTAAAAGGCCAAACATATGAAAAAACAAATGAACACTAAGAAATGTACTTTTGCATTTCTATATTTATCCTGGTGTTTTCAGATTTGTTTTCTGAAAGAAGAACATGATATCATTGGTGATCCAAAGCAAAAGAAATTAAAGAAAGACATCAGTTATTAAAATCTATTTTAAGGCTTGAATTATCTAATCTGTTCACTTTCAGCATTAAATGTGATTTGATAACTCCCAGATATAAGTGTCCATTGGTGCTCAGTAAACCAAGAACATCCTTGTTAATATGATTAATTAATGTATGACTGCTTTGTCTTTGTGTATACTTTGAGGGACCTTTATTTTTATGTGGTTGATTACCAGATAACCGAGAAAAAACCAGGGTTTGTAGAGCCATGACAAAATATTTAGTGTTGGTGCCTTGAAGTACAACTATGTTCTTTCACAAAATGTTGTTTGGGAACTGCCGTCAGAGACCATATTCTTTGTTGGATGGTTCCTGATCCAAGCAAGTATATACTCTAGAGCCCAAATAATGGGCAAAGAGTTTGTAGAGACCTGGAGCAAATTCATGCAGGACTAGCCATGAAGACTTGCATGATGTGTACTTGAGCTGGTGATATATTCTTACTCTAGAGTTACTTAGAATCTCACTCTGCTGCTTAATGTAAATGTTTAACATCAGCAAATCTGTGAATGGATAAATGAACTATGGTGCATCTGGACAATGGAATATTATTCAGCCCTAAAAGGAAATGAGCTAAGAAGTTAGGAAAAGAATGGAGTAACCTTAAATGCATGTTACTAAGTGAAAGAAGCCAATATAAAAAGGCTACATACTGTAGAATTCCAACTATATGGCATTCTGGAAAAGGCAAAACTATACAGACAGTAAAAGATCAGTGGTTTAGCGGGATTGGGAGAGGGAGGGATTAATAGGCAGGGCACAGCAGATTTTTAGGACAGTGAAACTATTTTGTATGCCACAGTGATAGATACATGTCATTATACATTTGTCCAAACCTATAGAATGAACACCATGAACCCTAATGTAAACTATGGATTTGGGGTGACAGTGATTTTTTTCACTATTGGTTCATTGGTTGAAACAAACATACCACTGTGGTGCAGGATGTTGATAGTTGGAAGGTTGTGCACGTGGGGATGGGGGCAGGGGTGGTGTGTGTGTGAGAACTCTGGTTACCTTCCTTTCAATTTTGCTATGAATCAAAAACTGCTCTAAAAATATGTTTAAAAAATTAGAAACTCTACTTAATGGCAAGCAGAAAGTTAAGCACTTCATTGAGTTGATTGACTCCTTTGTTTTTGAGTTACTTAGAACCAGTATTGGAATTTGAGGGCCTTGAGAATCTTCATTTAGACAGTTAATATGCCACTTGCTAGTGTGTAATCTGGGGCAAGTCACTTAATCTAGCTGAAAAGAGAGAAAATTTATACTTACTTTAATGATAAGATTAAATATAATGGCTAAAATATGTAAATATATGGAGTAATCTTTATTTAATTTATAGGTCTTTAATAAATATTAACTTTTATTTGTTAAAGCCTAAAAATGCACTTCATATCTTCACAACATTTCCCATAATTGTCTTTCATAAAACAAATGTTTTATTATCTGAAATAAAAATAACTGATGAAGACAATTCCATGAAAGCAGAGGCCCAAAGAGTTGCTTTTATTAACTATTTAATTCTGTTTAAATAGGTGATTTGGGTTCTGCCCATCTCTGTGTCCACTGACCAGATCAAGAGTAGGTCACCCCAAGTAGGCAGCTGTCTATATTCTAATTCTCAGAATGCTATAATGGAGATTTCACGTTGATTTATACCAACACATTCAAATCAGAAGACTTACACTTTTATTTATTTTTTATTTTTTTAATTCTTTTTATTTTTTTTTATTTCTGAGAGACAGAGACAGAGCACGAGAAGGGGAGGGGCAAAGAGAGAGGAAGACACAGAATCTGAAGCAGGCTCCAGGCTCCAAGCTGTCAGCACAGAGCCCGATGTGGGGCTCGAACTCACAAATTGTGAGATCATGACCTGAGCCAAAGTTGGACCATTAACCAACTGAGCCACCCAGGTGCTCCAGAAGACTTATGCTTTCAAATAAGAACTCGATATTCAAATATTCTACTGGCTATAATCAGTATAATGTAATAAACCATCTGAACCCTACTGACCACACCAAAAATGTATCCCATAGTTATTGGCAGCAGAATAAAAGCATGTGATTATAAAACAACAACAGCTAGTATGTCTGCTTCACTAATTCTCTGGGAATTGAAGAAACCCTTTTTAAACAAAAAACCCAAAGCTAATTGTTAAGCTGTTATTACAACATAACATAGTTGTTAGTTTCATGATGGTAAATACTATCATTACACAGAAGTATTTTCAGTCTCAGTGTATAGTGTTGGCTTGTATTTCTTTTAAGTTATTGTAAACTAAAGTAGAAAAAGGGAAATTTTAGATTTTATAAGAAACGTGGGCAAAATAACACATAACTGGGGCCTTAGGTTGTGTAAATTAGAGCCTGAGATGATTATATTGTAGTTAATTGAGAGATATGTTGACTTCTCAGGAAAAAATTACAGAGGCAAGATTTAGTTTTTTATATTTTCAGTAAACACTCATGATCTGACTGATCTCATATGTCAAATCAAGAAAACAGAAATGAAGCTATGTACAATGCTTTCAATCTGTTCTCCTGATTGAATTTTGTTTTTGTAATTTCCTTTTCACTCAAAGAGAATTATTTATTTCAAGAGAGGGCATCACGTTCTCTGTTATCTTGATTTTTAGAACGTTGCCAGGGTTGCTGAACCCTGGGCATTCTTGCTGCTTGTGTGTGTTTGTGTTCAGGGGTGAAGGGCTGGAGTGGTTAGCAGATCCTCTCTGGGCATACAACAAAGGAAGAGACTGTGCTGTTGCTGATGCACTTACAATTTCCAAGGGTCAGGTGGTAATTTCACTCTGTGAATCATAGCCTTGGACTGTTGCTGCTTGTGGTGAAGGGAGCCTTCATTTCATTTACAGAAAAATAAACAATGTCCTGCTTCTCTCCAAATGGGCTCCCAACTTTTTCATTTTTTTTATATCCTGGAAGCCATTAAATTTGTGTCAGCAAATTTTATATCATGCGTTTTCTGAAGAAACACATACATATACACACATATGTACATATGCACAAAATAAAATTCCAATGTTTAAGTAGTCTTAAGAGGAAGCTTTAGTAAGTTAGTGATTGTGTATGTGGACAAACTTTGCATCTACTCTAACCCAATACCCTTGTGTTTAGCTCTTAAAAAAAAGTCACCACTGGGTTCCCTGACTGACCACATCAGCTCCTAGAATACCAGTCTTTCTCTAATGATAGCTTCACAGAAGGATATTAATAATGATCACAGGAAAAGTAAAATATTCTTAGAAATGTGAAAACCACAGGGCTAAATTCAAAGAACAGTGAAGATCACAGGATCAGATCTTTAGAATTATTGGAATATGGCTAGTAGGAATAGGAACTCTAGTCTTCAGTTATGATGTTAGACCCCGGTATCACCTGTAAAACCTGAAAAAAGTTCAATGAACCTTGGAACACTCTTTCCTTCCCTTGTTTCAGTCTCTGACTTCGTTTCCTTGAAACAGAAAAAAATATCTCCACAAATTAAAGGGCTTTTGAATGACAGAGCTTATCCCTGCAAGAGGTAATACTTTTCTTTCTAAAACTGTGGAAGTATGTGCAAACTTTAGAGGTATGTGCAAGCAGGATGCACAGAAAAAGCATTTGTCAGAATTTGGGGGCACGATGTTACATAGTGGAGTTCTACATGGCACAGGTTGGAATAATAGTAGTTCAAATTGATGTGGAAATAGGTAAATCAAATACAGTTGCTGAATTTTGTGGGTTGGAGACAATATGTGGATTGTATGGATTGACAATTCTGTAATCAGCATGTTGCCTTTGAGAGCTGTAGGAGAATAATCTTGCACAGAGCTGTATTGGATGTAGAACATGGTAACTCTTGTTAGACAAGGCAATCCAGAATCAAAGCAATGGAAGAAGAAAATCCAGAAGACAATACCTTAGTCCTCTCCATATCTCAGGAAGAAGTAGTTAGCAGTCAATTTGCAATTTGTTGCATGTTATATGCATACATTAATTATGTGTCAACAATGTATAGAATCTTCTTTCGCTTGTGTGTGTGTTGTAGTGATTGCTTAATAAGTATTTGTTGATTGCCACATTTTTGCTTGTTGCTCAACCAACAGCTGTATGCAAAGGACATACATTTCTATTTCTGGTCATAATATTCAGTATTTACAATAAAACTGGAAAAATTAAAAAGCAGTCAAAAGCATGAAAAGATTGAACTCTCCATCTCTGCAAATTGGGAACACAGTATTGTGTGTAGTACACAGGCATTGTCACAATCCAAGTTAGCCAATTAATTTTCTAGTTAATTTGAAACTTAATTGTTCCTAGAAATTGATATACTGGGTGTTTTTAAACTGTGGCTTGTAAACCTTTTTATGTGAAACTGTTAAAGAGTATTTTAGGCACTTAGCAGAAAAGGAAGAGCTTTTGATATTGAGGTATGGGGAGGCTATTTCTCTCACTTTTGACAATGCAGTTTAGGTAATCCTGTCAAGGTTTAATTTTTATTTTATTATGAAAAAATATTGTGTTTTCTAGAGCTGATATTACAAAGTATCACAGACTGGGGGCGGAGGGGTTAAACAGCAAAATTTCATTTCTCATAGTTCTGGAGGCTAAAAGTCCAAAATTAAGGAATTTGCAGGCTTAGTTTCTTGTGAGTCCTCTCTCCTTGGCTTACAGATGGCTGTCTTCTCTTTGTGTTCTCACATGGCCTCTCCTCTGTGTGTGTGCACCCCTGATGTCTTTCCGTGTGTCCAAATGCCCTCTTCTTTTAAGGACACCAATCAGATTGGATTGGGGCCCACTCTAATGGCCTCATTTTACCTTAATCATTTTTTATTTTATTATTATGATTATTATTATTATTATTATTAGTTTATTTTGGGAAAGAGAGAGCACACATGCACACAAGTGGGGTAGGGACAGAGAGAGAGGGAGAGTCCCAAGCAGGCTCTCCATTATCAGTGTGTAGTCCGAGGCAGGGCTCGAACTCACAGACTGTGAGATCATGACCCAAGTCTGAGCAGAGACCAAGAGTTGAGCGCTCAACTGACTAAACCACCCAGGCACTTCCCACCTTAATCACCTTTTTTTTTTTTTAAAGGGCTGAGCTTCACATTCAGAGGTTCTGGGGGTTAGGGTTTCAACATAAGAATTTTGAGAGAGGATGACATAATTCAGCCCATAACAGTCACATTCATTAAAAATAATTCAAAATTGGGGCACCTGGGTGACTCAGTTAAGCATTGACTTGGACTTAGGTCACGATCCCACAGTTCCTGAGTTCAAGTCCCGTGTCGGGCTCTGTGTTGACAGCTCAGAGCCTGGAGCCTGCTTCAGATTCTGTGTCTCCCTTTCTCTCGGCCCCTCCCCAACTTGTGCTTGCGCTCTCTCTCCCTTCCTCTCTCTCTCAAAAATAAATGAACAATAAAAAAAATTTTTTAAATAAGAAAAATTCAAAATAAGCAGAAAGTAATAGGGTGAAAAGGAAAAATCTCCCTCTACTCCTCTCTGATTCAATTTCCAGAGGAGTCCATTTATTCTTAAGCCTTTGTGTGAAAGTTTAATATGCTGTTCAGTAAACCTGTTCTTTTTCCTTCCTCAGTAAAAAGCTAGACTCTATTTACCAGTCTCCCTTATAGGTAAATGTAGGCCTTGTCATTGCATTTTGACCAATGAAAGGTGGTTCTGAGTGGTGTGTGACACTTTTATGCCAGACCCACAAAAACTTCCACATGTGTACCTTCATATTCTTCACCTACAGGTTGATAAAACTCACCATATTGAAGATGGCAGACATATTAAAGGCCAGAATCACTAGTGAGAGGTTGACTTTGTCTCACAACAGAATAACACATTTTGAATTTTACATGAGCAGCAGATTTACTTCAATTGCCTTAAACCAATGAGCTTTGGGGACTTACCTGTTAAAACAGCTAGCATGATCTTAACTAAAACTTTAGAAGTATTCTAAATTGACACACATGCATGCATCTATGCCCCATCATGTTAAGTACACATTTCTGCAACTTTCTTTTTAAAGACCATATAACATAAACTACTTGCTAGATAGTTACATAAGGATCTGTCTCTTTTTGTAATGTAGTAAAACTTATGCATTTACCATTTTAACCATTTGAAAGTGTAAAATGGTAAAATGCATTTACCATTTTAACCATTTGAAAGTGTAAAAAGTGTTGGTACCTTCACAATGTGTGCAACCATCACCACTATCTTATTCCAGAAAATATTTATCACTCCAAAAGGCAATACTTTGTACTCATAAAACAGCCACTCCCATTATCCCTTCCCCTCAGCAATAATAAGCACCAACATTCTCTCTGTTGATTTTCTCATTATGGATATTTGATATAGATGCAATCATAAAATATGTGGCCTTTTGTGTCTTGTGAAAGCATTTAAAGTATTTTCAAGGTCCATCCATGTTATAGCATGTATCAGTACTTGATTGCCTTTTATTTTTTATTTTTTTATATGAAATTTATTGTCAAATTGGTTTCCATACAACACCCAGTGCTCATGCCAACGGGTGCCCTCCTCAATGCCCATCACCCACTTTCCCCTGCCTCCCACCCCCCAGCAACCTTCAGTTCTCAGTTCTTAAGAGTCTCTTATGGTTTGGCTCTCTCCCTCTCTAATTTTTTTTTCCTTCCCCTCCCCCATGGAGGGGAAACTTAACTTCTGTTAAGTTTCTCAAGATCCACATAAGAGTGAAAACATATGGTTTCTGTCTTTCTCTGTATGACTTATTTCAATTAGCATCACACTCTCCAGTTCCATCCATATTGCTACAAAAGGCCATATTTCATTCTTTCTCATTGCCACATAGTATTCCATTGTGCATGTAAACCACAATTTCTTTATCCATTCATCAGTTGATGGACATTTAGGCTCTTTCCATAATTTGGCTATTGTTGAGAGTGCTGCTATAAACATTGGGGTACAAGTGCCCCTATGCATCAGCACTCCTGTATCCCTTGAGTAAATTCCTAGCGGCGCTATTGCTGGGTCATAGCGTAGGTCTGTTTTTAATTTTTAGAGGAACCTCCACACTGTTTTCCAGAGCGGCTGCACCAGTTTGCATTCCCACCAACAGTGCAAGAGGGTTCCTGTTTCTCCACATCCTCTCCAGCATCTATAGTCTCCTGATTTCTTCATTTTGGCCACTCTGACTGGCGTGAGGTGATATCTGAGTGTGGTTTTGATTTGTATTTTCCTGAAGAGGAGTGACGTTGAGCATCTTCTCATGTGCCTGTTGGCCATCTGGATGTCTTCTTTAGAGGTGTCTATTCATGTTTTCTGCCCATTTCTTCACTGGATTGTTTGTTTTTCAGGTGTAGAGTTTGGTGAGCTCTTTATAGATTTTGGATACTAGCCCTTTGTCCGATATGTCATTTGCAAATATCTTTTCCCATTCCGTTGGTTGCTTTTTAGTTGTGTTGATTGTTTCCTTTGCAGTGCAGAAGCTTTTTATCTTCATGAGGTCCCAATAGTTCATTTTTGCTTTTAATTCCCTTGCCTTTGAGGATGTGTCAAGTAAGAAACTGCTGCGGCTGAAGTCAGAGAGGTCTTTTCCTGCTTTCTCCTCTAGGGTTTTGGTGGTTTCTGTCTCACATTCAGGTCCTTTATCCATTTTGAGTTTATTTCTGTGAATGGTGTAAGCAAGTGGTCTGGTTTCATTCTTCTGCATGTTGGTGTCCAGCTCTCCCAGCACCATTTGTTAAAGAGACTGTCTTTTTTCCATTGGATATTCTTTCCTGCTTTGTCAAAGGTTAGTTGACCACACTTCTATTGATTCAATTCTGGAGTCTCTATTCTATTCCATTGGTCTATGTGTCTGTTTTTGTGCCAATACCATGCTGTCTTGATGATTAAAGCTTTGTAGTAGAAGCTGAAGTCTGGGATTTTGATGCCTCCCGCTTTGGTCTTCTTCTTCAAAATTACTTTGGCTATTCGGGGTCTTTTGTGGTTCCACACAAATTTTAGGATTGCTTGTTGTAGCTTTGAGAAGAATGCAGCAACAGAAAGAAATAAAGAAACTGATCCCATTCACAATTGCACCAAGAATCCTAAAATACCTAGGAATCAACCTAAAAGGATCTGTATGCTGAAAACTATAGAAAGCTTATGAAGCAAATTGAAGAAGATACAAAGAAATGGAAAAACATTCCATGCTCATGGATTGGAAGAATAAATATTGTTAAAATGTCAATAGTACCCAAAGCAGTCTACACATTCAATGCAATCCCAATCAAAATTGGTTCCCTTTTATAGCTGAATAATAGTCCTGTGTAAGGATATGTCACAATTTGTGTATACGTTCATTCCCTGATGGGCATTTGGGCTGTGTACACCTTATGGCTATTATGAATAGTGCTGCTATGAACATTCATGCACAAGTTTCTTGTGGGGGGGTACACTTGCTTTCAATTTAGGGGTTATATACCTAGGAATGTTACGTCATATAATAATTCTGTGTTTATCTTATTTAAAAAAATTAATGTTTTTAAACTTTTGAGAGAGAGACAGAGCATGAGTGGGGGAGGGTCAGAGAGAGAGAGAGACACAGAATCTGAAGAAGGCTCCAGGCTCTGAGCTGTCAGCACAGAGCCTGATGCAGAGTTCAAACTTAGGAACTGTGAGATCATGACCTGAGCCGAAGTCAGACACTTAACTGACTGAGTCACCCAGGCGCCCCTTTGTGTTTAACTTATTGAAGAACTGCAATCTGTTTTATACAGATGCTAAACCATTTTATATCCTCACAAGCAGTGTATGAGGATTTGAATTTCTCCCTATCCTTACCAACACTTGTTGCTTTCCTTTTGAAAAATTATACCCATCCTAGTGGGTGTGAAATAGTATCTCACTATGGGTTTCATTTATATTTCTCTAATGACTAATGATGATGAGCATTTTTTTGTGTGCTTGTTGGCCATTTGTACATCTTCTTTGGAGAAATATTTTTCAATCTTTTGTCCATTTTATAATTGGGTTTTCATTTTGTTTAGTTGTAGAAGTTGTTTATGTGTTCTTTGCTAGATCCTTATCAGATCCGTGATTTGCAAATATATTCTTCCATTTTATAGATTGTCTTTTAACTTTATTGTTAGTGTTCTTTAACGCATAATTTAAAAAAAAAGTTTGATGTAATCCCATTTATTGTTTCTTGTTTATTTTGTTGTCATACATTAAAAAAATTACCAAATCAAAGGTCATAAATATTTACCTTTGAGTTTTCTTCTATGGTTAGCTGTTATATTTAGGCATTTGACCCATTTGGAGCTAATTTTTATAAAGTGTGAAGTAAGGGTCCAACTTGATTATTTTGCATGTGAATATTCATTCGCCCCAGTACCATTTGTTTAAGAGACCATTCTTTCTTCACTGAGTGGTCTTGGTACTCTTATTGAAAATCAGTTGGTCAGAGATATAGGAATTTATTTCTGGACTCTGAATTTTATTCCATTGATCTTTAAGTTTGTCTTTATGTCAGTACCATACTCCTCTGATTATTATAGCTTTTTAAATATTCTATTTTTATTTTTTAAATTTCTTTGATATTTCTTCAATCATTATAGCATTTTAAAATTTTATTTTATTTTTTTTTTAGTTTATCCATTTTGAGAGAGAGTGAGCATGCAAGCAGTGGGGAGAGGTGAAGAGAGAGAGAATCTCAAGCAGGCTCCACACTCAGTGCAGAGCCCAACACAGGGCCTGAACTCAAAACCCATGAAATCATGACCTGAACTGAAACCAAAATTCAGACGCTTAACCACCTGAGCCACCCATGTGCCCTGATTATTGTAGCTTTATAGTAAGTTTTGAAGATGGGAAGTTGGGAAATCTTTGTCTTCTTTGTTTTTTGTTTTATTTTTTTTTCTTGCTGTGGTCTGGGAAATTGAATTTTAGGATCAGTTTTTCCATTTTTCCAAAAAAGGTATTCGGTATTTTGATAGAGATTGCATTGAATCTGTATATCACTTACTGAGTGTTGCTGTTATACCATTATGTCTTCTAATCCATGATCATAGAAAGTTTTCCATTTCTTTAGTCATTCTCTAATTTCTTTCAGCAATTTTTTATAGTTTTCAGTGTACTTGGCTCAGTTATTGAATTTTGTTTTTATATTCCTCTTTGTTATCTTTATAAAATCCTAATAAATTACACCGTTGGGGTTTTTTTAGGGACAAATACATGAAATGGGTATATCAAACCAAAATAACAGTATTAATTTCCCAATTTCAGATACTAGGCAACTGAAAGTTATAAAATTGGTGTGCTACGGCAGGAAAGCCCCATTTGGGTGATTACACCCTTTCAGAATGGCCTTTGCATTGGGGCAGTGCTGGGATAGGGGGTGGCTATGGGTTAAATCTGTCTTTTAATGTACTATGTTCTACAAAACTGAAATACCTTTCTCCCAAAGCTTTCTCCAGTGCTTTTTCCTTGACTCAGAGGCCTCCTGGATATTTCCAGGGAGCACAGATATGAAACTTCTTTCCCATTTTACCAATCCCACAGAAGTGAAGTAATGATTTCCCTATAGTGGCTCACACCTTGGTAAAATAGAATAAATGTTAAACCCCATTGGTAAAATTTATTGATGAGCGTAGGTCCTGTTATTGACTTTCTAATTTGTTATTCAGCTCTCTGTTTTATCATAATTAGCAACTTTCACATGCATTTTATTAAACACCCATCTGTATCCATATTTAACTGGCTAATGCAACATAAACATCTTGTGCACATCTGTCTACTTTTGGAGAAATCCTGTTTTATGGGAGTGGTGATTTCAGCTCAAATGCTAATTCTATTCTTAAAGAATCTGAAGCCATTCTACTGTACAAATAAGGCAGTGGTGGGATCCCAGAAATACAGGGATGGAAACGTTTGTCAGACACTCAGCAGAATCTTAAAGATATCCTAGCTGAAAGCTCTGCTGGGGAAGAAAGAAGGCTGAGGTATGAGGGACTAGAAAGAGAATCCTAGTTGTCAAAGCTGAAAATCTACTAGAACACCTAAAGTGACCTCCTACATGAATTTGGATTTGTTCGTGGTGGAAGGACAGAAATCTTTCTGAGAAGGGAAAGGCTATGCTTTGAGTTAACACTCATAAAATGAGTGTTACTGTCCTGTTTAATGGAGGGTTCACTAGAAGCAAAGGGGAAAAGTTGGAAGTTCTTACCAGAGTTAATGAGCCAAGGATTCCTATGTGGTCATGATCCAGAGAATGTATTCAAGATGGAGTGGGCAGTGATTGCTGTAGTTCTTGGCTTCGCCCTGCAGGAGGGAGCTTCACTAGGCAGGTGATCAGTGGAAGATACTCAAGAACTAGAGTGTCAGGGAGGTAATGGAGTACCTGAAACTTTGGAGTAAAGAGAAATGGCTAAGTTAACTTAAATCTAGCCAGAAATCCATGTTCAAAGTCTTACCTCATTGGATACTGTGGCTCAGGATAGCACCTCATACACAGAGGGCAGCCAATAAATGTTTGTGATAAGAAAGACTAAATAAGACTTGGAAGAATGCTATTTTTGATTTGGGTGCCAAAGTTCAGAGTGAAAGGAGAATTTTTTTTAAAGTAATAAAATTTCTGGGGCGCCTGGATGGCTCAGTCAGTTGAGCATCCAACTTCAGCTCAGGTCATGATCTCACAGTTTGTGGGTTTGAGCCCCGCGTCAGGGTCTGTGCTGACAGCTCAGAGCCTGGAGCCTGCTTCAGATTCTGTGTCTCCCCCTCTGTCTGCCCCTCCATTCTCATGCTCTGTCTCTGTCTCTCAATAATAAATGTTAAAATTTTTTAAAGTAATAAAATTTCATATGGTATAAAGAAATAAGTTTTTACCTGGGAATAATAACTGTTATGCTTAATTATTCTCAAAGAGTGGCTACAAGTATCTCAAAGAAAGTATTCTTTTATTCTTAAATCATCCTGATTGGACAGATTTGACCTGGTTGTGAAAAGTAAGATTTCTTCTTAGGAAATAGATGGTAAGCCAAGAGAAATTTGTATTATTATTACTCTTAGTTACAAGGAGAGAGGAGGTGGGATATGATGGGAATGCAAAAGAGTCTGAGAGGGTGAAGGAGGTGTTAAACCAAGTAGTTTTTTGAGTTTATTTTAAGAGAGAGAGAGTGTTTGTGTATGCGCGCGCGTGTGAGCGTGCATGCGTGTGCACGCGCCCACAAGCAGAGGAGGAGCAGGGAGAGAGAGAATCCTAAGCAGGCTCTGTGCTGTCAGAGCCTGATGTGGGGCTCAAACTTACCAACTGTGAGATCAGGACCTGAGCCAAAACAGAGTCCGATGCTTAACTGAGCCACCAGGCATTGCCCCAAACCAAGTCTTAACAAGAAAACATGAACTTATGTTCATGGAAAGGAAAACAGAAATGTCTCTTACAGAGTTTTGATAATGATGTTAGAAAAGCATTATCCAGTAGTAAATGTGGCTGCTACTATTCTGTAATCGTCCTCCATTACCTCACACTTTTAGTAATAGTCTGCTACAGGGAGTTTTTAAATTATGTAATTGAAGGGAAACCAGTGAGGTCCAGCATGGGATACTATAGGGCGTATAGACAATAGCAGTCAGAAAAAGCATTGAAAATGCACAGAAACAAGAAATACGTACAATATACATGAAGGAAATTGCAGCTCTCCCCACCCCATCCCAATTGAGGCAACCCCAGAAGATACATGAATGGCTCCATGAAAGAAGAAGCATTTGATCCATGCTTTGGTAGCTAATAATGGATAATTAGGTCCTGCTTTTGAAGAGAAGAACCTAAAAAGAGGGGCAAAGATAGAGCTTCTAGTCAGTTCAGCTCTGGCATTGGTTAAATACATGATAATATGGAATGTAAGCGGCAAAAAAGATTGTATACACTATCAGGCCCATCAATTATAAGAATAAAGAACTGGGAATCACTTTTGGAAATGGACAACTATTTAGAGCTTTTGATATACCATTTCACATTAATTCAACAGTTTCATTATGACATGAAAGGCTAGGCTCATCATTACCACTTGTGGAGCAAGTGTGATAGTATAAGGGAGAGAATATAAACTTCTGAACCAAGACTCTCATGAGGAGAATGAAAGAGAATGGATCATGGAGGTAGAATTTTTAATATTTAGCAGCTGATTGAATGGTGGTAAGGGGTGTATGTAACAAATTATTCGCAAAACTTACTGGCATAAGACAATAATATTTATTATCTCATACAATTCCCAAGAGTGGTTTGGCTGGGTGGGGGTGGGAAGTTTGGCTCGGGATACCTAATGAGGTTATGGGCCGATGTCAGCCAAGGCTCCTGCTATATGAAGGCTTGTGCGAGGTTGGATTACCCACCTCAAAGGTGACTCACTCACATGGCTGGCGAGGTAGTGCTGGCTGCTGGCAGGAGGTTTCAGTTGTTCTCCACGTAAGTTTCTCCCTAAGCCTGCTAGTATATCTTCACATCTTGGTGGCTGGCTTCCCCCAGAGTGAGTAATTGAAGATTTCAAGGTAGAAGCTGTAATGTCTTTTACAACCTAGCTTCAGTAGTCTCACACTGTTACTTTTACAATATCTTCCTGGTCATCTAGGTCAGCCTTAATTCAAAGTGGGAGAGGAATATACAAGGGTATGGATACCAGGAGGAAAGAATCATTGGGGGATGTCTTGGTGGCTGGCTACCAAAGCGTGGTTTCCTTTAAGGGAAGGAAACCTCTACTTTACATCCCTGGATACTAGCCCAGTGCATGACCAATCTGAAAAATGAAAGATGACTTTGAGCCTTTGAGTTTGTATAATTGAGAGAATCATAGCTCTTGTGCTTTATAGAAGTAGAGATGGAGAAGCGTGTTTGAAAGGAAAGATAAGTCTGATTTCTTTTTATATGTTTTCTTTGAGGAGAGAAATATTTGGAAGAATGTATTTATTTGATTTTAAACCCTCAAATCTCAAAGGCTAATTGAAAGAGACAAAGTTCAACACATACTCTTTTATATTCAGTTCCTTCCAAGTGCCTGAATTTCATTGTGAATAAGAAGTGGCGTGAACCATTGCTTCATTTTAGATGAAACTTTTTCCTTTTTGGCAGCTGCTAAAACATGGAAGGAACTAAAAAAATGTTCAGTGTGGTGCTCATGGAGATGTGATGAGGCTCTCAAGATTTTTAAAGGGGCAAAATACAGATGACTTAACATTCTGTGCTATATAAAAGTTAAGAAATTCCAAAAGACATCATAGTAGACTTGCAGTTTTCAGAAGTGCATTTGTCTTTGCCATAAATCCAAATCCCTAATCTCTGCTGTCATTTTGTAATGATAACAGATAGTATGACTGCATGTATCTACTGCAATCACACAGAGTCAGACATTTAATAACACACTGCCTCAAGACTCTCTCTTGTCTTGCTTAACTCAGATGGGTGCTATTCTTACACCATGCATTTGAAGGTTCATTTATTCCTTTAATTATTATAACTGCAAATACTACCCAGAGACCTTTAAAGGTAACTATGAATGTGTATATTATGGAGAATCTAATAGTTTGCTTGAGAGTGTATACCTCATTCCTTAGCAAAGCATCGTGACTTCGTAATATTGCAGCAGGTGTATAACCTGTTCATTAATATCTGATGTTTGAGAATTGCCAGTTTGTTGTAAACATCTGACCATCAACAGTAAAATAAAACTGTTTCAAGAGTCTAATTTCCTGCTACTCTCCATCCTGTGTTAAGTGACATAAATGATTTATTATACTGTAATGTCTATTTGTGCAGGGTGTTCTTTTTATTCATGTTAAAATTAGCCACAGCTTTTATAACAAAAGAGTTGTCTAGTTTCCAAAATGTTTCTTGGAAGATCCATTTTAGCACAGGATTGATTTCATGTTTTTCTCTCAAATATTAGAGCAACAATGTTTGCTACCTGCCCAATCTGTCACTGGCTACGTTGGGGGAAATTTGAGGTGACACTAATGAATCTTGCACTTGTAGGGCAGCTGAACAGGCATACAGCCAAGAGGTGAAGAATCTTGGATATGGTTAATGCAGGAGCTATTCTGTCTTAGAGGAAAAGACACAAAAGCTGCGACTAATGTTAAACAGAGGCCTTCTCTTTTCTGTTGTTGATTTTCTTCCTTTGATTTTTTTCTTTTTTGGTCCATTTGTTTGCAGTCCTTCTATTCCATTGCACTTAAGTATGCAATTTAATAAGGATTAATTTTAAGGAGACTGAAGCCCATATTTAACAGTATTAATATTGGGGCCATACAATTGAGAATGACTCTTATAAACATACAGTGGTTATTAGTGATAAGAAACAGCCCAAACTATGTAAATATTTCCCAGAGGATATTTGGAGATCCAATATCAAGCCTGAATGGTATTTCCTGTTTGCATATGCAATCCTCCGATCCATCCCTAATAAACTAGGAGGGAGTCTTAGCCCTAATCCTCTGTATCCTAATTCTAGCAACCATTCCGCTACTTCACACTTCAAAATAACAAGGAATGATATTCTGACCACTTAGCCAATGCCTCTTCTGATCCTTAGTAGTGGACCTACTAGCCCTAACATGAATTGGAGGACAGTAGAATACCCTTTAATTACCATTGGTTAATTAGCCTCCATCCTATAATTCTCAACTCTCCTAATATTCCTACCTATTTCTGGTATTAATAAAATCATCTTTTAAAATGAAGACTCTTTGTAGTATATAACATACCTTGGTCTTGTAAACCAAAAAGGAGAATATCTTCCCTCCCTAAGACTTCAAGGAAGAAGCAGCAGCCCCACCATCAGCACCCAAAGCTGAAATTCCTTTTAAACTATTAACTGCAATACCAGAAATCGATACCATAACTTTTATAATTCATATATTGCATACTTTTGTACCGTGCTTGCCCCATATGTTCTCATGTCCCCGTGATGACGCAAATCATACAATATATCTATTAATATTATATAATACATACTATGTATAACCTAGGGTTGACAACCAACCTACTAACTATATACAGGTGATGAGGAGGTATCGTTTGATAAAGCACATTCCAAGGCCACCACACACCTATTGTTCAAAAAGGCCTGCAGTATGGAATAACTCTCTTCATCATTTCACAAGTATTTTTCTTCACAGGCTTCTTCTGAGCCATTTACTACTCAAGCCTTGCCCCAACTCCGGAGTTGGAAGGGCTGCTGTCCACCCACAGGTATTACTCCTCTCAATGCCCTAGAAATCCCTTTACTCAACACCTCTGTACTATTAGCCTCCAGAATGTCGATCACTTGAGCCCATCGCAGCCTAATAGAAGGCAATCGAAAGCACACAGTCTAAGCCCTTTTTATCACAATTTCCTTAGGGGTGTATTTCACATTACTTCAAGCCTCAGAATACTATGAAAAATCCTTTATAATTTCGGACGAGGTATATGGATCCACTTTATGTTGGAGTATATGATCCACAAGCTGTTTTGGAAAATATTCAATTGCAATATAGGACATATTTCTCAAATAGGCAAGTTGCTCTGTGGATTCATATGGAGGCTCTTGTCTACCTTTAGCATCTCCCTAAAAATGAGAAACAGGTGGATTTAGTTGCTTGGATTAATGAATAAGTTCTATGTGTGGTTCAGAGCCAGGAAAGTCAACCAGAAAGTACTTTTCCTGGGCATTAAAAAAAATTCACATTTAGGGGTGCCTAGGGGGCTCAGTTAAGCGTCAGCTTTGGCTCAGGTCATAATCTCATGGCTTCTGGGTTTGAGCCCCAACTCAGCTCAGAGACAGGAGCCTGCTTCAGATCCTGTGTCTCCCTTTGTCTCTACCCCTCCCCCCCCACTCATGCTGTGTCTCTGTCTCTCTCAAGAATAAATAAGCATTATTATTTTTTTTTTCTGGGCGCCCGGGTGGCTCAGTCGGTTAAGTGTCCAACTTCTGCTCAGGTCATGATCTCACGGTTCATGGGTTCAAGCCCCGCATCAGGCTGTGTGCTGACAGCTCAGAGCCGGGAGCCTGCTTCTGATGCTGTGTCTCCCTCTCTTTCTGCCCCTTCCCCACTCATGCTCTCTCTCTCTAAAAAATAATTTTAAAAAGTTAATTTTTTTTTTTACATTTAATGTGGAAACGATGATCTCATGAAGTTTACATACCATATTAAACATTACTTACTATCAATTTTGATGGCTATGTTATGGTCTCTAAAAATAATATGACAATTGGTAGCACATTATATGCTTTTCAAAACTGCTCTAAAATAGAAATAATGTGAATTAAAATACATATTGCCGGGGTGCCTGGGTAGCTCAGTCGGTTAAGCATCCAACTTCGGCTCAGGTCATGATCTTATAGTTTCTGAGTTTGAGCTCTGTGTCAGGATCTGCACTGACAGCTCGGAGCCTGGAGCCTGCTTTGGATTCCATGTGTCCCTCTCTGTCTGCCCCTCCCCTGCTTGTGCCTTCTCTCAGAATAAATAAACATTAACAGAAAATGCATATTGCTGACATGCTGGGGATCGCTCTAAAATAACTGTATGGCAAACTTTATGTGTTAGCAAGATAAAAAGAAATTGCTAAAAATTTTCCCTCTGCATTAAGATAATGAGGCTTGAATGATAAAGTAGCAAGATCCAAGGTATGTCAAATCAAAATATTTACAAAGTTTTAATAATGTTTTAGACTAAACAAAAGCAAGAAGGAAAAATTAAGGAAATCATTCTTATTCTAAATTTAATTTTTTTTCTGCTCTTAGTTACAAGCATTTCAAAGACTTTTAATAACACAGTAACTTTTAAACTCATAGTTAAAATGAGGTGAGGTAACATTTAATTACAACAACAACTTACCGCTGTTATGTAAAAATATCTTCCCGGTAGTTTCGGAGATATTTTGTCCCATTCAAGAAGAAACTTGAATAATTATCTCAAGAAACTGCTGCCTCATCTGAAATTTGAAGCTCAATGCAGTTTATCTAAGACATTTTATCTTTGGGCCGCTAAAAAGGAGGACATTTTATTAAATTGTGCCTATCATCAGGCAGATGTCTTGAAAGGGCTTTTAAAAGAGTAATTCTTAAAGTAGCAAGTTGATACCTTTTCTAAATTATGGGAATATTTATTGAGAAAATTTTATTAGTTTTATAAGATATTCTAAGTTAAAAATAAGTAGTAACTACCGCTGACAGTGAAAGTTACCTGGTGATAAGTAATTACACATTTAGTCAGAAGATAGTTAACCTGTAATTCTAATTATGCAATGATCATGAAAACAAGCTGTTTCCAGAAACCATGTGTTAAATTTATGAAATACAATAATGTATTTTTGACTCTATTGCAAATAAAAGCAAAATTACTAGCACTATTTCTGTTTCATGTAAGACGTAAACATTTTAACACGTCTCTATTCCTAAGATAAGTTTTCCGGCTAAATGTGAAATAACATATTGGTGAGGTGAAACTTCTTGAAATATTTCAATCAAACATTTTTGGGCACTTCTAATGATGTTTTGACTCGATCTGTGGGAATGGATCAGACCTGGAATCGTATCTCCCCTCGTGGCGGGGGTGGGGGGGGGGGGCGGTGGGAAAGGAATTCTAGCTTTGCTACTGTTGAACCAAAAGCTTCACAGCATGATTTGGTTTTCCTACTGTGTAAATAACTGTAACTTCAACTTCCAGAGTCTTGTTTCTGTCAATTTAATGTCTGAGTTGTGGTATAAATGCAAAAGAAACTTCAAAATGGAATTGCAAATTTTTACTTAAAGAAGTTTTTTTTTTTTTTTCCTGGAATGTTATTGAGATACTTAGTTTGGATTGACTGATGATTTGTGCTGGGAGTTAACAAAAGGGAGCTCTGCCCTTGGATTGATACCACCTCTTGGCTCCTGGGAAATGCATGATGCTTTGAGGGATTTTTTTCATCTCCTGTTCTTTGTTCTTCTCTGGTCCATTCCCTCCTGTGACCAGTGATGCTGACTGTAGAATGGCTGATTGAGATGAATGGTACAGTCTGTGGCACTGGAGATAGAACAAATTAACTGGTTCCTTTGGGGGTAGAATTGATGGCTTTTTACTAATTAGTGGACGAAGTGAGCCAGGCACAGTGCCATAGAAATGAGTGTGTGAAGTGATCTCTGTTAATGTCCCGACATGGGAGCAAATCAGATAAAGCTGGGGGTGGGAGGAGGCAGGCAGAGAGAATTCCAGAGATCAGGAATTAGATACACTTGTTTTACTTACAAGTAGAGATGTCATTTGACCTCATTTCATCTTTTAGGAAACACTTTGGATACTGCATTTACTTCAGACTTTGAGAGCTATTGCTATTTGTTTGATGCATAATCTAAACTTACATTTTTGGGGAAAAATGTTCTCCTTCAATTATGTAAAAATTCTTGTTATTCAAGCTGGTAATACACACAATAACTATATGGCTCTCAAACATAAACATCCATAGAAATAATGCTGGTTAAAGCTATTGAGTTATTAGATTATGCTTTCTTTTCTTCATGTTTTACTCCTCTATTCTAGGAAAAGGTAATCTTTACTGCTTCCTTAACTCACGATAGGTTTCTATAAATAGGAAACAAAACAATAGTCCTGGCTTTTGTTTTTCTGAAGATTAAACTTCTTGAAAAGAGGGAAGAAAGATGATAGTTTTGGAAGTAGCAAAGGGAGATTATAGGAAGGAAATTGAGATTGATAAATTGTCTGAGTAGTAGGGCTTATTAACTCCAGTTTTGGTTCTGTTGAAGGGAAACGACTGCTTGGTACAAATAGGGAGGCTGATCCTTGTGCCCTGGCTATAGCTTTTATCAAGTTTCATGCATCATAAGTGCTAGACACAGTTAAGCTATTCAACACCAAGAAGCCATGCTGACTTGGACTATGGGCATCTCAACCATGTGGACCAATTAACAGAAATTTACCTATTTGTCTTTCTGGAAACTTCATACAATGCTGAGTTGGAAGCAGCCATGGAAGGGATAAGGTTTTAGGGATTCCCAATATTGACAGGGATTGAAATTACAGGCAACACTATAGGATGTGGAATGGAAGTCAGATTAAATGTGAATTCTAAGAAAATAAAGACGTTGTCTACTAAAGTTTGTGAAATGAGAATCGTGTATTTTGTGATACATGATAACCACTCTGTGATTAGAGTATGTATATACCCTTAACTGTTGGTTTATTTATCTTTGTAATGAAGATAATTAACATATACTGTTTCAGGTATACAATATAATGAATCAAAATTTGTATACATTATCAGTTCTCATTAAGACAAATGTACTGGTGATCGTTATTTCTCCTCTCTACCCACCTATCTCCCCTCTAGCAACCAACAGTTCTCTCTATTTAAGAATCTGGTTTTGGGGGCACTTGAGTGTCTAACTTTGGCTCCAGTCATGATCTTGCGGTTCATGAGTTGGAACTCCACATCAGGCTTGCTGCTATCAGTCTGTCATCACAGAGGCCACTTTGGATCCTCTGTCCCCCTCTCTCTGCCCCTCCCCCACTTGTGATCTACCCAAAATAAATACATATTAAAAAAAGAATCTGGTTTTTTTATTTCACTTTTTCTTTATTTATTTCTTGAATTTCACATATGAGTGAAATCATACGGGATTTATCTTTCTCTGACTTATTTCACTAGCACTATAACCTCTAGGTCCATCCATGTTATTGGAAATGGCAAGATCTCTTTCTTTTATGTGGCTGAGTAATATTTAATTGTATATTACACACACACCACAGTTTCTTTATTCATCTGTGGATGGACACTTGGATTCCTTCCATAAGTTAGTTACTCTAATGCTGTAATAAACACAGGGGTGCATATACCTTTTGAAATTGATATTTTTGTTTTCTTTGGGTAAATATCAAGTAGTGGAATTAGTGGACCATATGGTAATTCTGTTTTTAAATTTTTTGAGGAATTTCCATATTTTTCAAAATGGCTGCACCAATTTGTATTCCCAACAACAATGCATGAAGGTTCCTTTTTCTCCACATCCTCATCAACACTTACTTTTTTAGGTTTTTGGTTTTAGTTGTTCTGACAGGTAAAAAGTGATATCTCATTGTGGTTTTGATTTGCATTTCCCTGATGATAAGTGAGGTTGAGCATCTTTCCATGTGTCTCTTGGCCATCTGGATGTTTTCTTTGAAAAAATGTCTATTCAGGTCCTATGCCCATTTTTAACTGGATTGTTTTTCTGGTGTTGACTTGTGTAAATTCTTTATATATTTTGAATATTAACCTCTTATCAGATATATCCTTTGCACATATCTTCTCCCATTCAGTGGGTTGCCTTTTTGTTTTGTCGATGGTTTCCTTCTCTGTGCAAAAGCTTTTTACTTTGGTGTAATCTCAGTAGTTTAATATTGCTTTTATTTCTCTTACCTTAGGAGACATATCTAGAAAAATGTTTCTACAGATGCTGTAAATTATTGCTTATGTTTTCTTCTAAGAGTTTTATGGTTTCAGATCTCACATTTAAATCTTTAATTGATTTTGGTTTTATTTTTGTGTATGGTGTAAGAAAGTGGTCCAGTTTCATTCTTTTGCATATAGCTGTTCAGTTTCCCCAAAACCATTTGTTGACGAGGCTGTCTTTTCCTCACTGTATATTCTTGCCTCCTTTGTCATAGATTAATGGACCATATAAACATAAGTTTATTTCTGGGCTCTCTATTCTGTTCCATTTATCTATGTGTCTGTTTTTGTGCCAGTACCATACTATTTTGATGCTAAAGTTTTGTAGTATATGTGGAAATCTGGGATTGTGTTATTTTCAGCTTTGTTCTTCTTTTTGTGAGTAATTATTTTAAACTTTTTTTCCAATTGCAAGCTACTTTGTTTCTGCAGAAAAATAACTATTTGGAGTAAATTGTGTTGGTATATTCATATAAAGTATCAATGCATTGATATAATAACTTATAAATTAATTGGAATTTATATTTCTTACCTTCTCACAAAGTATTTATCAATCTAACCATTTAGATTAATATTAAGAAGAGATTGAATATAAAATTCTCTATCCTCTTCCTTTATTTTGATACTGATTTCTAGCAAGGCTGTCAGACTGTTGGAAAACTAACCAATATTTTCTGCACTTTCTTAAATTATACCTGAATTCACTCCAGAAAACCTATTAGAATAGTTAAGCTCCCGCACACCCTGCGTTTAAAAATACTTCAAGGCCCACCAGTCAGAATTTCTATAAATGGCAATTAAAATATTTTAAATAATTGGTAACCCATATACTAAAAATTCAACCTAGGTGAAAGTTTCCCCTAAATCCCTTTGTTTAACTTGTTCTAAAATGTAAGATTTATAGAAAACTGAATTTTGGTACAGATTTTGCTTTGTGACTCTGAAAAGTGTTCATTGGGACCATTTCCAGTTTCTCACTATTATAAATAGTGCTCTGTTCATTTCTCTCTTTTCCTTTTTGAATGGATTATTGAAAGCCAAATAATTAAATCACCAGTTAGGATTTATTTCAGACACTTGATATATATTATCAAATTGCTTTTACCAGTCTTTTATATCCATACTACAGTGCATCAGAATGTCTCTCTCAATGTATTCTTGCCAGCATTAATTTGAGCATTTTACAAACTATTTGTTAATTTAGTAGAAGAAAACTGGAATCTCATTGATTTTTAATATACATATCTTTGATCAATAGCAAGATTGAATAGTTCTGTTTGTTTTAAAGTAGGCTTCATGCTCAGTACAGAGCCCAATGTGGGGCTTGAACTCATGACCCTGAGACTAAGGCCTGAGCTAAGATCAAGGATCAGATGCTTACCCAACTGAGCCACCCAGGCATCCCTGAATACTTTATTTTTTTATTAGTCATTGCATATTCTTTTAGGTTACTTTCCTATCTTTAATCATTTTTAAATTAGGGGATTTAGTGCTTCTTACAGTTTTATATAACTAAATACATTTACATATTTTCATATAATAAAGACATTAAAAGTTTGCTAACACTTTCTGAAAATGTATCTTTGTTCATTACATTTCAGTATACTTCATGATGTTTTAACACTTACTATGTTCTTTTCTTGTATTGAAAATGAATAATACAGGCTCCTAAGTTGCTCACTGTGACCTGAAGGATGCATAGGAACTTTTCAGGTGAAAAAGGAGAAAGAAAATTTCAGACCACAGGAAAAGCAAGTAGGAGCTGAACCTACCCGAGGAAGTGATAGAGGTGAGTGTTGCTAAAAACACAACTCACAGGGTGGGGAGATCAAATGGCCAAATATCAATTTTCTGGAAGATATTTAACTAAAAGTTCAGTTTCCCAAATTTACTATTCTCAAAATGGCTTTTCTGTATTAAAATTGCATGCATTTTTTTCCAAATGGGATACTTGTGTTCTCTTTTTATAATTTCTGAAGGTTTTTCATTTACAAATTTCTTTTCTGCCCAGGGCAGCATTTTGAGTAGTGTCCATGCTGTCAAAAACTAAGGTTCCTAGTTAGTTATAGGGCACTTGCTAATGTCATCAATAGAAAAAATACAGGTTTCATAATAAATATCAAATAAGAATTTTATCTGGGAACTTTTCAGTTGACACTATTTTCTCATTTTTTCCCCCAATTGTTTTACTGTGGTAAAATTGCACACAATATAAAATGAGCCATCTTGACCATTTTTAAGTGTACAGTTTGGTGGTATTAAGGACATTCATACTGTTCAGCCATCATTACTATCCATCTCTTGTAAAACTGAAACTCTGTACCCATTAAACATTAGCTTCCCATAACCCCTACCCGAAGTCTCTGGAAATCATTATTTTACTTGGTTTTATTGTTTTTTATCTCCCAGTTCCCCCCATGCAGTAGCCTCAGCTTCTGGTAACCACCATTGTACTCTATTACTGTGAGTTTAGCATTGTGCTTTGTTTGTTTGTTGGTTTTAGATCCACATATAAGTGGCATCTTAAAATATTTTGCATCTTTGGATTATTTCACTTAACATAGTGTCCCTGAGTTTACCCATATTGTCACAAACAGTGGGATTTCCTGCTTTTTCATGACTGAGTAATATTCCTTTTTATATAAAACACATTTTGTCCGTTCCTCTGTAGACAGACATATATTGGCTATTGTGAATAATGGTGCCATGAATATGGGAGTATAGCTATCTCTTCGACACAGTGATTTTATTTCCCTTGGATATATGCCCAGAAGTGAGATTGCTGGATTGATGAGTAGTTCTCTTTTTAATTTTTTTGAGAAAAGTCCATACTCTTTTTTCATACTGATTGTATTAATTTACATTCTCACCAAGAGTGAAAAAACAGTGGGAAAAGGGGTCCCTTTTCCCCACATCCTCAACAACACTCCCTCTCTCTTGTACTTTTGGTGATAGCCATTCTGACAGGTGTGAGGTTATACCTCATTGTGGTTTTGATTTGCATTTCCCTGCTGGTTAGTGGAGTGAGCACCTTTTAATACACTTGTTGGGTATTTGTATGTCTTTGGGAAAATGTATTCAGGTCCTTTGCCCATTTTCTAATCAGGTTTTTATGGGGTTTTTTGGTTGCTGGTTTGTTTATTTGTTTGTTGTTTTGCTATTGAGTTATATGAGTTCCTTAGTATTTTGTATATTAACCTTTTGTTAGATACATGATTTGGAAATATTTTCTCCCATTCTGTAGGTTGCCTTTTTATTTTATTCCTTTGGTGTGCATAAATTTTTTATTTGTGACCCAATGCTACTTGTTCATTTTTGCTTTTGTTGCCTATGCTCTTGGTGTCAGATCCCAAAAACCATTCCAAGACTGATGTCAAGGATTTATCCCCCTGTACTTTCTTCTAGGACTTGTACAGTTTCAATTCATACAGGATTGTGTGTATGCTTAGCTTGGCCATATATGAGCTTCTTTATGACCCTTTAAAGTTAAGTTCATCTAATTCACAAAGAGTTTTAGGAATCCCTCTATAGCTGCCACCAGTTCAGCCTTCTGGAGTAATAAAACTGTACTTTGATTAATTTCCTTTCAAATTTTTTTGGCCTTTTAACTAGTTTCTAACATGTGTATAGGGAATAGGAATGCTATTCCTTGGACACCAAATATCTCAACATCTTGTATATTTGGCTAGAAATCTTGCCCTGATATTTGGGGAGGAAAAAAAAATCACATTTCTGGCACATCCTGAGCAGAAGGCATCAGGTTTCAATGCTTTTATATGTCATGTGAGCTTTTGACCTTAGTTGGTTGCAGCAGTTTATATTTCAGTAGGTTTTTAACTGGATCAGGCAGGACAGGCCTCAGTAAGCATAAAAAATGGGACACTCTGACTGCCCTTATCCTGACCCACACTGGCTTAGCTTTTAACCAAGCAGGGTCTGCTGACATAAGGATTAAATGATCAAAGGAAAAAGCTATTTAGTCCTTGTTAAGGCTTATATCAAAACAAGCTGAGCCTTCCAAGTGTTTGAGCTTTCCAAGCATTTGTGCATTAGAGAAAAGGGGAAAAAAAGAAAACTTCTGTTTTCACAGTCAAGTGTACATATTGAATTATTAAAAAATTTGAGTTGTAATTGACATAACATTGTATAAATTTAAGGGGTGTAATGTGTTAAATACACTTATATATTGTAATATGATTCACACCATAGTGTTCACTAATACCTCCATCGAGTCACATGATTATCTTTTGTTTTTTGTGGTAAGAACATTTAAAATCGATCTTCTTTCTTAGCAACTTTCAAGTATGTAATACAGTATTGTTAAACATAATCACAGTGCTAGGCACTGGATCCCCAGAACTTACTCATCTGCTAACTGTAAGTTTATACCCTTTGACTAACACCTCCCAATTTCTCCCACCCCCAGCCCCTGGTAACCACAATTCTGTTCATATGAGTTCAGCTTTAAAAATTTTTTTTTAATTTTTATTTATTTTTGAGAGAGAGAAAGAGAGCATAAGCAGGGGAGGGGCACAGAGAGAGGGAAACATAGCATCTGAAGCAGGCTTCAGGCTCTGAGCTGTCAGCACAGATCCCGATGTGGTGCTCCAACCTGCTGACCGCGAGATCCTGACCTGAGCCGACGTCAGACGCTTAACCGACTGAGCCATCCAGGTACCCCTATGAGTTCAGTTTTTTTACATTCTGTATATAAGTGATACCATACTTCTGAGTATATGTATCCAAAGGAAATGAAAACAGGGTATTGAAAAGGTATCTGTGCTCCCATGTTTATTGTAGTTACAGCAGTCAAGATATGGAAACAACCTAAGTGTCAACTGATGAATGGATAAAGATTTGAGATCTATATATGGAATATTATTCAGCTGTGAGAAAGAAGGAAATGCTGAAAGAATCATGGGGGATAGAGGCCAACAATATGTGTTTTGTGTCAGGTGTAAATAAGTAATGCTAATTGAGAAGCCCCAAGTTCAGTTCCTCTTAATGTAATTTTGAATTATATTGAGAGCTAAGAGGAAAAAAAGTGGATAGTCCAGTCTTTTGGAATTAAGTGGAATTAATGCTCAAGTCTAAGACCTCCCCATATCACCTCAACTTGGACCTGGTTTATTAATTACCCAAATTTGGGCCAAGATGTTGGTGCTCATTGACCCGGACTACGTTTTCATCTGGGAAAGGGGGTAGATTTTGTCAATGAGCAATTAGAAAGAAAGAGATACTTAAAATAAGGATGATGTGCTATCTTGTGTTGTTAGAGAAACATCAGAATGAAATTGAAATACCAGAAGTTTAGAGGAACATAAATACCTATTATTGAAATATTTTGTCCCAGAGAATCAAATTTATTCAAGAAGGCAGGGAGGGTCCAGAGTAATTTGACATCTGTCTTTCAGACTTACTATCTGCATGGGAACAGTAGGAAAATAAAAGAAAATAACAGAATATGGACTAATTAAGCTGATAAAGAGAGATTTACTTTAAGAACTTAGAACCACATGAGGCAGATATAAAAGATGAAAGAAAATGATTTTGTTTCTAATTGACCTTTAAGGGGGAAGCCCAGGCACTGGTCATTAATGATAAAATAGAATGCTCTGAGTATACAGTTTTGCTAAATGCCACATGAGCAAACAGTAAAAACAAGGTTTGGCCAATGCTATAAAATGAACCTCTGGAATACAGGAATAAATCTGAAATGTTTTAAAACTAATAATTACTATAAAATTATTAAAATTTAGTAACCATTTTGGAGTATGGCAAACTTCAGGATTGCTCCAGCAATCACTACTGGTCATTGGTGACACTACACACTCACTTTCAACTAGTGTTTCTGGAGGAACATCTCACATTTTCTTCTTTTTCATAATCTTTTTATTCTTTATTATGTATAGTAGATAATTCTGGAATTTTTCTTAGGAAAAACTGGGGTGGCAAATTTAACATTTTTCTTTTACTTTATCTTCATCAGATATGAAGTTTTTTGAAATGAAACTTGTACTTGAAAGACTCATGGCTTAATTGGAATTAAAAAAAATAAAACTGGGGGTATGGCATGGCTCAGTTGGTTAAGCATCCAACTCTTGATTTTGGCTCAGCTCACAATCTCACGGTTCATGAGTTCGAGCCTTGTTTCTGGCTCTCTGCTGCTGGTGTGGAGTCTGCTTGGGATTTTCTTTCTCCCTCTCCCTCTGCCCCTCTCCAGCTTGTGCTCTCTCTCAGAATACATACATACATACATACATACATACATAAATACATAAATAAAACTTAAAAAATACTAAATATTTTCATAAGGCTTATATCTTTATGAATGAAATATGGCAAACAGCATGACATAGTCTTTATTCTGCCTGAAATTGACATTTAAATTTAAATGCACATTCATTGGTTCAAATTAGATACCACGTCCTCCATAAAGTTTTAGCTTATGTTCCCTTAATATTCCTATTGGCAATCTATTTCCTTTTTAACTATTTGAAAATTATTTTTTTAATGTTTATTTTAAAAATTTGTAAATTCTTAACAACTGTGTATCCTTCCTCATCATTGTCAAATTTACTTTTACAGAAATATATATAAAGTTACATATCAATTGAATGGCAGAATTGAAATACATAAAACACCTACGATTTTTGTCTCATGTTATACTTATCATGGGAATCTATCTTTGAAAGTGGTTATTTCCCAATCTTGAAAATAAATCTGAATAATATGCCTTGTGTGTATTATCGATTATTACACTGACAAGAATGAAGTAGGTGATCACATGATCAAATACAATTGAAGAGTGTCACAGACAACAGTGAAGTAGACATTGAGCACTTCAGCTTTCCAAGTGCTGAGACCAAAGCTGAAATGAACCAAATATCAAGTTTTAGGCACATCCTGAGGTCTATGTGAATCCAACTGAAAGATGTCCTCTGAAAACTATAGATCCATGGTGCATAGCATAGCAATTGGGAAAGCCTTCTGGAAGATTTCTTTCTTCTCTAATGTACATTTTTGCTCAATAATATGTTTCTAAATTTCCTGTGACCTTTATAATATTTCACTAAACATGCAACTGTTTATCCTTAAAGCAATGGATATTAACATATATTTTGGCTATTTTTACTTTTTCTTTTCCTAGAAATTCTACTTGGAATATCCATGTCTATCTCTCATTGTAAACATAGGTATCTCTGGAGTATATACCTAGGAGTGTGATTTTTGGTTTGTAAGGTTTATGCTTATTGCATTTATCGGGTAATATTACATTGTTTTCTAAAAGGATGTAAAATGTTCCTGCCTGTAGAGGCTAGTTAGTAAGGATATCCAATACCTATTTGTCACTCTCCCTTTCATCTAGTGGCTGAGTTCTGACCAACAGAAAGTAGGCAGAGATAGTATGCAGTCTTGAAAGAGAGAAATGTACCCTTCTCCTTATCATTCTTATTTTCTTCTGGCTGGAATGGAGAGAAGATGGCTGGCAGGGGGAGGAATCTTAAATCATAAGGGAATAAATCATGCCTTAAGGATGGTGGGAACAAAATTTTTTAAATTTATTTGAGAGAGAGAGGGAGAGAGAGAGACAGAGGGAGGGAGGGAGGGAGGGAGGGAGAGAGAGAGAGAGAGAGGGAGAGAGAGAGAGAGAGAGAGAGAGAGAGAGAATGCAAGCAGGGGAGGGGCAGAGAGAAAGGGAGAGCGAGAATCCCAAGCAGGCTTTGTGCTGTCAGTGCAGCACCTGACATGGGGGTAGATCTCACAAACTGAGATCATGACCTGAGCCAAAATAAAGAGTTAGATACTTAACTGACTGAGCCACCCAGCTGACCCACACTTGTTTTTAAAGAATGGGAACAAGATTTTTAAAAATATAGAAGGAGCTTGGGTCCCAGATGATAATGGAACTCCATATTAGTGATGGACTTCTAATGTCAATAAGAAATACATATAAGCCACTTTTTAGGTTAGGTCACTGGTAGTTGGGTTTTCTGGCACTTTCATTGCAACCTAATGACAACTAACTTGCATTGTCAGCAACATCTTAGAAGCATTCCTATTGGTCTTTGTTGTTGACAACATTTGTTATTATCATATTTTCTCCACTTTTGAGAATTTGATGAGTCTAAAATGGTCCTGAATTGTGGCTTCAATTTTGATTTCTTTATTATTAATTAAATTGTCTCTTTATACATAAATTACATGATTCCATTTATGAAATAGCTGTTATTGACCTTTGACTAATGAATAGATTGTTTTAATTGATAAGATTCTAAAAATATATAGTCTAGATATTAATTCATGTTGGTTATGTACTTTTCAAATAGCCAAACCCAGTGTGTGAATTGCATTTTCATTTCTTGATGATGATGAACAGAACTTCTTAAGATAAAGTAGTTGTATTCATTTTTGTGGATGGAGAGGAAGATGGCAGCAGAGTAGGACTCTAGGCTCTCCTCATCCTAAAAACACAACTAGATAACTATCAAATTATCCTGAATACTCCAGAAATTGACCTGAAAACTGACAGAGCAAACTCCACAACTAAAGTGAGAGAATAGGCCACATCAAAGAAGATAGCAAGTGTGGAGACATGGTTTAGGGGAGAAACAAATCACAGGTGCTGAGGAGGGGAGGGAGCTGTGGTGATGAGGGAGCCATAGTGATAAAGTATGTGAGAGAGAGGAGCACACAGGGGAACTCAGAAGGAGAATGTTTCCCTAAAGCCATCAGCTTGGAAAACAAGAGGGCTGAATTTCATGAGTTCTTGTAACCAGTGGGGCCTAAAATCTGAAGTTTTAAAGGTTAGTGGACTTGGCTGGGATAGAGCCTGGAGGGCCCTGTGCTGCTCCTGGAGAGAAGGCAGGCAAACAACCTGAGGGCAGATAGTATGGAAACAGCAATCTGAAGGGCACCTGGGACACACATTGGGGGAGATTATTCATTCTTATTGCAGCCTATCCTTGAGAGGTAGTGTTCACAGAGGCATCTCTCTGGGAACAAAATATCTGGCAGGGTGGTGGCATTTCCTTCCCCCACCCCTCAGCATAAACGACAGAGCTACCTGCATGAAGTAGTGCAGTGCAGATGCTAGCTGCCTAACTGGCTTACACCAAGCCTTACCCCACTTCACTCTGGTGGAACTACCCTTCTCAATCAAGCTTGCCTCAGTCCCAACACAGTGGGCCCCTCCCCCAGAAGACCAGCATAAGCCCTTGCCCACACCACTGTCTCCTGACTATGGAGAGTTCTGCAGGGCCTCATTTCTGGTGGAGGTGGTGACAGGTCTCATTTCACAGACCAGAGCATACATAGTTAAAACTCACCACCTTCAAGTTAGGGACCAAACACTGCCCACATTAGGTACAGAACACCCCTTCAAAAGACTGGCCTGAAGGATAGAGCAGCCAATACACAATAGTGGAGTACATGCAGCATGCACCAGAGACACTCCCTGAAGCCCCAGGCCCTGGGCACTGCAAGACCTCTTCTTCATAAGGCCATTACTTTCAGATGCAGGAGATAACTGGCTTTTTAACACAGAAAAGGCAGAGACTTCGATACAAAATGAGAAGGTGGAGGAATTTATCTCACATGAAAGAACAAGATAAGGCTACAGCCAGAGATCTAAGTGAAAGACAGATAAATAACATACCTGATGGAGAATTTAAAGCAATAATCATAAGGGTACTCTGGGCTTAAAAAAAGAATAGAAGCTATCAAAGCAACCTTGAAAAAGAAAAGCAATGTGGGAAGCATCACAATTCTGGACTTCAACTTATATTACTAAGCTGTAGTGATCAAAGCAGTATGGTACTGTCACAAAAATAGACACATAGATCAATAGAACAGAATGGAAAACCCAGAAATAAACCCAGAGCTAGACGGTCAATTAGTTTTTGACAAAGTGGAAAGAATATCCAATAGAAAAAAGACAGTCTCTTCAAGAAATAGTGTTGGGAAAACTGGACCACTTTCTTATACCATATATAAAAATAAATTTAAAATGGATGAAAGACCCAAATGTGAGACAGGAAGCTGTTAAAATCCTAGAAGGGAACACAGGCAGTAACTTCTTTGATGTTGACCATAACAACTTCTTTCTAGATATGTCTCCTGAGGCAAGGGAAACAAAAACAAAAATAAGGTTTTGGGATTTCATCAAAATAAGAAGCTTCTACACAATGAAGGAAACAGTTAACAATACTGAAAGACAACCTATGGAATAGGAGAGGATATTGGCAAATGACATAACTGATAAAGGGTTAGAATCCTAAATATACAAAGAAGTTATAAAACTCAACACCCAAAAAGTGAATAATTAAAAAATGGGCAGAAGACAGGAATAGACATTTTTACAAAGAAGATATCCAGATGGTCAACAGACACAGGAAAAGATGTTCAACATCACTCATCATTAGGAAAATACAAATCAAAGCCACAATGAACTACCACCTCACACCTGTCAGAACAGCTAAAATTAACAACACAAGAAACAACAGGTATTGGCGAGTGTGTGGAGAAAGGGGAACCCTCTTGCACTGTTGGTGAGAATGCAAACTAGTGCAACCACTGTGGAAAGCAGTATGGAGACTCCTCAAAAAGTTAAGAATAGAACTGCTCTATAATCCTGCAATTGCACTACTATGTATTTACCCGAAGAATACAAAAATACTAATTCAAAGGGAGACATGCACCCCAATGTTTATAGCAGCATTATCTGCAATAGTCAAATTATGGAAACAACCCAAATGTCCATTGATTGATGAATGTATAAAGAAGATGTGTGTGTGTATACCAAAAAATGCACAAATAAATAAGTGCACTATGTATATACATATACATACAATGGAATATCACTCAGCCATAAGAAAGAATGAACTCTTTCTTAACCATTTGCAACAACATGGATGGAGCTGGAAAATATGCTAAGTGAAAAAAGTCAGAGAAAGACAAATACCACCTGATTTCAGTCATATGTGGAATTTAAGAAACAATACAAACAAGCAAAGGGGGAAAAAAGAGAGGCAAGCCAAGAAACAGACTCTTAGAACAAACTGATGGTTACCATAGGGGAGGTAGGTGTGTGTGGGGGGGGGAATGGGTTAAACAGGTGATAGGGATTAAGGAGTGCACTTGTGATGAGCCCTGGGTGTTGTATGGAAGTGTTGAATCACTATGTTGTACACCTGAGACTAATATTACGCTGTAAACTGGAATTTAAATAAAAACTTTCAAAAAATAGCTGTATTTATTCATCTTTCCATTATTATGCTTTTCATGTCTTACATACCATAATGTCCTAAATAACATTTTCACATTTATAGTTTAAATATTTTAAACTTTGCTTTCATGTTTCAGTCTTCATTACACCTGGAATTGACTTTTTGTGTGTATAGTATGAGATAGGGCTTAGATTTGCTTTTATCTCATTTGAATTTCGTATTATTTCAACACTATTTCTTGAATAGGCAATTTTGTCCCCATGGATATAGGACATGTCATAAATCAATTGACCCATACAGGTCAGTTTTGTGATCTCTGTTCTTTAAGTCTGTATATCTGTACCAACACTACATAATTTTCATTAATAAACGTTTAAAGAGTCTTGATTTAAGGTAGGATAAAATTGTTCTTCATAAACATTTTCCCTTTCAATCCAGTCACATTTCTTGGATTCTAAGATTACACGTTCGCAAATACAATATGCAAAAAAACCCATGTAATTTTGTTAGAGGTTGTTCAATTTATCTCCATATCACTTTTAAACTCTTAGCAACAGTGTGTGAGAAAGACTGTTGATCCCCTGGTTTGCCTTTCCTTTGAAGACAACTGGGAGTTTCTTAGTCACAGAATAAAACAAAACTAAAACTGCAATATTGGTTTGGAAGTGTAATAACTAGGCAATTGTATTCTTAGAGAACCAAGAGAAATAAAAACACATAGCAACAAGAATATATGTGACAAGATGTTCATAACAGCTTTAATCATTTTAGCAGAACTTGGGAAAAATCCAAATGTTTATCCATGTTATTCTGTATTTATTCAGTGCACTACTAAAAAGGTATAAAAAGATTTGAACTTAGGATATTCACAACAATGTAGAAGAGTTTCAAAAACACAATGTTGATCAAAAGAAATCAGACCTAAAAGAGTTCATACTATATGCTTTCTTTCACATGAATTTCTAGGCTGCAAAAAATAAGTGATAAAGACAAATGAGAACAGAATAGGCCTCTGTCTAAATTGGGAGATTTCTTAAAATGGTGAACGAGGGAAATTTCTGGAATGATAGAAGGTTCATTATCTTAATTGGGATGGTGGTTTTAATGGGTGTATATATTTTTCAGACCTCACTGAATTGCATAGATTTAAAACATTGAACGTTTTGCATGCACATTATATGACAGTTTAAAAATATCGTATATATAAAATGATGTATTTGTAGTAAATAAGGTAAATTCTGGAAACTGTATGGGGCAAGATCATGATCTGGGCTTATGTTGAGAAACAGTTGTCTACAGATCTCTCTTATTGACGCATGTCTGTGACTGAGGAACTATGTACTAACTGTATTTTATTCTAGATTATCTTTTCAATAAGGCTTTCAATAAATTCCCCTTTTAAAAAGTGTTTATTTTGAGAGAGAGAAAGAGAGAGAGCAGGGCATGGACAGAGGGGGAGGGAGAGAGAGAATCCCAAGCAGGCTCCACACTGTCAGCACAGAGCCTGCTGCGGGGCTTGAATTCAGGAAATGTGAGATCATGACCGGAGCCATGATCAAGAATCGGACACTTAACTGACTGAGCCAGCCAGGCGCCACCAATAAATAAATTCCTTTTTGACCTCATCTAGCCCAACTGAGTTTTGGCTCAAGGTCGCTTGTGACTTTCAACAGAAAGATGCTAATGGGGATAGAAAAAACTGTCCTTTTGAGGATAATTTTTAGGAATCTAATTGCTTAATGGGGATATCAGCTTAGTTTACAGTTGTTAGTACACAACTTTTGGAGGGAAAAGTGATACAGTGTAGTTCTCTGGTTCAAGGTGTGGAATGCAAGAAATGAAAGAAAGATGCATCTATTAATCCACAACTACTTAAACTTGTGACTAAGATTACAGTAAATGCAGAAATCTTTTGGAAAAATACTTTGGACAAAGAGGATTATGGTGAAAAGCATTTAAACACTATGCTTATTGTTCTAAGAGATGGGTATACATTTAACCTCTAATTCCTATTTAAATGCCAATTGTATTCATTCTATGTATACATTAGATACCTGTTTTATGTGTATTTAATAATCATGAAAATGATGACTAATATATCTAGTATTATGTACACACACAAATCTAATGAATCTCTACAACAACGTGGACATTTCCCTCTCCATATTTGCTGCAACAGAGCCTCAGAGTTGTTAGAATCTCACAGCTAGTAAGTGTCAGACTCAAGGTTTTCACTGAGGTCGATTTAATTTTAAAGCCTGCGGTTTTTCTAAATCACTTCATACTGATTCTCTAGCAGTATGAATAGGAGTGTTAAAGATTAACTAATTTTAAATGAATAAGTTGGTGTATCTCTTAACTCACTATTGACCACTGCTTCCAAAATTCCTTTTGTATTTATGCATTATTTTTTCGTCCTAAGAAATGCAAAACTGGTTTCTTGCGTGTCACCTCTGTTTATCCATGCCTTTCTATCTCCAGCTCCTTCTCTTTCAAAGTGAAAATTGTATTGCTAAACAATTGCCTTCCCAGCTCAGAATCTCATCTAGTTCCAATTTTGTTCAGAGACAGGTGTACGTTGATAAGAATTTTATCTCTGGGAGTTTCTACCAAGTTCACAGCTGCTGCTTCACACAACTGGCTGCCTCATAGTTGGTGAAAATGGGGGCACTAAATAACGATAGCCAAACCCTCTCATATTTTGTCCTCTAGTAAATATATAATGAGAAATCAACGGAAAAGAAGAACAGGTTTGGGATGAAGTAATAGTAATGGGAAATTTACCATGACCACAAACTTCAGGGCCTTTCACGTATACAGGTCTCTTCCAAAGCTCTGTCTGGTTGTGTCAAATTTATATAACTTTTCTTAAAGAGTCCTTTTGCCCCAGATTATGTTCCACAAAATCTAGATTCTCTCCTCAGAAGTTTGGAAGTGATAGGGATATTTCTAGCTGGAATATAAGATCAACATCGAGAAAAAGAAAGGTAATGACAAAGTGCCTAATAAAGAAAAGGAGAGGAGCAATTGAGGGCAAAAGGGCAAAATGACAGAGTTAATTTTTTTTTAATGGAAAGTTAGGGAGTAATCCAGAAATCATTGCAAAGAAGAGATTGAGAAAAAATATAGTGAACAGGATTAGGGACAAGAGATATTTGTCTCCTGTTTCACTTGGGAGCATTCCTTGGCAATAAAATTTCCACATCAAATCCTCACACAGTTGATCTCAAATATATTTAATTTTTTTATGTTTTTATTTTATTTTTGAGAGAGAGACAGAGTGCAAGCAGGGGAGGGGCAGAGAGAGAGGGAGACACAGAATCCACAGCAGGC
The DNA here is from genome assembly GCF_018350195.1 of Panthera tigris. NCBI lineage: Eukaryota > Metazoa > Chordata > Mammalia > Carnivora > Felidae > Panthera > Panthera tigris. Next base: position 30,308,370 of record NC_056677.1, on the reverse strand, counting down.
TCCAGGCTCTGAGTTTTTTGGCACAGAGCCCGACGGTGGGCCTCAAACTCATGGACTGTGAGATCATGAACTGAGCTGAGGTCGGATGCTTAACTGACTGAGCCACCTAGGAGCTCCAAAACTCAAATATATTTAAATTTCAATTTTTTTTTGGAAAATATTGTACAAAACTTTAACCGAGAGTTTACCTTTCAATGACTCTTGGAAATATACAAAGAAAGTAAATCTCAGTTGCACATCAAGAATATATCCTAGATCTAAAGAACAAAATAGAACAGGCCAAGTAATAATAGAAAAGTAGCCTTCATCAGAGAGATCCAGAGCCTTCTGATCTCCCCTGATTTATTTACAAAGTCTTGACTCATTTCATTTCTGAAAGGCATCGTTTGTTTCCCTGATGCGTGCATTCAAAGAAATTCTTTTCCTTTTTTTTCCTTTTTGCTGAAATTGGAATAACTGGGGAAAAAACAGGATGATTCCCTTTTGTCTAAATCTCTTGTTCTGATTTGTAGTAAGACTTTGTGTTGCTTTTCTATGATCTTTGCTTATTCTATGCACATTTTATGTCCACTGTTGTTGTGTCTTTCTCTACTTTTGCCAACTCCTGAAGGCCTTTGGAAAAGCCACAAGTAGAAATGTTTAACACTGGAATTAATAGTATTTAACTCCGTTATGAAGGCTTTTGGTAGCAAAATGATGAGATGTTCCGTTTTTCTCAACTTAAAATTTACATATGACCCAAAACCGTTGAGTACTGAAGAGTCATGTTTCAAGGCAGAGGAGAGAAATACTGGATTGAAGAGGTGTTCATAAATTAGGAAGGAATTTATCAGAAGAGAAAAGTAGAGGAGTCACAAAGTAACTTTGTGTTCTGAAGAGATACAAGGTGTCTGGAAGAGTAGGAAGAATTTGAGCACAACAAAAGGAAGATTAATTTCTCTCAGTAAATTACAAAAAGCCATTTGAACAAATAAGATGGTGAAGAAATTTACCATAAATAATTTAAAGTCGTCATGTGGAATAATTTATGAATTTTTTGTTAGTTTCAAAGACACATAATCAGGGTGGTCTTTAGTATTTTAGGTCTTATTGTCTGTGGTGGTTTTGTGTGTGTGTGTGTGTGTGTGTGTGTGTGTTGAAGAGGGGAATAATGGAAATGTCTAAGGTAGAAAAAAACCGTTTTTCCCCAACTTGATTGAGACATAATTGACATATAACACTGTACAGTTTTAAGGTGTACAACATGTTGATTTAATACACTTACATATTGCAAAATGATTACCACTATAGCTTTAGCTAAAACCTTCGTCATGTCACATAATTACCATTTATTTTTGTGATGAGGTTTAAGATGCACTCTTAGCAACTATCAAGTATATAATACAGTATTCCTGACAGTAATCGCCATGCTGTATATTAGATCCCCAGAACTTAATCATCTTATAACTGGAAGTTTGTATGCTTTAACATAACCCTATTTTCTCCACCCATAACACCTGGTAACCACTGTTCTCTTTCTACGAGTTTGGCTTTTTTATATTCGTATTTCTCTGCCTATTTCATTCTACATAATGAATTCAAGGTCCATTTGTGATGTTGCAAATGGCAGGATTCCTTCTTTTTCATGGCTGAGTAATATTCTATTTTATATATATACCACATCTTCTTTATCCACTTATCCATTGACAGGCATTTAGGTTGTTTCTGTACCTTGCTATTATGAATAATGCTGCAGCGAACATGAAAATGCAGACATCTCTCTGAGATAGAGATTTCATTTCCTTTGGATATATATTGAGAAGTAGGGTTGCTGGATCATGTGGTAGTTTTATTTTTAATTATTCGAGGAACCACCATAATGTTTTCTATAGTGGCTGTACCAATTTACATTCCTACCACCAGGGCACAAGGGTTCCCTTTTCATTACATCTTTGCCAGTATTTGTTGTCTCATCTTTTTGGGGATAGCTGCTTTAACAGGTATGAAATAATCTCATTGTGGTTTCAGTTTGCATTTCCCTAATTATTAGTGATGCAGAACAACTTTTCCTGTACTCATTGGCCATTTTTATGTTTTCTTTGGAAAAAAATGTGTATTCAGAAATAATGAAAACATACCATTCACAGTAGCATAAAATATAATACTTAGGAATAGAATTAAAGAAGTGAAAGATCTGTACACAGAAAACCAGAAGACATTGATGAAAGAAGACACAAATAAATGGAAAGACATCTCCTATTCATGGATTGTGAAAAATTAATGTTGTTAAAATGTCTATACTACCCAAACTTATAGATTTAATGCAATATCAATAAAAATTCCATGGCATTATTGACAGAAATAGAAAAAAAAAAACTAACTTAAAATCTGTATGGAGCCACAAAAGACCCTGAATAACCCGAGAAATTCTGAGAAAGAAGAACAAAGCTAGAGGCACTATACCTCCTGATTTTAAATAATACTAAAAAAACCGATAGTAACCAAAACAATATGGTACCAGCATAAAAATAAACACACAGACCAGTGGGACAAAATCAACAGCCCAGAAAGAAATCCTCACATATAGGAAGAACTAATATTTGACAAAGAAGTCAAGAATATTTGAGGGGGAGAGGATAGAATCTTTAATAAATGGTGTTAGGAAAACTGGATAACCACATGTAGGAGAATGAAATTACATCTCATCTTACACTACTCACAAAAATTAACTCAAAATGAATTAAAGATTTAAAAATAAGGCCTGAAGCCATAAAACTCCTTGAAGAAAACAGACAGAAACATTTCCTTGACATTGGTCTTGGCAAAGATTTTTTGGGTAGGATACCAGAAGCTTAAGCAACAAAAGCAAAAATTAATAAATGAGACTACATCAAACTAGAGAGCTTCTGCACAGCAAAGAAAACACCCAACAAAACGAATAGCCTATGGAATGGGAGAAAACATTTGCAAGTCATATATCTGATAAAGGGTTAATATCCAAAATACATGAAGAACTCACATAACTCAATAGCAAAATAGAAAACAATCAGATTTTAAATTAGGGTAGAAAACAAGATTGTGTTATAAAGAAACTTACATGTATCATCTTGTAGTATATTCCAGACATTTTATATCACATTGTTATTTAATGCACATAACACCCCAGTTTCAGTGTTAAATTTGAGGAAAATGAGGTACACATTCATTCACTACCTTGTTCAGCCTCACACGATGAAGTAGTTTAGAAGCAGTGCCATGAATGCAGGTCATTTTGATACCAAATGGTGTGTTTTTGTGTTTTTACTAACTCTAGCTCATCAAGAGTATTCTCCTATACTCCAGAAAGAAAAGCAACACTTTATAATAGGCAGCTATTTGCCAGTAACCCCCATCCCACACATCCTTCTTTCCATTCATTCATGTATTTATTCATTTATTCAACAAATACTGTTTTACCATTTATTATATACCAGGTCTAGAAGAGTGGACCCACCATGTTTTGAATGTGTTTTTACTATTTTCTCAATTAGAAGACACAATTTTGATTATTCTGCATGATTTTTCATATAGAAAGCACACCTTTGTTACTTATAGTGTACACGATAGGAAGACAGTACATTTAGGCTATTTTTAATTATAAAAATAGGCTTATGTGATTATGGAGTCTGAGAAGTTTCATGATCTGCTCTCTGCAAGCTGGAGAACCAGGCAAGCCAGGGGTGTAATTGAGTATGAGTCCAAATATTGAAGAATCAGAGAGGGGCTGATGGTTTAAGTCCCAGTCTGAATTTGAAAGCCCAAGAACCAGGAGCAAGAATGTCCATAGACAGGAGAAGATGGATGTCTCAGTTCAAGCAGAGAGAGCAAATTTGTCCTTGCTCCACCTTTTTGTTCTTTCTAGGCTGTTAGTGAATTGAATGAGGCCCATGCACATTGTGGAGGGCCTTCTGCTTTAGTCAGTTCACCAGTTCAAATTGTAATTTTTTCCAGAAACTCCCTCACAGACACACCCAGAAATGATGTTTTACCAGTTATTCAGTCATCCCTTACCTAGTCAAATTGACACATAAAATTAACCATCACACTACATATTTTGCTTTCATCAATTTCAGAGGTATTTTAAACTCTACCATTTTCTATACTTTGACTATTATCTTGTTTCCCCCAAGACTGTCCTGATATTTATGACTCAAAAGGCAACAGCCTGAACCAGAACCAGTTGGCTACTAATATATTCATTTTGCCATTATATCTCCTATTTATCCCCTCCTCTCTTGATTCATACCCCCACCCTACTCAACACAAAGTACTTTCATTTATGGCTGAAAGTATTACAAAAATATCTTCATATTCTTTCTGCCCTTTTCAGCCAGCACAGAATCAAATTCTACACACACACAGACTGCTCTAAAGTACATATCTAATCACATAAGTAACCTGCTTAAAACTTTTTTTCCATTCTGATAAACCCAAACTCCCAAGGTTGCCAAATGCCCCCTCTTTCTATGGCATTCCTGAATCTGGTAGATGACTGGGTCGTACATTTTCTTCTAGCATGAGGCACTTGGATGAGTGACATGTCCCCTTGCCCATGCCCAGAACTTAATAACCCCCAACAATTTTTTTTTGCACAGGGTTAAAGAAAATATGAACTAAATATATGTGTTTTGAGTAATACTTTCCTTTTTCTTTATGAAAATGTATCATAGACAAAATGAAAAGTTAAATCTCAACTTCGGAATACTGTGATAATTGTTCCCCTCAGCCATTAAAGTAGTTTATTCTGGCAGTGAACTAGATAAAAGATGAAAAAGGTTCTATGCGATTTCTTCATGTTAGCTCTAATACCTCCTCATTTGCTCCATCTGAGAAAACATCGGAAAGCAAACAAGTAAGGGCATAAAATAAACCTGAACACATTGTAAAATATAACAAGAGGAAATCATTCACAAATGTTACTGGCCTTGGGGCGCCTGGGTGGCTCAGTCGGTTAAGCGTCCGACTTCACTCAGGTCATGATCTCACGGTCTGTGAGTTCGAGCCCCAGGTCGGGCTCTGTGCTGACGGCTCAGAGCCTGGAGCTTGCTTCAGATTCTGTGTCTCCCTCTCTGTCTGACCCTCCCCCGTTCATGCTCTGTCTCTCTCTGTCTCAAAAATAAATAAACATTAAAAAAAATTAAAAAAAAAACAAATGTTACTGGCTTTTGGGAGCTTTTTTTGATGGGGTGGGTTCTTTTCCTTTTTTTTTTTTTTTTTTATTTATTTTGAGATGGTGCATGTGTACACGTGACCAGGAGGTGGGGGAGAGAGAGAGGGAGGGAGAGAGAATCCCAAGCAGGCTCCACGCTCTCAGGGTGAGCCCGACACAGGGCTTGACCCCATAAACCAACTGTGAGATCATGACCTGAGCTGAAACCAAGAGTCGAGGTGCTTAGCTGACTGAACCAACTAGGTGCCCCCCTTTTCCCTTTTTATTTGCAAATTAGTAGTGACATTTCAGGAATCAAGTATGGTGGTGAAAAATGCTGATTGCAGGCAGTCAGACCTTCCTTCCTCCACCCCCTGTCATGCTCTTACAGCACCTTGTGGATGCTATTTACACTTAGCACATTTCATTTGAATTCTTTGTTGACAGATCTGTCTCCTCCTAAATACTATGTGTTCTTTCAGAAGAGGGACACAGTGTTCCATCTTTTCTCCTGGTTCCTAGGAAATTTTGTAGGACATGGAAATAGATGTTTGCTCAGTGAATGAATGAACAGGTACTTCGTAGTATTACTGCTAGTATTTTGGCTAGTACTTTCCTTTTCTTTTTTTCTGTAAAAATAACAGGAATGCCTGGGTGGCTCAGTCGGTTGAGCGTCTGACTCTTGATTTCAGCTCAGGTCATGAGCCCAGGGTTGTGGGATTGAGCCCCATGTTGGGCTCTGAACTGAGCATGGAGCCTGCTTAAGATTCATTCATTCATTCATTCATTCTCTCTCTCCCTCTCTCTCTTTCCCCCTCTCCAACCTTATTCCCCCTGTCACCTTTATGCTCTTTTTAAAAAAAAATAATGAAATAACAGTTCTATTGGTAGTGGCAGAGTCTGGTGAAGTTAGCACTAGCTTGAGTCACAAACAACCAAAAACTGGTGAAGCACAGCACGACTTCAGAAAGCAGTGATTTGAAAATGTGTATTATTCTATATCCATACAAGTAGCAGGCGAGATAATGGTGTTAAGCGATATTTTCCTTTCTTTTCCATTATTTCATGTTAAAGTTCCCTTTCATTGGAGGCCCTTGGGTACTATGGATCCAGCACAACTGAGATCCTGAATATATGTTTTATTCACTTGTCCAGTACATTAACTTGTCCTAATAAATGCCCGTTTGTTACTCTTGACTCTTTCAGAAACTGTCATTGTCTAAATCTCAGTCTAGCCCACCTAATATTCTCATTCACTGCCAAGCTTTTGAGACATGGAACTAACAATTCATAGTATCGTCTTCTGTTTTTGTGCCTAATAGTAGGGTATGGTGGCAATCTTCTTGTCTCTAAATTCATGCTTTTTCACTTCTCCCCCTTTTTGATGTGTGACATTTGCTGCCCTTCACAAACGTAAATCCCTTTTCACTCAACAACGGGACACATTCTCTTCATCTTTCTGTGACTGCGCTGAATATCTGGTGTTAAATGAAATGACTGACTGACTGGATACTCCTAAAAATGACCACAGTTGGTGTTTAAGACTCATTTCAATGACAACAAGGCACACTGAAGAATTTTTTCTTTTATAGGGGAAGAACAGCAATATCCACACTAAATTCGTCATCCTCTGTATTTGGTTCTCTCCAGTATAAATAACTTCTATCTTTAAATACCATCAGATGTCAAAATGATCCGTTATTTCATTTAGTACAAGCATGAAAGGTTTGACTTCCTAAAGCTGATACAGACCAAAAAAATAAGTGTGTGTGTGTGTGTGTGTGTGTGTGTGCACGCATGCACACACACTTTACAACATATTTAAGCACCACAAGCAGAAAACACTACTGGCAGCACGGAGTTTGGAGGTGATTGGAACACTGAAATAAAGAAAAACAGGTAATCCAGTGTGATACACATTTTTGCGTGGTGATATTCACGTTTATTCATTTCAGTCCAGTGCCTGTTGCTTCCGTGCTTGCTCAGCCCTCCTCTCCCTGATGAGGACCAGTTGTCTGGGATTGATGGTAATTATGTAGCATCTCTGACATTCTCTAGGCAAGTTTCCTTCTTGGCAGAGATGATAAGAGGCGTCAGGGAGATTTATTCAGGATACAGTGGAGGGAATACAAAAGGTGAGTTCAAGCACAAAACAGGAAAAGACAGCAATAAAGAAAAGACTCTCAGAATGTTAATGCTTGATTTTAGAGATCACTGTGTTCCAGCCCCTTTGTTTTTCCATTGGGGGAAATTGAGACCCAAAGATATTAAAAGCGTTGTTGAAGGCCATGACAATTTCCAGATTTGATCTTTTTTTATTACTCTTAGTTGCCCATAAAAACTATGGGTAGAGAACCAGTCCCAAGGTATTTTCCTCATGGCTGACAATTTTACCACTGAGGGAAAGTTTCACTCTTGAGACAGTTCTGTCTCTGTGCTTATTCCGGTGTTGTTACTTTCTCTTTTCAACTCTTTTGAGTAATTCTGCTTAATAGAGGTATTATTTTAAAGAGCAACTTTTGCTGAAGACACCAGAATGTTACAAAAATACCTCACTTGTTTCCTCTATGTTATCTTCCTAGATGTGAGTAAAGGCCATTGGAAAGAAATGAGGTAGGTTTTTTTTGGTGAGGTTTTTTGTCTTTCTTGGCTCTCTAAACCATGCCAATGTTGGTCCACTTCAAGATGTAAGCATCCTACTGCTGAAAAAAAAAAAAACAAAAACGTGTGATTCTGTTTCAGGGTTCAACTTCAAGTTCTGTGTTAACAAAATCACTTCCTATACTGGACAACACAAAACTGGAGGGATAACAACTGGGTTTGCCCAGGCGAACCCCACTGTGCATGGTTTCCCAATATATATATGCCTAGTCTGATGGGAACAATCAAACCTGTTTCTTTGTTCCCCTTATATGGATATCCAGTGTTTCTACTATCTGGTATCTGAGCACTTTGATCCTTCCTAATGATAACAGTCTAACAATTTTCCTGTGGCCACTGGCTATAGAATTCTAGTAAAACTCCTGGATGCTGTTCTGTCTCTGGCTCTAACAGAAATTTTCAAAAAATCTGGCTTTTGATTCTGATGCTGGCATATCTTGCCCTTGATATTGGTCCTAATAGTCTTTTACCTCCCTTGGGTGACAAAATTCTGTGAAAAGATTAATAAGCTCTCTTTTATTAAGATCCTTCATTGAACCACACTTCTAGATATCAAGTTCTTGACAAAATTGCCATATTACTATGTTTACTTGAAATAATTGGTTCCTGGGCTTATAATCAGGTATTATTCAAAATGTTCTAAGACCACACACTCACTGGCTGTATAGAACAAATAGAGGCACACTTGCATTTTTAAGATGGAATATGCCGCTTCAAATCAAATAGGGCTAAATATTCACTAACTTTTATTATTCAAAACGTTATCCCATTGAACAATTGTTTTAATGTAATAAAAGAAATTACCAGAGTCCAAAGCACCTTAGTTTTTTCTTCTGACAACTTGTCTAACATATGAATAACAGCACTGTGTTTACAGAATAACACGTACCTGATATAATTGCAATGGCTACAAAACGAAGCAAAGGAACCAAGAATAAATCTTTTTATTTTTAGTTTCTTTGAGTATGACAAAAGACAAAAGTATTTTAAAACTTTTTATATTCATAACTCATGTGATTTTAATGAATATTTAATTTCTTGGTGGTTTTTGTTTTGAGGTTTAAACTTGTAGATTACCTTCAAACATGAAGCTAAATTTTTTAATTCTGTGTCATAACCTTCAGTGTCTCAGTCTCCCAGGAGAAAACTGCAGTGCTCCTGGCTCAGTTTTGTAAAATATTCATGCAATTATGATGACATCATGAAGGATGATACCTTTTATTCGCCAAAACTGGATCTTGGTTCCTTTCAAAGATAGCTAAATTTTCTAAAATGAAATGCCATTACAGAAAGTCACTTGTGAAAAATTATGAAACAAAAGATGAGTGGCTATCAAATGTATTGGGCCCAGGAGTGATAGACCCCAAGGAAAGCTCTCTAGCATCCTTACAGTCGTGAAAAATTTATAACAAACAAGAACTTACTTTTGACTATAGACCAGACTATTTTTTCCATTCTTTTAGCCCAGTGTTTTTCAAAGTGGTGTCCTTTACACAATTATGTGTTGAGTATAGTATCAATTAATTTTAAAAATATTGTATACCTATAATGGGTTAGCCTTCATGATAGATAATATAAATCTAAAAATGAATGCCCTGATCTATATCTACGAGGACTTCATAGTCAAGGGAAAAAGAGAGTTAGGTGAACAAATTATAGTGTAACATAGTAAATGCCATGGAGTGGCTTCTGTGGTAACATTGTGGCTACCTATCCAACAGTTCTTTCTGGCTTCCTCTCTGTGAGTAAAGTCTGATTCTTTTATTTTTAAAGTTTATTTATTTTTGAGGGAAAGAGCGTGAGAGCATGAGGGAGGGAGGGGCAGAGAGAGGGAGAACAAGAGTCCCAAGCAGGCTCCATGCTGTCAGTGCAGAGCCTGACACAGGGCTTGAACCTACGAACTGTGAGATCATGACCTGAGCCAAAATCAAGTGTTGGATACTTAATTGACTGAAACACCCAGGCACCCCAATAAACTCTGATTCTAATGAATTATTGTGTACAGATACCTTCATATCAGGTAAGGACCAAATCTGTCCTTCAGGGATGGCATATGACCCAGTTATGTCCAATTATATATTGGAGAAAATCTACTTAGGGCTATTTCAGGGAAAAATTCCTTAATGTGAGATCTCTCTCTCTCTCTGTCTCTCTGTCTCTCTCTGTCTCTCTCTCCCTCTCTCCCCACTCCCTCCTTCTCTCTCTCTCCCTCCCTCTCTCTCCTTCCCTCTCTCTCCCTCCCTTTCTCTCCCTCCCCCTCTGTGTGTGTGTGTCTTCCCCCTCCCTCTCTTTGTCTCTCTCTCCACCCCCCCCTTTCCTGCCTCTTTCCTCCTCCTCTCCATGCTCCTTGTCCTCTACTTGTGTTTTTGCTGTAGCTGTGTTCCTGTTTCTTGGTTTTGAATAAGATCATGATACTGGAGGTTTTGGAAGTGATTTGGCAGTCACGAGATAGGAAACCATCAGATAAACACATTATGAAGATGTCAGAGCAGAAGAACAGAGGATGAAGAGCTGACATGGTTTAGCAGCTGAGTCAAACACCTACTCCCATACCCTTTGCTGTATGTGGGGAAAAAAGAACCCCTATTTGTTTCAGCCAGTGTTGCATTTTCTGTTATTTCAGACAAAAGAATCTTCACTGCTGCAGTGTCATATGGAAGGAGACCTTTTTTTTTTTTAATTTGATATTTAAATATGAATAGAGGATTTTTAGGCAGAGAAGTCCTGAAGTTTTAGGTAGAGAGAATAACATGTCAATATTTGAAAAGTAAAAATAGGTGTGGAAAACTGGGAGGATTTCTGTGTACAGTGTTTGGAATGAACACCAAAGAGAGAAGCAGAGGTAGAATTGTGTGTGTCAAACTCAAGAGGCCAGACTGTTCTCTCAGCAATGAGAGGAACAGTTAAAATGGAAAGTTACATGATGGAATTGATTTGTTTGTGTTGGTGACTGTCATGGCAGCTTTGTGGATAGACTTAAGAAGAAAGAGATTGATTTCAGAGAGAACAAGTTCACTGAATATTCTTAAGAGGATCACAGTTGCTCGCTCTTCACATAACCTTCAGCGGATGCTATGGTGCACACCTTCTGTACCTATTCTTCACAACTGAGGTTCTCATTCCTATGACTGCCAGGAGCACTGGTATCTGAAAATATATCTGAGTTCCTCCCCAGAAATTTTCCTCAGCCAAAGGGAAGCCTCTCACCTAAGGTTATGCCCCCTCCTCGGGCCAACTCACACCCAGTGGCTGGACAATACAGGGATATGAAGATGAGGTTCCCTTACTTCGAGATATCTTGAATGGCCATGCCAGTTTGACATCAGCCAAGGAAGGCATATGTTACTAGGGCATCAGAATTCAGATTTTCTTTTCTCTGCTTTCAATCCTGCTTCCCGCACTTCTTTATAGGTATAATTCTTGAGAACGTTTTTACATGCAAATATCCACCTCAGAATCTGAGATAATTAAACTTTCAACATTTAGAGGACTTTAGGGTAATGTTCCTTTCTCTGATATCTTTATTTAAATAGAGAATATTATACTCAGGTTACTCATGGTTTGTATTTATCAATGACTTTTTTCAAGCCTTATTATGTTAATGTAATTAAGTAATAGTTCTTAGTAATAGAGATATGTCTTATGGGGGTATTTTTGTATTCAATTATATAACTTTTAAAAATATTTTAATTATTATTAACTATCACTTAATCTAACCTAGAGTTTATGCTCAGGTATTGATGAAACCGAGGATTTATAACTGAATTCTATTAAATGTAAAGTCTTGTACGTAATTATGATCTAAGTTTCAGAGTATGGGTTCTAGGGACAGGTTTCCATGCTAAGTAATTAGAAAAACCATTTAAATTCTCATTGCCTCACATAGCTTATTTATAAAATAGAATTGTATCTGTCTTGTAAGATTGTTGTAGGAATTCACTGCGCTAATACATGTACGACATTTACACTTAGAACAGTTCCTGGTAATAATAAATAACAGCTCAATGTTTGCTCTTACTATTATTGCTCCCAGTTTTCAAATTTATTTTGTGTTCACATATCTCTGAAATGTTTCTCTGAACTGCTGTCAGTACCTCTAATTCTTCCACGGTCAGGATATTTATCCTTTTTATTCCATTAGGGGTGATTGGAGTAGGAATTCTCAACTGTTGACTTTTCCCCTCAGCACCCAGTAGTGATACAGTCCTTTGGTCATTGTAACAAGTTACAGACCTCACTTGAACAGTGGCTCGTCCACCTGAGAGCCATAAGCCATACTGATAAACATGGAATGAAATCAACCGATTCAGTTCACATTTCTGCAACCCCAGCTGGGCTAGAATTTTCCCTGCTACTATCTTACTTTTTTCTATCTCAAGAATTCTAGTTTTCTCTCTCCTGTGATATAACGATTAAAAAAAATCTGTTAAAAAGACTGTCCCCAAGAGAAAATAACACTACCTGTAACTGGGCTCTATCCTGTCAGAAGAAACAACTTCCCTCATCATTCTTAAAGAAGAGCAAAAAAACCTTTCTCTTTCTGTCTCCAAGAGCATCATTTTTTTCTCTTCTAGCTTTCACACTAGGAAATCCCTAGCTAGATTCCTTGGAATCCAATAGCCTCATAGGACTGCTTAGGGCAACCTTAGCTCTTTCTTGAACTTTAACTTTCTTCTAGATGTCAGGCTCCTTCTCCTACCACTTTGGCCATCCTGCTCCTGTAAAAGCCAACTCAGGCCAGATTACTTTTTTCCACAAGCCATCACACTGTTCTTTCCATACCTTGGCCCGGTGGGACTGGTCCTCACAAAGAAATGCAGTGAGAAATATAAAGGTTGTCTTGCCATAAACATTGTCGTGGTTGGAGAACATCCTTTAATACATGCTTGGAAGCTTCCTGTGGCTGCTCAGCGTGATCCCAAAATTTGCTGTTAAGATGAAAACCAGAAATATATTTCTTTGGATCATCTCAACAAAGTTGTCATGAGATGAGAGTTTAGGGCCTTCTCAGGTCTTTCCTGGGCAGGTCCATATCCCTGCACATGCGTGTGGTTCTCTGAATCCCCACAATTATGTCAGAGCTTTTGAAAGCCCTTTATGAACATCTCATTTCCCAGGTCTTCCTTTCAAGGTTTTTGGTCATTCTCTTGTTTGCCCAAGTGGTATTGCCCTTTTCTATTTTTTTTTAATTTTTAAATAATGTTTATTTACTTTTGAGAGAGAGAGAGAGAGAGAAAAAACAGGGAAGGGGCAGAGAGAGAAGAAGACAAGGAATCCAAAGTAGGCTCCAGACTCTGAGCTGTCAGCACAGAGCCTTATGCGGGACTCAAACTCACGAACCATGAGATCATGACCTGAGCCAAAGTTGGACACTTAACTGACTGAGCCACCCAGGCGCCCCTGGTATTGCCCTTTTAGGCAGCAGTGGTGTTAACCAACTGCCACTAACTTTTTTTTATATATATACACATGCTTAGGTAGGACCTTTCCACCGAGCATGTTCTGAGATGGATCAGACTGACAGAAGCCTTGTACATGGGCCTTTCCCACGGAGCTGCCAGAGAGAGAAAATAGTGGCAGTTCTCCAGAAAGGGGGCTTCATGCAGAACTGCAGACCTTTTCCACTTTTTCAGGTATTTTCTAGGCTGCTGGTTTTCATAGCTATCAAGGTTGTTGAAGCTGGTGGTTGTCAGTGCTACCATGGAGGGTTGGAGAGGGGGATGAAAACAAGGAAAGTTCCTTCTTCACAAAGCTCAATGTCCTTTCCCAGATTAACAGTTTCCCTTGAATAAATGCTCCCCTGGTTACTGTAGGACTGCATTTAATTTTCAGGGCTCTGAGAAGGTTGGTTTTGACAATTTGGGCCAGTGTCCTTTTGTTTTTATGGCTTTTTTGGTCATCCTTGCTCCATCATTCCAAAACTTCCACCCCCTCCTTTTGCTTTTTGATTTCCTGTTGGTACCACACTTGGGTCAAATATGCAAGTGAAAGACACCATAGCAAGGGTTCCAGGTAATGCAGTCTACAAAATCCATCCTCTGGAACAAAGAGAAAAGTGGAGATATGAATGGAGTAAGTATGTCTGGAGGAGCAATTAGAGAATATACACTACACCATTTTTATAGAAATTGGTGTGTAAACCTGAATACCAATTTCTGACTTGACAACAAGACCTTACTTTCACATGTACTTGAACATATGAAATTGAAATTGACTGGAGCATTCTTTATACACAGAAAGCAAAACTATAACTAGCAGTCTGCTTGCTTGGCATGAAATCAGAAAATACAAGTAAATTACAATGTCAGGTTTAGTTTGCCTACAACTTCCATGCCTTGAAGTAGGAATATGCTTGGCATAAGAGCCATCTTCTCGCTGCACAATACGGGGATGGGTACTGCTCAGTGGCTTTTTAAAAAACACATCCTCCTTTTCCTATACTTTATCAGCTGAGTAAACCCCATTCTCATCAATAGCATTTTTCAGATGCACATTTACTCAGGTAGATTACCATCTTACTGAAATGGAGACATTCCTGTAAATAATCATTCTTTTGCTGGTTTTGTGCTTAAGTTCTCAGAAAATTATCTTCTTTTCCATATTTTAAAGTTACTGGGGTGAGCTAATTCCATATTTGCTTTGGGTACTGTCTACACTGGACTGGTTATGAGTCTCTGTGTACTCAAGAAGGTCCAGACATTTCCTATAAAGAAGATTAGAGTCATAAATATGTTCATTAAACCAGGTTGAAGAAAGCTTTCAGGACCAAAAGAATGCTTATTAGGATTTTCCCATAGCACAACTAGGTAAGTTTGTCTAGAAAGCTTAACACAAATAAAAATTTACCAAAGTTTTCTCATATCTGTATTGTAGTTTTCTATGGGTCTGTCACTTTAAAAGCCCATACACTGCCAACAGATGAAAGCTAACTGCTTGATTATAAAAGCAAAGTTGTAAAGCAGTTTTTTATAAGTCAACTCAGGCTCAATTTTGCTATGGTAACTTTCAGCAAAAAATATCAGTGGCATGCCACAATAATGATTTATCTTTCATTCAGTTTACATATCTATCATGGGCCAGATGTGACTTTATTCCAGGATCCAGGCTGATTATAGCCCTAAGATACTCCTAGTCTCATGGCAGATAAAAAAGAAATGAATAGCAAGGTACATTCTGACCATGAACTCTTCTCCTCAAGGGTGACCCAGCTGGGTCTAGTTACAGATCATACGGCCAAAACAAATTCTATGGCCAAGCTTAAATCTGTGGTATAGAGAGTTGTATTTTTCTGTGGAGCACAAGATAAGGTGCAGGGAAATGTGAATATTTGCTAATAATGCAGTATACTGTGCTCTCCAAGTCACCTACCTTGGAAGCCAAAGTTAGGAGTCTTACCAAAGCACCTATGATCCCTGTTACATCCTTCTTAGGATTTGTCAGCATGACTTACTGATATAGTGGATTGAGTGTCCTGTAGAAGTTTTGAGGCAGTTAAGGTCCTTGTGGTCTGAGAGGAAGAGAGAGTTGACATGGATCTGAAGCGAATTGATGGAATACTACCTACCATGCAAAGTGAAAGCATGCTATTCTTCTGTCCTTTGCCTTTTAGCAAAGAGAGGAAAAGCGGTTATTAGATTATAAGCTGCATACCAAGCCTGTGTTGATTTGCTCAAGCAAAGAAACCATCTCTCTGACAGTAATTAGATTTAACCACAATTCATCATTCTGTACAAAAATGTTTATCTGATGCTTACTAAAAACTGGGCATGATACTGAGGATGTAACAGAAGTAACCACCTCTGCATGATGAATTCACTGTGGCTGACTTAAGTGAAGTGGATTTATTAAAGAATGTTGGGTAGCTTACAGAGTCTTGGGAGGCCTCGAGAAAGTCCAGAGGCTAGGGTTCCAAACTCAAAAACATGATTGTCCTAATTGGACAAGTGTTGCTGCTGCTGTGAGAGCAACTGCCACCAGCAGTAATGACTGGGAACCTGACTTGACAGCCGCTTTCCAGCACCAGTGCCATTTCTGTGACAGCGCATCACTCCTTTTCTGAAGGCTTGTTGCCTCTTATGCCAGGAAAGGCTGATAGAATGGAAGTTCCATACTGGTCCCAGTTCCCCACACTGCTTAGTTTTGAATCATATTTGCCCATAGTGTGCCTGGTCACATGGCTCTTTCTAGCTGAAAGGGAGGTTTGGAAGATGACATTCTGCTTTTTATGTTTGTGAGATGCGTAAGCTTCACAATGCAGGAAATTGCCCAAATATCATAAAAGTATTATTCAACTACTGAGCAATCATGAACATGACATATATTTGTACCCATGGAAATCAAACTGACTAAATATGCAAGAAGAACTGAAAGCCAGGCCTGCAAGAAGAAAGCTAACACGAAACAAAATGATTTGAACAAAACTCTGGAAAGTTTAAACCAAAGGAGACAGAATTTTGAAAGTTTTGCTCACCAGGTAAGTATAAAATAAGATAAAATTGGTTGTATGTTTGTACAAGGGACAACTTGACCTTAAATCTGTCAAATAAAAAAACAAATCCAGTCTTAGGAAATGTTTTGTTCAAAAGGACTATTGCACAGGTTGTTGTGAAAGAGAATGTTCTGAATATAAAATCAGCAAGAATGTCAAGAATTAGGCAAAAGGAGTTTTTTAGTTTATAGAGAGGAATAAACAAATTGGGTATGGCTAAGAGGAATGAAAAAAGGTGGCAGTGAGATAAAGATCAGGGCATGTTTTATGCTAAGTCCAGCCTATTCTCATGGGAGGCTGTTAATGAGGGGCTATATGCTGGCTCAGGCTGAGGATGGGTCAAAGTGCAGGGACTTGGGGGAAGGAGAGAATCTGAACATTTGGTTAACAAGCATTTTGTTCTCAATGATGGGGGTGGGGTAGTGGAGGTGGACAAACAGTTTTGCTAATTTTTTATGAGCCAAGTAATGGAAATTTGGAGGGTGTGTGTCTGGCCTTGTCACCGGTAAAC
This sequence comes from Panthera tigris, assembly GCF_018350195.1. Classification (NCBI taxonomy): domain Eukaryota; kingdom Metazoa; phylum Chordata; class Mammalia; order Carnivora; family Felidae; genus Panthera; species Panthera tigris. The sequence goes on along the minus strand of NC_056677.1, from coordinate 30,291,543 downwards.
AAGGGAAGCATTTGTGAATCTTACCTAAGTCATATGGAGAAGGGTGGTTCTTTGCAGTAAGCCCTTGTCCAGAGCACAAAAATGGTGGGGAGGAGTCCTTTACTTGTTGCTGTGTCTTAGGAGCACAGAGCTCAGCTACAATTCAACACTGTCAAATCCTTTGCCCTAGCCAACAGAGTATATAAACTTCTTCACCCCTAAGATTATGTAGATCCCTTAATCTACGCCTAAGATGTACTCTCTTGCGAGAAGTTGAACCAGAGAGGATATGGATTTGAGCACACCAGGCACAACTGAGGATAGGAGTGAGATGTCACAGTGAAAACAGAGAAATTGAGATCCATTATACAATGGTGAAAACCCACAGCTCCCTTCTGTATGTAATCTGAGAAACTGTAAAATGGTTCCTAACTGGCCCAGGAGCAGAGGCCAACAAAGATTGCCCTTCATAGAGCCCTTGATGAAATTACTGGAATCCTCACTGATTTGTGGATTTGTGAAGACCAGTATTTTTTTAAGCCCCATTCATGCACAAAGTATATGTAATCAGCATATTTATATCACATTTCTAAATATGAATGGACAAATAAGAATTGTGATACTTGGGAAAGCCACTAGCAAGAAAAGTAGAGGGTTGGGAGCAGGGAAGGAAGAAGGAACAGAGAGAGAGAAGAAACTTGTTAAAAACAATTCAGGGAAAAGAAAATAATAATACGTTTTAGAAAAATAAGGAAAAGTTTAAATCCTTCAAAGGTATGATGCATGCCTTTGCAATTATTTATTTTTATTTAAATTTTTTAATGTTTATTTCTGAGAGAGAGAAAGCATGAACAGGAGACAGAGCAGAGAGAGAGTGAGACACAGAATCAGAAGCAGGCTCCAGGCTCCGAGCTGTCAGCAGAGAGCCCAAAGTGGGGCTCGAACCTGGGAACCACATCATCACCTGAGCTAAGTTGGAGGTTTAACTGACTGAGCCACCCAGGTGCTCTGCTATTGCAGTTTTTTAAAAAACAACTTTAGAGACTAAGAAAAATATCTTGGAAATGGAATCAAAATGTCAATAAAATGGTTAGAAGATAATACCAAAGCAGTATTTCACAAAACAGAAGAAAAAGGTAAAGAGTTGCAAAATAGGATGAAGAAAATCAAGAAAATTAGGAGAGGGGTGCCTGGATCGCTCAGTTGGTTGAGTGTCCAACTTTGGCTCAGGTCATGATCTCATGGTTTGTGAGTTCGAGCCCCATGTCTGGCTCCCTGCTGACAGCTCAGAGCCTGTGGCCTGCTTTGGATTCTGTGTCTCCCTCTGTCTCTCTGCCCCTCTCCCACTCATTCTCTGTCTCTCTCTCTCTCTCTCAAAAGCAAATAAACATTTAAAAAAAGAAAATTAGGAGATAAATCTGGGATGACTAGAATCTGAACAACAAGAGTTTCAGAAAGAAATGGAGAGGAAAAATAAAAAAGATGGCAGGAAGTTATAAAAAAAAAATTCTCCAAGAAAACTTTCCAGAAGAAAAGGGCATGAGTTCCTTGAATTGAAAGGGCCCACTCAGTGACAGCAGAATTAAAAGTAAGCAAACAAACACACAATTATAAAACACCAATGGTAAAGAGAAAATCTGAAAATATAACAGGGAGGTGGGATTGCACAGATCAGAATGGCACTGGACACCTCATTGGCCACATCGCAAACTAGAAGATCATGAAGAAATAGCTGTAACACTTTTAAGGACAAGTTATTTCCAACCTAAAATAGTATACCCAACCAAATTTCAAAAATGAGGATAGAATAAAGGCATTTTAGAATGTGAATAGTCACTCTCTAATGGATAAGGAAAGCTACTGGAAAACCTGTTCCACCAAAAGTTAGAAGGTAAATCCTGGAAGAGGAAGGCATGGAATGGAGAAAATAGGTATACAACACAGGTGAGTGGTTAGTGAAATTCTGAGGCTGATCCTGAGGAAAGTTCCAAAAATATAGCTGTAAGCTCTGGAAAAGAGTGGAGAAGACTTAATGAGGAGATGTTTAAGTAAACATATGATGGTGTTATATAATGACACAGATCTTATAATCCAGTTCAACACTAAAAGCTTTGAAATTTATAGGGGAAAACAATTCGGCCTGTGGAATTCTGCACAGAAGATGTGACCATTCATTCAATCACTTATTCATCAAATGCTAATTAGGGTGTAATACGTAGCAGGCTTTGCTCTACATGCTGGGGTTACAGACAGAAATCCGTTAGTCCTTACGGAGCTACAGTCCAGTGTGGGAGAAGGAAGAAAATTAACAAAATTAATAAAATCATGATGGGTGATGTTAAATGCTAAGAAGAAAACTAAGCATCACTTAGGATCAGGAAGTGGCAAAACAGTAATGCAGGGGAGAGAAATAGGGGACTCCATGGAGCAGCCACTGATGGATAAAGGTGCCTGAAAAGGGAACTCATTGTCTGAGAGAGCCTGCCAATTGCAGAACTATGAATTACGCTGTTCCATGGAAGATTCAAGTCACTTGTTCTGAAATCTGAGAAAGCCTAGTCAGTCCTGTAACTGATTGAATGGCAGTCTCTTCATCATCTTAGGTGATCAATAAGTATCAACTGCAGACATTTATTTGTCTCTTAGAAACAGGCCTTTTGGGTAGTTCTCAGACTATGGAATCAGCGTGGATGTATTTGATTGAAGCATTATCTTGAATTGGTCATAGTTTGGTGTAAAGATTTTTCAAACAGACTTGTAGTCAACAGATAAGATTTTTAAATCCTAGCTCTGCTGTTTACTCTCTTGGTGATTTTGGACAAAGGTCATGGACTGGGTTCCCCAGGTAGCAGAATCTGGTGTGGAGTTTGGCAGGCAGGATGTTTAGTAAGGAGTACCCTTGGGATCAACACCTGGGGATGGGAGGGAAAAGTCAAACTTTAGTGCAGTCTTAGTGGAGACCCCAAGTATTTCCTCAGGGAGGTTGGCCATTGGGAAAACCCTTCAGAAATGTCTAGAGTAAGGCCAAGGTAGGTATTTTTGTATGTAATTTCTTTATTTCAAAGGAGATTTATCAAGCACAAAAGTTCCATTTGGTTGATAGAATAAGGATTATGTTAACATATAGATAAAACTTTACTGGCATAGATAGAATTATTCTGAAGAATTCTGAACAAAAAGGTAGCAAAAATAAGAAAATTCCCTTCTACAGAAAGGGATAATTTCTAACTGGGAATTTTATATCAAGATGAGAAACGTAGCTACAGCTAGCATTTAAAGGCTACCCTGAGCACATTTAGATATTTGAAACTATTTTTAGGTGTCATTGTCTCCCTGACAATGCTTTGCTATTTTGAGGTCATAGGAAAATTGGAAACCATCCTGTAGAGTGGTTGCATGTTAACTTGAAGCTTATAGAATACCCAATTCTAGTCAAGGCTTTCTAATCAACAGTTTTAAAATGTGGCTCTGTTTTTAGAGGAGCACAAGCTGTAAATACATTATTTATTCAGTCTATCAAATTATAAAAATAAAATAATTTTTTTTACATTTTTTTCTTCCAATACTCTTAAGGTCCCATAAAAATATTGAAATGAAATTAATCTGCAATTAATATTTTTGTAGATACACAGAAATGGAAACTCATCATTCCATACATCAAGAATTGACAACATTAATAAACCTATGTGCTAACAAATATTAATTGATAACCTCTTACATATTCTACACTGCTTTGAGCACTTTGATGAAATTTGCCTTAAATATATAGTTTCTGGTGTTATATTGTTCATTACTGATTTAAGACCCAAAGAATCTGCAAAGAGTATAATTAAAAGCTGATACATATTTGTGAGGGTTTTGTGTTGCAAACTGAAACTGAATTTGGCTTACTTAAGTGGAAAGTGAATGGATGGCAAGGATATCTGTCAGCTCACAGAATTGACTGGATGTCTGGAGGACCAGGCTGAGAAACTCCAAACACAGGGATGGATGCTCGTATAAGAACAAAAGGATACTAGCTTTTTCTCCCGCTGCTGAACTCAGCCCTTTGTGCCAGATGTTTCCAGAGCTGTACATCTAATTGTTCATTTCTTCACCTTTGTGACACTGCCTCAAAATTCAGATTTCCTAACCACAAAATTAAGTTGTGTTGGGCTGTTTGCCAGTGGCACAGAAAGGGAGAGGCTCCTTATTTGGTCTTTTCATTGGCAGTTTGGGCCTTGTCTTTCACAAAGATTCCCATTAGGGTGGATTCCTCCAAATTAAAGAAAAGAGTTGGGTGCTGTGAGGTCAAAAGGTGACACATGTTTGCTACAATGTGAGCATTTTGAAGTTGAAGTCCAGTGGACAAAGACTAATAAAGATGGAGTAGCCTGAGAAGGGTTTTGTGGAGAATCAATGAGCTGAGATGCATCGGCCCAGTGTTCACCACCAGCATCAATGGGGTGGGGCAAGGCTGAGGAAAGGGGAAACTTGACAAACATGCATATGTCAAAAGCCCTGCTTGCTGCAATACAAGGAGAATAAATGATCCCCTACAACTCCCTGAGATGCCTTAATCCTCTTACTTCTAGTTTTGTATGTGCCGCCATATCATGTTGGGATCCCTGCAGCCTGGTCATAAGAACCATAGTGTTTGTGAACTTGATGGGACCATGGAGATCACCTGGACTGATAGAGGTTTCTTGTTTTGCAAAGGACAGATCTGAGGCCCAGAGAGAGAGAGATAGAGTTTGTTTCCTAAAACTCGTCAGGCAGCAGGAGGGTCAAAATCAGAACCTGGAAACTCGGCTCCAAGGTGGAGCTCAGTTTACTAAATTTGTTCACACTGTCACATTCTCACTACACTGAAAGCCATTGCTTTGTTTAGGTCCTCAATTGGACTGTTGCCTTGGCCTCCTAAATTAGCTGTCCCCTTTGGGCCATTCCAGCTTTCTATTGATGTCAGATTTATCTTTCAAAGTGGAAGAACTGCAGTGATTTCCCAAATGAATGAAGTTCAGACCCCTGAGCCTAATTTCTGAGGCCCTGGCTGCCCTTTGGGCCCAGTCACCTGTAGCTCCCCAGCTTTCACTCTGAGAGTAAGGTCCTTGTCAAGCTCCTCCCATTTTCTGTAGTTGCACATGCTTTGTCCTCTCCCTCTAATTCCCTCATTCCTTTCTTTCCTGTGAACGCCTTTGCATTTCAAATCAACTCAACTATAACTTTCCCTGAGAAGATGTTGCTGGAATCTCAGTAAAGCATTGCTATGACCTTTGCTATGATCCCATAGCATCCTCATACACACAGCCATTGCATTCCAAATTCAGTGGATTTGTTTAAATGTTTGTTTTCCTCTCTATCTTGAAAATGTCCCGGATACATATTGTATCCTCATGCCCAGATCAGTTTTTGAAAAATACCAGATATTCAGTGAGTAATTGCAAGTAAGAACTTGAATCAACCCACCTTGTATAACTTCTAAGAACTTATTCTATGGATCCAGGAACATGGACTTGGAGAATGTTTTCTGTGTTTTGACCTAAATCAATCTCTTCTGCCCTGATTCAAGATCACTTATACTTTGGAGTTCTAACCCAGCTGTAACATCTTTAGCCTTTTACAAATCAAAGAGTAAATGTTTCCACAAATAGAACTTTGTCATTTTCATTTTGAGAATGGCCCCAGCTGTGTACATTTTTATGTAAAGATGGTTTTCCAAACTGAATTGATACAGTAATCTATTAAGATTCTGAGTCATATCATGAGAAGTAGTATGAGAATAAAAATAAAACTTAATATTATAACTTAAATATGCTATAACTAGTCTAAGAATTTGGTGGGGGGTTAATATAAATTCTAGATGTTTAAAACACCATTTAAATTCTAACCTGTTAGTGTTCTTTGTGCCAAACCAAGTTTTATGTGGTAACTGTTCAAGAGAGCTGTCAAGGGGCGCCTGGGTGGCGCAGTCGGTTGAGCGTCTGACTTCAGCCAGGTCACGATCTCGCGGTCCGTGAGTTCGAGCCCCGCGTCAGGCTCTGGGCTGATGGCTCGGAGCCTGGAGCCTGTTTCCGATTCTGTGTCTCCCTCTCTCTCTGCCCCTCCCCCGTTCATGCTCTGTCTCTCTCTCTGTCCCAAAAATAAATAAAAAACGTTGAAAAAAAAAATTTAAAAAAAATAAAAAAAATAAAAAAAAAAGAGAGCTGTCAATAAGAATGATACTATTTTATCTCCCCTTTCTTCCTTCACTTCTTAACAGGAACTTAAGGAAATAGGTAAGAAATAAAAAAGGGAGAGGAAGAACGAAGAACTCTAGCAGAATGAGCACCTAGGATAATTCAGTGTCTCAGCCAGAGTTATGCAGATTTCAGCAGTGTATGGATTTGGAAAATAAAGATTTTACAGGAGAAATACCCAGATTCTTGAAAAGTAGGACTGAACTCTTACTTTCTATCCAAGCAATAAGTGGCATATGTTGTCCCATCAGAATCTGGGAATATAAAATGACTAAGACAAGTTAAAACACTAAATACCACAATGGCATGAAAGCCATATTGACAGGTGTATGAGAGCTTTTACAGGACAGCTGTGCCTCCCTGCCGCCTTGCCATGGAATGCAAATCAATAGAAAATGGCATTTCAGCATTGCACCCTAGCGAATATTAAATATCAAATGCTTCCCAATGCTGGCAGTAAGTGGGCCACATTGATTTTTCCCCCTGACTCCACTGGCATCCTGCTAATGAAGCCTGCTCCTGTGGGTTTTTACTGTATATGCTAATATGCACCATGGGAGGAATGCATCATATCAGAACCCCCTAGCCCTGTGAGAGCAGTTTGTGGATAAAGAACATTTGCTCTTAGAACCACAGCCCATATTAAAACATCTAATTTAGGAAAGTATCAAGCCTGCCACAAATTTATATGTGATCACGTTTGCATCTTTGGAGGTCTACATTATGTTAGATTATGTACATTATAGAGACATAAATTACTTCAGTAAAAGATATTGAAGGGATAGTTCTCAACAAGGTTGTAAACTCTTGTGTAAAGCCGTGATTCTCAAAATGGGCTGCACATTGCGATCACGCAGGGAGTTGATAAAACTATGGCTGACTGGATACAGCCCTCAGTGATTCAGATTTAATGGTGTGGACTGTGGCCTTAGCATCCAGATTTTTAACTGCTTTCTCAGTGATGCTAATGGGCAGTCAAGGTTGAACACTACTGATGTAAAGAATATGTGCTGTAGTTCAAATTTAGTGAAGGACTTTTTCCACTGACTTGTCACTGACTATGATTATATTTGTTTTTGCCCTGGTTCACTCACACTCACATTCCTGTGTTTGATATGCTTATCCAGCTTCTAGTAGTGTGGGGTGCGGAGGGGTTCATGCTACCAGACTTTGGGAAGTAACTTCCCAAACACTTACAGTATTTGGTTTGTTCATATTTAACTCGCTGATGTTTTTCTGGATACCTAAATTGAGCATAGTATTTTTCAGAAAGTGCTGGTAACAGATGGTCATCTCTTTAGACTCTTTATTGTTATGAAACTAAAATTGATTGTCAACTTGAATAGTGTGTAGGCTGTTTATTTAAAATAAATAGTTTGGGATAGCATGGAGTGTTTGGTCTGATTCCTGCAAAGCACAGTGTGGGTGCTCAGCAGACCACAAAGAAAGAGGGCTTGAATGGTAGAAAGATGCTCTCCACCTATTCCCAGTACTCTCTGGCCTGCCCTTCCGGGAATCACAATATATGCTGACCCAAATGAAGCCCTAGGAAGGTCACAACTGAATCTGATTATAGTTCCAACACAAAGTAGGCTGGGGAGGGGTGCAGGTGGGGAAAGAACACAGCACTCCAGCAACACTCCTTGTACTGTGTGCACATGCACATGCGCGCACACACACACACACGCACATACACGCACGCACCACACTGCCTGGGTCCTTGTGAGCCATGGGTGGAGGATGGGAGTGGAAGGATAGTGTTTTACAGGGACACTCCTTAAGCCACGTTGAGCGTATACCAGATCCTTCTTGATGCTCCTAACTGGCTCACTCTATCTCCTTTCCCATCTTCTCTTATTCACCAGCTGGCTTTTTCTGTGCTTTCATTTACCTCCATTTTCCTGTCCCGTCTGCTTAAGGAAATCAGCTTGGCCCCTTAAGACTTGGAAATGTAGCACTTGGGTTTTATTGCACGTAAACAGCATTTGGTCTGCCCATTTACTGTTTGTTCTGTTCAGAAGGGTAGTGGTGAATTTCCTTCAGTCCTAAGAATGGAGTTGAGAACAGTGAAAGGCTTCCACTGTTTTCTTTTCCTTAAAATGTGTCTGAAATGATTCATATTTCAACTTGTCAGAGACAGTTTCCTTTCAATTATTCTCAACTGGGCCACAAAAGAAATTCGTCTTTCTTATGTACTTTGACCTGACTTCTAACTAAATAGTATCTTCTAATATTAAGAGAGTTTCTCCCCTTTCCTTGACCTGCTGATGTTATAAACTTTCTCGGATTAACTATTAACAAAGGGCATCATGCCCAGATTGCTTTACTCTGATGCCTAAATCTAGTGTGTCTAAGAGAGGCAGAGGAACCTCAGTTCACCCCCACCATACTACATTATCAACATAGGCCAGCATTTGTTTCCTTTTTTCTTTTTTTTAGAAAAATAACAAATTTTATTAGACACATACGAAATAGTCATCCCCTCTTAATTTTATGTTCATCTTTATTTAAGAACATGTTAATACTCCACTGCTTGTGAGCATAAAGTGTCTCTTCATCTAATGCTGTGATGCCCGGCCCCTGCCACACAATGGATTCACGTGGCTGATGCTTAGGTCACACCCTTAGAGATTCTGATATAGCTGGCTGGTGGTGTGGAACATAGGCCAGTACTTCTTACCGCTGGTGTTTACTTAAAGGTGTAGCGTTCAGGCAGAAAAAGAGGATGATAAAGTACAACTGCCTACTATTAAAAGCAAATATTATCTACCCAGTGACTATAACTGCATAAGGTCAAAGACTCACCTGCAATTTTAACAAGAACAGTAGGTTCCATGACTGCCTCCCTACCTATGCTTTTGTAGCTCATAATGATGACGAATCTTTCTCAGTACTCTTTTGTAGGAAATAAAAAGCCAATAATTACTCTGTCAGCACACAATACAGACACAGTAATGGGATTATCACTTTGCATAAGGTCTTGTGTAGAATAGGCATTCAAGAAATACTTGGTTGTATGAAAATCAGAATATTTTGCCGGAGTAATTATGACTTCAGTTTTGTTCACAGTCTTGAAAATAATACATCCAGTGACTGGAGTCAGCTACTGTGTATGCTGCCAAGTTGAAGACATTCATGACCCACCTTCATTTAATTAAATCACAGAATTAATTGCTTGAAATCTCACGTGTGTATAGAATGTGAAAAGTGGAGAAAATAATGTATAGTTTCAAACTGTTCAAAGTGAAAGACATGAATACTCTTGCCAAAAATGGAAAAAAATATGGTGAAAACCCATTCACTTAAAAGAAGACAGTTGTCATTTTCTTAGGTATATTACATATAATGTATACTAAAGCCTTCTGAATGGATAAGAAATGGATGTAAGACTGTTAATTATCTTCTGGGATTAATAGATAATGAACAAATTAGAAAAGAATAGAGCATATACCAGGTCATCCATGTATGATCAAGAAGCCTAAATTTGCAATTCAATCTTGCAGGAGAAAGAGTAAAACAAATAAATGATGATAAAATGGGGAAAAAAAATAGTTTCTTGAACAAGAGGTAAAAAAAAAAAAGAGAGAGAGATAGGAGAATGGTAGGATTAGATAAGAAAATAGTTTGTTCATTTGTTCCTTTACTGCTCTGTGTCAAGTTCTGTATTAGATGTTCAGAGAAGTTAATGGACTCAGAGCTATGGTCACTGTCTGCAAATCTTTGTGTGAGTCTTTTATTTCAAATCTTGCTTAGGTCATCGCTTAAAGGACAGCTTCAGCAACAGGTCACAAGGTCTGTTTCTTTCAAGACACAAAGTGCTTATAGGTCACTGAGCAAGCCTTTCTTTAAAGGTGACTTGACAACAGTAGTCATAATAATGACATTTCTGGGGTCATTAGACTTCTCTTTCACTGTACTTGGGGCTGTGTATTTTTTTTATTCCCCTTGAGGCCTAATCAGGTAAGGAATTAGAAGAAAATAATTTTTATCTAGTACAGTCGATCATCTGATGGGAATTCTGCTCATACAATTTTGAGACAGCCTTGCAGAAGGAATCTCCTTAGTTGAAAAAAATATACCAAATAAGAAAAAAGATATATACATTCAAGATGGTAGTGTTCAGATCTTTCTAGAAAGTTTGATCCTCTTGAGGTCCCACTGTTGCTGACTTTAATGATTCTAGGAAGTTGGAAGTCTAGTCAGAGACATGCAGTAAAAAACAAATACTGCATTTTAAAGTCTTGCTCTTCCATTCTTTAATGTTTTTTTCTTCAAATCAGAATGGTACTCTGTTTAAAAATAAATTACCATATTGAAGTGTAGTTCTTGGAGAAATTCAGTAAATTCAGAGAATTGGTGGTGGTATCTGGGCAGTTGGCCAGTCACCCTTATGTTATCTAGACTTACACTGCATGCTACAAAAACACCAGACACCAGATGGTCCATTTCCCCATCTGTCTAGAGGCACTCAAATTCTTTCCAAGGAGAAACATTTGGGGATTCCCAAGCTTGATATGCCAAAAGACAAATGTGAAATACAAGTGGAAAATAGGAAGAATGAAAAGTTCCCATAAGGGTGCATTTTTTCAAGTCATCAAAAATTAATGAGAGTTTGCATTGTGATTAAATTGCTAGTATCCATTTGGGTTACCAGTGAATATTGACCACTCCTCATTTTATTCACTGTGTGCTCCTCAGTTTGATAGAGAGTGTTGATCTCTAGCTTACGACACCTTCACTCAGTTGCACACACTGATGTTGCTCAACCTTGTAGGCTCAGTCACATCTAGCTTCTGACCTTGATTAGATCTTGGCCAAAACAGGTGACATATTAGACTCATACCCAGATCTGTCAAATGTATTACCTCTTTAATCCTTGTATCTGATGGGCCAAGTGTTCCCAAACTGCAGGCTCCCCACATTTGAGCTTCCCAGACATAGAGTGGCTTCTGCTCTGGTTTCCTATTTTGCATGCTACTTTGTTTCTGTTTTTGTTTTAAATAAGGTTAGTTCACCTTTTTTTCAGTTAAGCCCTAATGGACCTTGACTCTAATCTTTCACAGCTGTTCAGCTGTCTGCTTCTCTTTACAACCTGCTTACTTCAGTCATTAGGGAAGGGATGATGAGGCCCAGGAAGGGAAGCTCAGGCCATTCTGGACTTCCATGGTTCCTTTGCAATGTCCCATGGGTGATTGTTTATAAACAGACTTTTGGTGAACAGATCTGAAGAAGCACTGACTTAGAAGCTCCTCATGGGATTGCCAAGTTAAGGGAGAGCCCCTTTCTAGTCCCACCCTTTGTTTCTAAAGCACACAGGGCCGTATAGAGAATTGAAGGTTTTCTCCATTGTGCACACTACACTTCATATCCCGTCTTGTGGCTTCTTCTTGTCTCTGCTTAACTGTTTAAGGGTGCATTCTGGAATTTTACCCCAAGACTTCTACGCTGTTCTCCTGATGCCCCAGCTTTGTCTCATTTCTTCTGGAACAGCACTTCAGGAATTAAAACAACTAGCAGTAACACCCTATTTGGCATGCAGCAAGCCCTACTTCCTACTCTTATTCTTATCCCCAAAGGTAGCCTCCCTCACAGGATCCCTGGTCAGCAACCTGTGGGCAGAGACACAGTTGTACTGGTTGAAAGATTAACACTGACTGGGGCAAGCTAAATGGAAAAAATTATATAAAGTAAATGGTTAGACTAAACTACCATTAATTTTCTCAAAGTATTCTAGAGTCTATAATTCTAAAACTGTATTCTTAAAAAGAATGGATGGAGGTGGTTTCCAGTAAAAAAAAAAAAATTAGGAATTGTACCTAAATTTGGGATAATTTATTCAAAGGTTTTCAGGTTGAAAAAGGGACCTCATTCAAAGAGATTAACAAAAACAGAATTTATAGGGTAAAAAAGATAGAAATGAGGACAAATAGGTTATGGACACTAAATCAAAAGTGGAAATGTTAAAGATGAGTTACAAATGTGTATCCAACCCTAGAGAGCTCTGGGATTTCTGTGAGTAACAACACAAAATATCTAAAATGGCAAATGGAAAGTAATTTAAATTTCAGGACTCACTAAGCTGTGGTTTAGAGAAAGCCAGAGTCAAGACTTGGACAAGAGGCTTGGTATAAAAGCTAGCATTGCTACAAACTATATGGCCAAATTTGGCAAGTGGCTCTTCTCATGTAGATGGAAAGAAATTAAATGTAAAGCTAATCTGAGGGCTTCAAAATATAGAACATCTGGTTGTAGGTGATCCCTTGAAGATAAAGGGTGGGGAATGTATAGATAGGAGATTCTGAATCTGTTCTCTTTGCTTGAAAATTTTCCTACTAGATACATGTCCTGTATTCTCTCTGTGGCAGTTATTAGTGAATATTTTAAAGCCTACATTCTACTAATGATAGCTCTCTTTGCATAGCTTTTACTATTTCCTTATAGGAACATTTAGATAAATGAGAACACCAGGTTCCCAAAAGAAGAGGAAAGCCTCCCTCAAATGGTCAAATTGGACATAATTTAATGAGGGGACAATTTTCACAGGCTTGGAAAGGTCTAGTGAACCAACAATCAATCATCAAGTGCCCAGATTCTAGTCTCAGTTGAGAGACATTACCACTTGCGCCTGGGTGGCACAGAGACGAAATGGTATTGAAGGAGTCTGGTAAGACCTGGCCATGCAGACTAGCGGTGGCTGGAAATGAGCTGTGGCCTTAGAGGGATGTAGATGCTGCCAAAACCCTGATGGCCAGAAGGATCTGGGGATGGGAAGGAAAATAAATATAGCATCTTCCCTTTCTTTGATCTTAGGCTGATTTCCCCCACTGGTCAAAACCAATACAGGATAATGGAGCTCTCAAGACACAGTCCATAGAGGTCAGCCTCCCAGGGCACAGAGCAGGGAGGGCCAAAAGGTAGAAGGATAAGAATCCATGATTTTTTTTAACCAATTTTGACTTACACTATTCACACTGGTGCTTTCAGATTTCAATAAATATTTGTTAATTGGTTAAACTCCATCTCTATTTCTCTATTCCCATTGCTGTTTCTCTATTTCAGTGTCTTAGTATTTCTTCACTGGGATAATCATCTAACTTACTTCATTAACTTCCTCTGGCCCAGTTCTAATCATGCCTACTCTCTAATGGCCCAGATCATGTAGAGTTTCTATCAAATGTATGTTATGTCTTTGTATCTAGAGACCATGTATCTAGATACAGAACTAATCTCTGTATGTTGTAATCCTTTAGGGAACTATGTTTTCTGCAGGAAGGAGATTTCTCTTAAACAGTGTCCAACAGATTTTCCAGTGGTGTAAAATCATTTGGATCACTTTTCCTCCCAAGTTTGTGTCTTCTTGGTTCAGTGGGAAACATATTCTGTTAGAACCACTCACTCATTCACCCATTTGTACATTCATTAAACGAATGAATAAATAAAATACTATTTGTCAGATATTGCTAGGTACTATGGGTATAAAACGCATATCAACTAGCTTATCCTGTAGCAAGAGTTAGAATAGAGTGATTCAATGGCTGCAGCAGGGTACTGGGTGCTAAGGAAGGCTTATGCCTAGAGTGCACACTAGTGCATAGAAACAGCTGTTTGACTTGAGATGGGAAAGCATAGAGATGTGAATATGTCCAAGCTCATATTTTAAAAATAAGTATACTGAAAATAAACGGCAGGAGAGAAAATGGGATAATGTATAGGATTCAGGATGAAAGAGCATGCCACAATGAGGAATCACAGGTGGTTCAGTTTCGATACAGAGAACAAAGGCCATATATGGCAAGCCACAGCTAACATAATACTCACTGGTGGAAACTTTAAAACTTTTCCTCTAAGATCAGGAACAAGACAGGGATGTTTATTCTCATTACTTTTATTTGACATAGTACTGGACGTCTTAGCTAGAGCAGTTAGACAAGAAAAAGAAATGAAACCTATCCAAGTCAGAAATGAAGAAATAAAATTGTCTTTTTGCAGATGATATATATGTAGAAACTAAAGACTCCACCAAGAATCAATGAGAATAAATGAATTCTAAAGTCACAGGATGTAAAATCTATATTCAAAAATTAGTTGCATTTCTATACACTAACAGTGATCTGTTAGAGAAATGAAGAAAATCATTCCCATTTGCAATAGCATCAAAAATATTTGGGAGTAATTCGCTACTTACAAATCAGTCAACATATATTGCATTAATAAAAGAAGGATATAAACCATATGATCATGTCAGTAGATGCAGAAAAAGCATTTGCCAAAGTACAATATCCATTCATGATAAAAAAAAAAAAACCAACAAAGTAGGCTTGAAGGGAACATACCTCAACATTATAAAGGCCATCTATGAAAAACTCTACACCTAATATCATCATCACTGGGGAAAAACTGAAAGCTTTTCCTCTAAGGTCAGGAAGAAGGCAAGGATGTACACTATGAGATGTCACCTCACCATTTTAAAAAAGGTTATAATCAAAAACAAGACAAGAGTTAAAAACTATTGGTGAGGATGTGGGGAAAAGGGAACCCTGGGTACGTTGGTGGGGGTGTGTATTTGGACACCGCTGTAGAAAACTATGGGAGATTAAAAAAAAAAATGTTTTTTCTTTGCTTTCTGGAGGTTAGGTGTTTTTTTTTTCCAATATATGAAGTTTATTGTCAAATTGGTTTCCATACAACACCCAGTGCTCATCCCAAAAGGTGCCCTCCTCAATACCCATCACCCGCCCTCCCCTCCCTCCCACCCCCCATCAACCCTCAGTTTGTTCTCAGTTTTTAAGAGTCTCTTATGCTTTGGCTCTCTCCCACTCTAACCTCTTCTTTTTTTTCCCTTCCCCTCCCCAATGGGTTTCTGTTAAGTTCCTCAGAATCCACATAAGAGTGAAACCGTATGGTATCTGTCTTTCTCAGTATGGCTTATTTCACTTAGCATCACACTCTCCAGTTCCATCCACGTTGCTACAAAGGGCCATATTTCATTCTTTCTCATTTCCACGTAGTACTCCATTGTGTATATAAACCACCATTTCTTTATCCATTCATCAGTTGATGGACATTTAGGCTCTTTCCATAATTTGGCTATTGTTGAGAGTGCTGCTATAAACATTGGGGTACAAGTGCCCCTATGCATCAGTACTCCTGTATCCCTTGGGTAAATTCCTAGCAGTTCTATTGCTGGGTCATAGGGTAGCTCTGTTTTTAATTTTTTGAGAAACCTCCACACTGTTTTCCAGAGCGGCTGCACCAATTTGCATTCCCACCAACAGTGCAAGAGGGTTCCCGTACCTCCACATCCCCTCCAGCATCCATAGTCTCCTGATTTGTTCATTTTGGCCACTCTGACTGGCGTGAGGTGATATCTGAGTGTGGTTTTGATTTATATTTCCCTGATGAGGAGCGACGTTGAGCATCTTTTCATGTGCCTGTTGGCCATCCGGATGTCTTCTTTAGAGAAGTGTCTATTCATGTTTTCTGCCCATCTCTTCACTGGGTTATTTGTTTTTCGGGTGTGGAGTTTGGTGAGCTCTTTATAGATTTTGGATACTAGCTCTTTGTCCGATATGTCATTTGCAAATATCTTTTCCCATTACATTGGTTGCCTTTTAGTTTTGTTGGTTGTTTCTTTTGCTGTGCAGAAGCTTTTTATCTTCATAAGGTCCCAGTAGTTCATTTTTGCTTTTAATTCCCTTGCCTTTGGGGATGTGTCAAGTAAGAAATTGGTACGGCTGAGGTCAGAGAGGTCTTTTCCTGTTTTCTCCTCTAGGGTTTTGATGGTTTCCTGTCTCACATTCAGGACCTTCATCCATTTTGAGTTTGTTTTTGTGAATGGTGTGGGAAAGTGGTCTAGTTTCAATCTTCTGCATGTTGCTGTCCAGTTCTCCCAGCACCATTTGTTAAAGAGACTGTCTTTTTTCCATTGGATATTCTTTCCTGCTTTGTCAAAGATGAGTTGGCCATACGTTTGTGGGTCTAGTTCTGGGGTTTCTATTCTATTCCATTGGTCTATGTGTCTGTTTTTGTGCCAATACCATGCTGTCTTGATGATGACAGCTTTGTAGTAGAGGCTAAAGTCTGGGATTGTGATGCCTCCTGCTTTGGTCTTCTTCAAAATTACTTTGGCTATTCAGGGCCTTTTGTGGTTCCATATGAATTTTAGGATTGCTTGTTCTAGTTTCAAGAAGAATGCTGGTGCAATTTTGATTGAGATTGCATTGAATGTGTAGATAGCTTTGGGTAGTATTGACATTTTGACAATATTTATTCTTCCAATCCATGAGCACGGAATGTTTTTCCATTTATTTATATCTTCTTCACTTTCCTTCATGAGCTTTCTATAGTTTTCAGCATACAGATCTTATACATCTTTGGTTAGATTTATTCGTAGGTATTTTATGCTTCTTGGTGCAATTGTGAATGGGATCAGTTTCTTTATTTGTCTTTCTGTTGCTTCATTAGTAGTGTATAAGAATGCAACTGATTTCTGTACATTGATTTTGTATCCTGCAACTTTGCTGAATTCATGTATCAGTTCTAGCAGACTTCTGGTGGAGTCTATCGGATTTTCCATGTATAATATCATGTCAGCTGGAAAAAGTGAAAGCTTGACTTCATCTTTGCCAATTTTGATGCCTTTGATTTCCTTTTGTTGTCTGATTGCTGATGTTAGAACTTCCAACACTATGTTAAGCAACAGCGGTGAGAGTGGGCATCCCTGTCGTGTTCCTGATCTCAGGGAAAAAGCTCTCAGTTTTTCCCCATTGAGGATGATGTAAGCTGTGGGCTTTTCATCAATGGCTTTTATGATGTTTAAGTACGTTCCTTCTATCCCGACTTTCTCAAGGGTTTTTATTAAGAAAGTTGCTAAATTTTGTCAAAGGCCTTTTCTGCATCGATTGACAGGATCATATGGTTCTTTTCTTTTCTTTTATTAATGTGATGTATCACATTGATTGATTTGCGAAGGCTGAACCAGCCCTGCATCCCAGGAATGAATCCCACTTGATCATGGTGAATAATTCTTTTTATATGCTGTAGAATTCGATTTGCTAGTATCTTACTGAGAATTTTTGCATCCATATTCATCAGGGATATTGGCCTGTAGTTCTCTTTTTTTACTGGGTCTCTGTCTGGTTTAGGAATCAAAGTAATGCTGGCTTCATAGAATGAGTCTGGAAGTTTTCCTTCCCTTTCTATGTTTTGGAATAGCTTGAGAAGGATAGGTATTATCTCTGCTTTAAACGTCTGGTAGAACTCCCCTGGGAAGCCATCTGGTCCTGGACTCTTATTTGTTGGGAGATTCTTGAAGGCTGATTCAATTTCTTCACTGGTTATGGATCTGTTCAAGCTTTCTATTTCCTCCTGATTGAGTTTTGGAAGCATGTGGGTGTTTAGGAATTTCTCCATTTCTTCCAAGTTGTCCAGTTTGTTGGCATATAATTTTTCATAGTATTCCCTGATAATCGCTTGTATCTCTGAGGGATTGGTTGTAATAATTCCATTTTCATTCATGATTTTATCTATTTGGGTCATCTCCCTTTTCTTTTTGAGAAGCCTGGCTAGAGGTTTATCAATTTTGTTTATTTTTTCAAAAAACCAATTCTTGGTTTCATTGATCTGCTCTACAGTTTTTTTAGATTCTATATTGTTTTTTTCTGCTCTGATCTTTATTATTTCTCTTCTTCTGCTGGATTTAGGCTGTCTTTGCTGTTCTGCTTCTATTTCCTTTAGGTGTGCTGTTAGATTTTTTACTTGTGATTTTTCTTGTTTCTTGAGATAGGCCTGGATTGCAATGTAGTTTCCTCTGAGGACTGACTTTGCTGCATCCCAAAGCGTTTGGATTGTTGTATTTTCATTTTCGTTTGTTTCCATATAGTTTTTAATTTCTTCTCTAATTGCCTGGTTGACCCATTCATTCTTTAGTAGGGTGTACTTTAACCTCCATGCTTTTGGAGGTTTTCCAGACTTTTTCCTGTGGTTGATTTCAAGCTTCATAGCATTGTGGTCCGGAAGTATGCATGGTATGATTTCAATTCTTGTATACTTAGGCAGGGCTGTTTTGTGACCCAGTATGTGATCTATCTTGGAGAATGTTCCATGTGCACTCAAGAAGAAAGTATATTCTATTGCTTTGGGATGCAGAGTTCTAAATATATCTGTCAAGTCCATCTGATCCAGTGTATCATTCAGGGCCCGTGTTTCTTTATTGACCGTGTGTCTAGATGATCTATCCATTTCTGTAAGTGAAGTGTTAAAGTCCCCTGCAATTACCTCATTCTTATCAACAAGGTTGCTTATGTTTGTGATGAATTGTTTTATATATTTGGGGGCTCCTGTGTTTGGCGCATAGATATTTATAATTGTTAGCTCTTCCTGATGGATAGACCCTGTGATTATTATATAATGCCCTTCTTCATCTCTTGTTACAGCCTTTAATTGAAAGTCTAGTTTGTCTGATATAAGTATGGCTACTCCAGCTTTCTTTTGACTTCCAGTAGCATGATAAATAGTTCTCCATCCCCACACAATCTAAAGGTCTCCTCAGGTCTAAAATGAGTCTCTTGTAGACAGCAAATAGATGCGTCTTGTTTTTTATCCATTCTGATACCGTATTGTTTTTGGTTGGCGCATTTAGTCCATTTACATTCAGTGTTGTTATAGAAAGATATGGGTTTAGAGTCATTGTGATGTCCGTAGGTTTCATGCTTGTAGCGATGTCTCTGGTACTTTGTCTCACAGGATCCCCCTTAGGATCTCTTGTAGGGCTGGTTTAGTGGTGACAAATTCCTTCAGTTTTTGTTTGTTTGGGAAGACCTTTATCTCTCCTTCTATTCTAAATGACAGACTTGCTGGATAAAGGATTCTCGGCTGCATATTTTTTCTGTTCATCACATTGAAGATCTCCTGCCATTCCTTTCTGGCCTGCCAAGTTTCAGTAGAGAGATCGGTCACGAGTCTTATAGGTCTCCCTTTATATGTTAGAGCACGTTTATCTCTAGCTGCTTTCAGAATTTTCTCTTTATCCTTGTATTTTGCCAGTTTCACTATGATATGTCATGCAGAAGATCGATTCAAGTTACGTCTGAAGGGAGTTCTCTGTGCCTCTTGGATTTCAATGCCTTTTTCCTTCCCCAGATCTTGGAAGTTCTCAGCTATGATTTCTTCAAGTACACCTTCAGCCCCTTTCCCCCTCTCTTCCTCCTCTGAAATACCATTTATGCGTCGATTATTTCTCTTTAGTGCATCACTTAGTTCTCTAATTTTCCCCTCATACTCCTGGATTTTTTTATCTCTCTTTTCTAAGCTTCTTCTTTTTCCATAATTTTATCTTCTAGTTCACCTATTCTCTCCTCTGCCTTTTCAGTCTGAGCTGTAGTTGTCTCCATTTTATTTTGCAGTTCATTGATAGTATTTTTTAGCTCCTCTTGGCTGTTCCTTAGTCCCTTGATCTCTGTAGCAAGAGATTCTCTGCTGTCTTTTATACTGTTTTCAAGCCCAGCGATTAATTTTATGACTATTATTCTAAATTCACTTTCTGTTATATTGTTTAAATCCTTTTTGATCAGTTCGTTAGCTGTTGTTATTTCCTGGACGTTTTTCTGAGGGGAATTCTTCCTTTTTGTCATTTTGGATAGTCCCTGGAGTGGTGCAGGACTGCGGGGCACTTCCCCTGTGCTGTCTTGAATAACTTGCGTTGGTGGGCAGGGCTGCAGTCAGACCTGATGTCTGCCCCCAGCCCACCGCTGGGGCCACAGTCAGACTGGTGTGTGCCTTCTCTTCCCCTCTCCTAGGGGAGGGATTCGCTGTGGGGTGGTGTGGCCCGTCTGGGCTACTTGCACCCTGCCAGGCTTGTGGTGCTGGGGATCTGGCGCATTAGCTGGGGTGGATTTGGAAGGTGCACAGGGGCGGGAGGGGCAGGCTCAGCTTGCTTTTCCTTTGGAGATCCGCTTTGGGAGGGGCCCTGCAGCAGCTGGAGGGAGTCAGACCCGCTGGAGGGATGGATCCGCAGAAGCACAGCATTGGGTGTTTGTGTGATGCAAGCAAGTTCCCTGGCAGGAACTGGTTCCCTTTGGGATTTTGGCTGGGGGATGGGCGAGGGAGATGGCTCTGGAGAGTGCCTTTGTTCCCCACCAAGCTGAGCTCTGTGGTCCGGGGCTCAACAACTCTCCCTCCCCTTATTGTCCAGCCCTCCCGTTCTCTGAGCAGAGCTGTTAGCTTATAACCTTCCAGATGTCAAGTCCCGCTTGCTGTTGGAACACCCTCCGTCCAGCCCCTCTGCTTTTGCAAGCCAGACTCGGGGGCTCTGCTTGGCCGGCAGGCCGCCCCTCCGCCCCAGCTCCCTCCCACCAGTCTGTGGAGCACACACCGCCTCACTGCCCTTCCTACCCTCTTCTGTGGGCCTCTCATCTGCACTTGGCTCCGGAGACTCCATTCTGCTAGTCTTCTGGTGGTTTTCTGGGTTATTTAAGCAGGTGTAGGTGGAATCTAAGTGATCAGCAGGACGCGCGGTGAGGCCCAGCGTCCTCCTATGCCGCCATCTTCCCAGGATTCCCCAAGTTTTTCAAAAAATTAAAAACACAACTACCATATGATCCAGCAGTCCCAGTTCTGAAGATATATCCAAAGGAAATGAAATCGCTGTCCTGAAGAGGTATCTGCATTCACATGTTTATTGCAGCATTATTCACAATAGCCAAGATACAGAAACAACCTGTTTCTACCAATGATGAATGAATAAAGAAGATGTGGTATATACATTTGCAGTGGAATATTATTCAGCCTTGTGAAAGAAGGAAATCCTGCCTTTGGCAACATGGATGGACCTTGAGGACATAAGGTGAGATATGTCCAAGAAAGATGAATACTATATAATACTACTTATATGTGGAATTGAAGAAGACAAACTCATATAAACAGAGACTAGAATGGTAGTTACCAGGGGCTGGAGGATGGGAGAAATGGGGACATGCTGGTCAATGAGTACAAACTTCCAATTATTTCTGGGGATCTCATGTACATCATGGTGATTATGGTTAATGATATTGTATTATATACTCGAAAGTTGCTAAGAGAGTATGTCTTAAATGTTCTCACCCCAAAAGAAGAAATGGTAATTATATGACACGATGGAGGTGTTAGCTACCACTATAGTGGTAATCATTTTTCAATATATAAGTACATCAAATCAACACATTGCACACTTTAAACTTACACAAAGTTATATGTCAATTATATCTCAACAAAGCTGAGAAAAATAAATTGATGTAAATAAAAAATTCAGTTCTTCAGTTACACGAATTACACACACATGCAATTATATGACAAGATGGTCAAATTTAAACACATATACAAAATTAACATATAGAAGATGGATAAAAATAGTTGATGTTTGAGAACATCCAGGTTTGATTAAGGATGGATAGGCAGGAGAAGATTTTGAATCAAGCAGATGGTGAGTGTCAAGGCTTCCTCCTAAGAGGCTTCTTTGGTGAGAAGGTGCAGAAAAATCATAGAATCTGTCAAAATGTCCATACAGTGGCAAGGGCAGATTACCTAGTTTACCATTTTGACTGGTTTTAAAGCAGCTTTGGGATGCTAGTCTTAAGTTGTCTATCGGTCACATCCATGAGTCACTTGTCCAAGACACACACACACACACACAGACACACACACACACACACACACACACACACACACACAAGTGCACACACACCTGCCTGTGCATTTAAGGCAGCCTTGAATGGTTAAATAGTTAGCTCTGGAGCCATGTCCCCCTGAGCCCATATCCTGGCTGTATCTTTAACTATGTGAGCTTAGCCACATTACCTAATTGTTCAAGACCTCCGTTTCCCCACTTGTAAAATGGAGATAATGATAACCCCCATGGGGAATTTGATGAAGAGTAAATTAGTTTGATACATATAATACTTAAACCTGGTCTGATGGAAAGAAAACACTTAACCAATTATCATCATCATTAGTTCTATAGTTAAAAGATTAAAATATGTAAAAATATTAACATTGATTAGCTATGGATAATGGAGTAATGGGGTTATAGTTTCATCCTTTAAATTTGTTTTTACTCTTCTAGCTTCTCTAAGGTCCCTGATGATATTGTTTATATAATTATGAAAAATCAATGTGTTCTTTTTAAGGTATTAACAATTCTGAGGAGTAACTCATTAAATGGTGAGCCCTTCTTGGACCCAAAGACAGTTGGGTCAGTGGTAACACCTAAAAGATTCTGAATGATCTTTTTCAAAGTATTTGCATAATTCACACCTTGTAGAATGTATTGAATAGCACAAAGAAAATGGCAAAAAAAAAATCACAAAATCCAAAGACAGACACTACTATATTTTTGTTGTCATGTCATTGGAGGAGGCTCCTGAGGGCCATGTACACCTGGGTTAAGTGGAGTGCTGACCACGTGGAAGCAGTGTTGCTACCTCAGGACTTTTCCAGCCACATCTTCCAGAAATCTCTCATGCAAGACTTTACCAAAAACACTGTGATAGATTCTCCAGGCCAAATAGGGAAATCCTTTCATGTTGCTTCTTTCTCAGACTTCTTTTTTTCCAGTCAACTTTTCCTAATTCCACATTCTTTTCCTCTTTCCCCACCCTTCTTTCTTTCCTTTTGATCCCAGTCAAGGCTAAAGAAATAACAACAAATTATTAAGCAACCGAACCTTCCCTTCTGGGCAGTATTTAAATTTGGGAAGTATTAATGTAACACAGTATATACAGGTGCGTGTATGGGTGTGAATTCATCTCAGGGAATTTTAGAGGGAAAACTATTGCTTTTGGTTGGAAAGACTGGGGAAAGAGTTCAGAAGATTGATGCTGCTCAAGTACAGATTTCTCAGTTCAGATACTCTGAAAAAAATCACCTTCCATTGTGGTGAATTGAAATTTTACCTGCAAAGTGTTGGAATTTAAAATACTTGCAAAAAATTGGTATAAGGGGTTAAATTGTTGCAGATAAATTCAGAGAATGTACTACACATATACTATATGTGTGGCATATAATATATATAGTTAGCATGTATAATATATGTGCTAATATGCTATACTTGTAATGAACCTATGTAGAGTGTCCTGCTTACTCTGAAGCCAGAGTCATAGCTTCTCTCTACCAACAGTAAAATGTGTAATAACGATTCACATTTACAGAGAGGAAGAAGGGAAAATGCATTAGTACTGTACTATTTCAAAAGGCAGAAAAGGCATTTGATCAGATGATTGAGCCTCATCAGTCATGAGAAGCTTTCTTATAGAGAGAAAAAAATCTCACTATATTTCTAATAGTAAAATGGCCGATTCTCATTTCCCACCTAATGAGTTATTTACATACTTCACCCAAGGCCATTCATACTCATTCTGGCGTTAGGCACTGCTCCAGAAGATGGTGCACTCATTTATAAGAGAATCTCCTCTGAATTCAGTATATTCTCCTCATTTACTCTGTGAAAATGTTGGTGTGCTCTGCCTCAGACCTGAAGATTCACGTTGTGATATATCTGTTCTACTAAGATCACGGAGTGTAGTGAATTTTTGCAAGGACGCCATTATTTGACCAATGGACATAGACAAAATGGATAATTCAGGACCAAGTAAGAAAGAGCCATTGTTACTCTAAGGCATGGCCCAGCCCCTTATCCAGTGTATCTTTGAGTCCTGTTGGCATTTCTAACTTTACTCCCATGTTCCTACGCTTACCAACTCCTCTAGGTCAAGCATTTCTTATCTAACAGATTTTCAGGGCATTTGCAGGAGGTGGCAGCCTTTAAACTGTGGATGGTGCCTTAAATATCTTGGGAAACCTTCCAAGTGACAAATTGGTTA
The DNA here is from genome assembly GCF_018350195.1 of Panthera tigris. Taxonomy (NCBI): domain Eukaryota; kingdom Metazoa; phylum Chordata; class Mammalia; order Carnivora; family Felidae; genus Panthera; species Panthera tigris. Next base: position 30,267,494 of record NC_056677.1, on the reverse strand, counting down.
TTATTTTTAGGCTTCCTTCTTTCCAAAGGCATATAATTGACAATACCTACCTCATTCATATATAGAGTAGCAACTTTTCCCCTCACCAACAAGCCCTGTTCTTGCTCCACATGGCATGTAGGAAGAAAGATGTATCTTGAAGACTGCAGATTCCTCCAGTGCTCTGCTCTTTATTACAGAGATAGACTGGGAGCCTTACAGTTAGAGTAGTGGTGGCTCACTGGTCTCTGGGAAGAGGTCCTGTGCAACAAAGGTAAATACAAGTGAAATGGAGATCAGCTGACTTTCAGATTGCTCAAAACGCATTGTGTTTCTTATTTCGTGTTGCTGGCAGAGTTAATTTCCCCACTAACACATCAGCTGGAGTAATTGTGATTACTTTCTTGATTTTACAGCAAATTGTCACACCCAGCTATCAATCTGATACTAGCTTTGAAATAAAAGGCATCTTTATGTAGAGCATAGATGTGATGATGAAAGTAGCAGAGAAATGGGCAACAGCATGAATGCTTTGGTGGATTAACACATAGCAACAAGGGGTTGAAGGAGGTGTGATTCATTAAAATTTGCTACAAGTCAGTCCTTTTCTTGAATGGTGAAGTTGTCCATGTTTTCATGTGGCTTGGAATGGCTGCAGTGTCCTAAGGAATTCATCTGAAAATTTAGTGTTTTGTGGAGAAAAAAAGGCCTTTAAATTATTAATCTAGTGGCTTTGTATCACTGAATATTTTTCTCAGTTTTAATTATCCAAGTGCCATGACTGTAGCTATAAAGTTTTGCTTTTTATTATCAATAAATTTAAAAGTTAAATCTTATTTTTGGAACTTCATGGAATTTATAAGATACCCTTAGAGGTAAATTTTTTCCTTATTTTTAAATTATCATGCAGTACGATTACAAATCTTTGTTGTACAATTATATGAATCTTACCACATGTATATATTCATATAACTACCATCACAATCAGAATCAAAAACAGTCTTATCCCCCCAGAAAACCCCTTCATGCAGCCAGTTGGAGTCAAATACTCCCCCACCAAATCCCTGGCCACCATTGATCTGTTCTCCATTCCTACAGCTTTTCCTTTTTCTAAATGCCATATGTGATACATATGTTTAGTTAGTTATACATTGCATGATTATTATATAATATTGTATATCATATATAATTTGATTATATAAAAGGTTATATATTGTGTTATTATATATTGTAAAATGTGTATATATCAATGTATAACATATAACCCTTTATATAATATATAGTAAAATATATAGTTATTATATATAGAGAGAGAATCATTCAATGTATATAATCTTTTGAGAAGGTTATATTGTTTCACTCAGCACTTAAGTTGTATGTATAAATAGTTCCTCCATTTTACTGCTGAATACTAACTTGTTGTATGGCTATACCACACTTTATTCAGTATCCTATCGATGGACATTTGAATTGTTTCCAGGTATTTTTAAGCTCTAATAAATGAAGCTGCTGCAGTAGACAGACTAATACCATGACCCCTAGTGATTTGCACCCTCCTGTAATTGCAGGCCTTGAGGAGAGACTTGTGACTAGAATGAGCTATCATTTATGTGATGGGGTTATTTTAGCTCCCTCTAAGAAGATTATTCATAGTAGATGTATCAGTCTTCTCAGGCTTCCATAACAGAATACCACTCACCAGGTAGTTTAAACAACATAAATGGACAGTTCTGGAGGCTAAAAATCCATGATCAGCTTCCCACTGGGGTTACTTTCCATTAAGGCTGCTCCTCCTAAGATGATCACCTTCTCACTGTGGTTTCACAAGACCTTTTTCCTCTGAGGTATATTCTTCTGATGACTCTTCCTCTTCTTAAAATTCAATTGGATTAAGACTCCATCCTTAGGAATCATTTAACTTTAATCACTTCCTTAAAGGTTTTATCTCTGGATAAATCACATTGGGAGTTACAGCCTCCACATATGAATTGGGGGGGGTACATGGGGGACACAATTCAGTTCATAACTGTGTGTTACCTTTTTAATTGAACACTTACAAAGGGATAGGGATCATCCTAGTAAATGAGATTTAAAAAGTGAGGGATTTAATGTAGAGTGAGTCTCTATTGGCTTTGAAGATGGAGGGGATGCACAGCAAGGATTGTAGGCTCTAGGAGCTAAGAAGGGCCACCAACTGGCAGCCAGGAAGGAAAGAGAGACCCAGTCTCAAAGTGCAAGAAACTGAGTCCCACCACAACCTGACAAGCTTAGAAGATTGTCCTATGCCCCAGATAAGAACACAGTGTAACCAGCATCTTGATTTTAGTCTGATGTGATTGTGAGCAGAGAACTCAGCCATACAGTGTCTGGACTTGGGACTAACAGAACATGAGCTAATAAATGGATGTCATTTTAAGCTGTTAAGTGTTAATTTATTTCACAGAAATTAAAAATTAATACGTATTTTGGTATCTGGAAATGATCCAGAGATATATGCTTTTGCCAATAATATATTGCCTTGGTTACTGTAGCTTTATACTGTATCATAAATTGGGAGTCCTCTAGCTTTGTTCTTATTTTCAGAATTGTTTTGTCTATTCTAGTAATTTCGTCTTCTCCTATGAATTCCAGAATCAGTTTGTAGATTTCTTTTTATAAGAAAAGCTTACTGAGATTTTTAGTGGGATGGCATTAAATCTTCAGATCACGTTGGGAGCAAGTGGCATTTTAACTATGTTAAATCTTCCAATCCATGAACATAGATTGTTTCTCTAATTATTTGTATCATCTTTGGTTTCTTACATCAGTGTTTTTCAGATTTCACATACAGATCCTATATATACCTTGTTAGATTTATACCCAAGAACTTCATATTTTGGTGCTGTTATCCATTTCTTAATTTAAAATTAAAAATTTTTTATTGCTGGCATGTAATAAAGCACTTGACAACATTGACCTTTTTTCCAAGCACCTAAATTTGCTTATAGTTCCAGAAGTTGTGTTGTTTTGTTTTTCGTGTTTTATATACAGACAGTCATGTCACTTGCAGGTAGAGATATTTTCTTTTTTTCCACACAGTATGCTTTTATTTCTTTTTCTTGCTTTACTGAACTAGCTAGGGTTTATGGAACAATGTTGAAGAGGAGCAGGAGAAAGGATATCTGTGTCTTGTTTCTCATTTTTGTTTTTTTTTAAAGTTTATTTTATTTTGAGAGAAAGAAAGAGGGAGAGAGAGAGAGAGAATGAACAAGAGCAGGGGAGGGGCAAGGGAGAAGGGGGGAGAGAGAGAATCCCAAGTTGGCTCTCTGCTGTGAGCACAGCGACTGACATGGGGCTCGATCTCATAACCGTGAGATGATGACCTGAGCCGAAATCAAGAGTTGGACGCTTAACTAACTGAGCCACCCAGGCACCCCCCCCCCAATGTTTATTTTTTAATTCATGGATTCAAAATTAAGCCAGAAACATTCTTGAGGAGTCCATTCTTCCCTGCTGATCAGCAAATATTCCTTTATTTCTTGTCCCTTTTTTTCATGTATCGAATAAGCATATAGGAGTTGGTATTTTTCTGTGTTCTCTATTCTATTTGGTTTCCTTTCCAAGCACCAATACCACACATTCTTAATTATCACAGCTTTATAATAACCCTTAATATCTAATCAGACAATTTCTGCCCCTTGTTCTTCTCCAGGAGAATTTTGAATTTCCTTACTATTTTTCTTCATATAAATTTTAGAATCAACTCTTCACATTCCACAAAAAATTTTGACTGGAATTCCATTGACTCTATAAAACAATTTGGGTAGAGTTAATATATTGACAATACTGCATTTTTCAATTCCTGAAAATGCATCTCTCTCCATTTATTGGTTTTTTTAAGTTTCTAACCTTAAAGCTTTACTGTGAAGGTGAGGACCAGCAATGCAATGTAGAGCATCATCATTTCAAATGGAAACCTTTTAAAGTATGACTTTTTAGCAGATTAAAGAATTTCCTTTCTACTCCTAGGTTTCCAGCAGGATGTTTCCCTTTTGTTTTAATTTTATGGTGTAAAGAACATTTAACATGAGATTTACCCCTTGACAAAAATGTAAGTGTAGAATGTTTTTCCCCTTTTTTTATCCTGAATATATGTTACATTTTGTCAAATGGTTTCTTTTATTGAAATGACTATGAATTTTCCATCTTATAATAATGTAATAATTTACATTAGCAGACTTTCTAATGCTAAATTTACTTGTTCCACGCATGTAATTCTTTTTATATGTCGTGTTAAATGAACTGTTATCATATCTGTTTTTGCATCTGTGGTCATCAGTGAGATTGGCTTATAAGTTGGTCTTCTTGGGGCACCTGGATGGCTCAGCCAGTTAAGCATCTGGCTCTTGCTTTTGGCTCAAGTCATATCTCCCAGTTTGTGAGATGGAGCCCCATGTGGAGTTAGGCTCTGGACTGACAGCTCAAAGCCTGCTTGGGATTCTGTCTCTCTCTTCCCCTCCCCTGCTCACATGGGCATGCATGTGCACACACTCCTCCCTCCCTTCCTCCTCCCCCCCCCCCAGAATAAATAAATATATTTTTTTAAAGTTGGTCTTGTATTTTTCTCCTCAGATTTCTGTATCAGGGATCTGGTAGCCCAACACTTAGTTGGGAAGTGTTCCTTTTTTCTCTGGAAAAGTGCGTGTGAAATGAGAATCATTCCTTCCTGAACATTGAAGAGCATTAGATGCCATGTTTTGCTTATCATCCATGCAGCAGCTTTCCTTGCAGTTCCTGAGGGTGGGTATGGTAAGGGCAGTTTTAACCCCAGTTTTCACTCAGCCTGACGGCATAGCCCTGTGCTACCAGATTTGGGAGGGGAAGACTCCTATTAGTCTACAATACCACTTCTGTCAGTCCTGCACTTTGCCCTTTGTATCCTAAACCAAGATTTTGAAAAGTTAAAGTCAAATTCAACAAACACTCTCAGGGTATAATTGGCTTCCATGCTCAGGTTAATTATCTGGTTCTAGCCTTCACTTAAATTAGGCTTGATCGTTCTTTCCTATTTTATCAGCTCAGCAGTGTTTTTAAGAAGGTTATTTTTTATATTTCAGCTGGCAGTTTTGGTTGTGTTTGGCAAGAGGCTCAGCCAGAACACCTGGCCAGCTCTGGTATCAAAATAGAAGTTAGACTTGCAATTAGATTTCCATGAACTTTGGTCAGTTTTTCTTTCTAAAAAAGGCATTCAGTTTGAATCAAGAAGAATTTCAACTCACTTCAGTCCCTTTTATATGTCAGCCATCGTGTTAGGATGTGGATGTTACATCTATGAATAAGACCTTCAGAAATTTCCATTCCAACAAAGGTAACAAACATTAAGGACTAGCAAGAACTTCAATTCTTTTGTGCAACTTAAAAAAATGTTTATTTAAGAGACAGAGGAGAGAGTAAGCAGGAGAGGGACAGAGAGAGAGGGAGAGCGAGAATCCCAAGCAGGCTCTGCACTGTCAGCGTGGAGTCTAAAACGGGACCTGAACCCACAAACCATGAGATCATGACCTGAGCTAAAACCAAGAGTCAGACGCTTAACTGACTGCACCACCCAGGTGCCCCAACTGTGGGACTTTTTTTTAAGACTATTTTTTTTATTTTTTATTTTTTTTATTTTTATTTTTTTTTTAGTTTAACGTTTTATTTATTTTTGAGACAGGGAGAGACAGAGCATGAACAGGGGAGGGTCAGAGAGAGGGAGACACAGAATCTGAAACAGGCTCCAGGCTCTGAGCTGTCAGCACAGAGCCCGACGCGGGGCTCGAACTCACAGACCGAGAGATCATAACCTGAGCCGAAGTTGGCCGCTTAACCGACTGAGCCACCCAGGCGCCCCAAGACTATTTTTTTTAGAGCAGCTTTAGGTTTAATATTTTTTTAAATATGAAATTTATTGTCAAATTGGTTTCCATACAACACCCAGTGCTCATCCCAACAGGTGCCCTCCTCATGGCCAAATAAAATTGAGAGAAAGTTATATTGTGCTGAACATTTTTGCCAGCATTTGCTGCTACCTGTCTTCTGCATTTTGGCAATTCTAATAAGTGTGTGACAGGATCTTACTATTGTTCTCATTTGTATTTCGCTAATGACATGTGGTATGGAACATCTTTTCCTATCCTTATTTGCTGCCTGTATATCTTCTTCGTAGAAGTGTCAAGGTTTTCTGCCCATTTTTTAATCGGGTTGTTTGTTTTCTTATTGGTAAGTTTTCAGAAATGTTTGTAATTTGGGTTAACAATCTTTAATCATATGTATCTTCACATCTATCTTCTCCCAGTCTGTGGCTTCTCTTCTAAAGCTTGTCTTTAGCAGAGCAGAGGTGTTTTAATTTTAATGAAGTCCAGCTTATCAGTTTTTATTACTTTGTAATTTAGACCCCATTTGTATTGCCATGCCTTCGTTTCATTTTTCTTCATAGTTGATTCACTATAGGCAATTTGAATGTTACCTCCTGCTCTTAGGTGCAAGACTCAGATGAAAGTCTGAGATCCAAAGTCTAAGATCCAAATTTCTGATTCAAAGTCATTAGTCTGAATTGTGCTGCTGTTACAGAAATAAACAGAGGGATACATTATCATCACAGGGAATGCAGGAGGATATGAGGAGAATATTCATAGCCACATTGTACAGAGCCGTCAGGAGTGTGATAGTGTTCAGGCTGGTTTGAGTCTTGGGTAATAGAGGTTTAGGAAGTATGAATGTTTCAGGGTTAACTCCCTGGTGAAATGTACTCTCAACACTGGTTTGTGGCAAGAGAGAGAGAGGCGGGCAGAGTATAATGTAACTTTCAAGCTCTGAAACTTCAAGAGAGTCCATAAAAGTGGGATTTGGGGAAAAGCCAAAAAGTACTTACTCCTAGTAAAAAGGGTCTTCCTATACCTAATAAGTAAAGGGTTTAAAATCTAAGTCTGTGTGGAACTAAGCTGAGTCCTCACAGATTGATGAATTCCTGCTGACAACTGGGAGAGTGAATTCCTTTTAAGTTTCTCAAATTTTGTATCTTCAAACAAGCCAGATTTTATAGTTTCCTACTGCTAAAATCAACTAGTCTCTATTGACTTGCAATAATCAGTCTTTTATAAGTTTGGGGGGGGCAGTGGAATGTTTATCTTTCCATTTCCTTACAATCCACAATTGAACACATGCAAGTAAGATAAATATTAGTCTATAAAGATCTATCAACATATCACTGATTTTTGGCAGCTGTTTATACAAAAGAATTTCAAAAACTGATTAAGAAGTAGTTGCATATTCTTAGGGGGTATTTTTCTGGCTTTGAGCAAATAAAAGCTTATATCTGTAAAGTTTAAAAGGATTTTTCTTATAGATCAACTTTATGTTCAGCAAGAATTAGAAGCACAAACACACATATACCCATTTTATCCAGCTAGCCAAAGTGAATATCTTAGTATTTTTAGGTGGGATCTCATTTTGAAAGTCTGGCTCATACTTGAGAAAATAAATATCTAAAATGTGTAGAACCATAATTGAAGCAAGCCCACTTGATATGTGGAAACTTTACACATACAAAAAAGGCAGAATTGTTCCTCAAAGCAACTTTGGGCTTCAGCACTTACTGGGTGTAGGTAAATTGACCAGAGAGCAGGTGGAGGTCAAGTATTGGAGATCTAAGAACTGAGTACTAGGAAAAAGTGAGGGAACATTTCTCTATAGCGTTCCTAAAACAGCATATTTTCTATAAGCCAATAAATAAAGATGACCTAAGATCAATTAAAGCCCACTTCCTGAGCTTTACTCTGTTAGGCAAACTTTCTGATTTTTACCACAATCAGGAAAAATAGGCATTGTTATTACTACCATTTTACAGAGAAACTGAGTCATGGACAGGTTGTCCAAAGTTATAGAACCAGTAATGGTAAAACCAGAACCTGACATTATTTATTTCTGACTCCAAATCTTGAATTATTTCCACTACACTGTCAGCTTAATGTTTAATGTTGTGATGAAAGAAAATGTGCCTAGTTTCACTTGACACATATTTAAAAGTGCAGTGAGAGTCACACAAATAACCCATCTTAGTATAGTTTTAAATAAATTATATCTCCAGTGTTTGTTCCTTCTCCGATATCTGCCTTTCAGTGTTGAAAATACTACCTGAAATTAAGTGCAGTTTAATCTTCATTTTTTTCACATAAATATTTAAAGTCTTAGATCCTATGTGATGTACCTTCCCCTGAGTCCTCTTCTTGCTCTCTTCTAACCAATTAATGCCTCAAAATGCTGAAGCTGAGGAGAAAGAAAATATTTACAACTTCTTCTCACTGTAGTCATTTTATCAACAGGCATAACATATATTTGATCTTTGTTCTACAGAAAGACAATAAATGAGATAGAAAAGTGCTTAGGAAGAAAAGAACATAGAAAAGTGAAGTAAAAGATAGCAAGACTAAATATAATGGCTTCCCCTTGGGACCTCAGTGCTCACTCATGGGTGAGAGAATTTTGGCAGTCCTGGTGACATGAGTTTACTGTTATTTCCAAAATCTTTCAAATGTAGTTTTTACCAATGGGGAGAGATTTCTGGACTGGTGATTATAAACATACTTGATTAAACAAGAGAATGGACTTGATTAACTGTGATAATGTACATAAACATTCATGTTATCCAGTAAGGACCTAATTAACAAATATTCCTATTTCTCTCCTTTATTTTAAAAAAAGTATTTTCTCTAGAACTTCTGATCTTGTATAGAAAGCATATTTAGAGTGTTAGATAAATTTGTTCTCATAGCCTGATTCTACCTCCCCATAGCTACATGATGGGGGTTTATTTAGTCGACTGCAGCAAATAAGAACATACCCACATGGAATCACATGGGGATTTGAGAAGGGCCACTTATAGTTCTGGGCTTGTGTTTATTATTCTCAAGGGAGATTATGGGATCTTGGTTTAGATCTCATCAAGAAGGAGCAGTTGAGTGATTAGATTCTCAGTAATCTTTGTTCACCAGGTGGGATAATGATGCTGGCCTTGGAACATCATTGATAAGAAAGCAAAAATCACTCAGAAAATGGGGTCATGAGCCCTGTTTTTAGCTGTAATGTGGCCTTGTGATAAATACGGTTTACATAACCATGTCCACGTCTCATGGGAAACTGTTTTACCAGTATTGCTGGGTTTCACTTTCTCAAGAATGTATTGCGACACAACCATGAAAAGTTTTAAGAGCCAACATAGGTCCACTGAGTTGGTGTATGCTTTTACCTGGCTTCTGATCAGTTGACAAATAATTGAAATAATAAAACAGGACAAGACCTTAGAAGTTGTCATTTTATGAATGGGGAGCCTACAGCTTAGGGAACTGGCAACTAGCTCAGGATCCCCGAGGTGGCTCGTGCCATGAGAGGATTAGAACCTAGATCCCTGACAGTTGGCCCAGGACCCTTTACATGAAACCAGTCCACCCTTGGATACACAGTGACTGGAACATCAGGGCCACGTGTGAAGTGTTTGCAGATGATTTGTTACTGATCTGAAGTGATGCTGTATACCCATTTTCAAGCTGTAAAAATTGCAAACATCCAGTTAAAATTCTCTCTTGACTTCAATCCCCTCTCTCATCCCTACTACTGTATTATGAGTTCATTCGATATGGGCAGACGTGTGCATTTGACTGTTATACAAATGTAAAATATAGTACTGTGTAATTGTTTTTGCACTTTTCTTTCCTCCTAACTAATAATACATCTTAGAGATTGCTCTATATCAGTAGGCATAAAGTCTGGAAACACAGATGGCATTATTTTATTATTTTACAATGTGAAGGTGTCCTCGATTATATTCTATATACTTTTCTACATCTCCAGACTTTACCATTTTTTCATTTATTAAAGAATAGCTAGCTAGCTAACCATGTAATTAAAATGCATGTATTTTCATGAAAAAATTATGTGGAGTAGTGAAGGTATTAAGATACAAAATCAGTGTGCTAGGTATCGTTCATGAGAATTTGCAGGCTATTTTTCCCAAGGGTCATGAGAAATATGAGGAAAAAAATACGTAGTTTGAATACCACTTGTCTCTGTCCATTTGGGCTGCTATGACAAACTAACACAGACTGGGTAGCTTATGAACAACAGAAATTTATTTCTCGTAGTTCTGAAGGCTGGGAAATACAAGCTCAAGGTGTCAGCGTGGCTGAGTGAGGGCTCTCTTCCAGTTTGCAGACTTCTGGCTGTATCCTCACATGGTAGAATGGGCTTGGGACCTTGGTGGGGTCTCTTTTGTAAGCACTAATCCCATTCACAAAGGTTCTACCCTCCTGGCCTACCTCTCCAAGGCCCCACCTCCTAATACCATCACTTGGGACTTTAGGATTTCAACATATGAATTTGCAGGGCCGGGGAACACAAGCATTCAGATCATAGCACTGCTCTTTCTGCCGTATATAAACTTAACTCTGCATTTCCAATTCTTGACCTTCAAGGTACTGTTCACAAAATCCGGCTGATTATAAAGAAATAGGATGATAAAATATCAAGTAGCAGATTGAGGAAGATACATAAAACACGATATCCTAGTCTTAATTTCCAAAGGCTTAAATGTTCCAATATTAAACACAGGACCAGTGAGGGATTTTCCATGTGTCCCTTGAGAACTTGTTACAGCATTGCTGTGGTGTGTTTGAGTGAAGCAGTTTCTTACCTTAATCCATCCTACCATGGAATCGTTTTACAGCCCTCTAGGCCTGTTTTATTTGATGTACATTCCTTTTCTGAACCTGGAAACAAGGGTGAAGCCTGCACAACCACATATCTCCCTTTGGAATCCAGCTTTATATCTTTATCTGCTTTTTCTTGGTCCACCCTCTTATACTTTGTTATTAATCCCAAATAGTTTGTCCTTCCATATGTCTCTCTATTTCTTCCAGGATGAGGGTTTCATAGAAAGAAATTCTTTATGTAGTTTTGTAGAAATAATTCCATCATGGAATTCTAATACTTCTGAATTGGCTCCCATATTTGGCTCTACATTATGCTTCATTATAAAGCGATTAACTTTAAAATGGATAAAATACGGAAGTGGATAGTATTGTATTCATTTAATTCAGGGTGTTTTAATGGTACATTAAACATGTGCAATTCACAGTGACCACAATATATATTAAGTTAAAAAAATTGAAGTAGGAAGTTTTTGGTAAATATAACAAATGAACTTCTAATCACAGCTACTTTTAATGTGTTCACTGTTCTATAAAACTATAACATGGCAACTGTGATTGGAAACCTGCTCTATTAAGAACAGTAAATTAAGAGTATTAAATTAGTTTCTCTTGGTTACCAAGATTAAGATAAAAAGTCAAAAGTGCATACTGCTCATATAGCTTTTTAATTAAACTGTCTACAATTACTGTGTGTCATAAAATGGCACGTGACATGCTTTAATTTGCCCATGCCACTTTATGTAAAAGACATTGCCATTGTATTTGCTTTCACTAGGTTATCTCTATTCTCTGTTCCACATTTTTAAAAGAGTATTTTCTAGAGTAGCAAGCCAGTCGCTGAATGTTAGGTTATACAGGCTGTGTGTCCATGCAGAAGTAGTCTACCCTAGGTGAGTATCAATTGTTCATAAAGAGCCCAGTAACTGACAGGTGGTCACCAAGCAATCTGACTGAGTTAACTAATTTCTCATAGAAATAAAATGCATTGATTACATTGAAATCATAATCTAACATACAGTAGACTAAGATTGAGTTAATAGTTTACTGAATTTTAGAGATACATAAGAGTTTAGACTAAGGTTTCTCAATCTCAGCACTGCTGATATGTGGGGCCAGGTAATTTTTTCTTCTAGGGCGCTGCCCGGGGTATTGGACATTGTTTAGCAGCATCCCACTAGTGGCTTCTACCCACTAGAATCACTAACCTCACTTCACCTCAGCTGTGACAACCCGAAAGGTTTCAAGATTTTATGAAATGTATTTTAGAGGACAAAGTTGCCTCCTTTTGAGATACTGTGGTTTATCAAATGGGAAAACTGAAAGCTGGGTGGATAAAAGTACTTGGCAGGGATCACTAAAAGAATCATATGAATATTCTGTTACATTAATATTCTACCTGAATAATTATTTAACATTACTACTTCCAATTCCAATTTCATAATAGATTTTTTAAAGCCCATATAATAAGCACATTCACTTGATTTGGGGGCTACTCTCTAGACTATTTAGTAGGTCATGTTCTCCCAGATAAACTAAGGTTCCACATGCAAGTGTTTTAAGGATTTACTCCCAGGAGAAATTATTAAGGGAGTGAAGGAGGCAGGATAGATAAGGGGAAGAAGCCATGTAAGTGTATAATGTCTGGTGAGATCTCAGATTTAATTTAATCCTACAGGGAGCTCTAGAGCATAAAGTACACCTCAAAACTGTTTTGGCCTTGAGGCAAAGGAGCTGTTCTGTCCTTGGTTGTGGATCATTCTGAGATTAGATGCAGGAATGTAAAATTCCTATTCCAATTCTGAATGTCTGTACTGGGAAGGAGGCCATGGATTATCTGGGGATTCAGAGAGGCTAGGAGGAATATAAAATTGCTAGACATTACTGACTCTCTCTGTGAGCAAGGAAACTCCAATGCCCAAGGGTCATTCTGAGAGGGTTAAATGTGTGACAGCTCAGCAGCAAACCATGAAGAAGCCTGGCAAGGGATGCCCAAAGAGATAGTTGGGTAGGGCAGTAGCAGAGTCTACTCTGGGGGTATTGTGGAAAAACCAGTGACTTCAGAGACAGAGAAATACGTATTCAAGCTCTGGCTTTGCTACTTACTACATGACCTTGGGTAAATTATTTGAATTTATAGACCCACAGTTCCTTTAAGTTTAAGGCACTAACACCTAACCTATTTCATATGATGTTGTGAGAATTAAACTACATATTAAATGCAAGAGGGAGATCACATAACAAGGTTGTTATTGTGCTTTTTAATTCTTCATGAAGTATACATCTCCCCATTTTTTTTACATCTTTTAAAATTTCCCTCATTAAGACTACAACATTTCTTTGTAAAGGTCATATACATGTTGCGTTAGATACATTCCCAAGGTACTTGGCATTTTTTTATTCCATTGCAAGTGGTGGGTCTTAATTTTATGATTCAGCCTTTTCCCCCCTAATATGTAGAAACACAATTGATTTTGTTATAAAGAATTAATAACCAGAAAGCTCATATATTTTCCTTAGATTATGTTGGATTATTCACATCCACAATCATATCATTTGTGAATGACAATTTTATTTCAGCCTGTATAATTTCAGTATATTTTGTTTGTATTATCTGCCTTATCTTGGAGGTGAGGATCTCAAATACAATATTGAATTGCCATGTAGAACGTCATTGTCTCAAATGAAAATCTTTTGGAACTTCACCAAAGACTGATGGTCTTTAGCAGGTTAAAGAACTCCCTTCTGTTACTAGGCTGCTAAGAGGATTTTTTCTTTTTTAAAAAACCTGAATGTATGTTCAAATTTATCAAGTGCTGGTTTTTACTGAATCAGTTATATGAATTTTCTCTCTTACCAGAAATCAGTAATTTACATTAACTGACTTTCTAATGATAAATTAGCTTGCTCCAGGTGTATTATTCTTTTTATATATTGCAGGTTTAGTAAAATTTTATCACATTTAGGAGTTTGGCATCCATGTTCATGAGTGAGATGGACCTATAAATTGGCCCTTTTGTACTTTTCTTCTCCAATTTCTGTATCATTGTATATGATATTTGAATCATTTGTTCTTGAACATTTGTGAGCACTAGAAGCCATCTCCTGCTCATCATCCAGGCAGGGTTCCTTGTAATTCCTGAGGATGGGTACACTGTGGGCAAGTTGACTTCTGGTTCTCCCTTACCAGAGCTGCAAGATTACCTAGGGCTGCAAGATTTGGCAAATAAAAATGCAGGGCACCTAGTTAAATTTGAATTATTTTAATTGTCTATGTTATTTTTGCTGGGACGACCATAACAAAGTACCACAAACTAGGTGGCCTAAACAACAAAAACTTATTTTCTTAAAATTCCAGAGGCTGTAAGTCCAAGGTCAAGGTATCAGCAAAGGTTGGTTTCTTCTTAGGTATGTCTTTTTTTGGCTTGTAGATGGCATTCTTTTCCCTGTGTCTTCACATCGTCTTCCCTCTGTGTATAGGTATCCGAATCTCTTCTTGTTATAAAGAAACCTGTTACAGTGAATTAGGGCCCACTCTAATGATTTCATTTTAACTTAATTGCCTCTTTAAAGACCCTGTCTCCAAATACAGTTGTATTCTGAGGTACTGGGATTAGGACTTCAACATAGGAATTTTGAGTAAACACCTAGATTATATACCTCTTTATTTAGCTATATTCCCCTTATGATTTATCTCTAACAGTTTCTTGTTTTACACAATATGCTTATAAAATTCTTTGCAGTTTCAGTCTTCCATTTCCATTATAGCATAACTTATAATGGTTGCTTTTAGCTTATTTCATTATTTTGTCCTTTGAAAATTAATTAATGAGAACATAGGCTCAACCTGAGCATTATGAGCTGGTATACTGAACATGTACTGGCATGGTTAACAATTCTGACAACCGCTTTTCAAATTTGCTTTATAGAATCATACAATACCATCTTTCATGGCATCTTTCACTTTTCCATCCTTCAGGATTGTTTTGTATCCCTTAACTTTAAAAAAAAAAAAAGTCACCCCTTGAAAAAAAAAGAGCATCGTTCTCTTGCTGGAATAGTATTCAGGAACATCCATGTTACTAAATCAAATTTTTTGAGTGATGAAATCCATTCCAAATTATAGTTTTGGCAAATTCCATAATAATTACCCACTTCAAGTCAGAATTTCTTTTCCTGTTCATAAGTAATGTTGTTCATTTTAAGAAGAGACTCCATACATAGAAGGGAACATTTTTCATCAATTCTTTAACACATTCAACAAATTCTTTTAATCAATGGAGTATTTTAATAATACTGTTTGCTCCTCTTTCAGTGCACATAATCCTCTTGCTAGAGAAATATTGAAAACTATGAGCAAGAAATAAGTAGACTTTGCTCAGGGGCTTATTTAAAAAGTCACCAAGAGTTTTGGGGGCCTTTGCTTCAAATTTAAATTATGATATCAATGCTTCAAATAAACTAAAGATTCTTTCAGCTGCATTTGTTAAAGAGAGCCAATGGATGTTTGAATGAGAATCAAAGACTTCTCAATGCTAACAAAATCCCCAAGTTCTTGGTGATTTAATAGCTTTAATAACTCAGTTCAAAGAAGGTAAATGTTGAAATAAGAATCATTTTATAACTATCTCTTCAATTTCAATAAAAAGGACATCAGATGCTGTTTGAATTGCATGACACGGAATATGGACAGATAACCAACATCTACCATCAAATCATGCATGTTTTTAATCAACTTTAAGCACTTTAATTAACTCCTAACTTAAAAAAAAGGAAGTCACTTCAAAAATTGTTGTTGCTTATATAGTCACATTTCCAAATGATTTTTCTCACAATAGCCTTATAAGAAAGCCTTTTTTTGGTGATAAAACTTTCACAAGCCAACAGAAAATGTATTATGTAATTGTCATTACATGCATCTGTGGCTATACCATAAAAATGGTGAGGCTTTTAGATCTTTGATAATCTCTGTAATAGATGGAGCCATTATATATATATATATTTTTATTGCAGTAGATTTGGTCTTGGCACTTGGAAATTTGTTTCCAACTTGAAGTGAAAGATTGATGATGATATACCGCATAGAAGGCCATTATAACTTCTGTGATTATTTTATCTTTTTAATCTCAGTGTCTCTTAAACAAAAAATTTCATTATTATTTTTCACTGTCTTTAGTACCATTTGAGGAAATCCTGCATTGCTCATGCTCAGCTGTAGGCATATGCTGGTTTCTGTCTGACTTTCCACCTTTTCTATATTGAATGAACCATTGCATACTGCAGAAAGAACTTTGAAAGGACTTGTTCCTCATTTGTTAAATGTCCACCATCCATAAAATTTGTCACAATATTTACACTTGTGTTGGGCATTTTGAGGTTCCAATATACACAAAGAAAACAACCTTTGCAAGAACTGAAAAGATTGAATTTGCACATCTCTTCACCACCTCAGCCAGTGTGCCTGACACAAGTCTGAACAAGTCCATAAACAGGGATGAATGGTTGAAAAGGTTGTGAACTTGCGAACTAAGAACTTGAACTTACTGTTTCATGCAAAAAAGCCGAACTCCCCATTTGCCTGAAGGGAGAACTATACCTGTAAGGCACAGTCTTTCTGAACAAAGCCACAGCTGACCCTCCAGGAGGTTTGGCTATTGGGCATTCAGGGATTGGTGGACATTGAGAAGCAGAGTGTTTAGGGGCCAAGAGATGTTCATGGGTGTTCCTGTGGTCCCTAGAGTCAGGCTGCTAGGGACCAACCTGGGGATGCAGGGCACCTGGACAGAGGGTTTGCGGCTTGGATGCTGTCAGAAATGTGAGGCTGTCGCTGATTGGCTGATCTTCATTGTGGGAGTATCACTGATTGGCTGAGTTTCAGGAGCCTGGAACTGACATTGACTTGCTGTCTTGCAGAAGCTTAGTTACTGGGGAGAGGCAGTCCTCGAGGGTCTCATTATACAGGTTGGAAGTTACATGTAGTTAATGGTGGTTACTTGTTCACGACTTGGGACTGTGGCCAAAAATATTCGTTCTTGAATTATTTTCTTTCTTTAATTCTAAATCTCCCCTTTTGATCTTCTATCAGCCAAACCTCTGGAGAGACAAGATCTTTATTTGTGGAGGTATGATTTTCAGCTAGTGTTGCCTTAAGTGATTTAATTGCCAATTATTATGCTGGAAAAATAGTTGTAACTGCTACATTTTTATAACTTCTTAAAAAGCTGAATACAGGGCATTTAGGGTGTCAAGACAAAATCAATATAGAATACAGGACAAAATCACATAGAAGACATGTCCTATGTTTTCAGGATGACTGTCAGTCCTAGATGAAGTCCATGTCTGAGGCAGGGTCTTGTAGCACCAAGTTTTTCCAGCAATACTCAGAGGGTACCCCATAGTTCTGTGGGTGTCAGGGTTCAATGGCTTCCAGGAGGAAGAAGGAGCTGAGTGGACAGGACTCCGGGCTTGCAGTCCCCATTTTACCTAGATGGCTCACTCCTCCTTGTTTTCGTGGATCAGATTTCTGGGGAAAGCTTCAGCTGGGATAAGTAGTCACATGGCTAAAATTTTCACAATCACTGTCCCCCAGTTAGGTAAAGAATGTGTCATGAGGTTTGAACCGCCAGGGCCCTGGACCCAAGATTGACACCAGCTCCTCGCTCTGTATGTCATGAGAAACTTGAGTTACTACTGAGCTACCAGCTGCCCAGAACAGACACATTAGTTAGAGGAGATAAGTGTGTGTGTATTGTGGATGTAAGCTCAGCCTTGAACAAAGGCTGTTAAGAGTAGAGTCCTACAAAGGACCAAGATAGCAGATAGGCAACTGAAAAATCATTATAACTTCATATATATTATAAGCCACAAATACACAGGCATAGGTAATACAAAGTCAAAAGCACAGATAAATGCTTAGAAAAAAGAGCTTAAGGAAACATAAGAAAGTTTTCTCTAATTAGTAGATTTATGGGTGAGGACTTTCTCCTTTTGAACTCTTCCCTGGATTTATTATGTTTTGTGTAATTTTGGCTTCCAATAATTTTGGGGAGGAGACAGAATATAGGCCACCATATGCACCACACTTGATTTTACCTCCACCTATATGGCCTTGCATGACCTCTCTTGATCCAGCCGAACGTAATCTGCAGGGACCCTCTCCTGATAGCCATTTCCATGTTTACTACTCATAGGACATCTCCACCTGGACAGCTGGGAGAAGCTCACCATCTACATGGCACACGCTGATGGATCCACTACACCCTGCCTAATCTCTACCTCTAACTGAAATTGCCACCAGCTCTTCCTCCTCAAAACTTATCCTCAATCTCAGCTAACAATAGGCCATCTTTAGAACTCAGAGTCATTATAGACTTTCCCCTACCCTTTCATATAGTCCTTAACATCCTACAATTCAAATCTGTCCCCTCCTCACCATCCTTGTATTCATAGCCTGAATCAGGTGCCTTGCTATTTCATTTTGTTTTCTTTACTTAGTGTTTTCCCTCAGTATATGTTCAATAAATACTTGCTAGACAAATGAATGAATGAATGAATCAATCAATCAAAGTATTAGAGGTAACATTCACTGATTCAAAATAATACCAGGTAGAGCCTCTGGCTACCAGGGAACAAACCCAAAGTGTTAGAACTGCTTACCTAACTTGTGAATTCCCATGGGAAACTATCACTGAGAATGCTATCACTGATGTTTCTTTCACTGCCCCTAACACCCTCATCTCGCACATGGGGATGCTGGCAACAGGATGGTACATCATGCTTCACTCATTGGACCCCGCATATCTCCATCATCCCCTGTCAGTGTAACAAGGAAATGTGGCATCTCCATCACCTTATCACATACTCTGCAAATATTTGCTCCTCGGCCCAATCTGCTGTGCCAGGCAATATCTGGTGGTGACACAGGCCAGCAAACACAGACCCAGGATACCAACCTCTTGTGTGCCAAAAAATCAAGAAGCATGAGAAGGCAGTCTGAGTTAGGAACGCCATCTGGATTGTCTTTCAAGACATGTCCATAGCTAACCCTTGTAGTCACTGAGCTCATTACCCCTAAGGCATTCCTCTTCCAATTTGTCCTTCCTTGCCACTGTATATCCTCTTCTACTACTCATGGTACTCCCAGCCTGTCTCAACTGTGTGTCATCATTCACTAACCGCACCCATTCACACAGCTTCAACCTCAATGGAGGGTGTCTGCCGTATATAAGGTAGGAAATAGTTGTCTCCAAGAGACGTAGAGATAGCTTCCAGCCCAGGTACTTTGACAAGAGTACATTGGAACCCCCAGGGTCATCAGGAAATGTTTCTCTACTAGAATCCATCAGTAACATCATTAGATGACACAGAGGAACCAGTTATGCCTGATTATGTAGAGAGGATTCTAAAGTAGGGTGGGATGTCTGATAGGCTTTGGGTTCTTTCATCTGGAGACCTGCCCACTTAGATCACTCGACAATTTCCAGCTGGTGGAAGTGAGTCAGAAATTTTCCAAGCCTATTTACATAAGTCTCCTTTTATGTCCCACCCTGATCCACCACTTTCTCCCCTTATGGTCACTTCTCCACATATTGCTGAACTTTAGGATCCCCAACTGCTAGCCTCCTCTATGTTCTTTGGACATTTTCATGGACTCTGAAATTGCCCTCCCCTGCCATCCTCCTCATACCCCTCTCTATCTGGGAGTGTCCTGTCTGGCCCAAATCTCTGGCACCTGGTTATTCTAACCAAATCTTTGTGCCTCAATGGTAAAAGGAAAATATCTTGTTGACATCAGAGTTCTAAAGGCTTGATCAGAGGAATCCTGTGACTCAGAACATTGCTGCAGAATTTCAGCTTTATATGGGGAAAAGATTAAGTTCACCTTCTGCTTAACTTAATTAGAAAATAGGGAAGTACAAATTAATATGAGACATTTTTTCATAAGTTTGACAGAAAGTTAAGGGATTTTAAAAACATATGAAAGTAGAGGGTATTTACATATATTAATTATGAAATATTAATTGGCAGATAAGTGGGATGATATTTTGGCAATATTTATAAAAATGTATAGTTTTCATACCCTCCTCACTTTATCCCAATTTCTGTTTGCTATATCTTTCTTATGCACATTTGCCCAAGAACTAATGTCCAAAGATGTTGATTCATTCTATTAAGCATAGAAACTAATGGGAATACTGATGTGTCCATCAGGAGGAAAATAGTTTAGTTATGGAACATACATACTTTAGAATCCTAGGGAGTAGTTAAAATAATGAGGTGGATTTATCTGTGTTGTCATGAAATGATGCTACATTCATTTTATTAAGTGACAAAGGCAGGTGGGAGAACAGTATGTATATCACTATCCAGTATATTAAAATATCACAGTATGTTTTTATAGCATGTGTATGCATTAAAAAGCTTAAAATTGTCTTTACAATAATATACACCGTATTTTTTTCTTATAGTTAGCTCTGAGGAGAAAGCTTGAGTTGTAGAGGAGCATGGTAAAGGGAAGGGATAGACTTATGTATGTTGTTAGAAATGTTTGCAATGAGAATATATGCACTATTATTACCTTTGTCATTAAAATTTTTAGATAAGCTTAACAACATAAATATTACCTGTTTATTAGCTGGGTAAAATAACTGCTAGCTGATGCAAAACATAAAACATAAAATCTGAATGACTTAACACAGGTTTATTTCTTGTGCAAGTAAAATTTGATGTGATTTGGCAGTGGATCTTCACCAACTGGTGGCTCAGAGACTTAGGCGGCTTCTGGCTTTGTCTTGCAGTTCCATCTCCATCTTTGCCACTGAATGGAAGAAAGGGAGTGGAGGTGGTGTGCTGGATCTCAAATGGGTGGGCCAGGAAACGACAAATACTGCTTCTGGCAAGAGTAGTCACATGATCTTTCTTAACTGCAAGTAGCCTGGGAATGTAGCCTTCCTGTGAACCCAGGAAAGAAGGCAAGAAAGGATGTGGGTAAGCACTTGCAGTCTCTCCCTTTAATTGTTACGTAGTAGGTGCTCGATAAAGAGCAACTCTTGAGTTTTTTAGGACAACAACCCTCTTTGTTTCCTGCAGTAGTTTCTGTGAAGCCCAGTATTGACCTTGCAATGTACCACCTTTTTTAAGCTCCCACTATATGACGAGTACTTTCAAGTACAGGATCATATCTGATTTTTAAATGAACCTTGTAGGGGCGCTTGGGTTGCTCAGTCAGTTAAGTGTCAGACTCTTGGCTCACGGTTTGTGAGTTCGAGCCCTGCACTGGGCTCTGCACTGACAGTGAGGAGCCTGCTTGGGATTCTCTCTCTCTCCCTCTCTCTGCCCCTCCCCAACTTGTACTGTCTCTGTCTCTCTCAGAATAAATAAACTTAAGAATGAATGAATGAATAAATAAATAAATAAAAGAATGCTGTAACCTCCCCCAACAGGAAAGGTTCACCTTTGTTCACTCAGCACATTTCTGTACGGCCCTTTGCAAAAACCTCTATAATTTCAGCAGGTGAGAATTAGCTCTTTCTTTTTCCTGCATGGTCAGTATCTTAACTTGGGAGTCTCTACTGTACACCACCTGACTGAATGTGCCTGAACGCCTGCAAAGTGCTAGTAGGCACAGAAAAACCAAGATTACCTTCTGGGGAAACTACACAAGTTACAGATATCAGAAGGATAATGCATTATTATTTTTTTCTTTTTTTTAATTTTTTTTTTATTTAAAAAAAAATTTTTTTTCAATATGTGAAATTTATTGTGAAATTGGTTTCCATACAACACCCAGTGCTCATCCCAAAAGGTGCCCTCCTCAATACCCATCACCCACCCTCCCCTCCCTCCCACCCCCCATCAACCCTCAGTTTGTTCTCAGTTTTTTTTTAACGTTTTTTTTTTGTTTTTTTTGTTTTTTTTTTTTATTTTTGAGACAGAGAGAGACAGAGCATGAACGGGGGAGGGGCAGAGAGAGAGGGAGACACAGAATCGGAGGCAGGCTCCAGGCTCTGAGCCATCAGCCGAGAGCCTGACGCGGGGCTCGAACTCATGGACCGCGAGATCGTGACCTGAGCTGAAGTCGGCCGCTTAACCGACTGAGCCACCCAGGCGCCCCTGTTCTCAGTTTTTAACAGTCTCCTATGCTTTGGCTCTCTCCCACTCTAACCTCTTTTTTTTTTTTTTTCCTTCCCCTCCCCCATGGGTTTCTGTTAAGTTTCTCAGGATCCACATAAGAGTGAAACCATATGGTATCTGTCTTTCTCACTATGGCTTATTTCACTTAGCATCACACTCTCCAGTTCCATCCACGTTGCTACAAAGGGCCATATTTCATTCTTTCTCATTGCCACGTAGTATTCCATTGTGTATATAAACCACCATTTCTTTATCCATTCATCAGTTGATGGACATTTAGGCTCTTTCCATAATTTGGCTATTGTTGAGAGTGCTGCTATAAACATTGGGGTACAAGTGCCCCTATGCATCAGTACTCCTGTATCCCTTGGGTAAATTCCTAGCAGTGCTACTGCTGGGTCATAGGGTAGGTCTATTTTTAATTTTCTGAGGAACCTCCACACTGCTTTCCAGAGCGGCTGCACCAATTTGCATTCCCACCAACAGTGCAAGAGGGTTCCCGTTTCTCCACATCCTCGCCAGCATCTATAGTCTCCTGATTTGTTCATTTTGGCCACTCTGACTGGCATGAGGTGATATCTGAGTGTGGTTTTGATTTGTATTTCCCTGATAAGGAGCGACGTTGAACATCTTTTCATGTGCCTGTTGGCCATCCGGATGTCTTCTTTAGAGAAGTGTCTATTCATGTTTTCTGCCCATCTCTTCACTGGGTTATTTGTTTTTCGGGTGTGGAGTTTGGTGAGCTCTTTATAGATTTTGGAGACTAGCCCTTTGTCCGGTATGTCATTTGCAAATATCTTTTCCCATTCCGTTGGTTGCCTTTTAGTTTTGTTGGTTGTTTCCTTTGCTGTGCAGAAGCTTTTTATCTTCATAAGGTCCCAGTAATTCACTTTTGCTTTTAATTCCCTTGCCTTTGGGGATGTGTCGAGTAAGAGATTGCTGCGGCCGAGGTCACAGAGGTCTTTTCCTGCTTTCTCCTCTAGGGTTTGGATGGTTTCCTGTCTCACATTCAGGTCCTTTATCCATTTTGAGTTTATTTTTGTGAATGGTGTGAGAAAGTGGTCTAGTTTCAACCTTCTGCATGTTGCTGTCCAGTTCTCCCAGCACCATTTGTTAAAGAGATTATCTTTTTTCCATTGGATGTTCTTTCCTGCTTTGTCAGAGATGGGTTGGCCATACGTTTGTGGGTCTAGTTCTGGGGTTTCTATTCTATTCCATTGGTTTATGTGTCTGTTTTTGTGCCAATACCATGCTGTCTTGATGATGACAGCTTTGTAGTAGAGGCTAAAGTCTGGGATTGTGATGCCTCCTGCTTTGGTCTTCTTAAGAATTACTTTGGCTATTCGGGGCCTTTTGTGGTTCCATATGAATTTTAGGATGGCTTGTTCTAGTTTCGAGAAGAATGCTGGTGCAATTTTGATTGGGATTGCATTGAATGTGTAGATAGCTTTGGGTAGTATTGACATTTTGACAATATTTATTCTTCCAATCCATGAGCAGGGAATGTCTTTCCATTTCTTTATATCTTCTTCAATTTCCTTCATAAGCTTTCTATAGTTTTCAGCCTACAGATCTTTTACATCTTTGGTTAGATTTATTCGTAGGTATTTTATGCTTCTTGGTGCAATTGTGAATGGGATCAGTTTCTTTATTTGTCTTTCTGTTGCTTCATTGTTAGTGTATAAGAATGCAACTGATTTCTGTACATTGATTTTGTATCCTGTGACTTTGCT
The DNA here is from genome assembly GCF_018350195.1 of Panthera tigris. Taxonomy (NCBI): domain Eukaryota; kingdom Metazoa; phylum Chordata; class Mammalia; order Carnivora; family Felidae; genus Panthera; species Panthera tigris. The sequence continues at coordinate 30,243,931 of NC_056677.1, read as the reverse complement.
GAATTCATGCATCAGTTCTAGCAGACTTTTGGTGTAGTCTATCAGATTTTCCATGTATAATATCATGTCATCTGCAAAAAGTGAAAGCTTGACTTCATCTTTGCCAATTTTGATGCCTTTGATTTCCTTTTGTTGTCTGATTGCTGATGCTAGAACTTCCAGCACTATGTTAAACAACAGCGGTGAGAGTGGGCATCCCTGTCGTGTTCCTGATCTCAGGGAAAAAGCTCTCAGTTTTTCCCCATTGAGGATGATGTTAGCTGTGGGCTTTTCATAAATGGCTTTTATGATCTTTAAGTATGTTCCTTCTATCCCGACTTTCTCAAGGGTTTTTATTAAGAAAGGATGCTGGAGTTTGTCAAAGGCCTTTTCTGCATCGATTGACAGGATCATATGGTTCTTCTCTTTTTTTTTATTAATGTGATGTATCACGTTGATTGATTTGTGAAGGCTGAACCAGCCCTGCATCCCAGGAATGAATCCCACTTGATCATGGTGAATAATTCTTTTTATATGCTGTTGAATTCAACTTGTAGTATCTTATTGAGAATTTTTGCATCCATATTCATCAGGGATATTGGCCTGTAGTTCTCTTTTTTTACTGGGTCTCTGTCTGGTTTAGGAATCAAAGTAATGCTGGCTTCATAGAATGAGTCTGGAAATTTTCCTTCCCTTTCTATGTTTTGGAATAGCTTGAGAAGGATAGGTATTATCTCTGCTTTAAACGTCTGGTAGAACTCCCCTGGGAAGCCATCTGGTCCTGGAGTCTTATTTGTTGGGAGATTTTTGATAACTGATTCAATTTCTTCACTGGTTATGGGTCTGTTCAAGCTTTCTATTTCTTCCTGTTTGAGTTTTGGAAGTGTGTGGGTGTTTAGGAATTTGTCCATTTCCTTCTGGTTTTCCAGTTTGTGGGCATATAATTTTTCATAGTATTCCCTGATAATTGCTTGTATTGCTGAGGGATTGGTTATAATAATTCCATTTTCGTTCATGATTTTATCTGTTTGGGTTATCTCCCTTTTCTTTTTGAGAAGCCTGGCTAGAGGTTTATCAATTGTATTTTTTCAAAAAACCAACTCTTGGTTTTGTTAATCTGCTCTACAGTTTTTTTTAGATTCTATATTGTTTATTTCTGCTCTGATCTTTATTATTTCTCTTCTTCTGCTGGATTTAGGCTGCCTTTGCTGTTCTGCTTCTATTTCCTTTAGGGGTGCTGTTAGATTTTGTAATTGTGATTTTTCTTGTTTCTTGAGATAGGCCTGGATTGCAATGTATTTTCCTCTCAGGACTGCCTTCGCTGCGTCCCAAAGCATTTGGATTGTTGTATTTTCATTTTCGTTTGTTTCCATATATTTTTTAATTTCCTCTCTAATTGCCTGGTTGACCCACTCATTCTTTAGTAGGGTGTTCTTTAACCTCCATGCTTTTGGAGGTTTTCCAGACTTTTTCCTGTGGTTGATTTCAAGCTTCATAGCATTGTGGTCCAGAAGTATGCATGGTATGATTTCAATTCTTGTATACTTAGGCAGGGCTGTTTTGTGACCCAGTATATGATCTATCTTGGAGAATGTTCCATGTGCACTCGAGAAGAAAGTATATTCTGTTACTTTGGGATGCAGAGTTCTAAATGTATCTGTCAAGTCCATCAGATCCAATGTATCATTCAGGGCCCTTGTTTCTTTATTGACCGTGTGTCTAGATGATCTATCCATTTCTGTAAGTGAAGTGTTAAAGTCCCCTGCAATTACCTCATTCTTATCAATAAGGTTGCTTATGTTTGTGATGAATTGTTTTATATATTTGGGGGCTCCGGTATTCAGCGCATAGACATTTATAATTGTTAGCTCTTCCTGATGGATAGACCCTGTGATTATTATATAATGCCCTTCTTCATCTCTTGTTACAGCCTTTAATTGAAAGTCTAGTTTGTCTGATATAAGTATGGCTACTCCAGCTTTCTTTTGGCTTCCAGTAGCATGATAAATAGTTCTCCATCCCCTCACTCTCAATCTGAAGGTGTCCTCAGGTCTAACATGAGTCTCTTGTAGACAGCAAATAGATGCGTCTTGTTTTTTTATCCATTCTGATACCCTATGTCTTTTGGTTGGCGCATTTAATCCATTTACATTCAGTGTTATTATAGAAAGCTACGGGTTTAGAGTCATTGTGATGTCTTTATGTTTTATGCTTGTAGTGATGTCTCTGGTACTTTGTCTCACAGGATCCCCCTTAGGATCTCTTGTAGGCCTGGTTTAGTGGTGACAAATTCCTTCAGTTTTTGTTTGGGAAGACCTTTATCTCTCCTTCTATTCTAAATGACAGACTTGCTGGATAAAGGATTCTCGGCTGCATATTTTTTCTGTTTAGCACACTGAAGATATCATGCCAATCCTTTCTGGCCTGCCAAGTTTCAAAAGAGAGATCAGTCACGAGTCTTATAGGTCTCCCTTTATATGTGAGGGCACGTTTATCCCTTGCTGCTTTCAGAATTTTCTCTTTATCCTTGTATTTTGCCAGTTTCACTATGATATGTCGTGCAGAAGATCGATTCAAGTTACGTCTGAAGGAAGTTCTCTGTGCCTCTTGGATTTCAATGCCTTTTTTCTTCCCCAGTTCAGGGAAGTTCTCAGCTATTATTTCTTCAAGTACCCCTTCAGCACCTTTCCTTCTCTCTTCCTCCTCTGGGATACCAATTATGTGTATATTATTTCTTTTTAGTGTATCACTTAGTTCTCTCATTTTCCCCTCATACTCCTGGATTTTTTTTATCTTTCTCTCAGCTTCCTCTTTTTCCATAACTTTATCTTCTAGTTCACCTATTCTCTCCTCTGCCTCTTCAATCTGAGCCGTTGTGGTTTCCATTTTGTTTTGCATTTCATTTAAAGCATTTTTCAGCTCCTCCTGACTGTTCCTTAGTCCCTTGATCTCTGTAGCAAGAGATTCTCTGCTGTCCTGTATACTGTTTTCAAGCCCAGTGATTAATTTTATGACTATTATTCTAAATTCACTTTCTGTTATATTATTTAAATCCTTTTTGATCAGTTCATTGGCTGTTGTTATTTCCTGGAGATTCTTCTGAGGGGAATTCTCCCGTTTGGTCATTTTGGAGAGTCCCTTGCGTGGTGAGGACCTGCAGTGCACTTCCCCTGTGCTGTGGTGTATAACTGGAGTTGGTGGGCGGGGCCGCAGTCCGACCCGATGTCTGCCCCCAGCCCACCCCTGGGGCCACAGTCAGGCTGGTGTGTACCTTCTCTTCTCCTCTCCTAGGGGCGGGATTCACTGTGGGGTAGTGTGGCCATCTGGGCTACTTGCACACTGCCAGGCTTGTGGTGCTGGGGATCTGGCGTATTAGCTGGGGTGGGTAGACAAGGTGCACGGGGGGGCAGGAGGGGCAGGCTTAGCTCGCTTCTCCTTAGGTGATCCACTTCAGGAGGGGCCCTGTGGCAGCAGGAGGGAGTCAGATCCGCTGCCGGAGGTTTGGCTCCACAGAAGCACAGAGTTGAGTGCGTGGAGGGAGCAAGTTCCCTGGCAGGAACTGGTTCCCTTTGGGATTTTGGCTGGGGGATGGATGAGGGAGATGGCGCTGGCGAGCGCCTTTGTTCCCCACCAAGCTGAGCTCTGTCGTCTGGGAGCTCAGCAGCTCTCCCTCCCTTTGTCCTCCAGCCTTCCCACTTTCTGAGCAGAGCTGTTAACTTATGACCTTCCAGATGCTAAGTCGCCAAGTCGCGCTTGCTGTCAGAACACACTCCTTCCGGCCCCTCCGCTTTTGCCAGCCAGACTCAGGGGCTCTGCTGGGCTGGCAGGCTGCCCCTCTGCCCCGGCTCCCTCCCACCAGTCCGTGGAGCGCACACCGCCTCGCCGCCCTTCCTACCCTCTTCTGTGGGCCTCTTGTCTGCGCTTGGCTCCGGAGACTCCGTTCTGCTAATCCTCTGGCGGTTTTCTGGGTTATTTAGGCAGGTGTAGGTGGAATGTAAGTGATCAGCAGGATGCGCGGTGAGCCCAGCGTCCTCCTACACCGCCATCTTCCGTTCCCCCATTTTTTTTCTTTTTTAATCAGTACAGCATGTTAGGCCAAGGGACCAATCCTTGCCTTCTCAATTCCTCCTGCCTCCTAGGACTTCCAGAGTGAGAGGAATTAGAGTCAGGATTTATAGATGTTTGCTTACACAGTGACTTCCATGGTCTTGCCCCATGTATCCCTTAAGGGTGAGGCTTTGGTTTTTGACCACAGAGGTATGCTCATTCATTGGTATATCTTTTCAGTGGCTAGTCCCAAATATGATACCCCATTAAAATCCTACTGCACATATCAAGGTGGTTCCAAAAACTTCTCTTATTTCAGATTTACATCCAAAGAATCAGTATGTTCTGTGCCTACTCAGACTCAGCTCACAAGCCTACTTGTAAAACACTTTGAGAGTATGGTGAAGAAGCCTGTCAGGGAATGACCATGTACCTAAATTTCACTGTTCAAAGAGAAGGGAGTATAGCAGAGGGATCCCATGGTGAAGGTCAGCCAGGAGATACCTGCAGGGAATTGGAATACTCTGAGTCAGGGGGCAGATAGGTGATCCTGGAAAGTCTGTTCCACTGGGAGCACGGTACAGTGTCCAGAGGAGGACACACCGAAGAGCCGGCCAGCAGGTCAGTTTCCAGAGTTGGACAGGAGGGCAACTGGGAAAGACTCAGGGGATGGGCACCATAATGTGGGCAAGTGTTGGGACTGTACACGTGTGCCAGTTACTGAGCAGAGGCAGCTCTCAAGGAACCCTGGGGTGAGGCAGCAGCACTTTGGGTCAACGAATGTCACATACAACCCCCAAATGGCGTGTGATTCTCATTTTCACATTCCTTCTCTGTATCTATCTGGTTTTCATACTTTGGCTACAAGGTCCTTTTTTTAAATGGAGAAGCGTTGTGGGGTAATAAGAGAAATGAGTTAACAGAACATTAGGGAGGAGTAGAATAGCATGGGCTCTAGAAGAATCCAAACAGGAGGTTTAGTTCCAACTCTGTACATTCTAAGCCTATGAATTTATGCACATTCACAAACTTTCTAAGTCTTATGTTCTTCATCTGTGAAATGGGCTTGATAAGCCTTGTGTTGTATGTGTGACTGTTAGAAAGTATGTATTATATATAAAGCCCTTGGTACAGTGAGTGGTATGCCTTGGGTCTTTGATGATTGGCAGTTATTACTATGTTTATTTTGACCCCAGACATTGGTGCCTTCCTCTCTGGGATTTGTTTACCCAGGAGATGTCAGAGAATATGCAGTGCTGTAGGACACGGCATACCAAACCAGTCCAAATGGCTGCTTAACAAAAAAACCTTGGTAAATCTAACCCAGTAGAGGATAGATTATTTAATCTGGGCTTGGGAGAGTATTTCTCAACTGAATGCAACTCAGAATTCCTAGAATTTGTGTCAAGGACCAACTCCTTCCCTCCTTCCCAGTTGTCCTTCCAATAACCCATCCCTATCTTCATTTACTTACCTCCTCCAAAAATCTAGGTCTTGCTTAGAGCTTGCCAAACTATACTGAACATAACTTATTCAATGAATAGTATAGGCTCTGGATCTGCAAACTCAGGGCAGAGTTCCAGCCCTGTGGCTTTTGGGTATCTCACCTCAACGAAGTATCACCCTTATTTCTCACAAACTCCTTGAAGATGGTGTTCATGAAACACCTAATTTGTGCATTGTGTTCAACTGCACTTGGATAAGGATGCAGGGTATCTTCCATTTTTTGTTCCAGGTGGGATCTGGTTAACCCATAATCCCAAAGAAGCCGCTAAGAATAGTTTTCCATCCTAGGCTTTAATCTCTCAACTGTGAGACATACCATCTGAGTATCTGACCCCTGGTCACCACTCTCATAGCCTCGGCTCATGTATTACAGCTTAATTTACAATTATCTCCCAGTGAAAGACTTGCTGTTTCCCAAGGTCACAGCCTGTCTTGTCTTGGGACATTTTACTTGACTGCCTTCATATGGACCCCCCAACTCTTCATTCCTTTTTACTTTTTCTTTTGGTATTAAAGGATACCTACCATTGTCTTTACATGATTGTTGATCCTAGCATCTAAAATTATATGGGCAGGCAGTGAGTCTTGTTTATCCTGGCATCCCCACTACTAACACAGTGCTTTCCAAATGCAGATGGATGAACTAATATTTGGGGAAAAAATAAGCCTGTGTACATGGAATGTAATTTATTAAGGTTTATTTCTCATACATTTGTTTTAATTTGAAAGAGAGAGAGAGTGAGTTTGGGAGAGGGGCAGAGAAGAGAGAGAGAGAGAATCTTAAGCAGGCTCCATGCTCAGCATGGAGCCCAATGCAGGACTTAATCCCACGACCCTGGGATCATGACCTGAGCCAAAATCAAGAGTTGGGCACTCACCTGACTGAGACACCCATGCACTTTTCTCATATATTCTTAAATAATCTAAGTAAATACATGTATGTGTCACTAAATTTTACAGAATGGGAGATTAAAAGGGTTAAGGAAAGCTAAGAATTGACCATCTTGACCCCAATTATTTTACTGCTGAGTTCTTTGATAGTTCCAAAGAAATGCCTATTTGAATATCATTTATCTTTTCCAGATCACAAAATAAGATGGTCAGTTTTACAAATTTGTTTTACAAACAAACAAAACTAGTATTCTTAAATTTCATAAACGGCAATAAATGTATGACCAGTGTTATTCATAAACTTAGATCCTGGAGCTGATAAAATGCTACATTAAAGGGAACAACATTTGAAAATGAACTCTCCCTTCCATGAAGAAGATAAACCTCCATGTTAGCCATATAGAAGAGGGACACAGAGACGTTATACATTGTGTTCCCTATAGCCACACCCCAGCCCTCCACTACTTAGAAGACTAATTGTTAATTTTAATGACAAACTGAAGAATCTGCTTCTGACTTCACTAGGGATGGGAGACGCTGCTGGATCTGGCACTGGAATGAACCCTCTCGGTGGCAGTAGTGCTGGCCCTGTTTGTGCCTCCAGTTCAGGCTCTCTCTGCTTCATCTCTCAAAGCCTCCTCATAATGGAATGGGAAGCACCTGGGGTCAGACTCATGGATCTTGGTTAAAAACTCCAGCAATTTCATGTTGCTGGTTTCACTGTGGGCTCTGTGGCCCCAAAGGAATTCTTAGCATGGAGAATCACTTTTGGGTACCTGGTGGTCCTCCAAGTACTTTTCTTGCACCAAATCTTTGGTGATGAACTTCCTGGGCTTCCCAAAAATGGAGTGTTTCCTCCCAGAATATAGGTCCCTCATATTCAGCACTTCTCAGATCTCCTCAGTGGCACAATTGCCCTTCATGAAGATCACACTGAGGATAGTTATCAGGAGGCTGGTCTTGGGCATGCTCTCTTCACCCCAGAGCCTCAAATCATAAGCAAGTCCTAGTTTGTTGACAAGGGCATAACTGTGGCTGGTAGGGTCCACCTTCTTCACATCACACCAAAGACCAGCTCCATGTGCTCAGAGGCTCTCCTGAGGATCTCAAGGAAGTTGTCCTTGCACTCTTTGATGACAACATCAATCATGTGTGCCTTTTTGATGGGCTCTTTCATTTGATACTTGCACAGCAGGAACTGCACCAACAAAGTCACCTTCTCATCTAGAGGGTCTACAGGCAAGTTCTCAGTGTCTGACAGGGCCTTTGATGAAGAAGCTGAACTATCTTCCTTTTCTTGGCTGGTGGAGCTCTCATCTGATTTGCTTGGCGAGGTGGCTGTGATGACAGTGTAAGATGAATAGGCACTCTGAGGACTCTGGGGAGTACTGGGTATTCTAGCAGCCAGAGCTTCCTCCATATTGCCAGGCATAAGAGGACAGGGTGAGGGAGAGGTCCCCTCCACATCCTTGGAGACCTGTGTGTCCTCAAGGCCCTGGATCTCATTGTGGGCATAGTGTTGTTCCTGTGTGCAACATGGAATTTCCTGATCCTGAGACATCCTCACTCTTGTCGGTGGAGCAGGCAGGAGGGTGGATGATAGGGGATCATAACCTAGGAGTAAAGGGAGGATGTGAGTGGCCTCATCTGGTAAACTCAACTGTGGCAGCTCTGATGAACAGTGCCTCCACCTTCCCTGAGGACAGTACTCTAGAGCCTCACAGATCTCCTGTGCTGTCATGTAAGAAGCTGGAAGAGGGAGTGAGAAAGCTCCTCAGGGTGCAGCCAGCTGACACAGCCAAGGTTTTCCACAGCTGACAATAGGACAGGTAGGATCCATTAGGCTCTGTGGATCTTAGTCTCTGTGGGATCTTTTCTCTTTTAGAGTGAGTAGTCCCTTCCGTCTTTCATTAAAATCCTCAGTGTGACCCCAGGGAGTATCTGGGACTCTATCTATAGACCCAAGGATTATCACCTCAGGAGACCTTAGTCTCCTTGAGTCATTTGAGTTAAAAGAAAGGGCCTGCTTCTGATTCACAGCTCTTCTCAGAACCTCTCAGCCAGGAAAGTCACAGGAATGACAGATAATGTGGGAAAAGAAGTAAGGGGGTGCCTCATTAAGCTACACCTTCCTGGGCCTCCCAGAGTTGCTCGAGGAAGCCAGCTGTCTGTTGGGGCTCTATTGTTCTTTTTTTTAATGTTTTATTTATTTTAAGAAAGAGAGAGAGAGAGGTACAGAGAGCATCCCAAACAGGCTCTGCACTGGCAGTCAAGAGTCCACTGTGGGGCTAGAACTCATGAACTGCGAGATCATGACCTTAGCTGAAATCGACAGTTGGATTCTTAACCGACTAAGCCACCCAGGTGCCTCGGGGGCTCTGTTGTTCTGGCATGTGTGGTACCCTCTACCTCAGGGTCATAAATTTGACTTTGACAGAGACTAAGATACTTAGTATGCTAATCTGAGACAACAGCCTTCAGACTCCTAAAGCCAAAGTCAGAAAACACCAAAGTCCAACAACTGTTGCAGGGCCTACCCAGTGTGACAACATAAACAGGGCTTGGTAGGGCCTGTGCTATTCTGGAGTGTTTGATTCCTCCTAGTCCTTACCAGCATCTTACTTAGATTCCTAGCAGGGGGTCTGGGATTCCCTTTTATGTTTACTTGAGGCCGCACCTCTCAAACAATGTCCTCACCACCCTCACACTCTCTAGGCAAAAGTCAGGGGAAGTCACTCCTGGCCACCCCATCCTCTTCCCAGGGCAGACATCAGTTCTGAGGGGCCTTCTCTATTCTGGTGGAAAGTCCCCTTATTCCTTATTCAGCATTTTACCTTGACTCCTGGCAGGGTCTGGGACTCCTCCCTCTGCTCACCTGAGGCTGCCTTCCTCAGAACAGATCTCCCCTCCCTGAAAACTCAAAGTAGAAGTCGGGGGGGCAACTCAGTCTTACAGCTATTATAGGGCCTCCCAGAGCTCATGGTAGGGACTGGGCTCTTATCTAGGGGATCCCTCTGTTATGAAGTGGGTAGTTGCATCAGTCTCCACTCAGAGCCTTATGGCGAGAGTTGGCAGGCCTGCCATTTCTGCCTCTGTTGAGACCTCCCTCAGAACAAAGTACTTACCACCCTTAGATTCTGAAAGCAGAGTCATTGGATGCCAATTACAGCTACTCCTGCCCAACACCTCCCGGGGTGCCAATAGGGTTCAGGGTCTGTACAGTCCTTTCCAGTGTGGAGTGGATGTTCGTTCAATCTTCACTCAGCATCTTACCTTAAATGTGGTAGAGGCTAGGACAACTCCTCTCTTAACTGAAGGCTGCACTCAGACTCCTGAGGAAAAGCAAAGGGAAAGGACTTCCAGGCCTGCCCTCTCCCTACTCCCAACTCAGCCTCGACCCACCCACGGCTGACAGTAGACCTGTAAGTGGCCCCTCCATGCTGGCAGAAGGAGCCCCTCAGTCCTTAGTCGTCCCTCTGTTGACTTGCGGCCATACCCCTCAGACAAAGGCTCTCACACCCTCAGATTCCTGAGGCCCCAGTCATTGGGTGCCTCAGGCTGACAGTTACTCAAGGGGTTTCCTGGGATGACAAAAGGGACAGAGCTTTACTCAGTGGGGCCCCCCTATTCTGGTGGTGTTGGTTTCCTCATTCAGTGTCCTCGGGTTGACACTTGACAAGTCTTTGGACTTCTTCTGTTGATAGAGGCCATGCCTTTAAGTATTGGCCTTCACCAGCCATATTGAAAGTGGAAATTAGTGGACTTGCCTTCCACTCCTTCTCCCGGTCCCCTCCTCTGCTTACTCCCCCATGGTGCCAGGGTCCTCCCCAGGAGGACAGCAGGAGTAAGGTTCTGTGGGGCTCCTTATATTCTGGGTAATTAACCTCATTCAGTGTCTGCACCTGGAATCCCTTCAGGCCCAGTGATTCCTCCCTCCACAGAACTGAGGTTGTGCCCCCATACACCCAGACCCTCACCACTGTCAGATTCCCAAGAGGCTGGAGTCAGAGGGAGCCTCTGATAGTTATTCTGGAGCTTCCTGTTGCCAACATGGTGGAACTCTTAGAGCAACTTCCATTCTGGACTCAGGAGTGCCCTCAGTCTCAACCTGGAACTCTTCCCTCTACTGACCTAAGACCACACCCCCGTAACTCATGGCCTTCGTTGCTTTTAGAATACTGAGCCAAAGTCAGGGGATGCCATTTCTAGACACCTCTGCCGAGAGTCTACCAGGGCTGACAGCAGGGACGGAGCTTTATGAGGTCCTTCTCTTCTGTAGCAAGTGGTTCCTCTAGTCCTCACTTAGGGTCGATACCTTGGCTCCAGTCTTTTTGATTAATTACTTCCTAAGCAATGCCACCTCCTTGCCAATCTGTATTTGCCCCACTGACTCTCCTAGAGGTTGAGTCCAAGTTCCAAGCTAGACACTAAGTGGTGAAGCTTCAGCACAGCACTTAAAAAACACACACTTTCCCAAGGAGTCCTTTCCCAGACAGTTGGGAGCCTTCTGTTCTAAAAGACTTATTTTCTACAGGGAGCCTCGAATAGACACATATGAACATAGAGAAGTGTCGAAGTGTTTTTCAAATGATTTGTTATTGATCAGAGTTAAAATACTAAAGTTGTGTTCTATGACTATGTTCTCACTGCAAACGTTTCAAACATTACAGTTAAAACAATTCTCTCTTGCCTTTTCAATCCTCTCTGCTACCTGCACCACCATATAACCTTATTAAGAATAAATTTTGTATGGATATAATTGTGCATTTGATTTACATAAATGAAATTTATGTAAATTACATAACTATAACAATAAAGTAAGTATGGGTTTGCTATTTGCTTTTTCATTCAATCATCTTGAGTAGTGTTCCTTATCAGTCTTCAGAGTGGCCCTAAAGTTTGGAAAACCAGATAGTATTATTTTATTGGTATTTGAAAATTGAAGATGTTCTTGATGGCATTCTATATGTTGTCTCTATTTCTAGACTGTATAAGCTGGCTTTATATATATATATATATATGCCATTTTTTCCTTTTATTTAAAAAATAAAATAGATGGCTATGTCTACAATTAAAACTCTTGTGCATATTTGTCTTCAGATATTTTCATGAATGGAAAGAGTGTTGAGATATACAGTTAGTGTGCTAGGAATTGCACATAAGTTTTTGTGTCTTCAGGGTTTTTGATCTTCAGGGTCAGTCCACAAAGCTTTATTGATCACAGTCATGAGATACTCACTAATGTATTGGAAAGCACATATGAAACAGGATAACCTACACTGATGTCCAAAGGCCCCCAGACAAGATCCAGTGAGGGATTTACCATTTGCACTTTGAGAGTTTACGATTTTACTGCTGTGCTGAGTAAAATGATTTCGTCACCTAATCCATCTTGCTATGGAATCATTTTAAAACCCTATGAATTTGTTTATTTACATTTCTTTTCTGAGATGAATATGAGAGTAAGACAATCCACCTTTGGTGCCTGCATTTGATTCCTTTTATCTACTCATCGACATTATTATTAGCATAAATTAGATTTAATTTCTCCATTTCTTACATGTATTTGCATAGATTTAATTTCTCTGTTTCGGGGTTTGAAGAAAAATACTATTCATAGACTACATGGAATTAATGCCATCTAGAATTTTAATGCTTCTTCATTTTGTCTAGTATATGAGTTCATGCTATATCTCATTTCAAAGCACATATACATTAAAATGGTAGAATTCTGAATTATACTGCTTAATTTGATATATTTTAATAGCATATTAAATAAAGCTGACAGTGGCCAATGCTATACATTGAGTCAAAAAGCTGAAATAGAATTTTTTTTTAAACATGTAACATGTGGATTTATAATCACAGTTCTAGTATGTTCAGTGTTCTATAAGACTTGACAGTTGTTACTGGAAATCTGTTCTATGGAGAAAAGTAACTTAAAGCATTAAATCACTTTCTCTTGGTTACTGAGATTGATAAAATGTCAAAATGTGGATATTGTTTATATAGCCTGTTGTTTAAATAGTCCGTGATTGTTTTGTGTCCTAAAATGGCCCGGTGCATACTATGTTCAATATGCACATGCCTCCTCGACAAATAACGCTTATATTTCAAAGGGCAAAGTTGATATCCAAACAGATGAAATGACCCAGCCAAGGTCACTAAATAAGGTACACACACATTTAACTGATTAAACACTTAGCTCAAATGACTAATTTTAATTCCATACTCATAACATGATCTAAAAAATTAATACCATGCCCCCATTATCCTGTGGTTAAATTCTAGATGAAGTTACAGTGAAATATCTGTATATCTGTAGAAGCAGATCCTGAAAGAAAATTCGTGCGGAAGTGTGCCCTGGGTAAAGCCAGTAAGAAAGTAAAGGTAGCATGGAAGAAAAGAAGAAGAAGCCAAGCAAAGATACAGTGTTAGGTGAGGTCTTAGTGAGGTCCTGTGGGGAAAGCTCTGGAGCCTAAGTTCAACTTCAGAGTTTGCCTTGCCTTGTGGCAAAGGACCTGGGCTTTTAAATCCCCACACCAGTCAGGCATTGACTATGTCCTACCGTGGGATGATGAGGGGGTGGGGGTGAGGGAGCGAGGCATGGGGAGTCCAAGACCTTTCTGACTCTGTTCAGGCTGTGAGATTCCAGTGTCCAAGAGCAATGCTTTCAAGGTCAGAGGCGCAGCATTTAGTAGCATAACAAGCAGAAGCTAGATGAGTGTGCAGAGTTAGGGGAAAGGATCTGAGAAGAATCATGACACCAGCAGGGCCTACAACTTGGTATGGTGGGGAAAACAGTGGACTTTAGGGATAGAAAAGTACATGTTCAAGTTCTGGCATTGCTCATCAGGTATAACCTTGGGCAGATTACTTGGGTAATCTCTTACACAGATGTTTGTGAATAAATCCTTTTCATTTTTATTCCGAACCTGTAGGAAAATGCCTGTCAAATAGTTGGCATTCAAGAAAAGAACGTTGAGTAAATGAAACCACTGAACCTATTTTTACATAGCTCTGGTGGGATTCAGCTTGTTGGGTTTTATTGTTACTGTTGTTTGTTACTTTTTAAATTTTTGTTCTCCCTTGTCATTGAATAGAACTTCACTTCTGTGGTTTTAATTCACATCTTACTGGAATATCAACTATCTCTACCACAGAATTGACTCTGGGATTAAAGTTCACATCATAAATTTTTGATGTATATGTGTATTTAAAAAGTCATATATACTGATTGATTGATTGAGGGGACTTAGCAATTCCACCACTAGTCAAGAGGGAACCCAAGATTTTTTTCTTGCTCTAATCAGTCAGATCCTAGGAAGCAAATTTGAATGCTAGATTTTGATGTTTCCCATAAGGGTATTATGGGAAAAAATTAAAAATAGATTTGATTACCTAATTATTCTTAAGATAATCAATGTTGATCTACCAGATCAGACTTAAATGGAGGAGCCATACAAAATAGAGATGATGAACTTAGTGCTCATTGTCTAAAAAGAGGAGGGAAATTTTAATTTACATTCACTCTGAGAGGCCACGAAAAAGCTTATTATAAATTACCCCATTATTAGGTTGCTCCAAGATCTATTTTTATTTGATTCTTATACCTCATGGGTCATTTGTTTTTCTTTGGATGCTGATGGCTCCAAGATCGTGCTTCTCAAACTTATTCCATGCCCCTAGTAGGATAAATCCACAACTTTTTATGTCTAGAGATGTACAACAGCAAGAAACAGTTATTGAGAATGTGCTTGTGCCCGGTACTGTGATGAGGATGATTTCATCTCATTTCTCATTTAATGCTTGATACAACTCTATGAGTTAGAGACTATAATCATCTAGATTTCACAAATGGGGAGATGTAGGCTTAGAGAGGTTAAGTAACGTGACCATAGGCTTGTGGCTAGAAAGAGGCAAAAGCAGGATTCACGTCCAGGTGGTCTGAAACCAGAGACTCAGCCCAAACTTCCAAAAGGGAGAAAACATTTTGAAAGTCTGTATTAAAACTCAAGATTCTTTGGGGAGTCCAGCCTACTTTAAGACATGGGATGGTGAAAATAGAGAGAAAAGGCTTTGCTCCTCAAATCAATATAGCCTGCATCCCCAGCCAGACAAATCAGAACATTCTTTACTCCATGTAACTTTCTCAAGATACTGTGCTGATCTCTCTTCACTCCTAACTCCAGTGGACACAAGTGCTTATTTGAGAAATACCCCAACAAGGGTTTGTACAATTAAAACACATGAAAGTCCCACTTGGACCCCTTGAACAAGAAACAAGAGTTAACTTAATATGAATAAATGGTGGGAGGATTGAGATTCTTATAGAAAGCTTTAAGAAAGCTTTTTATTTACTTTTAGAAGACAGATTTTAACGATTCTATTTTAGGAGTTGTGTCCCCTTTCAGTAAAAATAGAACACTAAACAAGTCCCAATTATGTCATTTTCACTAACAAGAAAACTTAATTTCACTGCCTGTCATATGGGTATGTAATGATTGGATGAGAAACTCCATGAATTCGTGAAGGAAGTGTCACCAAGCACGGGGAGAGCAAAGACATGAGCAGGGCCATAGCCAACAATGAGAGGTTGTTGGCTTCACAGAGGAGACATGCATGCAAATTCTCAAATCACACCTGGGTCTCTGTGGACCACATTAGAGGTTAAAAATGACTCAGGGCTGGCATTAGGGCAGGGCTTGCTCTTCACAGGGGAACTCTTTGCTTCATCCAAAATGCCAGGGCTATACTGGGAAGAAACATAAATTCTGCACAAAACAGACTTTCACATTGGAAGTGTTAATCCGAGCCAAGTAGGAAGTTGGGTTTTTTTTTTCCTAAGTACCAATTATGGTGATCCTGGGGGAAAATGGATTTGGGGTAAACACCACCTGCATTGGCAGCTGACAGAATGTGACAGGAGAGTTTGGCATCTGAACCCCATTATGTATGTTATATTATGAGTAGAATGTGTGAATTCCATCTGTCCCAAGACTGTGGTTCTTTATTGCTAAAAACCTGTTTTGACAGACCAATTACAGATGGAAAAGACTCACTCATTTGTCTAAGCTGGACCCCACACTGCTCTGTGTTGTATAGCATGCCATTATTCAGTTAGTTGAGGCTAATTCCCAATGCTCTGAGTATAATGCTTGATGTTCATGCCATTCCCGGTTACTGTCCACCATCCTTGCTCTGGTCATGAAAACAGGGAATAAAAACAGGTGGGGTACGTCAAGGTGGGAATTGGTAGCATCAGTTACCTTGTTTTCCATTTTCATACAAACAGAATTGGGAAGTGGAAACATTATTTTCATTGCCACGCTGGGGTGACCATACAGGAGGCTTCTTCTAGTCTCAGCAATAAGCTCTGTGAGCAGTGAAAGGAACAGAACAGAAAGCCCTATTTCCTACTGAGATTTATGTTGGCAAATCGTTGCTGCCAGGGCCACGGGTTACACTGAGACATTTCTGAGCTTCCTCTGAGTCTGTGAACAAGACAAACATTGCAGAGTCTGAGAGCCACAGGATTGCTGTTCTATTTCCTTGGTTAGGAGCAATTAATCATGGTTGTATGCCACCAACGAATGAAAATATTTTTCTTTTAGACAGCCAGGAAAGTTGGAAAGGAAGTCAGGAAGAGTGTTCCATTCTAAATACATCTTTATTCATTTTAGAGTCAGTGCAGGATGTTTTTATTTTATTAGTATATTTCCAACAAGAGTACTGAAGCCCTGTTGCGAAGCAGGTCCATTATGCTACAGTCCTGTGGTCTCAGTCGCACCTTCTTGCTAACTCAAGGATGTCTTTAGTGCATTTTTCTCACCGTGATACTAGGACAGGCATTTTACTTCCAGTGGAAAGACACTAAGGTTCCCAGATGTGTGCAATGCATAGATCTGTGCCTAGGTGTCGGGCGTTTTCCTAACTAATATTTTATGCAAACTAGCTGCAGTGAAGAATTTTCACAAGAGAAGATTGTGAAACTCATTCAGTGTGCTTTAAATGCCTTGTATGTGCTCATACAAACTCATTCCAGTGTGCTTTAAATGCCTTCTCATAAAAGTAGTAGGTGACTTTTTTTAGTTCCTGGAAAAAATGAAGTTTCAAGATTCCAAACTTCATCCCTTCCTGGTCCACCATTGAGGCCTCGTAGGTAATGGCTTCTCTGGAACCCAGCACATGACGCTGTCAGCAATCCTAAATGCTTGACTTTATCCTCATGTTTTGCATTGTCCACTCTTTGAAACAGCTGGATCGAAATACTTTAGCCACAGAATTTCCAGTGTCTACAACTCAAAACAAAAACAAGCACACAAACCGCTTCTGGAAAATTATGTCTTCTACAGTGTGTGAAGAAAAGATGGACAATGAGAGTATTTTATCTATTTTTCAAGAATGAGGGAGAAATAATAAATGAGGCCTATAAAAAGTCTATTATTTTTACGGTACATTTCAAGAGTATTTTTTTATTTTTCTTAGGATTTCACAAAAATCCTTGTAAACTCAAACTGCTCTGTTTAATGTTGCTCTTGCTCTCCTGCAACTGACAGGAAATTTTCACTTATGTTTAATTTCAGTTGTGTAGCATTTCTGCTTTACTAAAGGTTGTCTGACCCGAGGTTAAAAGTGAATGGGAATAAAATGTTAAAACCCATTTATTTCACAATTTATTTATTTTTTTTACTATATGAAGTTTATTGTCAAATTGGTTTCCATACAACACCCAGTGCTCATCCCAAAAGGTGCCCTCCTCAATACCCATCACCCACCCTCCCCTCCCTCCCACCGCCCATCAACCCTCAGTTCTCAGTTTTTTTTCTTTTTTTTTTCTTTTTACTTTTATTTAATTTTTTCAATATATGAAATTTATTGTCAAATTGGTTTCCATACAACACCCAGTGCTCATCCCAAAAGGTGCCCTCCTCAATACCCATCACCCACCCTCCCCTCCCTCCCACCCCCCATCAACCCTCAGTTTGTTCTCAGTTTTTAACAGTCTCTTATGCTTTGGCTCTCTCCCACTCTAACCTCTTTTTTTTTTTTTTCCTTCCCCTCCCCCATGGGTTTCTGTTAAGTTTCTCAGGATCCACATACGAGTGAAGCCATATGGTATCTGTCTTTCTCTGTATGGCTCATTTCACTTAGCATCACACTCTCCATCCACACACAAAATCATTCATGGTTTTGATGGTTTCCTGTCTCACATTCGGGTCCTTTACCACATGGATGCCATATCCATCCACGTTGCTACAAAAGGCCATATTTCATTCTTTCTCATTGCCACGTAGTATTCCATTGTGTATATAAACCACCATTTCTTTATCCATTCATCAGTTGATGGACATTTAGGCTCTTTCCATAATTTGGCTATTGTTGAGAGTGCTGCTATAAACATTGGGGTACAAGTGCCCCTATGCATCAGTACTCCTGTATCCCTTGGGTAAATTCCTAGCAGTGCTATTGCTAGGAATAGGGTAGGTCTATTTTTAATTTTCTGAGGAACCTCCACACTGCTTTCCAGAGCGGCTGCACCAATTTGCATTCCCACCAACAGTGCAAGAGGGTTCCCGTTTCTCCACATCCTCGCCAGCATCTATAGTCTCCTGATTTGTTCATTTTGGCCACTCTCACTGGCGTGAGGTGATATCTGAGTGTGGTTTTGATTTGTATTTCCCTGATAAGGAGCGACGTTGAACATCTTTTCATGTGCCTGTTGGCCATCCGGATGTCTTCTTTAGAGAAGTGTCTATTCATGTTTTCTGCCCATCTCTTCACTGGGTTATTTGTTTTTCGGGTGTGGAGTTTGGTGAGCTCTTTATAGATTTTGGATACTAGCCCTTTGTCCGGTATGTCATTTGCAAATATCTTTTCCCATTCCGTTGGTTGCCTTTTAGTTTTGTTGGTTGTTTCCTTTGCTGTGCAGAAGCTTTTTATCTTCATAAGGTCCCAGTAATTCACTTTTGCTTTTAATTCCCTTGCCTTTGGGGATGTGTCGAGTAAGAGATTGCTGCGGCCGAGGTCAGCGAGGTCTTTTCCTGCTTTCTCCTCTAGGGTTTGGATGGTTTCCTGTCTCACATTCAGGTCCTTTATCCATTTTGAGTTTATTTTTGTGAATGGTGTGAGAAAGTGGTCTAGTTTCAACCTTCTGCATGTTGCTGTCCAGTTCTCCCAGCACCATTTGTTAAAGAGATTATCTTTTTTTCCATTGGATGTTCTTTCCTGCTTTGTCAAAGATGAGTTGGCCATACGTTTGTGGGTCTAGTTCTGGGGTTTCTATTCTATTCCATTGGTTTATGTGTCTGTTTTTGTGCCAATACCATGCTGTCTTGATGATGACAGCTTTGTAGTAGAGGCTAAAGTCTGGGATTGTGATGCCTCCTGCTTTGGTCTTCTTAAGAATTACTTTGGCTATTCGGGGCCTTTTGTGGTTCCATATGAATTTTAGGATGGCTTGTTCTAGTTTCGAGAAGAATGCTGGTGCAATTTTGATTGGGATTGCATTGAATGTGTAGATAGCTTTGGGTAGTATTGACATTTTGACAATATTTATTCTTCCAATCCATGAGCAGGGAATGTCTTTCCATTTCTTTATATCTTCTTCAATTTCCTTCATAAGCTTTCTATAATTTTCAGCCTACAGATCTTTTACATCTTTGGTTAGATTTATTCGTAGGTATTTTATGCTTCTTGGTGCAATTGTGAATGGGATCAGTTTCTTTATTTGTCTTTCTGTTGCTTCATTGTTAGTGTATAAGAATGCAACTGATTTCTGTACATTGATTTTGTATCCTGTGACTTTGCTGAATTCATGCATCAGTTCTAGCAGACTTTTGGTGTAGTCTATCAGATTTTCCATGTATAATATCATGTCATCTGCAAAAAGTGAAAGCTTGACTTCATCTTTGCCAATTTTGATGCCTTTGATTTCCTTTTGTTGTCTGATTGCTGATGCTAGAACTTCCAGCACTATGTTAAACAACAGCGGTGAGAGTGGGCATCCCTGTCGTGTTCCTGATCTCAGGGAAAAAGCTCTCAGTTTTTCCCCATTGAGGATGATGTTAGCTGTGGGCTTTTCCTAAATGGATTTGATGATGTTTAAGTATGTTCCTTCTATCCTGACTTTCTCGAGGGTTTTTATTAAGAAAGTTGCTGAATTTTGTCAAAGGCCTTTTCTGCATCGATTGACAGGATCATATGGTTCTTTTCTTTTCTTTTATTAATGTGATGTATCACGTTGATTGATTTGTGAAGGCTGAACCAGCCCTGCATCCCAGGAATGAATCCCACTTGATCATGGTGAATAATTCTTTTTATATGCTGTAGAATTCGATTTGCTAGTATCTTATTGAGAATTTTTGCATCCATATTCATCAAGGATATTGGCCTGTAGTTCTCTTTTTTTACTGGGTCTCTGTCTGGTTTAGGAATCAAAGTAATACTGGCTTCATAGAATGAGTCTGGAAGTTTTCCTTCCCTTTCTATGTTTTGGAATAGCTTGAGAAGGATAGGTATTATCTCTGCTTTAAACGTCTGGTAGAACTCCCCTGGGAAGCCATCTGGTCCTGGACTCTTATTTGTTGGGAGATTCTTGATGACTGATTCAATTTCTTCGCTGGATATGGGTCTGTTCAAGCTTTCTATTTCCTCATGATTGAGTTTTGGAAGCGTGTGGGTGTTTAGGAATTTCTCCATTTCTTCCAAGTTGTCCAGTTTGTTGGCATATAATTTTTCATAGTATTCCCTGATAATCGCTTGTATCTCTGAGGGATTGGTTGTAATAATTCCATTTTCATTCATGATTTTATCTATTTGGGTCATCTTCCTTTTCTTTTTGAGAAGCCTGGCTAGAGGTTTGTCAATTTTGTTTATTTTTTGAAAAAACCAACTCTTGGTTTCGTTGATCTGCTCTACAGTTTTTTTAGATTCTATATTGTCTATTTCTGCTCTGATCTTTATTATTTCTCTTCTTCTGCTGGGTTTAGGCTGCCTTTGCTGTTCTGCTTCTATTTCCTTTAGGTGTGCTGTTAGATTTTTTACTTGTGATTTTTCTTGTTTCTTGAGATAGGCCTGGATTGCAATGTATTTTCCTCTGAGGACTGCCTTTGCTGCATCCCAAAGCGTTTGGATTGTTGTATTTTCATTTTCGTTTGTTTCCATATATTTTTTAATTTCTTCTCTAATTGCCTGGTTGACCCATTCACTCTTTAGTAGGGTGTTCTTTAACCTCCATGCTTTTGGAGGTTTTGGAGACTTTTTCCTGTGGTTGATTTCAAGCTTCATAGCATTGTGGTCTGAAAGTATGCATGGTATGATTTCAATTCTTGTATACTTAGGAAGGGCTGTTTTGTGACCCAGTATGTGATCTATCTTGGAGAATGTTCCATGTGCACTCGAGAAGAAAGTATATTCTGTTGCTTTGGAATGCAGAGTTCTAAATATATCTGTCAAGTCCATCTGATCCAATGTATCATTCAGGGCCCTTGTTTCTTTATTGACCGTGTGTCTAGATGATCTATCCATTTCTGTAAGTGGAGTGTTAAAATCCCCTGTAATTACCTCATTCTTATCAATAAGGTTGCTTATGTTTGTGATGAATTGTTTTATATATTTGGGGGCTCCTGTATTCGGCACATAGACATTTATAATTGTTAGCTCTTCCTGATGGATAGTCCCTGTGATTATTATATAATGCCCTTCTTCATCTCTTGTTACAGCCTTTAATTTAAAGTCTAGTTTGTCTGATATAAGTATGGCTACTCCAGCTTTCTTTTGGCTTCCAGTAGCATGATAAATAGTTCTCCATCCCCTCACTCTCAATCTGAAGGTGTCCTCAGGTCTAAAATGAGTCTGTTGTAGACAGCAAATAGATGCGTCTTGTTTTTTATCCATTCTGATACCGTATTGTTTTTGGTTGGTGCATTTAGTCCATTTACATTCAGCGTTATTATAGAAAGATGTGGGTTTAGAGTCATTGTGATGTCCGTAGGTTTCATGCTTGTAGCGATGTCTCTGGTACTTTGTCTCACAGGATCCCCCTTAGGATCTCTTGTAGGGCTGGTTTAGTGGTGACGAATTCCTTCAGTTTTTGTTTGTTTGGGAAGACCTTTATCTCTCCTTCTATTCTAAATGACAGACTTGCTGGATAAAGGATTCTCGGCTGCATATTTTTTCTGTTCATCACATTGAAGATCTCCTGCCATTCCTTTCTGGCCTGCCAAGTTTCAGTAGAGAGATCGGTCACGAGTCTTATAGGTCTCCCTTTATATGTTAGAGCACGTTTATCTCTAGCTGCTTTCAGAATTTTCTCTTTATCCTTGTATTTTGCCAGTTTCACTATGATATGTCATGCAGAAGATCAATTCAAGTTACGTCTGAAGGGAGTTCTCTGTGCCTCTTGGATTTCAATGCCTTTTTCCTTCCCCAGATCTTGGAAGTTCTCAGCTATGATTTCTTCAAGTACACCTTCAGCCCCTTTCCCCCTCTCTTCCTCCTCTGGAATACCAATTATGTGTCGATTATTTCTCTTTAGTGCATCACTTAGTTCTCTAATTTTCCCCTCATACTCCTGGATTTTTTTATCTCTCTTTTTCTCAGCTTCTTCTTTTTCCATAATTTTATCTTCTAGTTCACGTATTCTCTCCTCTGCCTCTTCAATCTGAGCTGTAGTTGTCTCCATTTTATTTTGCAGCTCATTGATAGCATTTTTTAGCTCCTCTTGGCTGTTCCTTAGTCCCTTGATCTCTGTAGCAAGAGATTCTCTGCTGTCCTTTATACTGTTTTCAAGCCCAGTGATTAATTTTATGACTATTATCCCAAATTCATTTTCTTTTATATTGTTTAAATCCTTTTTGATCAGTCAGTTAGCTGTTGTTATTTCCTGGACGTTTTCCTGAGGGGAATTCTTCCTTTTTGTCATTTTGGATAATCCCTGGAGTGGTGCGGGACTGCGGGGCACTTCCCCTGTGCTGTCTTGAATAACTTGCATTGGTGGGCGGGGCCACAATCAGGCCTGATGTCTGCCCACAGCCCATCGCTGGGGCCATAGTCAGACTGGTGTGTGCCTTCTCTTCCCCTCTCCTAGGGGCGGGATTCACTGTGGGGTGGCGTGGCCCATCTGGGCTACTTGCACACTGCCAGGCTTGTGGTGTTGGGGATCTGGCGTATTAGCTGGGGTGGGTTGGGAAGGTGCACAGGGGCGGGAGGAGCAGGCTCAGCTCGCTTTTCCTTAGGAGATCTGCTTGGGGAGGGGCCCTGCAGCACCAGGAGTCAGACCCGCCGGAGGCATGGATCCTCTTCTGTGGGCCTCTCATCTGCGCTTGGCTCTGGAGACTCCATTCTGCTAGTTTTCTGGCGGCTTTCTGGGTTATTTAGGCACATGTAGGTGGAATCTAAGTGATCAGCAGGCCGCGTGGTGAGCCCAGCGTCCTCCTACGCCGACATCTTCTATTTCACAATTTAAATTGAAATAATCCTTGTATTTCATAACTTGCAAGGACTTGTTCGTCTAAGCCTTTCTTTTAAACTTTTTGGTCCTTGACAGTCTTAAATCTAAACTGTAATATTTCATGGAATCAGGTCTCACTGTAGATAAAATAAATTCTAGTTTTGCTTTCTGTTTTCCTGTCCTCTGACAAGTGTTTATTAAATATCCATTTTGAACAAGTCATTTAACCTTCTCAGGTCTCAGACTCCCCATTTCTAAAGGAAGGTGTGGGACTAATGTTTAAGATACTTTCAACTTTAATTTTGCATTTATAATTTTGCCATAGGCTTAGGATCCTTCTAAATATCCAAAAGGGTTACATATAGGAGTTGATACCATGACCAAGTAGACATATAATAGACTTTGTAGTAAAAAGGCTGTATTCAAATCTAAGTTCTGCTCTTCTGTGACTTCTGTGAGCCATCGTTTTCTCACCTGGGAGATGGATACACTACTGCTGTTGTGAAGACGTTGTCTGGAGAACTGGAATAAATGACAAAACATGTAACACATAGTAGCTCAATAAATAATACTGGCTGATCTCTCTTGCCTCAAATTGCTTACACTCCAAATACTGAGAGAGGATCTGTGCAAAAAAAAAAAAAAAAAAAAAGATACAGCAATGTAATGTTAGAAAATGGTATATGAAATGGGCAATTTATACGTAATGGGCATCATAAATATGTTTTGCAACCTAGCTTAGCTGTCCCGGCCCTGCTGAATTCTAAATTCTGCTCCTTACTTATTTCTGGTAATTGCCTTGACTCAACATTTGTCTTTGGTGGTCCTGATTAATCTTTTATATAGTAATTAATCAAATGAGGTCTGAAACCTTTTCCCCATACTATCAGAGCCAGGAATATTAAGATCATGTGTAGGAGCTATGGTTAAGATGGGGAATAGAAGTTCTGAATTGAGAGGCAGATCACCTGCTGAATGGGGAAAGCTTCAGGCCTGAACAGTTAGAAAGTCCACTTGTTCAGCTTGAGCTTACTTTATAAATTCATCATTCCCTACTGGCTGAGGTAGCCTGTTTCCTCACTGGGTCCTAACAATTCATTAGAGATAGAAAAAATAAAAATAAACAAATTTAAAGTCAGGTGAGCAAAAATCCTTTATTACAACCTTCTAATGGGAATTAAACAAAAAATTACTGAGGGCTTTGAGATGCTTAGAATAGAAGGTATTACAAATAATACTGAGAAACATCCAGAGTTATCTTTAAATCAAACTATGTAGTTGGCTCTGCATAATTTTGAGGGCCTCCACAAATCGCAGAATTGAGACGTTTTAGAATAACAGGCTATCTAGTCCAACTACTTGATTTCAAAGATGAAGAAACTGAGGGCTTGGATTAAATGACCTGCAGATTAGCACATAATTCAGTAGGTTAAAAGTAAGGGACCTGCTCTGCCATTTTCTACCAGTGTGACTTTGGCAAGTAGATAGCCTTTCTAAGTTCCACGGTACTCAGATGTAAAATGGGCTTAGAATAGTAAGTACCCCATAATAATCCATAGGATGCATGTAAAATGGTTAGCAAAATGCCTCACATATATTAAATACTAGTATCATTATTAGAATGGGGATTAGAATCTGGCATTATAATGGTTTATAATTTGGAATAATGAATAGGAGGACTCTACTTAATATACTAAGTTGAAGAAAATTTTAGATCGTGTTGATAATCAGTCTTTAAACTTGGATGTAGTAGAGATGGCAATACATAATACTTACCCTAATACTCTCCTCAAAGAAAAACGTCTTTTCACTAAAAGCCTTCTGTTGTAGCAACAGGGAAATTCCCCAGTAGATACAACTGTTGATAAGAAGTGAAATCTATTTCTCCTTAACTTCATAATATTTATTTACCCTGGAAAATTCAGATATACTTAATGATTTCAATCCCCTGCCTGAGGAGCAAAGAAGCCCGATAAGACAAATGAAAGAAGAATAAGAAAGACTTCAGATAGTATGGTTTGATGGTATCGAGGAGTCCTTTGTTACACTATGAGGCCCTCAAAGTCCAGACACATTGTGAGTTTTACACACAAGGAACTCTTTACTAAATAAGGGATATTATGTTGATCTATCTTACTTAAGTGTTTCTGCTTCCTATTAGTCTTTTTTCAGTTGTTAAGCTATTTCACAACCCAAATTAAAGCTCATAGGGTAAAGGGTATTTTTTTAAACAAGCCAAATTGCATTCACATCCATCCTAATTCTGAATTGCACTATATATACAGTCTTTTCAGAAAAGACATAAGAAGATCCTCTGTGTCATTGCACTCCTCCATTTCTCTCATGCTAGTGGGGCTGAGCTTGGAGGCTCTTCTTGAGTAGAGGCAAACTTGTATCTCATTTGGGTAGTGTCCAGAAGCCAGGTCAGTGGTAAGTGGTCCTAAGGCTGTGGGGTATCAAAAATGGATCCATGGATGTCAGGATGCTGAATTTGAGTGCACAACCCAGGGTACTCAAATGTTCCAAGACTTTAGTTAATCTACTTTGAAACTGTAGATACGGTTCTGGATTATGTGTCAGAATAGCAGGCAGTATTATCTGATCCAGCTTTGCATTTGGGAAGGAGGTAGATATTAGAACAATTAATCTCATAATGTAATTTGAGGGTTTTTTTTTGTCCTGATGAAAAGCCAGGATAAGTATAAGACTTGATTTTGCCCACTCTCACATGCATCTACCCACCCAATTTATTTTTTCCTATCTTGGAGTTAGAGTTGTCCCCACTGAGTAGTAAACTTTATACCCAACAATACATAAGCAACCAGGAGGAGGTGCTTTATGGAGGATGCTACCTTAGTTCTCATGCGTTCTCTGTAAAAGGACAGAAAATCCAAACACTTCTCATATGGTCACTGCTCATTTTGATATGTATATATGTATAATATATATCGTGGTCCATAACATCTTGAAAAATATTTAGATATATCTTTTCCTTCAAATAAAAATTACACATTTAGTTTTCCATATAATTAATCCCAAGTGCATTATTTCCAATAGCCAGTTATGAAAATTATATACATCATATTCACCCTTCAGGTAGTGAATAGTATACTCTGTCTGAAAATGTAATTAGACAGATCACATAAACTAAATCCCAAGGAAGGCACATTTGCTCTCATTTAATTTCCTAATTGTAAGCCACAGAATGGCTCATAAAGTTGTTATACCTATTATTATCAGTGATCTTATTCAGGATGAAACAAATACTTGAGAAGCATTTGTTTTTAAGCTGGTGTTTGTTTTGTTCCAAACACAGTGATTGTGAAGGAACTAGTTTGACTGAAAGCCATAAATTAAATATGTTTGAGAAAAAATAAATTGGGAAAAGACTGGACATAATTGAGTTTAAAAGGTTGGTTGTCTATGAAGGAAGGTTTTTGTTAAGGGAAAATGTATTACATTATGGAACCATCAAACTGGCATTCATTCTGTGGTCCCTAGAGACTTTCTGCTCATGTTAAATGGAAGACTGACTTGGTCCTCAGCCTCAGGGCCAAGTTGTTCTACAGGTTGAACTCCAAGTTGTCTCATTACATGATTAATGACATCTGCAATAAGAGTGATGCACAGTTAAGTTTGTGGTGCTTCTACATAAATAGGTTCAATGTTAGAAGTTATAAATTATAAGGGAGAGAATGCTCTTTTATGCAACCAGGAAATCACTTTTCCTGGTGGGCTTTTAATAACATTGAATTTATCAAGGGTTGACACTTCTGTTATTTCCTCTAGGCTATACATATACATATACATAGATATGCATATATATATATATATATATATATATATATATATATATACCTTAACTGTTTATCCACAATTACCAGGATATTTTTAAAAGAAGACAAAGAGGGATTGGTGATAGGAATAGCACCAGATAAGTGGTTCCCAGAATAGATCACCTTCCTTCGCTGAATCGCTTCATGTGAAGCAAAAAGGCTGAATGTGAGGGCTTCAAATGCCAAGGTGATTCCTTTGATGAAGTTGTGCACTTGAAAATGGAAGGTAAACTGGAAAGTCATAGGCATTACCCAGATAAGCTTTAGGAAGCTAGTTTACATTTCCAGTTCACGTCCTGTCAGGTTCTTTCACCCTGGTGGGAGGGTGATTTGGAAGGCTGTTTTGCTAAGTGGGAGTTTTTCATATGGGCAACTTAATTGAGTCTCAAAGTCGATCACTTATTAGAATGTGTTTGAAGCCACTTAAAAAAAGGTAATGCCCTGCTAGACTTGAATAGATAATTTTAAGTGTGCACTCGGTGGCATTAAGTATGTTCGTCATGTTGTGCAACTGCCACTACTCTCTATTTCCAAAACTGTATCATCATCCGAAACAGAAACTGTGTACCCATTAAGCAATAAATTCCTGCTGCTCCTCTCCTCTCAGCCCCTTGGAATCTCTATTCTCTGTCTCTCTGAATTTGCCTCTTCTGGATATTTCATATGAGTGTTAGCATACAATATCTGTCATTTGTGTCTCGATTATTTCACTTAGCCTAATGTTTTCAGGGTTCACCCATGCTGTAGCATGTACCAAAATTTCATTTATTTTTATGACTGAATAATATTACATTGAACATTTTTACCATATTTTGCTTATCCGTTCATCTGTTGATGGATTTGGGTTGTTTCCAACTTTTGACATGATAAAGGCAAAGAAAGGAAAGACTTCAAAAGAATTTATTTATTTATTTAAATTCATTTTTATTTTGAGAGAGAGCATGCATGCACGTGTGAGCAGCGGAGGGGCAGAGTGAGGGAGAGAGAATCGTAAGCAGGTTCCACACTGTCAGCACATAGCCCTATGCAGGGCTCGAACCCACAAACTGTGGCCTGATCCTGACCTGAGCGAAAACCAAGAGTCAGACACTTAACCAACTGGGCCACCCAAGTGACCCAGACTTCAACAAATTTAGTTAAAATACTCTTGGGTGGCTCTTGTGTTAGTCTTGTAGTAATATAATGCTGAGCTTGTCATGACTGAGTTTACTTTAATGAATTATGTTTTAAAAGCACATGAAATATAAAATGCAGACCACATAAGGACTACTGAATATATTGTCACCTTTAGAGTATATTATTGATCATCTAGATTTTATGCAAACACAGCCAACTTCCAAAAATGAGTGGTTTCAGCTAAGCCCAAACACCCACTGAGTAAATTTTGCTCATCATCATCCATGCTTGATTTTTTTAGTCTATCAAAACAACCCCACCAGTCGCTACTGCTCGCCATGTTGCTATATCCACTGGCTAAGTACAAATCAGTCTTATTTAAAATGTAAGCATATTTTGATATAGCCTATCTCTTCCTTCTCATAAAAATACCTTCTTCATTTGTTTTTTGGCATAATCATAGTCCCAGGTTTTCATTTTCACCGGCCACCATTTCTCAATTCCATTTGATTGCTTGTTCCTCTTCTTTTCTATTATTTTTTAACACTGGGGTCCCCCCAAGGCTTAGTGCTGAGACCTCTTATCTTTGTACCCCTCCTCTTCTTGACATACTTTCAAGCTGGAGTCCTCAACACCATCTACATTGTAGCAACCCCTAATCATATCTCTAGTATGGGTATTTCTCCTGAACTTTAGACTCCTAATGTTCAATTGCCTATTTGATAACTCCCATTTGGATATCAAAGAGACATTTTTAAGATAACATGTCTGACACCAAACTCCTAATCTTCCCATGCACCTGCTTTTTCTAGTTGCAATTAATGCCAACTCTATCCTTCTGGTTGCTAAGATCAAAGTCCTTGATGTTATTCTGAGTTCCCCATTCCTAGTATGTCAGAATATCCATTAATTCTACTTTCAAAACATATCCAGAATCTGGTGAATTATTTCTTTAATCACTTTATTGAAGCATAATTAACATAAAAGCTGTACATATTTAATGTATTTAACTTAATGAAGTTGGGTAAATGTACATTTGTGAAACCATCACCATAATTTATGCCACAAACACACTTTCAACACAACCACCGTATTCTCAGTCAGTATTGTTTCTCTCCCAGATTGCTGTGGTAGCCTCCCCCAGTCTTCTCCCTGATTCTACTCTTGTTGCCCTACAGTCTGGTCTTAACACAGAACCTAAAAGGATCCTCTCAGAAGTCCAGTGGATCATGTTATTTCTCTGCCTAAAATCTGTCAATGGTTCTGTGTTTCTCTGAGAGTAAAAGCTCAAACATTTAAAAACTCACAAGGCCCTGTATGATCTGATCCATTTCTTTAAAAAAATATTTATTTATTTTTGAGAGAGAGCACAAGCAAGGGAAGGGCAGAGAAATGCAGGGAGACACAGGATCTGAAGCAGGCTCCAGGCTCTGAGCTGTCAGCACAGAGCCTAATGAGGGACTCAAATTCACAAACTGTGAGATCATGACCTGAGCCAACATCGGACACTTAACCAACTGAGCCACCCAGGCGCCCCAGATTTGATCCCTTTCTGACCTCATTTGTCAGTTCCTCACTACCATATCCTCTGCTCACTTTGGTCAAGGTCTAATGTCCTATCCAAACATCCCAGGTGAGTTCCTGCATTAGTGATTCGGCAATGACTGTTCCTTCGGTCTGACTTGCTTTTCCTCCAGCTATCCTTGTAACTCATTCTACCTTCTTCTTGCCAGGAATGCTGCCTGTGGGTGTAAAGGTTGAGCTCTAACACCAGGGCACCTAGATGAGGGGTAAGTGGGTGCAGAACTCTTGCTCCTAAGGTATGCATTTACACTTGAGGGCTGGTGCAGACCTTGCTTCTCAGTGAGATGAATTCTGACTAGCCTCAGAAGTCCTGGTTTTCTTTAGTGTATTAGCCATATTTTTTTTAATTTTCTGTATTCTGATGCTTTGCTGTCTGGGACTTTGCTGACCCTGGAGGGACTGGCCCTCCCAGGGCTAGCCAATTCCTAGAAGTAGTAGAGGATTTGCCTGGGCAATGTGTCTTTCAAATGCAAACCAATCAATCCAAAGTCCATACCCCCAACTACCTCCTTCATCTAGCTCCTACACTGTGGGCCACTATCCATCTGCCCTAAGTGCTCCACAGCCAGATGCCAGACAACTGGGTACAGTTCCTGTATCCCAGAGCCTGCTGAAATTATTCAAACTAGTCAATCCTAAGCATACTTATCCTCCCTTGCCAGAACCTTCTTATGGAAACTGCAAGAAAGGTTCTTGCCAAAGTTCCCTCTCTGTCCCCTGTGCCTCATGACTGACACTGGTGTTTCCCCATGTGGCTCCACAAGGCATTGCATGCCCGCTCCTCTAGGGAACCATAGATAAGAAACAATCTTCTCAGTGGCAATCATCTGCTGATCTGTTGGCCTTACTGTACCTCGAATTTTCTCTTAATACACAGTATTTTAAATTACTTAATCTATTCTAATTTTTAAACAGCTCATATAATTTTCCAACATATATATCATTCTCTCATTTATTACCTACCCTCATTTATTATTTTCAAATATTTGATCATTGAAAATGAGAATATTTGTCTTTTTTCTTCACTAATATATCTCCCACTCTTTATGATGGTGTGTAACACACAGTAGGTGTCCATCAATAGTTTATAAATGAATAAATAAATGAATAAAGAGTGGTAGTGAAATGTCAATTTACATATATTTTAAAGGCATACATAATGCTTTTCAGTATTTGAATTTCAATAAACTCTAAAGTCATTAAGAAATCAAGGCACCTAAATGAAGAAAATCAAATGCCCATATAAAAATGGGCATTTTAGTAAGAAACTGAGATTGCGAAATTTAATTGAGATACATTTGTCAAGCTGGCTCAGAGTAAATGTTTATTAAGTATATATACCTACATTTATTATACATGTTGTCTATAGCTTAGGCTTATCCCTCCCCTGTTAAAATAATGTCAAATTATTCAGGTAGCAGGCAGAGGTCCCTGGATTTCAGAGAAGCTGGATGCCTCCATCATCACCAGATCATCATAGGTGGCAGTAAGGGGCATTTGGTGGAAAAGGAATCTGGATAAAATGCCAGATTCACTGTTCTTACCAAGATACAGATTTTATGTAATAAGTACTTCTCAATTTGTTGTATGCCTTAGCCAGTTGCCAGTCTTTATCTAGATGGCTGTTTTTGACAAATTTGTCCAGTTCTTTTATATGTTTCTCAAGAGGGAATTTGGGAAGATCTTTACTCAGTCATTCCAGAAAACACACTACCCAGACATGGGACTTTTATGTATCCATGGCGTATAGCGTGAGTGAGCTAGCACTAGGTAAAGGATAAGCGTTGGTCTAAAAGACAGTCCAGATAATGGTAAACTAGGACAGTGGCAGTAGTAACAGTATGATGTACAGTGTAGAAAGGTCTTGGCTGGTAGAAATGGCAGAGCATTTTGGCTACTGATTGGATTTGGCAGGTGACAAAAAAGGAGGGTTTAACCCTTGTCTCTAAGATGAAGAAATTGGAACAGGATTGGGTCTGGATAGGAGAATGTAAAGGTTTTGTGGCATAGGTAGGTTGATGTGCCCAGCAGACTGTTGAAAACGTGCATAAGAAGAAAAAATAAAATGCAGTACATTTTCAACATTCCTAAGGAATATAGCCTGGGATCTGAAACTTCTGTAAGTCTCTAAACATGTATGTATTTGAGGAATAAGGAGTAACTGTGAGTGACCAGATACACAGTGGTGAGTAGAAGACAAAAGACGAACTGCCTTAGGATACATCCACTGGCAGTATTCTGCCCTCATTCCCTGGCTGTGTGTCTAGTTTCTTGCCTTGCTGTACTTAGTATTCATATTCATGCTTTAGGAACATCACAATTACTTCGCATCATGGACATCTGTCCATCTCAAATAGTTTAACTGTGAGTCTCTGCAGCCATGACATTTCATCAATAGGATACCAGAGGGCTCCCTAAAGATTTCCTCTAGTCAGGAGTCTCCCCAGACCCTCAGTCTCTCTGATCTTTGCATAGTCTTCAGACCATTTTTCCTTCCCTACCATCTCTCTGATACCTCCTCTTTTTATAAATGTTAGAAAATTATAAATAGAAATACACTTTAAATATGGTCTGAAACAAAGGGTTTTTTAAGCTTTATCTGTATCTGAAGAAACCAACTATCATCATTTCTACTTGATTTTGTGCCATGTTCTTGGTTTTTATTATTTCTTAGTGAACAGGGCCCCTTAGTTATCATTATTATATTTTGCAACATAGAAAACTCAAGGGCATATATTTAATGAAGATGTTATTATGGTGATGAATGTTGTTATTAAGATGTCTTGGAAAATGAATTCATAATAGCTAAAATATAAATTAACTTCTCTCTTTTGAAAATACTTTGTTTCTCGTCATTCTAAAGATATTTGTGTAGGATAGCAACCAGCAGTACCCATAGCAAGACACTCTCCTTTGCCAGAACTTCTAGCAGTTCTGTTGTACTTGCCTTGGATGCCATGAGCTATTCATAGATCAGAACCACTCCATTCAAATTCATACAATTATTGCAGCAATTTCAAGTATGTGATACACATACATATATACATATATGTATCTGTGTAGTCCTGAAATTTTATATATTATATGCTATCATATGTAGCTTTAGAGAGACTCAGTTTCAAGCCCAAATTCTGTGTCTCATTCTTCAAGAACCAGATAATATACTCTGGCCCTGGCCATGAGGGTGTGCGTGTTTCTTATCCTTTATAAAACAATGTGTGATTTCTCATCATCATGGTGCCTTGAGTTCACACTTTGTCACATGTCTCTGCTCCAAGGAGATAGTAAATGATAATGCTTAAAAATAGAAAAAAAAATGGTAGAGTCAGGCCAAAAGTAACAAGATAAATCATCAGGGACCATAAAGAGAAGAGCAAAATGATTCAGTTTCTAGATGGTAAATCACACAAGTGCTCCTTGTATTTTGGGCATTAGGAGTACTTTTCAGATTCCATACTTGAATTCAGGGACTGAGGGGTACCACGTCCACTTTTTCAGGAGGCTGAAAACATTGTTGTGGAGTCATTGTTGTCCAGTAAAACCTCATGCTGATTGATGCGCACTGCATGACGTTTCTAGCTGGCTGAGAGATGAGATTCACAATACCCTCAAAATCACAGTGGGGCTGGGACCCAGAAATAGCCATGTCCAGTCTTATTCTGCAGGGGGTGGTGGAGAGGGCCTGTGGACCAGGTGGAAACAACCATGCAATCTCTAGATAGGCAAGGAAGACCACACAGAGAAGGGGCATATTTACTTTCTATTGCTGGCTTTCCAAATTACCATAAATTGAGCAGCTTAAAACAACACCTATTTTTTTTTTAGCTCATAGTTTTTAGATTAGAAGTCTGAGCAGGCTCAACTGTGTTCCCAGTCTAGAGTCTTGTAAGTCCAAAATTAAGGTGTCAGCTGGGCTTGTATATTATCTGGAGGGTCTAGAGGAGCATGTGCTTGCAAGTACATTCAGGTTGCTGGGGAAATTAGGTTCTGTGTGTTTGTAGCACTAAGGCCCCCAGTCCTTGCTGGATGTCAGATGGAGGTCATTTGCAGATTCCAGAAGCCACCTGCATTACTCAGCACTGGCCTCCTCCCTTTTCAAAGCTAGGAATGGTGTGTCAAATCCTTCCTGTGCTTCAAATCATTCTGAATTCTTCTTTTGACTTTTTCTTCTGCCACCAGCTGGAGAAAGTTCTCTGCTTTTAAGGGCTCATGTGATCAGATTAGGCCCACATGAATAATCTCCATTTTAGAGGTCACCTGTGTTGTACAACATAACACAATCACAGGCACACTATTTTATAACATTCACAGGCTCCAGGATATATGGCCTAAGTCCTCAGGCTGTGTTAGTATCTTATAGCTGCTATAACAAAGAACTACAAGCTGGGTAGTTAAAAACCATTAAAATTTACTCTCACACAGCTCTGGAGGCCAGAAGTCTGAAATTAAGGTGTCAGCAGGGCCCGTTCTGTGGAGGTTCCAAGAGAAAATGTATCACTTGCGTCTTCTAGCTTTGAGAGGCTATTGGGATTCCTTGGCATTCCGGGTACATCTCTCTCTGCTTCACCTTTACATTGCCTTCTCTATTGTGTGTATCTGTCCAAAACCTGTCTGCCTTTGTTTTTTTTTAAATATATGAAATTTATTATCAAATTGGTTTCCATACAACACCCAGTGCTCATCCCAAAAGATGCCCTCTTCAATACCTATCACCCACCCTCCCCACCCTCCCACCCCCCAACAGCCCTCAGTTTGTTCTCATTTTTTAAGTCTCTTATGCTTTGGCTCTCTCCCACTCTAACCTCTCTTTTTTTTCCTTCCCCTCCCCCATGGGTTCCTGTTAAGTTTCTCAGGATCCACATAAAAGTGAAAACATATGGTATCTGTCTTTCTCTGTATGACTTATTTCACTTAGCATAACACTCTCCAGTCCATCAACTGATGAATGGATAAATAAATTGTGGTTTATATACACAATGGAATACTATGTGGCAATGAGAAAGAATGAAATATGGCCCTTTGTAGCAATGTGGACGGAACTGGAGAGTGCTATGCTTTTGTTTTTAAAAATAAGGATACATGTGAATGTATTTAGAACTCACTCAGATAATCCAGGATAAGCTCCTCTTTTCAATATCCTTAACTTAATCAATATTTTGCCTTACAACATAAAGTAATATTCCCAGGTTCCAGGAATTAGGATATGGACATATATTTTTGGAGTCACCATAAAGCCCTTCATAGAAATTCTGCCTACCCCAAGGCAAGAGCAAGAAAACAAGAGGAAAACGTCAAGGAAAGCTAACAAAAAGAAATCCCATTCAAAAATTAGTCTGGTGACCAAAATCCAAAGTTACATGATAAAATCTAGTATCAAGGATGAACAAAAAACTGAGACTTTGATGCCAGTCACAGTGAAAATAATTGATGGAAGAGCCTGACAAGTAATGTGAGACACATATGTCTGACATATGTCTGACATAGCTCAAAGAGGGCTATGAAGGAATAAGTTCTATAAAAAAGCAGAACAATTTGGAATAAAACTGGTAGGAAATGAAGGTAGTGTAGTATAAACAAAACTAAATACTGTGAAATTGGAAAGTATTTTTTTAATGTTTTATTTATTTATTTTGAGAGTGTGTGTGAGCAAGGGAGGGGCAGAGAGAGAGAGGGAGATAGAGAGAATCTCAAGTAGGTGCTGCGCTGCAAGCGCAGAGCCTGGCTCAGGGCTTGGACTCATGAATCATGAGGTTCGAAATCTGATTCTACAAACCTGAGCCAAAATCAAGCCTGATGCTTAACTCACTTAGCCACCCAAATGCCCCAAAACCATTAAGTATTTTAATTGAAATAAGCCTAGGATCTTTATCAAGAAGGATAAAAGTCTCCTGCTACCCACAATGTGAGATTATTTAATATTTCTGCTCTTGCATGGAGAAACACTGATAGGCAAATAGTGGAATATATCATTAATGTAGATCTCTACCAAGGAAGGTATTTTCCCCCTAGATTATAATCACATAATTACTACAGCATGTTTTGTTTTCTATTTTAATATAAAGTTATAGGTTTTTTTGAGTTTATTTATTTTAGGAGAGAGACAGAGATGGCATGAGTGGGGGAGGGACAGAGAAAGAGGGAGGGAGAGAGAATCCCAAACAGGCCCTGTGGGGCTAGTGCAGAGCCCAATGCGGGGCTTGAACCCACAAAGCCGTGCTATTATGATCATGACCTGAGCCAAAACCAAGAGTAGGACACTTAACTGACTGAGCCACCCAGGTGCCCCTAAAGTGACAAGTTTTGAAAACTTCATCCTCCCCAGCTTCACCTCCCCCCAGCCAATAGGGCACAGATGAGGAGCTCCGTCCACACCAATGGTGAAGTGGGGCAACTAAGCAAGTGATTTAAAGGATGTGAAATGGAGGATCCCTGCACCATCAGCACAGTGATGTGACTGGACAAAGGATATGAATGGAACAAAGAACAGCATTCGGGGATCTGGTATAACTGGATAGGTGGCATAAACAGAGCAAGGAAGAAGAGCCATGCCCCAGTGAGGCAGTGGCATAACTGGACAGGGCATATGAATGGGGAGAGGGAGAGAAGTCCTGCCCTTCCAGTGCAGGGGATAACTGGCCAGAGAATGTGGTCACAGGTTATAGGCGGAGCTACACCCCATCCATATAGAGGTAAGAGGACAGGGGATGTGAACGGAACAAAGAAGAGGAGTGCCAAAACGCCTGTGCCGTGGAGGGACTGGACAGGAGAGAGAAAAAGAGCAGTAGTGTGCCATTAGTGCAGTGAGGTATCTGGGCACAGAACATGAATCAGGCAAACACAGGAGCCTGGGTCCTAATGCAGCCATGTGACCTGGTGGAAGAAGTGAACAATGGGAAGAGGAGGAACCACTGTTACTGGGTTGGGAATGTGAGCACGGAAGAAGCACCTGTGCACTGCTCTGATAGGCTCAGCATTCCCGCTGCTATACTATTTAGAGGAAGCCAGGGATGGCTTTGATGCAGGCAATGCAATGCCCTCCTGAGTCAGTAAGACCTACATTGCTCTTCTCCAGTGCCCCAGGAGAATTGTAAGTGTGCCTTCAAGATGGTGTGATTTATGCTCATGGTATCGTAAAACATTTCATCTGCAGTAGGCTGATCTGCTTTCCAGGGTGTGAGGTGATCTGCAGACACTATTGAGCTAGTTAGTGGACAGCCAATTCTCCCATCGTCCTGCTCAGAGCCTGTTGTGTGTTTGTCTCGTATATTGCTGAACACTTTGAAAGCAGAGGTCTTAAATGTTCAAACACTGTAATTGTCCCAAGATATATACTACAATATAAATATGCACAATGGTTACACTCTAGAATATGAGGTAACTAACATGGAAACCAAGTCAATGACCCAAATCCAGCCCAGGTTGTTGTGACTGAAAGTCTTCATGGACTGTCTGGCAGCCTTGACAAACCCAGTTTCAGCCGAAAAGAGAACGGATCACAAAGCAACCCCTGCCACAGTTGGCACCTTATTGACGTTTCTGCAGGCATGGCCAGGAAATCAATGGGCTGTGAACGCTGAATTATCCTCTTATGCCCGGAAGTGACCCCTGCAGGCCAGGCTGCAGGATGTTAGCGGACTGACTTGCAGGAACACACACCATTCCTGGCTGCTGCTCCTTCTGCTCTGGGAATGGAGGGGCTGCCTCGGGTTCAAGGTTGTGGACCTGACATTCGAAAGCAGCACTGTGTTCGCCACGGAGCCACCTAGTTAGCCAGATGTCTCTCCCTACATAGTTGTGCTACATTAAATGTGCCAAAGTTAAAGTACATTGAAAAAGATAAGCCAAGTCAACTTTAATGGGTAGAAACTCTGAACCTTTAGACAATATTTAATACGTAGGGGTATGGTGCTCGTGGAAGAAAGAAGAGGAAATAAGTTTAGGATATAAAGTGGGGAAAGTAACTTTGAGCAGTGTAACCAGGGTTCAACAGAGCCTCACCGCTTCTCCAGGATCCGGTGACTATAGAGTCAGTGCCTCACAGAGCTGGGGCCCCTAATGTACCCTCTCTAGTTATACCGATCGGTTAGTACTTGTGCCTATATATTTGTGGTTTTATATTTCTATTCATTTTATATGTATAATATTTGTTGTTCGATAATTCTCATAACATCCTCAATCAGAGGCTCAGAAATACACTTGCACATCTGACACCGATGAGCCTGCATCCCTGTCTCCTAGGATATTTTCTTAACCGGTTCAGGTTAGTTTAGGCCGGTCTTGGAATCCATGACTATCTGAATGTCAGCAATCACTCTATCTCGGAATTCCTAAGCCGCAGCATCCCTGAGAGGTGGCCACGGAGGGGTTGTCTGGGAGAGGCTCAGCCGGGCTTCTTAACCAGCGCCGCTGAAGAAGTCAGCCTCTGCCTGAAAGACTGTGCCAGGAGTTATGTGTCAGGAGTTACGAAGTAAGCAGGTTGCAGTAGAAACAGAGATACTTAAGACAGTCCTGAGCAGACATTGTCACACTTTTCAGAAGTGTGCTACCAACACCCCTTTCTCCGGCTGACATCTCCCTGAGGGATTCCCTCTGCTCCCTGAGGACCTCACCTCCCTGCACCTCACCCACAAGGCAGTTCTTGGATGGGCTCTTTGGTTTTATGACAGTTTACGATAATTCAGATCATTTGGAATTTCGTGTGTCGCAGCAACCCAGCTACTGGTTCCCCAGCCCTCCCCTCCTCCCTTGTTGCAACACAGTCCTCGGTAACTCGTACCTCATTTGATACCCCGAGGCTGTGATCTTCTTTTCCACAACATTAGCCTCAAGAACGGAAAACACACTCCCACAGTGACTTTTATAGCCCAAACCCACCTGCAGTAGGAAGACGAGGCAGAGAAATTTCCGAGTCTGGCTAGAGAAACTTAGCCACAGAGACATAGGTTGGCACAGTCCTTCATCTGCCCACTTTGGGCTGTCCTCACCCAGGTCCGCCAGCCCTTGGCCATCTCAGTGCCACACTAGTGAGAAGTGCCAGTGACCCATGCACTCGGACCCTCTGAAATACCAGCCACTAAGCTATGGGCTTCTGCTGATGTCCTTGCTGCCTGTAGAGGATGCTGCGGTGCCCCTTCCCTGTCCCCTGGTGCCTTAGCACAAGAGCACAAGCTCTGCGACTTCTACCTGCCTGAGGGCTTTGCTCGGCTGCCAGGGCCCACTCTGCCCAGTCAGGACAGCTGCGAGAGCCAGAGGCTTCATGTCCCGGACGCGGCCCTCCGTTGTCTCAGAAAACATAACTGAGGTGCATGCACTGCACTGACTCTCCGGGCTCCCCAGTGGGACTGAGCTCTAGGAATCATCCACAGTGGTAACTTCTTGATACTGTACCTTGTATTGGCTGCCTTCCCTGCCCTGTCTCCCGACTCCTGGGTGGCCTGAGATCAATCCCACCCCAAATGTAACTACTTGCATTTCAGTGTGGTCTCAGGTCTGCTTCCAGCAAATCCAAAGTCAGCTACCGCTTCAGCGCCCACATCCAGTATCAGATGATTGGCCCCACTAGTCATTATGACCAGCACCCACACTCTTGACATGGAGGAGGTTTCCTGGAATAAGACTGGAATCCTGTCTCTAGGTCTTTCTCACATGGGATGAAGTATGTGAAATGATGCTTTTCTAGAACTATTCCTGCTCTGTGGAGCCCAGCATTTATGTATTTTTCTAGGTCTGTCATGGAGAAACCACCTATTACACGTTTACCCTTTGCTGACAACATGGTGCAGGGACAAGTTCACTCAAAAATGGCAAACTGCAGGAGGTACGCCCTTTATTCTGTGTGCGACCACCTGCATGGCCCTAGGTCCGTGAGGGGGCCGCATTAACAACCCCATCAAAACCTAGGAGTGCTGGCTCCTAAGTGCTTCCCATCACAGACAGAAGGTCAGTCGCACTGCTCTGAGACTTTCTCGAATGGCTACTCTTTCCAGCCCACTGATGTCCACGTACAAATCCGTCATGAGCAGGCAGACTGTTTTGTCTCTTCACTGCTTTCCACTAATACACTTCAGGCCCGATGCACATGAGAAACTTAAACAAGAACCAGACCCGGAAGCACTACTGGATTAGAAAGAAGTTTATCTTTACACGTGTCTACGTGGCCTCGTGGTTTCCCTTTCACCCTCTAAGTGACTTCTGTTGCTTCTTCTCCAACTGTCTGCCCCTAGAATTCACTTTTATTTTATGTCTAATTACAGATACCACCAATTCATACTGCAGAGCCATTTTCAGAGGACTTTGGATATTATAAGAAGAACCATTGAAGATTAGGGACCTCCTGGGAAACCTATTATTTCCCAGGTAAGTTTATTTCATTTATTCATTTCACATTTATTATATATTTACTATGTACTGGGCACTGTTGGAAGAACTGGTGATTTAAAGACATAATCCTCTTAAGGAGTATATATTCCAGATAGGGAGTTCATAAAAAACTCAATGCTTCCATCATAATGCATGGCACGAATTAGCCAAATAAAGTTAAAACCTCAAGAAAATGAAAGATCATTAATGTTTTACTGGGAAAACACCACAACCCTTTTCAAATGTAGGCTATAAACATACCTTTTCATATTACACTTTCAAGTAGCTTTTTGAAGTCTACTCCTCCCTTCTGACCACCAGGCCTTTGATTGGAGAACTTAATCCATTTACATTTAAAATAATCATTGACAGGTAAGGAGTTGCTAATGTCATCTTGTCAATTTTCTGTGTGTTTTATAGATCTTTGTTAGTTTTTTTCTCTTTTGTTGTCTTCCTTTGTGATTTGATGATTTTCGGTAGTGGTATGCTTTGATTCCCTTCTCTTCTAGGTCTGACCATCTGTAGAGCAATTGTGTTTAATTCTTTATCAGGCAATTCATGGATCTCCGTTTCTTTGCGGTCAGTTACTGGAAGTTTACTGTGTTCCTTTGGTGATGTCATGTTTAGTGGTATCATTCTTCATAATCCTTAGAGCCTTACATTCACTCTACTCTCCTTTCCCAGCAAGGGGAACTCTCTCTTGGGGAGGGAAAATTCCCTTTTGGTGCTGTGAAGAACTGGCCTGGAGGATAGGAGGATGCAGGCAAAATGAAACTATTCTTCCTATACTTATTATGCATTTATTCACAGGGATTTTTTGCTATAGTGTATTGCTGAAGCTTCTGAAGTGGAATTTGCAGTTCCCCCAAAGCTATTTTAATTTGTGGATAGCTGTCCAGTTGTTGTTTTTTTTATAGTAGGATGGAGGCTAGAATATACTACTCTACCATATTGGTGATGTCCATACTTTGTCTCCTTTTTAAAGAAGTACTGCTTTCCTATTTTGCCAAGCCATTATAAGAGTAGATACATGATTAAATTTGAATTTTGAGAATATCCTATTTCCCCCCTGCCTATCCATGCATGTGTGCACACACACTACATGCACATATGTTCAGGTGCAGATAATGTTTGGGTCAGAGTTGGAGAGGATTGACCTAGTCAGATCAATCACATTCCACTCCAGTATCCTTGCTTCAACTATTGGAAAGGAGGTGTTTTTTTCTGTGTGTCCAGAATTTCTAGCTGTAGGAGTACTGTGTACTTAGAACTGCATTTCTGTATCCACAAGGGAAAAATAATCTAGGGATAAATACAACAAAGAGAAAAGCAAAGTTGAGATATGGAGAACAGAAGGGTGAATCTTATTGACTTAATTCAACCTCCTAGATCAGATGCATCTAATGATATCTGAAGATAGCTTATATCATTCTTTTCATGCCATGTACGCTCTTCATGTCTTCTTTGATTTAACTAGTGCGAAAATATTTTCTGCTCTGGGTTCTGAAAAACACACTGTGATAGTAGGAAAAGATGAACAGAGAGTACTGTGTATGCTCATAGAACATGTGTTTTGTGCTTTGGAGTAAGTAATGAGGTTAGATAATTAGATGAGCTAGAGTATCTCCACAAGGGGAAAAACTCATTTTCTGTCTCTCACAACATGAACCATGAAGTACTCATTGGTTTACATATGACATTTGAGAAATACTGCTGCTCAGTCTTTCTTATCTTGAGGATATCTGAAGAATCCAGAAATTTGTATAAGAAGGCTGTGAATTTATATGTTTATTATTGATAAAGTGGGTGTTTTCTATGAATTTTGTTGTCAAAACAACTTTTTGAGCTTCCTGTGGCAAGTCTCATGATTTCCATTTTACAGAAGAGAATAGTGGGGCAAAAGAAGGTTTTATGGTTTACCCAAGGCTATAAAAATAATTATGGGCTTGGCTGGTATTTGAAACTAGGTCTTCTGATCCTAGATTTGGTGTTTATGTCTCAAGACAACTCCTTAATCCATGTTCAGTAGTGTCTAGTTCACTGGGGGAACTTTTTACATTCATGAGATATCCTAATCATTTCTTTTTTTTTTTTTTTACTCTTTTTTAAAAATTTTTATTTATTTTTTAAATATGAAATTTATTGTCAAATTGGTTTCCATACAACACCCAG
Organism: Panthera tigris; assembly: GCF_018350195.1. Taxonomy (NCBI): domain Eukaryota; kingdom Metazoa; phylum Chordata; class Mammalia; order Carnivora; family Felidae; genus Panthera; species Panthera tigris. Next base: position 30,201,988 of record NC_056677.1, on the reverse strand, counting down.
TGCTCATCCCAACAGGTGCCCTCCTCAATACCCATCACCCACCCTCCCCTCCCTCCCACCCCCCATCAACCCTCAGATTGTTCTCAGTTTTCAAAAGTCTCTTATGGTTTGGCTCCCTCCCTCTCTAACTTTTTTTTTCCTTCCCTTCCCCCATGGTCTTCTGTTAAGTTTCTCATTTCTTTTTTAAAACTAGAGTTATTGAGGTATAATTCACATACCATTACAGTTCACTTATTTAAAATGTATAACTCATTGGTCTTCAGTCTATTCATAGATATGTGCAACTGTCAACAAAGTCAATTTTAGAATGTGTTCATCACTTGAAAATAAACCCTATATATTTTATTTATTACCCCTATATTCCCCTGCTCCTGAACAACCAATGGACCAAAGAAGAAATCAAAAGGGAAATTAAAAAAAATATCTTCAAACAAATAAAAATGAAAACACAAAATACCTAAACATGGGATGCAGCAAAACCAATTCTAATGGGTACATTAGAATGACAAATGCCTACATTAAGAAACACTGGAGGGGTGCCTGGGTGGCTCAGTCGGTTGAGCATCCAACTTCGGCTCAGGTCATGATCTCGCGGTTTGTGGATTCGAGCCCCATGTCAGGCTCTGTGCTGGCAGCTCAGAGCCTGGAGCCTGCTTCGGATTCTGTGTCTTTCTCTCTCTCTCTCTCTCTCTCTCTCTCTCTCTCTCTCTGTCCCCCGCCCCCTGCAATCACACTCTGTCTCTCTCTACTTCAGAAATAAATAAACATTAAAAAATTTTTTTAAAAAACACTGGAAATAATCAACCTAAGTTTATACCCAAAGAAACTAGAGAAATAATAACAAACTAAGCCTAGAGTTAGCACAAGGAAGGTGATAATAATAAGAGCAGAAATAAATGAAATAGGGAATAGGAAAATAACAGAAAAGATTAATACATCTGAGTTCTTTTTAAAGATAAAAATTGACATTTTAACTAAATTTACCAAGAAAAAAAAGAGGACTCAAATAAATAATAATAAGTACAAGAATAGACTTTACAACTGATATCACAGAAATACAAAGGACCTTAAGAGACTACCATGAACAATTATATGCCAACAAATTTAACAACTTGAAATAAATAAATAAATTTGTATAAATACTCATCCTATTAATACTGAATCATGAGGAATAGAAAATATGAACTGGATGGTAATGAGAGACTGAATCAGTAATCAACTTCCCAAGAAAGAAAATCACAGGACTAAATGCCTTCGTGAGTGAATTCTACCAAATACTTAAAGAAGAATTAATACCAATTCTTCTCAAACTCTTAAAAAATAAAATGAAAGAAAAGTAAAAAAATGACAGAAATAAAAGAAAATGAGTAAAATAAAAATGAAAAAAAGGAGAAAACAATTGCAAACATACTTTATGAGACCAACTTTACCCTGATACCAAAGTCATATAAGGAGACTACAAGAAAAGAAAACTACAGACAAATACCCCTCATAGATATAGATGCAGAAATTCTCAACAAAATATCAGCAAACTGAATTCAGTAGAATATTAAAAGGATCATACAGCATGATCAATGGGAGTTATCCCTGGGATGCAAGGATGGTTCAAAATATACAGATCAATAAATGTTATACATCACATTAATAGAATAAAAGATAAAAGTCATCAGATCGTCTCTGTAGATATAGGAAAAGCATTTGGAAAAAAAAACTACAAAATTATTTTATGATAAAATCCTTAACCAAGTGGATACAGAATAAACATACTTCAACACAATGAAGGCCCTCTGTGTGTGACAAACCCATAGATAACATCATACTCAACAGTGAAAGATTGAAAGCTTTTCCCCTAAAATCAGGAGAAAAACCAAGTGTGTCCACTATCATCACTCCTATTGAACATAGTACTGGAAGTCCTAGCCAGAGCAACTAGGCAAGGAAAAAAAAAACAGCAAAGGCATGAAAATTGCAAAGGAAGAAGTAACATTGTTGTAGTTGACATGATCATATGCATAGAAAAACCTAGACTCCACCAAAAAACTGTTATAATTAAAAAGATTTAGTAGTTTTAGGATACAAAAATCAAAATACAAAAATCAAAATACAAAACTCACTTGCATTTGATACACTAACAACAAATAAATAAACAATCTCATTCATAAGAGCATCAAAAAATGTTTAGGAATAAATTTAGCCAGGAAGGATAAATAGTTATACACTGAACTTTATAGGACATTCATATAAGAAATTGAGGAAGGCACAAATAAATAGAAAGATACCACATGTTCATGGATTAGAATATACTATGAAAATGTCCATACTGTCCTAAGCCATCTACAGATTCAGTTCAGTACCTATCAAAATCCCAGTGTATTTTTCACAGAAATAAAAAAAGCAATCCTAAAACTAATATGGAACCACAAAAGACCCCAAAGAGCCAAAGCTTTCTTGAGAAAGGACAAAGCTGGAGGCATCATATGTTTTGATTTCAAACATATGATAGAGCTACAATAATCAAAACAGTATGGTACTGATATAAAAACAGACATATAGACCAAAGGACCAGAATCAAGAGCCTAGAAATAACCAGACACATATATGACCAACTAATGTTTCACAAAGGAGCCAAGAATACTTTTTTGGGGAAAGGGTAGTCTCTTCAATGAATGGTTTTAGGAAAATTAGATATTCACATGCAAAAGAATGAAATTGGACCCCTATCTTTTTTTCATTGAAGTATAGTTGACATACAATGCTATATTAGTTTCAGGTATACAACATAGTGATTCAACAACTCCATATATTAAGCTATGCTCACCATAAGTGCGGTCACCATTCATCACAGTGCAATGCCATTATAATATTATTGACTATATTCCCTATGCTGCACCTTTCAACCTTGTGACTTCTTCATTCTATAACTAGGAGTTTGTACCTCTTAATCCCCCTCACTTATTTCACCCATTCCCTCCAGCCCCCACCCCTCTGGCAGCCACTAGTTGGTAGACCACTGTCTTATAACACTCACAAAAATTAACTTGAAATGAATTAAGAACTTAAACAGAAGACCTGAAACCATAAAATTCCTTGAAGAAAACATACGGACAAAGCTCTTTCATGCTGGACTTGGCATTGATTTTTTTGGATTTGATCCCAAAAGCATGGCTTAACAAAAGCAAAAATGAACAAGTAGGACTGTATCAAACTGGAAAGCTTCTACACAGCCAAAGAAATAATCAACAAAATGAAAGGAAACCTATGGAATGGGAGAAAATATTTGCAAATCATATATCCAATAATGGGTTAATATCCAAAATATTTAAAGAACTCCTACAACTCATTAGTCACTAAATAAAAACAAGCTAATTAATTGATTCAAAAATGGGCAGAGGGGCTGACTAGACATTTTTACTAAGAAGATACCAAAATGGCCAATAGGTACCTGGAAAGGTGATCAACATCATTAATCATCAGAGAAATTCAAATACAAACTCCAGTGATTATTACTTTATATTGTTAGAATGGCTTTTATCAAAAAGACAAGAGATAATTGCTGGTGAAGATGTGGGGGGAAAAGGAACCCTTGGGCACTGTTCCTGGGAATATAGTTTGGTATAAACACTATGGAAACAGTATGGAGTTTCCTCAAAAAATTAAAGATAGTACTATCCGTGATCCAGCACTCCCACTCCTGAGTGTATATCAGAAAGAAGTTAAATCACTATCTCAGAGAGATATCTGCACCCCCTTGTTCATTGCATCATTATTCACAATAGCCAAGAAAGTATCCATCAGTGGATGAATGGATAAAGAAAACAGTGTCCGTGTGCATGCATGCACACTCACACACTAAAATGTCATTCAACCATAAATAAAGAAGGAAATCCTTCCATTTGTGACAATATAGATGGACCTTGAGGGCATTATTCTAACTGAAATAAATCAGAGAATGAAAGGTAGTGTATGACTCACTTATATGTGAAATATAAAAAAAGCTAAACCTATAGAAACAGCAGCTACCTGTGGCTGGGGGGTGTGGGAAATATGCTGGTCAATGGGTACAAACTTCCAGTTATAAAATGAACAAAGTCTGAGAAAGTAATGTACAGCACAGTGACTGTAGTTAACAGTATAGTACTGCATACTTGAAAGTTGCTGAAAGAGTAGATCTTACATTGTTCTCACAACAACAGCAAAAATGAAAATTATGTGAGGTGGTCGATATATTAACTGATTTTATTTTAGTAGTTGCTTTATAATATATACAGGTATTAAATTACTATGTCGTATACCTTCAAATGTACACAATGTTATATATAAACTAAAACTCAATAAAACTGGAAAAAAGTAACGTATGTCAAACACATGCAGTAACCATCCTATTTACCTGTTTTTCCTTTCTATCAAATAGTGAATAAAGTACTTCACAAAATCTAGATCACTGATAAGAAGTGGGACTTCTTTCCAACACATGGTGAGAGTAACTGGAAAATGTATTTGGGAATCACTGAAAGCCCTCGATGACCCATTTAGAATCCTCTTTTCTGTGTGTGTGTGTGTGTGTGTGTGTGTGTGTGTGTGTGTGTATGAGTGAATGTAGACACATTACCCTGAGGAACTAGCAACAAAAGTACAGGTGTTTAGAACTCAGACTCTGAAGCCAGGTTGGCCACGTTTAAGTCTTGAATTTACAAGCTGGGTGATCTAGAACAAATTATTCCAGCACTCAGGCAATGATTCTTAATATGGAGATAATAAGAGCTTTTTCAGAGGCTTTTTTTTTGTAAAGATTGGATAAATGAATTCATGTGAAAGATGCAGGGCAATACTGGGCATATAATAAGCAACAGTTATTGCTGTAATTTTAATGACTCCTCTTTGTAATTTATTGAAAGGCAAATGCAGTCACATGAAATGATGGCCTGCTCCTGAGAATCAAATGCAGAATTGCTTCTTTCTCCAGGCTTCTCTGTTGTCCCCAAATCATAGTACTTGGTGGTAATTCTCTAATAAGCAGAAATGGCACAGCAAAGATAAAACAGAGTGAGATGGCCGGAGACAGAAGCATTTCCCCTAAGTTCTGATTTCTACATCCCAAGGGAAGAGAGAAGAGAAAAGCCAGAACCCGAAGTCAGGGGACCTCCGCCGATCACAGCATCTGCAGCTCTGTGCTTCATATTCTGACCTCTGCATATTTACCTTCCTCCCACTTCATGCTCTGATTTGCTTCCTGAGGCAGAGCCGCTGTGTTTCATCAATTAAAACCGGCTCCTGAATCCTCAGCTGTGAGTTTCTCATGACTCCTGCTTTCAATGGGATGCATTTTTATTGTACGGTAAATGTCAGTTTTCATCAGCTCAAACGTCCTCATAACATAGTATGACTTGAAGATATGCAAATACCTTCTTACCAGATACTTCTAATTAGGCAGAGGTCTTGGGTGGGGAGGTACTCCCTAATTACTTCTGAGGTAATCAGGAGAAATCACGTTTGATTATATGCTGTACATTGGCTTCAGGAAGCTCAAAGCCAGCATTCACCGCCACAGGGCTTCGGGGAGGCAGGCTCCCAGCTTTTCTTGTCTGGAAAGATACTTGTCTCTCTTCTCAGCTTCCTCAGACCACCTCCTCCCTCTTTGTAGTCACGGTTTGCAGACAGCCAGGGACCTTGGTTGGCATTAAAAGTGGGCCACCAACCAGGCTGAGAGCACATGGCTACACAGTTCTAAAGCCACCCGATAATCAAACCTCAAAGCACACACACAACTGGGTGCCAGGCGGCTTTAATCAGAAATCACTGGGAAATGTCACAAGTGCAGGCATTATGGTTTAAAGGGAACTTGTCAGCTACTGGGGAAATGACAATGATGGTGTCCGGCTTGTGCACAAGACAGGGCATTAGTGCTACTAACTGAATGGAAGAGAAATCCCTTAAGAACTATCACCATGAGAACTTGAGGCCATAAATCCATTTTTATGCACTTTTCCCTGTCATTCTCTTTGGGGCCATTAACTTAAACTTAGTTTGATTCATACTTGTTAAAGGTTCGTGTTCTTAAATCTGATAGGGTTTACGTTAAGCCCCACCTCTGGACTGACAGTAAGCAGTATAACTACGAAATCCAGGGAACATTCCAAATGAGTGTGTGTGGTTTGCCTGAGTCACTTCCACTGTCCTGACTCGGGTATAAATGCAGAAGGAAGGCTCCCCTCAGCGACTCAGTGAGTTTTTCTACTCCTGGTTCGCAAGTGTCTGTGGGTTTTCTACTTAAATATGGGGATAAGAGGCAAATTCTCTACTGTGATTGCAGGGATCCAGGGAAGGAGGCCAAATGTCTCTCTGCTGCTGCTGTCTACTAACGTAGAAGAGAATTCGAACCACACTGCAGTGCTCAATGCTTGTGTGATTTAAAGGGTAAAGGAGGTGGTACTGTCAGGTTTGCTTTAGGAAAGGGGACTTCCCATTTACCTGGACTGACAAGGGTACAGAATGCACTTTAAGGTCAAGCAGTTGGGCTTTCTACCTCTGAATTTACCAGGTATTACACAAAGATTGCATTCTGATTTCAGAACTTGTGAACTTCTGTGTTCAAAGACAATCTAATTGCTTGTCATTGCCTTGCAGCCCTTATTGGGACAGAGGATAGAGCCATCCAATCAAAGTCCAATCCAAAATGCTAGTCATGTAAAAGTATTCACATTTGACATGTAGCAGTGGGGCGCTTAGGGCTGAGAGGGCTGAGAAATGGTTCAACTGTAACCTAGGATTAGGCAAGAGATAGTAACAGGGGAATGTAATGCCTGACTTTAATCCACATAAATAGCCCGAAGAATAACTTCAAGACAAAATAAGAGCTCTGTGCTCTCCCTTAAGAAAGGTGACTGGGCAAACTATTCAATTTAATTACCCAAAAAATAATGTAAATTACCCATATTTGATAGTTACTCATTGTGCAGCATGACACCCCTAAATTCCAATGTCATTGTTTCAACAGAAAACTTCAGAAACCAATAGACAATTAAACATTCATTCTCTGTCTTAGAGCCACACACCAGCTAAGTATTGCTTAGTCATGTTCTTGGAAGCAATATAAATGCATCTTCTCCCAGCTCACTTTACTGATAAACAGTATCTCTCTCATTCCCCAACTTTGTTGCTTGAGGACTTAAAGGATCATGTTGGGAAAGGGTCTTTAACTTAGAGTATAGAATTGACCTGCCCTTGAGGCTGAATTGGTAGCAGGGGGAAGAAGCTAGAAGATGGTGTTAGTGGACAGGGAAGATGAGTTGTGTTGTTGTTGGTAAAGGACTCTATACATGGCCAGGCAGGACATGGGCATCATAACACATAGAATGAACTACTGGCATTTGTACCAGTTTGCACTGCACTGCCGGCCTTCAGGGTACATGATACAAATTGGGATCAGTTTGTAAGCAAAACAAAGCATGGGATTTTTAAAATAATTAAAAGGAAACTGTAGCAAAACAGTCACTGCATGAGGGTAGGAAGAAACTGAGCAGAGAACTCAACCTCTTGGCAAAATTATGGCTTAAATATCCCCGCTCCATGTCTTAGTTGTCAACAGGCTACAATTACAAAGAGGAAATGAGGTGTTTGCTGTGGTCTCTGATAGCCACAGCACAACAGGACTGAGCCTGCTGGAATCATAAAACAATGCTGAATCAAATAATTACTGGCACAAAAGCAACTGCAAGTTGCTTTATGAGCAGCGCTGTTCAATTTTCTTTTGGTTTAGTTTAGTTTGTTTCTGGAACTGGCATTTAAAAATTTTTTGGAACAAAGAAAACACTGTTTCAAACATGTTTCCACCAGGGGTGTGTGTCCAGTTCCAGGCAACAGTGCCTCAGTGACATTATTTTTCGGCAATCGACCAAAATAAGCTTACAGAACTTCATAGTCAGACATCCAAGGTGACAGGACAGGAGAGTGCACCACTTCACTTGTCACCAACTGAGATAAGGATTCTCTACATCTGTAGGTGAAACACATTCTTTTTTGGCTCATGAGTTCTGAGCAATCAACATTGGCCCTACAGACGTAATCTCATCTATTAGGAACTAAGAGTTCTAAGAAAGCATAAAAAATTTGAAAGCCTGACCTAACTTTATGCAAAATTTCCAGAGCCTTGTGATAAACATAATATGTTTACTCTAAAAAAAATTAAATATATTCTTAATCTGTTGTGCCAATTTTTTTAAAGATTTTAGTTTTAAGTACTCTCTACCCCAAATGTGGGGCTTGAACCCATGACCCCGAGATCAAGAGTCGCAGCTCTTACAACTGTGCCAGCCAGGCACCCCACTTTGTGTCAGTTTTCATTAGCTTTAGAAGATAAGGAGTTACAGGATGTGGGAAAAAGAAACTGTAATGCAGCAGGGGAAGATGCAGACATATAATACAGACTTTACAAACATTGTGCCTAATTCAATATTTTGCTCATTGAAATTTGTGGCAAAGATGTTCTTTGCTTTTTGTTCAATTCCCACTTGAAGAAGACACTGAAATAATTAGTCAGGAGGTTTTGCACTCTAGCAAAGTAAAGCAGAATTACTCAGATGCTCTTGGAGGAATACTGGTAAAAGGCTTGTACTAACAGCAGAAATGAAAATGGTCGGAGTAACCTACTTTGCGTCTCCTCCTCTGTCAGTGGGTCCTACACCTGCTTTGCTTTGTTGCTATTGGAGGGCATGAAGATGATACTCTTAACAGGCTGCCAAAGGGCCAAAACTGGGTCTACTGCATAAGCTGGATACAGGCAACTGCTAAATGAACAAAGCATCTTACAGCTTAACAACATCTCTTTGCTAACATCTAATTTACTGATACCATTCTATATGTTATCACCAATTACCATTCAGTGATCCCCCTAACCTGTTGATGGTATCCACACAAGCATTGCTGAGGTGGGGCAAAAGGCCAAGTATTTCTTTTTCTTTTTCATGTTTCAAGTTTTTATTTAAATTCTAGTAAGCTAACAAATAGTGTAATATTGGTTTCAGGAATAGAATTTAGTGATTCATTGCTTACATGCAACATCCTTTGCTCAACACAAGTGCCCTCCTTAGTTCCCATCACCCATTAAGCCCATACCCTGCCCACCTCCCCTCCAGCAACCCTCAGTTTGTTCTTTATAGTTAAGAGTCTCTCCTGGTTTGCCTCCCTCTTTTTTTTCTTTCCCCTATGTTCATCTGTTGGGTTACATAAATTCCACATGAATGGAATCATACAGTATTTGTCTTTCTCTGACTGACTTATTTCGCTTAGCATAATAAATTCTAGCTCCATCCACATCATTGAAAATGGCAAGATTTCATTCTTTTTGATGGCTGAATAATATTACATTGTGTGTGTGTGTGTGTATACACACACCACATCTTCTTTATCCATTCATCAGTCAGTTGACGTTTGGGCTCTCTTCATACTTTACCTATTGTTGATCATGCTTCTATAAACAACCGGGTGCATGTGACCCTTCAAATCAGTATTTTTGTATCCTTTGGGATACTTAATGATGCAATTGATGGGTCACAGGGTAGTTTTATTTTTAATTGTTTGAGGAGTCTCTGCACTGTTTTCCAAAGTGACTGTGCCAGTTTGGTTTCCCACCAGCAGTGTAAGAGGGTTCCTTTTCTCCACATCCTCACCAACATCTGTTGTTTCCCATGTTGTTAATTTTAGCCATTCTAACAGGTGTGACACAGTATCTCATTGTGGTTTTGATTTGTATTTCCCTAATGATAAGTGATGTTGAGCATCTTTTCAAGTGTCTGTCAGCCACCTGTATGTCTCCTTTGGAAAAATGTCTGTTCATGTCTTCTGCCCATTTCTTTGCTGGATTACTTGATTTTTGGGTATTGAGTTTGAGAAGTTCTTTATAGATTTTGGATACTAACCCTTTATCAGTAGGTCATTTGTAAATGTCTTCTTCCATTCCATAGACTGCCTTTTCAGTTTTGTTGATTGTTGCCTTTGCTGTGCAGAAGCTTTTTACCTCAATGAAGTCCCAATTGTTCATTTTTGCTTTTGTTTCCCTTGCCTCCAGCAACATGTCTAGTTAGTTGCTGCGGCCGAGGTCAAAGAGGTTGTTGCCTGTTTTCTCCTCTACAATTTTGATGATTTCTTGTCTCACATTTAGGTCTTTCGTCCATTTTGAATTTATTTTTGTGTATGGTGTAAGAAAGTGGTCCAATTTCATTCTTTTGCATGTTGCTATCTAGACCAAGGTATATTCACCTGTGTCATGTGATGTGATGAGTCTATACTGAAAGTCAGATCCTAGAAGAGTAGCTGGATAAACTGCCCAAAAGAGAAGTGGAGTTGGGGTCTCTGCCTCAGTGACTAGAAGGAGTGAAGGAAGAAGTGATCTTCCTTCAAATATCACAGATTTCCTCCTTTCTTACCAATTGTCACAAATTTCCTTGAATAGATGTTTCTCTATTAGCTATTTTTCCTTAGGGCCACTTCCAGAGTCTTTTAAAGGTTGTGGGTTTTAGATAGAGAGGTGTAGATGTAGATACATAGATTTATATACTTTTCACTTATGTCACTAGGGAATGTATCAACAAAGCCTATCACATTATTATTCTGGAAGTCACACTCTCCTCCTCATCTCTTTACTACCCTTATTAGTTTTCATCAAATTCTGAATCAAAAAGAAACTTTGAATGAATTCTTTTTTGCCAAGCTTTATTGAGGTATGATTGACAAATAAAAACTATTTAAGGCATACGATATATTGTATGGATATAGGTACATATTTTGAAATGATAACCATAATCAAACTAATTAACATGTCCATCAACCACATAGTTACCTTTGTGTGTAACGCAAAGTACACACAAAGTGGGGGAGAACATTGGAGATCTACTCCCTTGGCTAATTTCAAGTATATAATACATTACTATTAATTGCAGTCACCATATTGTGCATTAGGTCTCCAGAACTTATTCATCTTATAACTGAACATTTGTACCCTTTCATCAATATCTCCCTTTTCCTCCAACCCCTCAGCCTCTGGTAACAACAATTGTACTCTCTGTTACTATAAATTGAATTTCTTTTTCTGATTCCACTCATAATGAGATCATGAGTATTTGCCTTTCTGTATCTAGCTTATTTCACTCAGCATAATGTCTTCCAGGTTCATCCTGATGGTGGTAAGATTTCCTTCTTTTTTAAGGCTGAATAATACTCAGTTGTGTGTACCTCCATATTTATACATACTCAGGTGTGTGTATACTCACACACACACGCACACACACACATCTTTATCCATTCGTTCATTGATGGACATAGGTTGTTTCTATGTCTTGGCTATTGTGAATAATGCTACAATGAACATATATCTTCAAGATAGTGATTTCATTTCCTTTAGATATACACCCATAGTGAGATCATGTGGTAGATCCAGATTTAATTTTTTGAGAAACCTCCATATTGTCTTTCTTAGTGGCTGTGCCTTTTTACATTCCTACCAACAGGGAACAAGGGTTCCCTTTTTTCTACATCCTCACCAGCAGTTGTTACCTCTTGTCTTTTTAATATTAGCCATTCTCATGGTTGTGAGGGGACTATCCCATTGTGATTTTGGCTTACTAATGATTAGTGATGTTGAACACCTTTTCATGTACTTTGGCTGTTTGTATCTCTTCTTTGAAAAATATCTATTCAGATCCTTTACATGTTTTTTAATCTGGTTATTATTTTTTTTGGCATTGAGTTGTATGAGTTCCTTAGACATTTTGGATCTTAGCCCATTATTGGACATATGATTTGCAAATATTTTCTCCCGTTCCATAGGTTGTCTTTTAATTTTGTTTATTATTTCTATTTTGTTTGAATATTGTTGCTCATAGTACTCTCTTACGATTCTTTACATTTCTTTGTATCTATGTAATGTCTCCTTTTTCATTTCTGGTTATTTGAGTCTTCTTTGTTTCTTAGTGTAGCAAAAAGTTGGTTGGTTTTATCCTTAAAAAAAAAAACTTAGTTCCATTGATCTCTATTGTTTTTCTAGTTTCTATTGCACTTATTTCTACACTAATCTTTATTATCTCCTTTGTGCTAAGTTTGGGCTTAGTTTGTTCTGTGTTTTCTAGTTCCTTGAGGTGTAAAGTTAGGTTGTCTATTTGAGATCATGCTTTTACCTTAATATAGGCATTTATTACTATAAAATTCCATCCTAGAATTGCATTTGTTGCATCCATATGTTCTGGTATATTTCTGTTTTCATTTGTCAAAATACTGATTTCTGTATTGATCTATTCTTTGAGTAATTGGTTTTTCAGAAGCATATTGCTTAATTTCTACGTATTTGCGAATTTTTCCTTTTTCTTCCTGTTATTAGTGTCATGCTATTGTGATCAGAAAAGATGTTTGATATGGTTTAATCTTTCTGAATTTGTTTAGGCTTGATTTGTACCCTAACATATGATTTATCCCGGATAATGTTCTGTGTATGCTTGAGAAGAATTTGTATTCTGCTTCTGTTGGATAGAATGTTCTGTGAATGTCTGTTTGGTCCATTTGGTATAAAGTGTAGTTCAAGTTCAGTCTTTCCTTAATGGCTTTCTGTCTTGATGGTCTATCCTGTGTTGAAAGTGTTGTAGGCAACATAACTTGGGCCTTGTTTTTTTATGCATTCAGCCATTCTGTGTATTTTTATTGGAGTGTTTAATCTGTTTATATTTAATTATTGATAAGTGAGGATGTATTGCTACCATCTTGTTAACCAGTTTCTGTTTTATAGATCTTTGTTCCCTTCTTCTCTTGCTGTCTTCCTCTGTGATTTGATAACTTTCCTTCATGGTAAGCTTTGATTATTTTTTGTCTTTTGTATACCACATATAGGCTTTTGTTTTGTGGTTATCATGAGGCTTAGGTAAAACCTCTTATAGTTAAAACAGTCTTTCAAACTGACACCAACTCAACTTTGATTACATATAAATGCTCTACACGCTTTATGTTTTTGATATCACAACTTACATATTTTTATATTTTGTATCTATTCATAAGTCATAATTATAGTTATTCTTAATACTTCTGGCTTTTAACCATTATACTAGCATTAAAGGTGATTTATATACAATCATTACAATATTAGAGTATTTTGAATTTGAATATATATTTATCTTTACCAGTGAATTTTAACCTTTTTTGTTTTTTTCATATTACTCATTAGTGTCCTTTCATTCCAGCTTAAATAATTCCTTTGGATATTTCTTGTAAGGCAGGTCTGTGGTGATGAAGTCTCTTAGCTTTTGTTTGTCGTTTGTCAGGGAAGGTCTTTATCTTACCTTAATTTCTGAAGGACATTGTTACTGAGTAAAGTATTCTTGGTTGGCAGTCATTTTCTTTCAGTACCTTAAATATGTCTTCCCATGTCTCCTGGCCTGTGAGGTTTCTGCTGAGAAATCTACTTATAGTCTTATGGGGATTTCCATGTAAATGATGAGACTCTTTCCTCTGGCTACTTTTAAAATTCTTTGTCTCTCATCCAGAAGGCCAGTAGACACAGGAAAAGATGCTCATCATCAGGGAAATGCAAATCAAAATGACAATGTGTCATCACCATACCCTCATCAACATAGGTAAAATCAATATCACAAGAAACAACAGGTGTTGGTGAGGATGTGGAGAAAAGGGAATACTCTTGCATTATTGGTGGGAACGCAAAATTGTGCAGCCACTGTGGAAAACAGTGTGGAGGTTCCTCAGAAAGTTAAAAATAGAACTACCTTATGATCTGGCAATCACACTACTGGGCATTCACCTAAAGAATACAACGACACTAATTCAAAGGGATACATGGGCCCCTATGTTTATAGCAGCATTATTTACAATAGCAAAGATATGGAAGCAGCCCAAGTGTCCAATGAATGATGAATGGATAGAGAAGTGGTGTGTGTGTGTGTGTGTGTGTGTGTGTGTGTATATATATATATAATGAAATATTATTCATCCATAAGAAAGAATGAAATCTTGCCATTTGCAACAACATGGATGGAGCTAGAGAGTATAATGCTAAGTGTAATATGTCAGAGAAAGATAAATACCATATGATTTCACTCATATGGAATTTCAGAAACAAGGGAAAAATGAGAGAGAGAAAGTCAAAGCAAGAAACAGACTTTTAGTTACAGAGAACAATCTGATGGTTACCAGAGGGGAGATGAGTGGGGAGATGGGTGAAATAGGTGATGAGGATTAAGAAGTGCACCTATTGTGATGAGCACCAGGGGATGTATGTAACTGTTGAATTGCTATATTTTATACTTGAAACCAAAAAAAAAAAAACAACTGTAAGTTAGCTAACTAGAATTAAAATAAAAACTTAAAAAATTCTTTGATTTTTTTAGAGTTTGATTATAATTTGTCTCAGTGAAGTCTTTTCTGTATTAAACCTTATTGGGGACCTTTGAGTCATGTACCTGGATATACATATCTCCTCTTAGGCTTGGGTAATTTTCAGCCACTATTTCTTTAAATAAGCTTTCTACCTCTTTCTCTCTTCTCCTTCTAGAACTCTCATAATGTAAATATTAGCTATGTTGATGACATCTTATAAATCCCATAGTCTGTCTTCATTCCTTTTCATTTGTTTTCTTTTTCCCTTTGGATAACTCCACATGATATACTTTGAGTTCACAGATTCTTTCTACTATCTGATCAGGTTTGCTCTTGAAACTTTATCGCATTTTTAAATTGCAGTCATTGTATTCTTATAGCCCACTATATTTCTTTAGAACAGTTATTTAGAATTCTTTGTTGGGAGTTTATAGGTCTTTATTTCTTAGAGGTGGGTTAATGGAAGTTTATTGTGTTCTTTGGTCATGTCATGTTTCCCTGATTCTTCATCATTTTTGTAGCCTTGTATAGGTGCCTCTGCATTAGAAGAAGCAATCGTTTCTTCTAGGCTTTATGGACTGGCTTCAGTAAGGAAAGAGCTTCACTTGGTGATGTGGGGTGAGTGGTATGCTGGAGATACTGTGATAACAGGTCTAGTGGCTGGGGTGCCATGTGTGAGGGCATGAGATGTCTCTGGTCCATGAGGTGTAATGTCTCAGAAGCTCTGTTAGCTGGGTCTCTGATGTTGGTAACTTTGTAGTTCTTGGAGGCAAGAGCTTCAGGCGGGTCCATAGTGGCTCCAAGGGCTTTTGGAGTCTTCAGCAGCACCTCCATGTCTGGCAGTGAAAAACCGGGACAGGTGGTATTGGGGGCCAGGATCAATTGTATGCATGTATCTGGATTTAGGGATCAGCTGCATGTACACATGTGAGCAAGTGCTGAGGCCACCAGCAGAGGCCAGGGCTGACTGAGAATGCATGGACAGCTTTGGGGACAGAAGTTGGTAGTGTTCATGCTCACAGCCACTGGGACCGTCTTTGGTGGCATGCATGCAACATGGCCTGAGGGGCTGGGACCAGCTGTGGGGGCATGTGTGGTTGCTGCACTGGACCCTAGGGTGGGGTCACCTGCAGTGGTGCTAGCTGGCATGGTTCCAGTGGCAAGGCAGGGATGAATTCATGGAGCTGGAGTTGCAAAGGCAAAAAACTGTGAAGTCCTCTTGCAGAAATTCTTTTATTATTTAGAGTTCTCTTTATTGTAAATACCAAGGACTAAATTCACAAAAGAGAAGGAAGAGTTCAATATTAATTTTGTGAGAAATCTCTAGTGATTATACAAACTATTTACTATTTGATATAGTAATTAGAGAAAAGAATAAATTAAACTTTCGGAGGTTAGATACAGCTATTAAGCAAGATATACCCATGGCTAACTAATTACTGAAGTAAAAGAATGGTTTCTCCACAGTGTGTATTTTGTCATAATTACAGCTCTGGGTAGCATTTATCTTAATTAGAAGTGTTCAGTGGATTGAGGGACATCATCCCTCATCTTACATTCACAACTATTATAGATGCTATTTTGTTTTAGAAGTTTCATATTAGATAGGCAACTAAACAGCATAAAAAGCTGGGAGATGTGTGCCCATCAGATACTTTTTTCATAGTTAAATAAAGAGCTTTCTTGACAAAAAAATGTTAAACTCTTATAGGCTGATATATTGATCACTTTCAAGACATGTTAAGTATTTTAACAAACCATAATTGAGTGTACAAATACCAGTGAAGATATTAGAAAACATCATAATCATTTGTCAAACCATTTCAATGGGATAATGACTACAAAAATGCCTGCTGTTTTAATTTCCCACTGCTGCTGTAACAAATTACCAAAATGTAGTGCTTTAAAACAACACAAATTTATTACCTCGGTGTTTTAGAGGTCAGAAGTCTAAAATGGATCTCACTGCGTTAAAGTCAAGGTATTAGCAGAGCTGCATTCATCCTGGACACTCAAGGGGAGAATCCATTTCCTTACATGTTCCTGACTCGGGGCTTGCTTCCCTCATCTTCAAAGCCAGCAACATTTGGTCAGGTCCTTTTCATGCTACCATTTCACTGGTTCTCTCTCCTACCTTGATCTTCCACTTAAAGGACCCATGTGATTCCATTGGGCCTATCTGGGCAATCCTCCTGTTGGGATGGAAGAATTTTCCCATCTCAAGATCTGCTGATTAACAATTTTAGTTCAGTCTACAACCTTGTTTCCTTTTTGGCATGTTGCCTAAGATATTCACAAGTTCCAAGGATTAGGACATCGACATCTTTGGGTGGGGCATTATTCTGCCTACCACACTAACCCAAATCACTGTGTATACATTGTCTTATGTAAGAGTGGATGAATAACATAGATCCACTATTAAATTTTTGAGATCAACAAAACACTATGATAATTACATAACCTCTCCCCCAAATGCATGATCTATGACTATGAAATATGTGAATGACTAGTTTCTATAGTCATATATATGTAACATTTCACATGAATATAAGTGTTTTCCAACCAAAAAATCATTTGTGATGTTAAACATTTTCCAGTATTCAAAACCTTTAAGAAATCTTTTGAATTTGAGTTTGTAGTTGTATTCCCTCATTAGAATTTCCTGAATGATGAAATACTGTCAACATTTTAGGGGAGAGGGAGTTTTATAGTTGGAAATTTAACATATTTTGAGTTAAAACTCATGAAAAAAAAAAGGTCACTGAGTTCCCCTACATTAGACCACTGTTGTTTTTAGTATTGTTAGTTTTATCCAGAAAAGCATGGTTGCAAACTAAGTCTGACCCTGAAGGCAATCTCAATAGAGGAGATACAAAAAACAAAATTAAGTGAAAAGTCAGTAAGTCCTTATTAAAATAGCTTTATAACTTCTTAATGTGAATATATGAATTGACTACTCTTGTTAATATTGATGACATTGGCTACCTAGTGCCATTATATAATTGAACCATATATTAAGCACTTAACTAATTAGAGACTCTTACTGCTTAAAATTTCAGATTATTACCATTACCAATGAATACACACACATAAACACGCACACATACATTTAAAACTGACACTGTCATATGTGGGTTTCTTTGGTTGTGCTGACTTTAAAGGGCCACTAGTTGATCTGCAAAAGCAACTAGAAATTGCTTTGGGATGAAGAGGTGTATGAAGAGTGAACTTAAATCAAACATAGCACAAGGGAACCTTATTCCTGTTGCTCTCTCTACCTTTTCCACTCACATTTAAACTGTTTTTAAGCATTCCCAGTGTAAGCCCCTCTTGCATCTTTGTCTCTAACCTGGATCCATCCATGTTTCTGCTTGCATTTCTTCTCCTCAAAGAGTGATGGGAAAGTCACTGTTTCCAGAAGTAGGTAACTCCACTTTTTAATTGCCATAAAGTTTTTCTTGAGGTCAAGCCAGTCTCCTTAACAGTTATCACCATTGGACTTTATTTGCCTGTATGGATGGATTCCTTCCTCTGTCTTGAGGCCTCACTGGTTCTTAACCAGTGCACATTGAAATTACCAAGAGAATGATAAGAAATAGTGAGAGGGGTGGGGAGGGAGGGTGATGGGGGGAAGGGGGGAGAGAGAGAGAGAGAGAGAGAGAGAGAGAGAGAGAGAGAGAGAGAAACATATGCCCAGACTCTTCTTTATACCAAAATGAATCACATCTAGAGGTAGAATCCAGCATGTATGTCACTTATTCATTTATTTATTCTTGTACATATGCAGTAAATAATTACCACACACCATTTACTGTTTAAGATTCTGGGTGCTATATACCTAAAAGTAATATAATATTGCATCTCAACTATACTTCAGTTTTCAAAAAAGATGCTAGTGGGATGCCTGGGTGGCTCAGTCGGTTGAGTGTCTGACTATTGATTTCAGCTTGGGTCATGATCTCACGGTTCATGGGATTGAGTTCCACGTTGGGCTTTGTGCCGACAGGGCACAGCCTGCTTGGAGAGATTCTCTCTCTCCCTCTCTCTTTCTGCCTCTCCTTTGTTCCTGTTCACTTGTTCGCTTGCTCACTCCCTCTCTCACAAAATATGTAAATAAACTTAAAAAAATAAAAAAATAGGGGCACCTGGGTGGCTCAGTCGGTTGGGCGACCGACTTCGGCTCAGGTCATGATCTCACGGTCCGTGAGTTCGAGCCCCGCGTCCGGCTCTGTGCTGACAGCTCAGAGCCTGGAGCCTGTTTCAGATTCTGTGTCTCCCTCGCTCTCTGACCCTCCCCCGTTCATGCTCTCTCTCTGTCTCAAAAATAAATAAACGTAAAAAAAAAATTAAAAAAAAAATAAAAAATAAAATAAAAGATGCTGGGAACACATCAGTGAACAAAATATGCAAAAAATTGCTGACTTTATAGAATATACGTATTCAGTATTTTGGACAAAGAATGAAAGAGCAGTACAGAGTGTTTTAAGTATTTGTTTATTCAAGTGATCTGTATTATTGCATTGAGATAATTGAGGTCTTTATGGGAAAAAGCCACAATATAGATTACATCAATCTACTTCCAATTAGTATTGTAGTCAAGGTATGGTCGTATCTCTCTGGGAAAAGGTGCAGTCTTTAAGCAGTAGGTTTATTTTTTTTTTAAACTGTATTGAAGGAAATTGGCTTTGAGTAAGTCAAAAGGAGTTGGTCCAAGAAAAAAGCAGTTGAACTTATACTGCTGTTCAAACTACCCTACTTCCAGTAGCTCACATCTAGGCCCTTCAGCTCACCTGTGATTTTTGTGGCTTTACTCAAATTAAGCACTCCCCACAACCAGACACACACAAAAAATCCCAACCCTATATATCAAAAGTTGTCACATAGCTATTCCAGTAACGACAGTGGAACTTGATCTTTTCTAGTTGAAATGTATGTACTTCAAGATACTTCAAAATAAGTATTTTAAACTAGAGCAGTTTAAAACACAATCCATTAGAGCTAAATTGCACAGGCCTTCAATCATTTGACGACCAAGTTCCATATGAGGAAATGGCCGATGTCAAAAGAAGAGTGACAGAGATACTTTTTATAGCCTGTTTTAGGAGAAGAAATGTGGTGAATAAAAATCTGCAGGGGGGCTTTCTTTGACAAAGAGCAAATGACATCAAATTTGGGTAAATACATATACAGTGATAAAGGAAAGTAAATGGAAAATTATAGCCTTGGCACTTAACTGTATCCAAAAGAAACCACTAGTCTTTTCAGAGAAAGCTATTTAGTCTGGCAGTTCCTAAAAGCTATAATTTTCTTCTTGTTTTGTTTGCTTCCTTAATCTAAGATCCTCTGGAGAATAAACTACGGAGATATCTGATTTGTACTTTTATTAATACTATGTGACACTTGTCATCACTGTGTGGGGCTGAGTTGGTGGGGTTGGTGCTTCAGAAATGGTTTACTTGCTTCTAGACACTGTGTCTGCATTTCAAGGAGCTGAGGGAAATTATGCCTCAGGTTATGGGTAAATGAATCAATAAACTAAGATTTACCTAGATGTGTATGACAAAAGGCATCAACAGGAGCATAATTCAATCAATTATGGTTTTTTTCTCTGTAATTAAACTGTTTATTAAAATACTGAATATGGGGTACCTGGGTGGCTCAGTCAGTTAAGCATCTGACTTTGGCTCAGGTCACGATCTCATGATTTGTGGGTTCCAGCCCCATGTCGGGCTCTATGCTGTCAGTTCAGAGCCTGGAGCCTGCTTCGGATTCTGTGTCTTCCTCTCTCTCTGCCCCTTCCCTGCTCATGCTCTGTCTCTCTCAAAAAAATGAATAAACATTTTAAAAAATTTTAAATACTGAATATATATTATTTTTGGCACTTCTTTTCCATTTTTCCCCTCTTCCAGTAATTTCTCCAGGTTAAAAATTTTGAAATTCAGATGGAGACCTATTATTCTACTACCTAAATCCATTTGGTAGTTTTCAATTTATGTTATAATAAAGGCCCAAATCTTACACATGGACTAACAGAAGAGAAATAATTTGACCCTCCCCACCATACGCCATGTTTTCCATCACTGTTTTTGTTCTGACACCTCTGTCCTTATTTCAGATTTTTCTAAGGTAACTCACCTCACATAGTTATAATTTTAGAAATAACTTGTTAAAGGTTGGAAAGATTAAAAGAATGGAACAGCTCAGATAAATTTATATAAATACAACATTCCAGTAATTTCTCAAAAAAATAATCTATAAAGTATGTAAATATACTTTTAGGAAGGAACAATGCATATGCACATACATACAAAAAGATTTATTGTAGGGAATTGGCTCATGTGATTTTGCAGACTGAGAAGTCTCAAGATTTGTAGTCAGTAAGCTGAGGACCCAAGAAAGCCAATGGTATGGTTCCAGTCCAAATTCAAAGGCCTGAGAACTGGTAGGAAAAAAAAAAGCGAGAAAGCTCAAGACATAGGAAGAGTTGATGTTTCAAATCAAAGGCAGGAAGAAACTGATGTCTCAACTCAAAGGCAGCCAGGTAGGAGGAATTTCCTCTTATTCAGGAGTGGGTCAGCATTTGTACTATTGAGGTCCTCAACTGATTGGATGGGCCCACCCACATTAGGGAAGAGAGTCTGCTTTACTTGATCTATTGATTTAAATGTTAAAAACACAAGTGTGAGCACTGGGTGTTATATGTAAGTGATGAATCACTAAATTCTCTGCCTTAAACCAATATGACACTACATGTTAACTAACTAGAATTTAAATAAACAATTGAAAAATAAAGGAACTGTGAATAATGAAAAAAAGTAAATGTTAAAAACACATGAGTGAGATCAGCAAGATCTTTACTAAACTTATTGTGGTAATCATTTCACTATACACACATATATATGTGTGTGTGTGTGTATATATATATATATATATATATATATATATATATATATGTAATCATTGTGTTTTACATCTTAAACTAATATAATGTTATAAATAAATTATATCTCAACAAAATTGGGCAAAAACAGAAACCAGTATGATACTGGCATAAAAATAGACATATAGCTCAAAGGAACAGAATAGAGAGCCCAGAAATAAACCCATGCATATACTGTCAGTTGATCTTCAACACATGTGCCAAGAACACACAATGGGAAAAAGGCAGTCTCTTCAGTGTTGGTATAACTCGATAATGACATGCAGAAGAATTAAGTTAGACAATTATTTTACACCATACACAAAAATCAACTCAAAATGGATGAATGACTTAAATGCATGACCTGAAACCATAAATTCTTTAAGGAGAACAGGGGAAAATCTTCTTGATATTGGGCTCAGCAATGATTTCTTGGAGTTGACACCAAAAACAGGCATCAAAATAAAAAATAAAGAAGAAATGAGACTATATCAAAAATGCTTCTGCATAGCAAAGCAGTCATAGAGTAAAAAGGCAGTCTATGGAATGAGAGAAAATATTTGCAAGCTGTCTATATTATAAGCATTAATATCCAAAATACATAAGAATCTCCTACAGCTCAATAGCAAAACGAAAACAACAACAAAAAAAAAACAACTCAATTTTTAAAATGGGCAAAAAACCTGAACAGACATTTCTCCAAAGAAAACCAACAGATGGCCAACAGGTGAATGAAAAGGTGCTCAACATCACTCATCAGAGACACGCAAATCAAAACCACAATGAGATATAACATCATACCTGTTATAATGGCTATTCTATGTAAAAACAAAGTGTTGATGAGGATCTGGAGAAACTGCAATCCTTATACGCTATTGGTGGCCATGTAGAATAATGTGGACACTGTGGAAAACACTATGGAGGTCCCTCAAAAAATTAAAAATTGAACTACCACATCATTCAGAAATCCCAATATCTACAATAATTGAAGAGAGTTCTATCTTTTTATTGTACTGGTGGCACAAAAATCTACAACTGTGATAAAATGGCATAAAACTACATCTACAATTATACCAATGCCAATTTCCTGGTTTTGATATTGTATTATAATAGGCGTTACCATTTTGAGAAACTCAAAGTATGCATGAGACCTCTCTGTACTATCTTTGCAACTTTCTGTGAACCTATATTTCAAACTATGAAGTTACATATTCAGTAAAGCCTCTTATGGAGGAATTTTAATGAGGATATTGTCTGGTAAGTGGCTGACATTTTTAATAGTATTTTTTTTAACATTTATTTATTTCTGAGAGACACAGAGAATGAGCAGAGAGAGAGGGAGACACAGACTCCGAAGCAGGCTCCAGGCTCTGAGCTGTCAGCACAGAGTCTGATGCGGGGCTCGAACTCACAAACAGTGAGATCATGACCTGAGCCAAAGTCGGGTGCTTAACCCACTGAGCCACCCAGGTGCCCCTTTAATAGTATTTTAAAAATATTTTTTATAGTCTTTATATATTATACATTGATGTGCTATTGATTTTTTAATTCATATTTTCACCAAATGCCAATTGGCCAACTATTGAAACTCATTTTGCTGAAGCTGATGCTTTCATTATGGGATGAAATAATGAGATGTAACAGAAAACTAAAATTCCATCACAAAAATATTCTCATTTTATTATTAAAATGAGTAATTAAAATGGAAAATTTTGATATAACGTAGAAACCATTTCTGAGGATTATCCCTTGCTCCTGCATTCATTATGCTTTACATTTGTGATAGATCTTACTTTCCACGAGGCCAATGGAAGACAAGATTTTTTTCTGGATAACTCTGCTAGTGTTGGGTATTACTTTTGGAGTTGTTATTGAGAAGTTATTACTACTATATTAAAGCCATCCCACAAGCTGTTCAGTAAAATATATTCTAGAAGGAATTTTATATGTTGAATTCATAGCTTAGGTAAATTTAAAAAATCATTCATCTTCAACTACTGAAAAAGACTGTTAGTCTACAGTAATCATCTTAATAAAATTTTAAACTGTTAGCTTCCAGAAGCATATTATTATCAGAAACTGACTCTTTAAAGCTTCTAAAGCCTGTTGTTTTGAAATATGGTTAGCAGGAATAAAAAGGATATGAGTTACCTCATTTTTCTCTAACACTTTCTCTTTAAGACACACTCTCTATGGTCATTTTTATTTCTGGATTCAGTATTGATCATGAATACTATCGCATATGACTTTAGATTTATTCATACTAATGTAATTGTGTGGTAGTAAAGTTAACATTCTGTGTTTAAGGCATCCTTTCAACATTTGAGGATGCTCAATGCTAAGTAAGGCTCTTAAATCTTATTTAATGTTATTGGTGCTAGTATAACAAAAAAACCCTACAAAGTGAAGTATTATTTTATCATCTAGTCACCATTATTGTATTATTATGTAAGTTCTTATAACTGTTTGATGTCTTAAAAGAGTTATAATGTCCTTTGTAAATCTACTTATGTACATTAACAATATTTTACATTAACTTTCAAATAACTTTCCTTATTATTTAACTACTATGTAACTATGTCTATAAATTATTGTATTTTCTTCTTTTAGTGATAAACATACCTGTATACCTCAAGTTACTAATAGAATATCAACAGGTAAAATGATAATTCCACTTCAAATTAAAATTTTAAGGTTCACATATTTGTGAAAGTGAATATTCAGGTATTCACATATTATTTCAAGAGATATTTTCCCGATCTTCCAAGGTTGTTCACTCTGAATGTATCTTAGAAAAATACTTCTGAACAAGTATCTCTGCTTGGAAGATGTATAGAGAAACATTAAAGACCCATGGAGAATGTATCCCAACAGAAATATCCATAGATTCACTTTCTTACAGATAGTAATAACCATAATTACCTACTCCTATGCAGTGCTTACTGAGTACTAGCATTAAGTACTTTTACTTTTATTAACTCATGAGATCTTTCCCACAACTATGTGAATTAGGCACTAGTATTTCATAGATTGACCTTTGCCAAGGTCACACAGCTAGTACATGGCAGAGCTGGACATAAACCCAGGTAATATTACAAACCTATCCCATTATCCACTGTGCCATACTGGCTCTATAATTTACATATTATATGCTGTTATATCATGTGTTGATATATCAAATTATTATTTTATCTCATACACAAGATGCAGGCTCTTGTTCCTTGAAGAATCTCAACCTCAAAATGGCTTCCCTTTCAAGCTAAGGAAGCTATGAACAATTCATCTACCATATTACCAGTAGGGAGCCCTGAAGAATGGTACATATAGAGAATATAATTCGAAGACACCAGCCACACCACAGTGGATGAGAAGTTCTCTTAGCATTCACACTCTCTTTGTTCAAAGTTTGACACACCCTATTCTCTTTTTCTGTTTCAGTTTCTCGAACCTAGCTGAATATTTGGCACTGTAATTACATTCAGTATTGCTTTCTCAAATATTTTTGTTTTCATTGGTCTTGGCTCTTTGAATGTAGATAATTTTATTAATGTACAACCCCTGATTCTCTATTAGTGCCACAGGGTAGTGTGAAAGGCATAATAAACTTTCTTAATGAGGTGCATGAACTATCTTTCTGTGCTCTTCCCCTCATCGACTATTCCAGTGAAGAATGAATCTTGTCAAAATTATGAAGTGATTTGAGTTTGACTTGACTTATTATTAGTTAATCCGTAATGGTGCTTCGTAAGTACCACTCTATACCTAAGTTCTCATTAAAGCTCTTGACAGGAATTAGTTTATCTTAAGAAATGTGTTAGCTTCCTCCTTTATCTGCTGAAAAGCCTTATTGTGGGAGAAAATTGCCTGCTAAGGGCACTGAGCAGTACAGGTGAGGGTATTGGTATCATCGTGTGTATGTGAGGTGAAATCAAAAGGTTCATGATAGCATAGAAAAAAATTGCAAACATGTAGTCAGACACCTCTACGTTTGAAACACAGTAATGGGTAAGAGAAAATGAGGAAATCAAAGTCCAATTTGCAGTGCCTTTGTAAGGATTGGAAGCCACATGAGAATGATTCATTTCCCACAGGACTTGGTGCTTACTAAGAATCAGCTATTTTATTACTGAATGATAGGAAAATGGTGGGGGGGGGGGATGAAGGGAGAATATATAGATTAAATGAGCATGAAATGCATATCATTCATTCTAATATACAGATATTATTTAGGTCTTTATTAAATTATACCAAAAAATATGAGGTATGAATCCGCTATAATATCTAACATGAACTATACATTTGACATCAACTTTTTTTAAGTGCAAAAATAGTATTGTGATATATTTTTTAAAGTTTTTTTTTAGTTATGCAAACTAAAGAGTTTATGGTAGATGGGGATAGATGGGGCAGGATTGGCCATGGGGTGGTGGTTTTTAGGGCTGAGGTATGGGTATGTACACACTGTATTAGTCCCTCTATATTTGTGTGTGTTTAAAATTCTTCATAAAAGCAATGAAATAAGTATTTCCCCAAAAAGGGAGGGAAGGCAGACAGATTTTTATAGTTCATAGTCTAAGGCATTACGCTACCCTGAGAAACCAGGAATCCACATAAATTTGCTGAGTGGAGGCCAAATAAGATCTTTATTTGTGTGATGGATTTTGGTGGGACTGGGCTTTTAAACACACAGTAATCATCATGAATGTCACACAAGATAAAAGCTTAGTTGTATTTAATGTCAACTTTACAGATCTCCTTTTGAATTCTGACTCTTCATTAACCCCTTGAAATCCTTGTCCTAATTCAAATCCATAATTGACTCATATGTTTGTTTGTGGCTTTAATTAATCTTGCTTGTTGAGTATTTAACAATGTATTTTTCTCCTGCTTTGAATGACTTCTTCATATGATTAGTTATTAGTGCTTCTAGAACATCCTTGCTGATTTAAAATATCTCCTTTATTCCCTCAGGACATACACATTGTAAAATATAGAATAAGCCTTTTCCTTACCTTTTGTATTGTTATTTCAATCATGTACACTTTAACTCTCTTTGGAAGAAAAAAATCATTAAAATTATGTTAGAGATTATGCAGGATTGACCGAAAGCATAGCTGAGCAATTATTTTAGTTACGAAAGTCTCAGTTGTCAAACAGTCAAATAGATGACTACATAATCGATCCTAATTGCTTGTTAAGATGAAAGCAACAACTAGCGACATGACACCTTGATTCAGATCAGTAATTTTAATGACTGAATTAGAGCTCTATAGTGAGTCAGATTTGAGGAATTAACTGCTAGTAAGCTGAAAAGAAGTCAATCAGCTAGTAAGGGATATACCCTTCTTATATGAATATGTTGGAAATTCTACTGAGAGAGAGTTAAGACAAATAATACTAGTATATAACACTTTTACAACACGACTCCACTTACAGAGTACTTTCACATGTGGCACAATGTAATCTTCACGGCAATTGTATGAGATACCATTGTCCCTACTTTACCTTGAGAAGTTGTTTTTTGGTGTAATGCAGTTTGCATGCCACACCTCAAGTCATCCATCTGCTGCCCTTTCAATGAAGCCAAGTTCTGAACCCAGTAGTTTCCCCAATGGTGGCAGTTGCCATCCAGACATCAAATCATCACTTTTCCAGAGCTCTATTATCCCTAAAAGTCTCATCAAATTCATTTGTACTTTGACACCTAGATCATAGATAGTTTCATAGTTATCATTGAGAATGATGACCAATCTTCTGCCCTCATAAATTAGCAGAGGCTTATCTCAAACTCACAGCTCTATTGGCAGTTTTAGTGGAAGTGTCCCAAATTCCATTTTATGGTTATTTTTGAATGAAATGAAAACAAGTTTGAGACAGCCTTTCTCTCAAAGGATTTTACCTTATCAGGTGAAGAACTTGTTATTTTCTAATGCATCAGGAAACTGTAGCTATTCTTGACAGACCGATTTGAGTTATTTACCAGCTGTCCTGGTGCCACACTTTCTGCAGCTTGATTTTTTTGGTTACAGTTTTTTTATAGAGATTCTCAGTGTTTCTTAACAATTTATCCAGAATCCTTTGTTTCCTTGTTGATCCATTAACATAAAATCAGTCTCACACATGATTATCATCATTATTTTGATTACTTGTATCCCTGAGTGACTCACAAAATATTCTGCTGTATATTTCAAGTACTCCAAATCTTTTACACATGTTTATTATTTGTACTTCATGAACTGTTGCTTGCTCAGAGGAAGAAATGTTATTTTCCTTAACAATGTATATGGAACTACTGTTTACATATGATGGTCATTATGTCTTCTTGGGAGTGAGAGTGTGTTGAGGGGCAGTTGCTTGGGGAGCAGAAATACTGCCTCAAGTCCCGGGCAACACAAGCCCCTTCTTAACCTCTGACTAGGCCCCGTGGGACAACTAGCAATCCACTTCTAGCCACGCTCTGCATACTCATGTCCTAAGATTTTCTTCTTAGCTGGCACTCAGTCCACTTCCAAGGCTGTGGGGGATTCTTCCTTGGCCATCGTGCTGAATGCAGACCTGCCTCAGGTGTGTACATCCGTAGGTCCATGGGGTAACCAAGTGGCAGATATTAATGGGGGTTACATTTTATTTATTAATGAATAAGATGTTAACCTGTATGTGGGGGTGTCCACATGAGTGCAGGGACTTTCTCAGTGTGGGAAGACGCAAAGCAGGCAGAAGAGGAGGGGAGCGAGCCCCTAGCTCCTGCATAGGGATGGTGCTTTCTGTGCTGCTACCTTCAAACCTAGAACTGCAGAGTCTGAGAGTTTAGAATCTGAACCTGCCCTTCCAGGTGATTAGGAATGTACCTTGTGAAGGCAGGAGCATAGAGCACGTTTTACTTAACAGTTTCTTGGCATTATTTATAACTCTTAAGTACACAGATATATGGTGCATGGATCTTTATTTGTTGTCTTGCTATGGGCCCAAAAGTATTATAAGTGGCCTGAGCAAGGGTGGCATTACCAGATAGGGAATTGGCACTTGCTTTGTTAGCATATGCCAATAACATACTGAGTATAATATCACAGTGTCAGAAAAATATGTCATGATGGTTAACAGAGCATTAATGGTTTTTCCTTAAATTTAAATAGCTTCCCAGCTATCCTCTTGATATAGTAAAGTTATATCCTTAGGATATAATAAATTCAGATAGCATATTGGGAAGCCCTCATTCTAAGTCATGAACCAAATAGTTAAGAGTCCAAATGCTCCGTACTCCTGAAGTGAAAATTCAGGACAATTCAATCTAAAATTATTTGGGGTACCTGGGTGGCTCAGTCGTTTGAGCATCTGACTCTTGATTTCAGCTCAGATCATGATCTTATGGTTTGTGAGCTCAAGCCCCGCATTGGGCTCTGTGCTGACAGTGTGGAGCCTGCTTGGGATCTCTCTTTCTGCCCCTCCTTTGCGCTCGTGCGCTCTCTCTCTCTCTCTCTCTGTCAATAAATAAATAAACAAACTCAAAAAAAATTTCAAAAGAAAAAATTAGCCATTCATTCAACAAGCATGTATTAATCACATACTATGTAAATGAAAGACATTTTAAAGGAAATGTTAGGGCTAAAAAAATAATTCGGGCATACTTCTCATTTTCTTGTCTAATAATAAAGATCAGATACACGTGTTAATGACTATAATATAGAGCCACAAATAGTATGTACATGAGAGGTACAGACCTGATCCTGTGGGAGTTCCAAGGCAGGCAGCTTGTGGTGGGAATTATGTGCATAGCTTCAATTGTACCACTGACAGCAGAATCCTTAAAGCCTGATACTGCCTGCTTCTTTTGCTTACAATAGTCTTCCTATATTCCTTTTTCTAGCTAACTCCCAGTTTTTGATAGTACAGTCTCCACAAGGTACATTTCCCAGCACTGTGATAATGTAACCATTGAGAAGATAATATACAAAACTAACACTAACCACGCAGAAACCAATATAGACCGGACATCTTCAAACAAATACTGATGTGATTGCTGAGAGTAAAACCCAATTTAGGACTGTGCTAAGACGGTCCTACTTACAAACCCATGTACCTTGCTGTGCTGGGTTTCTAGAAACCTACTGGAACAAAGGCTCTGGTATTTCCTCAAAGAAAGCAACCTTCTGCACCCGATTAGCAGATCTTGACTTTGAGAAAAGAATTTCAGATAGGAAAAGCAGTAAGTCAGGAATTCTTCCCTTTTGGAGCATGTGAGTAGATCTGTCACAACTTTCTACTTACAAAGGCAAGGATAAAGTAAAATCATTGAGTTCATTTGCTTCTAGTTCTTTCCCCTATTTCCAGCTACGAGCAAGTTTTCCAATCATTGTCAATTTTGTCAGCAAATTTTGTGACATGAGTGCCCAGAATGAGTCCAGTGACTACATTCTTACAGACTCTTGAGAACCTTTTGAAGAAATAACACTATAGGAGTCCTCACAGAGACTTGCAGTCTGTTTGATATCCAGGGCAGTGACCTAGAGAGGGAAGATCAGAATCTTTCTATATCCTATTACAGATTGGCCTAATTAATGTGTGTGATTATTAAACTTACTATACTTTAAGACACGGAAAGGAATAAGCAATAAAATTAGAAAAAAATCCATAGCTTCAATTAGATTTCCAATATAACCTCCCCTATCTTAAATGCTAGTTTCATTAATACATCTTTTGCACGTGGAAGGTGACTGAATTCATTGGGATAAACTAATTTTGATGTCCTGAAAGAAACGATCTCAAAACCTCAATAGCTAAAAACAGGAATAGTTCATTTGTACCATGGGTTATGCTGAGGAATAACAGATGCTCCAATCTGGAATCAAATAAAAAGAGACAGTGAACTTTAGGAGGGTTTGGGTGTGAAGAAGATTCCCATAGGGA
This sequence comes from Panthera tigris, assembly GCF_018350195.1. Classification (NCBI taxonomy): domain Eukaryota; kingdom Metazoa; phylum Chordata; class Mammalia; order Carnivora; family Felidae; genus Panthera; species Panthera tigris. Next base: position 30,171,798 of record NC_056677.1, on the reverse strand, counting down.
TGGACATAAGAACATGGGCTTGGAAGAGAGGAGCAGTTCTGCCACCATCACCCCAGAGCTTCTCCCGTGCCTGTCACAGACTCCCCTTCTTCAGTGCTTGAGTGGAACATTCCAGAAGGTCTGAAGGTTATGGTCTAAGTGATTCCTGACATCACTGTATTCTGGTTTAGCTTTGTATCAGATTTTCTTTTTCTACTAATGGTTTCAGCATAAGGAAAGAAAGGTCTCTGATTCAAATTACAGCAGGGGCCTATTATATTAAATAAAAATAGATTCATTAAAGAGCATTTAAAATTAAAAGTAAAAGTAAAATTATAGTGGTGTGCTAAGAGGCCAGGCATAGATAGTTTACATATTTACATATTTATTTAGGGACCTTGGTCCCATTTTATGGATTTTCTAACTATATTAAATTTTAGAAAAGACTTACTAAATATTTTTGTGCCCATAAGATTGTCTGGGAAATAGATGCTTTTAAGTAGTAAATCTGTGTAACTTGAAAGCACTTCTAATAGAAGTCAAAATGAGTGGGAATATAATTAATGTAAAAGGTTATTAATAGCTAACACAATGTTTTAAAGAATTCTGGTGGCCTAATATTACCCAAGCCCATCTGGTGACTTCTACTGGAATTGCATCACACATTGGAGGGATAAACTGAATGTAGATGAGACCTCGGACAATACAGAATGTCCCAGGAGAAGGCAGGATTTGTCGTTGTGGGTTTGAAATCCTTGTATCTGAGCCCCATACCATTATCATTGTGGGTTCAGTGCTTTGATAGAAATGCAAGGTTTTCTGAAAGTAAGAAATGTTTTTGGAGCACCTGGGTGGCTCAGTTGGTTAAGTGTCAGACTTCGGTTCCATGGTTCATGGATTTGGGCCCCGCACTGGGCTCTGTGCTGACAGCTCAGAGCCTGGAGCCTAGTTCAGATTCTGTGTCTCCCTCTGTCTCTGCCTCTACCCTGCTTGTGTTCTATGTCTCTCTGTCTCTCTAAATACATTTTTTTAAAAATTAAAAAAAATGTTTTTGGTAAATTTCCCCCCGTTTTATTAGTAAAAGATACTTTATCTTTCTGGGCCGTATGTTCCAAGGGATCTGAGAAACTCTGCAGCCATGATTCTATGAAGTCACACATATTTTATTGTTCCTCTGTATATTCCTGATCACATTGATTTCTCATGATTAAAGTTGTAACATTCATTTAGCTATGAGTAAAACAAGTTACTGTGTGCGTGTGTGTGTGCGCGTGCGTGTGGCAGATCAATACAAAATATAGTACAGGGCTGGCTGGGTCCAGTTGTTAGGATCCTTTCTATTGTGCTCCAGTACAGTCTCCTTTCTTGGGCACTCCCATCCCAGGTAATTAGTCGCTCCCCACTCTTCACTGCCTAGCACTCTGTAGCATTTGCTATGACACTTGCCCACACCAGAATACACTGGCCGTCTTATCAGGATCATAGCCTTCTTTGATACAAGGACTATGTCTACTTATCTGCTATCCCTAAGTAAGCTCATCGCATAAAGAGAAGAATGAATACCTGACTGGTTTCAGGCTGTCTAGATTCTAGTCCTGCCTTCACTCTAGTTTCCACATTTATGAGAAGGCAAGGGAAAGCATCCTATTTCCTTAGTAAGGAATACCCATCTCCAGCTGTCTTCCAACTCTAAAAATTGTGACTATTCCCATGTCTAGACTATATAGTCTAGATTCTAGACTATAAAACTATAGTCTAGGTATTTTTAGTTAATAAGGTACTTTTAGTTAATAAAAAGTATTTGGACACCTCTGTTATTCTAGCATTTGTTTAAACATTCTAATGCTTTGAAATTCCACATTCCCAATCAAGACTGGCAGTAAAATTATTCAAAAAACAAATGGCCCAGTATTAAGACTCAGAGTCCATTTATATTACTCACAAAAACAAATTTCCCTCTTCTCTTTAAAAATAAAGAGTAACATAAAAATTTTTAAGTCCATAATCGCCATTTTACAAACGAGTTTTGAGGAGCCACCAGAGGCTAGATACCAAGGTTCTGTGTTCAGTTAGGGGGATGCTTACATGAATAAGACACAGTTCTTGTCACAGTGATGATGAGAATTGATGATTAAAGCACTAATTCTTGCAGCCTAAATTTGCAGTATCCAGATTATTCATTGATTCATGAAAACAGTTCATGAATGTGCCAAAAAATATACCAGGTGAACTGGGGGACTTATCATTTTTTCATCCATCCAGAGAGTATCATCTCTAAGGCTACAGTCTTTTTCTGTCTTGTTTGCAGCTATATCTCCTGTGCCCAAAGCAGCACCTGGCACAGAGTAACCATAGTAAATGTCTGTAGAAAGAAAGAATGAATTGTCTTCCTAAACAGTTCAGTTCACGCTGTATTAGAAACCTGTGCAGGCTCTCTGACAGTTTATAAGATGGACACATGTGGTCATTGTACCCTGGAGACCATATCCATGTGGTTAAGAGCCCAGCCTCTAGAGTCAAACCTTGGGTTCAAATTCTAGCCCCACCAATTCTCCAGCTGTGTGACCTTGGGGGAAGTTTCATAAGATCTGTGACCTTCAATTTGCGGATTTGACATTTTTGAGTGCTAGCCATAAATCTCCCTCTCATAGAACTGTGTGCAGGTGAAATTACATAACGTGTGTTAAGTGCTTAGCATGATGCCTGGGCATGATAAACACCTATCCTTGGTTGTGATGTTATTCTCATCATTTAATAACATTCAACTCATCTGAATTAATTCACGTCTCTAAAACCATGTGAAGTTACCCTGGAAGATGAAAATTTCAAATGATGTGATATCTAGGACATAGCACAGTGCCTAAGGCACAGTAAATTGTAATCCAACACACTGTAACAACAAAGAACCTTGGGAGATTTGCTTTCCAGTATCGCAGCCCCGCAGTGCTTCCTGCTCCTGACACATATCTTGCAATCTGACAGGCAGCAGCAACTCCTTTCCTAGGAAGTGTGGATGGAACCAAAGGTTCTGGATTGCATGAGGGGTTGAAAAGAAGGGTGATATAGGTGTTCAGGGCCCCCTGCCTGGAGAGTAAGAGAAAACAAGCAAGAGCTCTACATGACCCCATGGGACAGCACTACAGGTGTTTTCACATCATCACCACTCCTGGGGGTCCTTCTTCTTCCCCAACCCTAAGCTGTCCAGGAAAGCCAGGAGGAGAATATGTACCTGTGCACCAGGAAAAGACTGTTTCCTAATTGCTGTCCCGAAGAAGAGATTAAATTAAATCTTTCTAGTAGAGCTGTGTCCTCAGTTTGTCTTTTTAGGAAATAATAAGTTCTGAATAAGTTTTAAAGTTAAAACTTGATGTATATTTATAGTAACTTTATTATAGTTGATAGGAACACAGTTTTGCAGTATCAGTAAATGCTTATGAAAGGTAAACCCACAGCGGAATGAAGAGATAGAAATATCAGGATGTCCCGCGATGCCATGTTGCAGATGCAGCTTCAGGAGACAGGACGTACTGCCTGCTGACAGAATGCTGTCCTTACACAGCTGAAGGACTGCCGCCCTGACGTGAAGTTCCTCCTGCCCCCATCATTGATTCCGTTTAGGGGAAATCCAGCGGGCTTCACTGTGAGCCCAACATTAGGGGGATAAAGTTCAGACACTTACTGAAAGGACCAAATAACTGCTATGATTTCTTCACGTTCACCTAAGTCAGAGATGGATTTTGTGCCAACATTAGAAATCAATTCTGATGATATGTGGAGATTAAAATTCCCTGCACATATTTTTAAGAGTAGAAGTGGTAAGGCCAGTGTCACATTCCAATTCGTGTTGCAGAGTTGCTGTTCTGCCTACTTAATGCCCCATTCGTAATTGTAAAACTTCCTGAATTTCCATACTAAGTGAATGGCATGTAAGGTTTTAATAGATGCAGAAAGGCATATTTCTACAATTCTGGGTGAAAGACTGGGAACATGTCCTCCACCTTGTTTTCTCCCAAGCTTGCAACTCACTTCTCCCAAATCCCTCACCTCACTGTGCTTGCCAAAGCCACAGATGCATAGACCTCACCTGGCTGCCCAGAGCTTGGTTTACTGTAGCAGACTAGGGCACGGTTCACACCAAATATTAAAAGGGGCTAAGCTTGCTTTGCTGCTATTCAGTCTTTCCCTTCTGAGTCTCTGTGCACATTTTTCATGCGCACAAATGTGCACCAGGACAGTGAACCCTATGTTGTGCTGTTCCTCCAAATTGTGCATCCCTCCCGTCCCACATTTACCCCCATCCAATGCAGTTTTTTCTAAGTAGAAGCTTCATAATCTCTCTTCCTCTTCCCAAAATAAGGCTTCTCCTGTTTTGTGTCTTTTTCTCATTGCCTGGTATCCTAGGATTTTTATATACAATGTTTTGAAGAAGCATCAGTGATTAATCACGCCAGAGGTATATATGCCATATAAAAAAGGGTTCTAGCACTACAGTGATTTGCCCCAAATAAGGAGCTGTGAAATCCCAGGTACTAGAGCTCTGTTTTTTTAAATATCAAGATTCTAGGACATAGTCTGGAAAGATATGACTTGTAGGTATATCTGTAGAAGTTTCAAGCTGCCTGTGTGACATCAGACTTCACTGAGGCCCGAGTGGCAGGAGGAGTGGAGGAGTGGGCAGTATGGGACATAGATGGAACATAGTTGTTTATGATTCATACTTACACCCACAAATGATGGCAAAGCTTTTTAATAGAATATTTTATCCTGTGACAAAAAACTGTGATTGAAGGACAGTGAGTTCTCTATTTTTAGAAGGCTAGTTTCAAGGCAGAAATGTGTTTCTCTCCTCCATCTTTCCCTGAATTCCAAAGGACAAACAGAACTATACCAGATAAAAGTATTCAGCAGGATTAGAAAACAAATAAAGGACAAAATATTTTCAAGTGTTAATTCTTGTGAATAATTAATCTATAAATTGGGTATAATTCCACTAACAATCCCAACAAGTTATTTTTGTGGAACAACAAAATTGACTCAAAAATTATTATGGAAAGTAGAGGACTCCAAAAAAGAAACAAGACAATTGTAAGGAAGGAGACATTACCTTACTGCATATCAAATATTAACCAAAACAGGTGTTACTGGCAAAGAGAAACATGTAAGTCCATGAAACACAATAAGATGTTCAGAAAGAGTCCCAAGCATGTCTGAGAACTTGATATGTACTGGAAAATACAAGGGTGAAGAATGGACTATTCAATCAGTCACACAAGGACACCTGACTTTCCATAAATGCCAGATAGATGAATAAACCAAATGTGAAAAAAATCAAAACTATTATGAAAATGTGAAATCACTTCATGACTTCAGGATTGGAAAAGGATTTATTAAACATAAAATAATTGCAACTCATAAAGATAAATGTAACTATACTAACAGAAGCTTCCAGAAGCATCGAAAAAGTAAAGGCCATAAAAGACAACTTTTGTAAATTAAGCCATATCAAAATGCACGTTTATGTGACCAAAACCCTACAACATTAAAGACATGTGACAGATGGGAAGAGACTTGTGCAAAACACAAAGCACAAAATAAAATCCAGATTATATAAATAGTACATATAAATCTACAACAAAAAAGAAAGTCATCAAAGGACATCAACAGGAGAGGGAAATTAATCCTACCCCCTCAAATGACTTAATCTCCCAAATAAGCAAGGAAATAAAAACAAAGAGATATCATTTCACACTAATTAGAAGGGGCCTCCTCTAAAATGTTTTTTGATGATTTAAGGAGAAAAAAATGTCATAAACTCTTGGTGGTCACTGTTGAAATGAATGAAGTAGACCTACAAATTTGGGGTAGAGATGTTATTAATTTTATTGTTAAGCAAAGAAAATAATTTGTATGCTACCCAGTAGGGTATAATAACATAATTTTAATAAAAATTTTATATATTTATATGCTTAATGTAACAGAAAAATTATGCTAGGAAATAGAGTAAATTATGAATATTGACTATCTTTGATACATGAGTGACAAAAAAAACGGGAGATAATTTGTAATCCATACAGGTTTATTATTAGATCATAAACCCATTCATTATAATGGAAAATTTAAAAAGTAAATTTGATGGCAAAAAATATAAAGGAAATATGCTAAAATTAGTATCAGATAAAGTTATATTTATGTAAAAAATCAAATGGTATTATTTTTATTGATAAAATAACTCAGTATACTAAAGATTTTTTTCATAGTGGTGTTAATTTTAGTAAAAAAAAAACAATATAGTTTAGTGGTAGAGATGGCCAGCTGTGTGTTACAGATTTCATCTGTCTTACATTGTGAAGGGGTTTTCACTATAAGAAAGAGTGATGAATGCTATTTCTAGGCCTGATCCATAAAAATCTCCCAAAGGAGATCTCTCATGCTCTTTTCCCAACCTCTAGTTGAATGCAGCAAATTGAAAGACCCTGAAGGAGAGCAGAGACACAAATCACCAAGTAAAAAGACTTTCATGAAGTAGAAACGAGAGCAACAAATAAAGTTTTATTGAGTTAAATCATTGAAATTTGAAGGTTCCATTTTCATAACCAATTTATAAGCTACTTGGGTAAATAAATTATGCTATATTCATACAAGAGGACACTAGGCAGCCATTTCAAAAGATGGTGATGTAGAAAGAATCCCATATTATTACATATAAAATTTGCATATTAAACAGAATGCATATATATTATTCCATTTTTAAACAGAATTCTATATTGATCTATATCCACATCTACGTATGTACACTACATGTATTTATATCCATATATCCATGCCTAACTATTTGTATATAAACACATAGACAAAAGCTTAGAGCAGAATAAATCCTAAAATGTTAACTGTGATCATTTCTGGATGCTAAGATCATGAGTGATCTCACCATATGTGTGTGTGTGTGTGTGTGTGTGTGTACACACACACACACACATATATAACCTTTAAAGTAAAAAAGCGAAGGTGTTTTAAAATAACTTCCATTGCTATGTCACTTTGCCTGCACATCTGCCCAGAAGGCAACCTCAGCTCAGCCCACCGAAAAAGAACATGGTGATATATACATACACGGGCATCTTCTGAGGGGATGACATAGGAAATCTGACTTTGTTCCAGCACTGATGGAGAGGGTATTACATGCCAGATGGCAGAACATTATTGAAACTCTTTCAGTATCCCCCAGGCTAGTCCAAACCACATGCTCTGCTCGAGTGAAGCATGTGTGGACTCCTAACCACTCACCTCCATAATCTGACTCAAGAAGGAAATTAAAAAAAACAAAAAAGAGGACTGTGAACTTCTTATTTGATAGAACAGAGGTTCACCATCTTGGCAGCGAACCTAATTAACTGGGTGAGAGATACATACATATTTGGCCCTAATAAAATGCAGATTAACATTTAACAAGATGCACGAAAGAGTTGTAGTAGGAAGTCTGGATTCATTACAGTCAACAGAGCACAGAGATCTTAGAGGAAGAGTTATGATCTATTCACATGGTAGATAGGAAAAAAAAAACAAGACAGATTTTAAAACTAAGTCTTTCAGTAGCAGCCCATACTCAGCAGCCTTTATTTGGCATTTTATAGACGTTTGCAATAACAAGGAACATGTCTGCACATCCATTTTGAAAACCAGCACTACAATGGGTCCAGTGCACTGAAAAAAAAAAGCAACTATTTTTGATCATTACCTTACTGTCAAAATTAGAATCCATCTTAAAGTACTTTGAAAACTTTAAAGGATAGCACAAATTATAGAAAAAAATTATGTATATACTGAATATAGCATATATAGTGAATACATATGTATATATTCACTAACCTAAAATAGATTCATATTAAAATTGCAAAAACATTGAGGTTGTTTTTAGTTACTTTAAACATCATAGTATTACTGTTATAATTATTACTCTCATTATTGTCACTAGCATATTCTCCCTTTAGAGGGCAAAGAATCCCATAATTTTCTAAGAATACTTAAAATTTTTGAAGAAGTACAAATACTGAAAATCTATTTAGCTTCCATTTATAAATATCCACAATTCACCCTTGAACATCTATCCAGTTCAGATATGACAGTTTTACCTTAGATGAAATAATAGTTTCTTGGTAGTAGAAGGAGACATAAATTTCAGTTACTAAATATTTGGTAGTTGATGACTTTATATGTAAAATAGTGATAATATCAATCTCAAAGTAATTGTTAGGATCAGAATTAATACATGTAAATTTCCTAAGCAGATGCCTAGTAATCATGGTGCCCAACACATATAGCACATGTGTCAGACCTTTTCTAAGTGCTTTTCATATGTTAACTGATGATCATCACTACTCTATGAGATAGGTACCACATTTTTACCCTCTTTTACAGATAAAAGAATTGAGGTACATTAAGGCTGAGTACCGTGGCATGGGAATGGCACCCCTGGGACTAGGACAGTGAAAGTCCTACAGACTGTGCTCTTGTAATGTCTTTTTGGTACCATATAGCAACTGGAGTAACAATATATATATACTTTATTTATTATTTCATTTTCCTTATTTGGAAGGTAGACAGATGAAAGATAGCCTCTTAAACTACATTAATTATTACCACATATTCTGATAGGTACATTCATTCACTAAGCAAAAACAAAACAAACTGATCACAGACTGAAATAATTTGGCAGTGTGCAGAAAATGGCAGTGGTGATGAAAACATAGTCTTTACCCACAATTAGCATTAGTTTAAAAGAGAAGTTAAATAACTTCAATATTCTTTCTATGAGTGACACATTGAGCTACTGTTCAGCAAATAACTTTTCTCTTTCACTTGGCGTGGTATATACTGCTCTGCCACACTGACTTTGGGCTTCATGGTGTGACTTATTTTACCCAATGTAATGTTAGCAGATGTGCCCTCGCTATCCAACACAAGAAGGATGTACCCTGGGTAGCCATTGGTCCAAGGAGGATATTGGGAAACAATTTTTGATAGATCTGCATTTATCATCTGAGCAAAAGGCACTAACAGCTTTGTTCTCAACTATCTTTGCTTGCGTGTTTGTAGAGCAAACAGCTCTGGAAGTTAGAGATTGTATCTCCCTCTCCTTTTGGGGTGATGTTTGGACAGGTTTGCTAGGACCCTCCTTTTAAAATACTGGGTTAAAATACTCAGAGCTCCTCAACAGTGACGCATACCCAATAGATACATAGCATCCAGCTGTGCTTGCCTCCACATTACCCCATTTAGGGGGCAAGGGAAACCAAGGAAAACATGAATCTCATGCTGTCTGCTGTGCTATGAACAATTTGCTAAACATCAGCAAGCAATGTGCTAAAAACATTAACATAATAAGAGCATTAATAATAAATAATAAAGTCCTATCACTGACCAGAGAGTCTCAAGTCTTCTGACAGCATCTGTGGAACTGTAGCAAGTAGCTTACTAGCTTCTAAGTAGGATAAAATCTCAGACCCTTCATAGTTATTGACAGAGGTTACAAGTCAAGGGAAAATAGACCTTATTCTAACCCACTGCTTGCAGTTAAGCTCAGCCTACCTGCAGCTTGAAGCAGAACCTAGCAAGTATGGTTGACATTAAACCACAGCTGATATAAAAATAAGTTTGTAGGATCAATACATTTAACGTTTTAAGCCACTGAGTTTGGAGTGATTTGGTATGCAGAATAGAATAAATGGAGCATTAGCTGACTGATATCAATATACTATGCTATGTGCTATGGCAAGTTTAAGGATAGGGTACAGTAATGGGAGAAAATTACAGGGACACCTACAATGGAATTGTATACTCTGTAAAGTACCATAGGTATTAAAACAGCTCCACGATTTTCTATCATTTACCCATCAGCCAGAAAAACAAATTCCGCATACTTCTTGCTCACAAAGATTTATAAATATTTTTTTGCATTTTATAAACATGTAATAAAAGCATCTACATGCTAAGTTGAGGTAAAAATACTGAGATAGACTCAGTTGAGAATTTCCAATCTATTTCTCAAGCTGAATCTATAAATCATAAAATATGGAGTTAATTATGGAAAAATATCTGACACTAGGTTTAATATAGTTAGGCTTGGAAAGAAAGTGTAATTAAACTTTATAAAACTACAAATGGTGTAGGAAGGTCTCTAGAGAAGAGTGTCTACTTCATCAAGCAAGATGTTTTCTCCATGATATTTTGTCAAAATAGGCATGGGTACCATTGAAAAGAGTTGTTGGCCCTGTTTTACTGAAATACCCATAATCATGAGACAGAAATATGTTACATTTAAATATTTCAAGCATAATGTTCAAAGAATTAGACAGGGAAAATGACCTACTTAGGGTTGCTTATATGGGATAGCTATTGTTTGATGCAAATACTTTTGGTTAATTGGGCAATTTTGTTACCTCCAGTGAGTTTGTCAATTGATGATAAGAATGCTATGTGAATATCATCCAGGCAGAATAAGAAATGGAAGCAATTATTCTTCTTAACTAGATCTTTTATGTGAAACTTCCTTTTAATACTAGTGCATCATATGCAATTCTTTGTAAGCCCTTTTCTCTTAGGATTTCTGAACTCAATTTTACATCTGGTATGGCTACATATACACATTATGAAAGTAGGACTGCTTTAATCTGCTTGTCCCTATCAACTAAAGACTGTAACTAGCAGTTGTCATTTCAAGAAGTCAGAAAATAAAACAACTCAACTGTCTATCAATTGATGAATGGATAAAGAAATTGTGGTATGTGTATATCTATATATAGATATAGATAGATCTGTCTATACACACACACACACACAATGGAATACCACTCGGCCATTAAAAAGAATGAAATCTTGCCATTTGGGACAACATGGATGGACCTCAAGGGCATTATGCTCAGTGAAATAAGTCAGAGAAAGACAAATACCAAATGATCTGCCTTATATGTGGAATCTAAAACAAACAAACAAAACTAAGCTCGTTGATACAAAGAACAGAATGGTGGTTGCTAGAGACTAGTGGTGGTTGATGGGAGAAACAGGTCAACTGTTTTTTGGTTTTGTTCAAGTAAACGGAATTAAAATTGTTTTAAAAAATAGCAACTCTGGGGGCACCTGGGTGGGTCATTCGGTTGGGCAACTGACTTCAGCTCAGGTCATGATTTCACGGTTTGTGAGTTCGAGCCCCACGTTGCCCTCTGTGCTGACAGCTCAGAGCCTGGAGCCTGCTTCAGATTCTGTGTCTCCCTCTCTCTCTGCTCCTCCCCCACTCATGCTCTGTCTCTCTCTGTCTCAGAAATAAATAAACATTAAAAAATTAAAACATATAGCAACTCTGGCAGCTTGTGCCTCATCCTCCTAGTTATGGTCGAAGTCTCTTCTGTGTCTTATAGAATAATGAACACTCCATATTTAATACATATCTCTTGATTTGTATCAGCGACAGCCCTAATCTCTTGCATGTGTAAAGTGAGTTCGTTTCACATAGCTCACTCATTGCCATCATAGCACAAAAAAGCTAAATATATTATTTTTTGTCCTCAGGTATCCTGTGAATTAGAGGGTTAGGCCTTGGGAAAATTATTTTTTTCTGAAAGAAAATATTTCTGGGACATTTCTCAAAACAAAATGCTAAAGTACATGAGTACAATAAAAAAGTTCTAGTAATACATATTCTTTCCTACAAATACACACAAAAAAAGAAGTTAGAATATAGTAGCCCATTCTGCTCATGGATGACATTCTGCTCATCGGTGACTCTGTAAATATGGTATCAATCAAGGATAGTGTCTAGGCAATGTTGCTGCCTAACCAGGAGAAACTTAAAGGCCAGAGTAATAATGTATCCATCAAGAAGTGTTCACTGAACACCTGCAGAGCCCAATATTGTAGGAGATTATTAAAAGATAAGGATATTGGCACTCTCTAGTTGTAGGTCAGCCTCCTTTTTATAGTTAAGGGAGTGGAGCACAGAACCCACAAGTGACTTGCTCTAAATTACAGAATTTGGAAATGACCTTGGGAATTCAGGTTCTTTCCTCCTGCTGATAGGCCTTTTATATTAATTTTTTCAACCAACTTGGCATCTGTTCTGTATCATCATACTAAGTCTGAAGGATATGACAGGATATGACCCTTACTCTTGAGAAACTCATGGTGTGATGGGATGGACAGATACTTAAACATTTAAATAAAGCACAGAGAATGACTCACCACAAGTAAACATCACAATTCCCCCAGTGGTGCACCCCTAATGGGACACATGACATTATGATAAATTAACATTAGGATATTAAAGTGGGAAAGTTGAGGACAACTTTTTAATGTTTATTTTTGAGAGAGAGAGTGTGTGAACAGGGGAGGGGCAGAGAGAGAGGGAGACACAGAATCCGAAGCTGTCAGCACAGAGCCTGACGCAGGGCTTGAACCCACGAGTGGTGAGATCATGACCTGAGCCAAGTTGGATGTTCAGCTGACTGAGCCCCCCAGGTGCCCTAAGGACAACTTTTTGAGGTAGGTGTCAGTCTTGAAGGTTTTGTCATTTTCAGTCCATGCAGAGAAAAGAAAAACTCTTTTTTTTTAAGTTTATTTATTTTGAAAGAAAGTGAGTGAGCACGAGCTGGGGAGGTGCAGAGAGAGACAGGAAGGAGAAAGAGTCCCAAGCAGGCTTCCGCACTGTCAGCAAGGAGACTGACGCAGGGCTTGAACTCACAAACTGCGAGATCATGACCTGAGCTGACATCAAGAGTAGGTCGCTTAACCAACTGAACCCGCCCCCAGGCACCCCAGAAAAAAATCTATTAACAGGCAACTGCAGTAGGCAATTTTCAGAATGCTTACCTATCAGGGGAAACAGAGATTTCTGAGGTTCTATATTTTAAGGCTCCATGTGGTAACAAATGGGAATATATAGCAAGACCTGCATTAGTCCAGTTTTTAATATTGTGCACATTAACACTCTAAATTTAAGCGTATGCAAGAGATTTTGAATTTTTGTCAATTATATTTTTTCCTGATATAAAGAGTTAATCAATTTGAATAACATAGCATGGGTTTTTTTTGTTTTTGTTTTTGTTCTTCTGTTTTGATTTTTTTTTAGGTATGGGACCCAGAAGAGGACCACAGAAGATGAAAATGCCAGGGCAATGATAGTAGATGAGACAGGCCAAGAGAGAAATGAGACACTTCTGACTAGTATTTTACTAATTACCTGTTTAGATGGAATATAGATCATGATAAGAAACACAGTGTAGGGGAACCTGGGTGACTCAGTTGGTTAAGCATCCTACTTTGGCTCACTCAGGTCATGATCTTGCAGTTACTGAGTTCAAGCCCCACATCAGGGTCTCTGCTGTCAGTGCAGAGCCCACTTTGGATCCTCTGTCCACCACCACCCCCCAAATAAATAAGCATTAAAAAAATTTTAAAAAGAAACACAGTATAGACATATATTATATGAATTTATGCTTAATTGTATTACATATTAATATATATATTTATAATAAGTAATTATTGACATAGGTGGTTTCATAGAATGAAATTATTCTCACTGAAGTAATCTAGAGAGAGAAAAATACAGAGATACATAAATATGAATATACAGACATTGATAGACACATATGGATAGAGAGATACAGATACATATATGGTTAGAGGCACAGAGATAGCTCTTTCCCACAAATCATTGAGGTTCTCAAACTGCCCAAATGAACTATGTATGGAAAAGCAATGTCAATATTTAAGAATAAACATAAACCCCAGGGTTTTTGAATTGTAAGTAGTTTTGAAATAAATGAACTTAAGTAATATTAGCTAAATAATAAACAGTGAGGTATAACTCAAAAATTTTACCCCCTGGTGGAATTAAGTGCCATAACTAAATTTCTCTTAGACTTGCACAGACGTGCAGTATACGTAAACACTAGTACTCACTTATTCTTTTGACAGAACCGTATATTTCAGGAACATGAAAAAAATCTAGACAAGAGAGCTTATTTAATATATATTGTTGATTCATTAACATTGAATTCATAGCCAACAACACTTTAGAACTCATCCTGGAGCAAAGCTTATCTAATGCCATGTATATTCTCTATAAGACACATCATGGCCTTTTTGAACTTAGGAATGTTAGACAACTCTTTAGTGCTACATTTAGAGGCTGCTATAAACAACAAAATCATCAACAAGCACAAAAATTTGAAAAATGTGCCATTAAATATACTGCATAAAGGACACTTATGCGTTATGAGAGCTGGACTCCCTATTTCCCCCCATCTCCTAAAAGCCACCATTTTATTTCTTCATTTCTATGAGTTTGGCTATTTTTAGAATCCATCTATAAGTGAGATCATACAGCATTTGTCTTTCTTTGCCTGACTCCCTCCATTTAGTATAATAACATCCAAGTTATTGCAAATGGCAGGATTTCCTTCTTTCTTAGGGACAAAAAATATTCCATTGTATACATATACCACATTTCCTTCATTTATCTGTCAATCGATATGTAGGTTCTAAGACTTCATTTTTAATTGTATAGTTTATGCCTTTAAATTGTTTTCCACATTTAAAAAGCTTAAGTATTATTAACATACAATATTCTATTAGTTTGAGGTATACAAAATACTGATTTGATATTTTTATACATTACAAAATGATCCCCACCATAAGTTTTGTTACCTCTGTCACCATACAAAGTTATTATATTATTGACTATATTACCTATGGTGCACATTATATCCCATGACTTATTTATTTTTTAACTGGAAGCTTGTACCTTTTAATCCCTTTAACCAATTTCTACCCATCCCAACCCCTCCCCACTCTGGTAACCAACAATTTGTTTCCTGTATAAGTTTCTGTAGGTTCATTTGTTTTGTTTTTTAGATTGCATATATAAGTGAGATCATATGGTATTTGTCTTTCTCTGACTTTTTCTCTTAGCACAATGCCCCCAAGGTCCATCCGTGTTGTCTCAAATGGTAAGATTTCACTTTTTAGGGGTAAATAATATTCTATTGTACACATATACCACATTTTCTTTATGCATTTATCTATCAGTGGATACTTAAGTTGTTTCTGGTTTTGGCTATTGTAAATAATGCTGCAATGAACATAGGGGTGCATATATCTCTTTGAATTGGCATTTTTGTTATCTTTGGAGAAGTACCTAGAAGTGTAATTGCTGGATCATATGGTAGTTCTATTTTGACTTTTGGGGGGAGCCTTCATACTGTTTTCCATAGCAACTGCACCAATTTACTTTCCTATCAACTGTATACGGGTTCCCTTTTCTCCACATCCTCACCACTTCTTTTTTTGTCTTTTTGATAACAGCCAGTCTGACAGGTGTGAGGTGATATCTCATTGTGTTTTTTTAAGTTTTTATTTTAATTCCAGTTAACATACAATGTTCTATTAGTTTCAGGTATACAATGTAGGGATTTAATGATTCCATACCCAGTGCTCATCATGATAAGTGTACTGCATAATACCCATCACCTATTTAACCTATAGTTAAGGGGGTATGTAGCTCAGGGGTAGAGTATTTCACTGCAGACCAATGTGGTTTTGATTTGCATTTTCCTGATGATTAAAATGTCTATTTATTTTGAGGGAGGGAGGTAGAGAAAGAGAGAAAAAGTGGGGGAGGGGCAGAGAGAAGGAAAGAGAGAATCCCGAGCAGGCTTCACACTCAGTGCAAAGCCCGACACAGGACTCAAACTCACGACCATGAGATCATGACCTGAGTTGAAGTCAAAAGTCAGATGCATCAGTTCTGGAGGCCAAAATGGCAGAGAAGCAGAGGAAATCCATGCTTCCTGCGTCTCTCAAACAAAGAAGTATAGAAACCAAAGGACTTTGAACACCAGAGCCTGGGAGGAAAAGAGTCTGAATCTACTAGGAAGAAAATGGGAAAGCTGGAAAAAAGATAGGTGGGTGATTGTGAACTGGGGCAGATAAAAAAAAAAAGCCACGTGGGCACAGAGGGGAGGGACCCCCTTCTGCAGAGAGACAAAGGGAACAGAAAGAGCAGCTAGGGATGTGTGGGACCATATCTGGACAGGATATAGACCTTGGACTGAGACTGAGAGGGATCCGATCTCTAACTGTGGGGCTTTCTTCGGACTGGGGTCAGCTCCCTGTTTGTGCAACTGGGGAGGAGGGGAGCCAGGGGCCTGTGTGTGGTGGTAGGTCAGGGGCTCAGTCCACAGTTGGAAAAAATGGTTCCCTCCCTGGAGGGCTGCGTGATAACTACAGAACCTGCCTGCGTCCGCCACCCCCAGGCGCAGTGGCTGGGCCAAGGGTTCAGTCTGCAGGAGGAAAAGGCAGCTGTCTCTCTGGAGTTCTGTGGGAAAAGACAAAGCCTGCCTGCATCCACCACCCCCGGGGGGGTGGGGCCTGAGGTGGTGAAGGCGGCAGCTCTCAGTCCACAGTAGGAGAAGTCTGTCCTCCCTGAAGTGCAGCAGCACAGACAAAGAAAGCCAGCCAGGACCACATATTAGGCCGCACTGAGAGGTGCTTCCCCAGTACCAAAGCACATGGAGCAGAGCAGGACTTTGAATCCTAGCCAAGCGCAGAGTCAGGGGAGTTAGCAGAGCGGAAGGATGGCCCCGTCTATGCCCCAGCACAGTGAGGACGACTCAAACGGAATCCACCGGGTCCAGCTCCATGGAGAAGATTGAAGAGGCAGAGAAGAGAGTAGGTGAATTAGAAGATATAATTATGGAAAAAGAGGAAGCTGAGAAAAAGATTAAAAAAATCCTGCAGTATGAGGGGAGAATTACAGAACTAAGTGATGCAATCAAATGCAACAATATCCGTATCATAGGAGTACGAGAAGAAGGAGAGAGAGAAAGGGGCTGAAGGTGTACCTGAACAAATCATAGCTGAGAACTTCCCTGATCTCGGGAAGGAAACAGGCATTGAAATCCAAGAGGCACAGATAACTCCCTTCAGACTTAACTTGAAGTCTTCTTCTGCACATCTATCTTCTGCACAACATATCATAATGAAACTGGCAAAATACAAGGATAAAAAGAGAATTCTGAAAGCAGTTAGGGATAAATGGGCCTTAACATACAAAGGTAGACACATAAGGATAGTAGCAGACCTATCTACTGAAACTTGGGAGGCCAGAAATGAATGGCAATAAATCTTCAGTGTGATGAAAAGAAAAAATTTGCAGCCGAGAATCCGTTATCCAGCAAGTCTGTCATTTAGAATAGAAGGCGAGATAAAGGTCTTCCCAAATAAACAAAAACTGAAGGAATTCATCACCACTAAACCAGCCCTACAAGAGATTCTAAGGGGGATTCTGTGAGTGAAATGTTGCAAGTACCAAAAAGTACCAGAGACATCACTACAAACATGACACCTACAGATATCACAATGACTCTAAACCCATATCTTTCAATAATAACACTGAATGTAAATGGACTAAATGCTCCAACCAAAAACAATACGGTATCAGAATGGGTAAAAAACAAGACCCATCTATTTGCTGTCTACAAGAGACTCATTTTAGACCTGAGGACACCATCAGATTGAAAGTGAGGGGATGGAAAACTATCTATCATGCTCCTGGAAGTGAAAAGAAAGCTGGAGTAGCCATACTTATATCAGACAAACTAGACTTTCAATTAAAGGCTGTAACAAGAGATGAAGAAGGGCATTATATAATAATTACAGGAAGAGCTAACAATTATAAATGTCTATGCACCGAATACGGAAGCCCTCAAATATATAAAACAATTCATCACAAACATAAGCAACCTTATTGATAAGAATGTGGTAATTGCAGGGGACTTTAATACTCCACTTACAACAATGGATAGATCATCTAGACACAGTATCAATAAAGAAACAAGGGCCCTGAATGATACATTGGATCAGATGGACTTGACAGATATATTTAGAACTCTGCATCCCAAAGCAACAGAATATACTTTCTTCTCGAGTGCACATGGAACCTTCTCCAACATAGATCACATACTGGGTCACAAAACAGCCCTTCATAAGTATACAAGAATTGAGATCATACCATGCACCCTTTCAGACCACAATGCTATGAAACTTGAAATCAACCACAGGAAAACATCTGGAAAACATCCAAGGACATAGAGGTTAAAGAACATCCTACTAAAGAATGAATGGGTCAACCAGGCAATTAGAGAAGAAATTTAAAAATATATGGAAACAAATGAAAATACAACAATCCAAACCCTTTGGGGTGCAGCAAAGGCAGTCCTGAGAGGAAAACACATTGCAATCCAGGCCTATCTCAAGAAACAAGAAAAATCCCAAATACAAAATCTAACAGCACACCTAAAGGAACTAGAAGTAGAACAGCAAAGACACCCCAAACCCAGCAGAAGAGAAATAATAAAGATCTGAGCAGAAATAAACAATATAGAATCTAAAAAAAAAACCTGTAGAGCACTTCAATGAAACCAAGAGTTGATTTTTTCAAAAAGAAACAAAATTGATAAACCTCTAGCCAGGCTTCTCAAAAAGAAAAGGGAGAAGGCCCAAATAGATAAAATCACGAGAGAAAATGGAATTATTACAACCAATCCCTCAGAAATACAAGTAATTATCAGGTAATACTATGAAAAATTATATGCCAACAAACTGGACAACCTGGAAGAAATGGACAAATTCCTAAGCACCCACACACTTCCAAAACTCAAACAGAAAGAAATAGAAAATTTGAACAGACCCATAACCAGCGAAGAAATTGAATCAGTTACCAAAAATCTCCCAACAAATGAGTCCAGGACCAGATGGCTTCCAAGGGGAGTTCTACCAGACATTTAAAGCAGAGATAATACCTATCCTTCTCAAGCTGTTCCAAAAAATAGAAAGGGAAGGAAAACTTTCAGACTCATTCTATGAAGCCAGCATTACTTTGATTCCCAAACCAGAGACCCTGCAAAAAAAGAGAACTACAGGCCAATATCCCTGATGAATATGGATGCAAAAATTCTCAATAAGATACTAGCAAATCAAATTCAACAGCATATAAAAGAATTATTAACCATGATCAAGTGGGATTCATTCTGAGCTTCAGGGCTGGTTAAGCCTTCACAAATCAATCAATGTGATACATCACATTAATAAAAGAAAAGATAAGAACCATATGATCCTGTCAATCGATGCAGAAAAAGCATTTGACAAAATTCAGCATCCTTTCTTAATAAAAACACTCAAGATAAGTCGGGATAGAAGGAACATACTTAAACATCATAAAAGCCATTGATGAAAAGCCCACAGCTAATATCCTCCTCAATGGGGAAAAACTGAGAGCTTTCCCCCTGAGATCAGGAATACGACAGGGATGTCCACTCTCACCGCTGTTGCTTAACATAGAGTTGGAAGTGCTAGCATCAGCAATAAGACAACAAAAGGAAATCAAAGGCATCAAAATTGGCAAAGATGAAGTCAAGCTTTCACTTTTTGCAGATGACATATTATACATGGAAAATCCGATAGACTCCACCAAAAGCCTGCTAGAACTGATACATGAATTTAGCAAAGTCGCAGGATACAAAATTAATGTACAGAAATCAGTTGCATTCTTATACACTAATAATGAAGCAACAGAAAGACAAATAAACTGATCCCAGTCACAATTGCACCAAGAAGCATAAAATACCTAGGAATAAACCTAACCAACGATGTAAAAGATCTGTATGCTGAAAACTATAGAAAGCTTATGAAGGAAATTGAAGAAGATATAAATAAATGGAAAAACATTCCGTGCTCATGGATTGGAATAAATATTGTTAAAATGTCAATACTACCCAAAGGAATCTACACATTCAATGCAATCCCAATCAAAATTGCACCCGCATTCTTCTCAAAGCTAGAACAAGCAATCCTAAAATTTGAATGGAACTACAAAAGACCCCGAATAGCCAAAGTAGTATTGAAGGAGAAGACCAAAGTGGGTGGCATCACAATCCCAGACTTTAGTCTTTACTACAAAGCTGTAATCAAGACAGCATGGTATTGGCACAAAAACAGACACATAGACCAATGGAACAGAATAGAGACTCCAGAATTGGACCTACAAAAGTATAGCCAACTAATCTTTGACAAAGCAGGAAAGAATATCCAATGGAAAAAAAGACAGTCTCTAACAAATGGTGCTGGGAAAACTGGACAGCAACATGCAGAAGAATGAAATTAGATCACTTTCTTACATCATTCACAAAAATAAACTCAAAATGGACAAAGGACCTGAATGTGAGACAGGAAACCATCAAAACCCTAGAGGAGAAAGCAGAGAAAAACCTCTCTGACCTCAGCCGCAGCAATTTCTTGCTTGACACATCCCCAAAGGCAAGGGAATTCAAAGCAAAAATGAACTATCGGGACCTCATCAAGATAAAAAGCTTCTGCACTGCAAAGGAAACAATCAACAAAACTAAAAGGCCACTGATGGAATGGGAAAATATATTTGCAAGTGACATATTGAATAAAGGGCTAGTATCCAAAATCTATAAAGAACTCACCAAACTCCACACCTTAAAAACAAATAATCCAGTGAAGAAATGGGCAGAAAACATGAATAGACACTTCTCTAAAGAAGATATCCAGATGGCCAACAGGCACATGAAAAGATGCTCAATGTCACTCCTCATCAGGGAAATACAAATCAACATGACACTGAGATATCAACTCACACCAGTCAGAGTGGCTAAAATGAACAAATCAGGAGATTATAGATGCTGGCGAGGATGTGGAGAAACCCTCTTGCACTGTTGGTGGGAATGCAAACTGGTGCAGCCGCTCTGGAAAACAGTGTGGAAGTTCCTCAAAAAATTAAAAGTAGATCTACCCTATGGCCCAGCAATAGCACTGCTAGGAATTTGCCCAAGGGATATAGGAGTGCTGATACATAGGGGCACTTGTACCCCAATGTTTATAGGAGCACTTTCAACAATAGCCAAATTATGGAAAAAGCCTAAATGTCCATTAACTGACGAATGGATAAAGAAGATGTGGTTTATATATACAATGGAATACTACTTGGCATTGAGGAAGAATGAAATATGGCCATTTGTAGCAACATGGATGCAACTGGAGAGTGTTCTACTCAGTGAAATAAGTCAGGCAGAGAAAGACATATACCATATGTTTTCACTCTTATGTGGATCCTGAGAAACTTAAGACCAGAGGGGAGGGGAAGGAGGAAAAAAAAAAGTTACAGAGAGGGAGGGAGGCAAACCACAAGAGACTCTTAAATACTGAGAACAAACTGGGGCGCCTGGGTGGTTCAGTCTCTTGAGGGTCCAACTTCAGCTGAGGTCATGATCTCGCAATTTGTGAGTTCGCGCCCCACGTCGGCCTCTGTGCTGACAGCTCGGAGCCTGGAGCCTGCTTCGGACTCGGTGTCTCCTTCTCTCTGCCCCTCCCCCACCTGTGTTCAATGTCTCTCTATCAAAAATAAATAAAATATTTACAAAATTCAAAAAAAATAAAAAAATAAAAAATACTGAGAGCTGAGGGTTGATGGGGGATGGGGGAGAGGGGAAACTGGGTGGTGGGCATTGAGGAGGGCACCTGTTGGGATGAGCACTGGGTGTTGTATGGAAACCAGTTTGACAATAAATTACATATTAAAAAAAAAGATGCATCACCTACTGAGCCACCCAGGTGTCTCTAAATTAAAGTTTTTAGAGAAGGGCATATTGGAGGCAGAAGGACTGACTGCACAAAGGTCAATTCTGGTATCTTAGTGAACACAACTCAATTCCTAAACATAAGTGGTAAGATATTGCTGATTTTGAAGCAACAACATAATAGAATTATTTTAATAGGCAGCTGTAAAGATAGGAGGTGTCCTAAGAATGGTTATTCCTTTGAGCTGGTTATGCAAAAGCACTTACTCCTGACACTCCTGAGTTAAGATGAACAATTGGACATAATTTACAACATTTTTATCTCTGTGGAAGAAATGTGGATGACTTGTTAATGGTGTTGCTATTAGTATTTTAAATATTACACTATTTCTTAAACATTGTTTACACAGCTCAAAGAATGATCCATATGTGCTTAGATTATGTTTTGTTGAAAAAAAAGTCATATGATACAACTACTAGAATAGGTGCTAATAACTATTTTTAGGACCTTTATCTTTGTCCATAAATTGAAAATCATAGTACTAAGATATTTAATATTATTTGATTTTAGAAAATATGTAAACTGAAATTACATAATCTAATTTCAAACTATTATTATAGAAAGATCCACAAAGACCTTTATTATTTTTTTCCTTCATTCGGTTTTGTTGGTAAGAAGTCTAGTGAAATGATTTACCCACCATTATCAGCCAGAGCACCATCTGTCAACAAGTCAGTTAAATTAATCTTTGTGGTCTGTATAAAATGATATAGGGGTCTAGTTCTGATAATGCTGGCTTTGATAATATGAACTTTCTATGTTAACAGCTAGATCAACACTGTCAATTAATGTCACATGGATTCTTAACATTCTAGTGATAACAGTGTTCAATCGATAAACACACTAAGTGGCATTAAAATAATCAACCCAAAAGAGGAAAGGTTCCCTATGATATCATCACTCTGCTGAAAAATTCATTTCCTGAGTGAAATCTCATAAGCTTAGTAAGATAACTAAAACATTTAAGGGATTATTTTGTACATTCTTCCCCTTTCTTCAATATATTAAAATATGGTATTTAAGAAATTAAACTCAATTTAATAAACCATGAAAGGGAATCAAACCCAGGTGATGAGTCTAGATTTCTATTTCTTTATTACTTATAGGCTATGATTTATTTCACCTAAATGCAGAAGGGTAATGGTAGGAGGCTACCTGCCAAAGTTTATTAACCCCCAATACTTCCTTTATTCTGTGGCTAAGATCAAAGCTTTCTGCAAGTTCTACAAAGGTGTCTCAGAGTCCACCAGAGAGGAATGAGATTAAGTGTTGTGAGGGAGAAGAGAGGAAAAAGGGCAAAAAGAGCTGTAAGGCCCACCATCTTTACAAAGTTCCATATGTTTTATATCTCATTGTGGTAGATTTTATATAGAAAAAGTTACATGTATTTTGAAAATTTTGAAAACTATAGGACTAAACATTATTCCTATTTGAAGAAAAGATGGTATATTAAATAAAAAGGCTTGCTGTAGGTAAAAATAGGGATGAAGAATGCAGCTGGCTTTAAAATGTTATAGTGATGGCAGGCTTTGTGTGAAGACATTCCTACTCCATAAGAGTGGTTCCCCCCCCCAAGTTTTATTTAAATTCCCCTTAGTTTACATACAGTGTAACATTAGTATCAGGTGTAGAATTTAGTGACTCAACACTTACATACAAAATCCAGTGCTCATCACAAGTGCTGTCCTTAGTCCCCATCACCCATCTGCCTGCCCATTGCCCCCCCAGTAAGCCTCACTTTGTTCTCTAGTGTTAAGAGTCAATTTCTTGGTTTTCTGCTCTTTTTTCCCCATGTTCCTTTCTTTTGTTTCTTAAATTGTACATGTGAGTGAAATTATATGGCATTTGTCTTTCTCTGACTTATTTCACTTAGGATAATACTCTCTAGTTCCATCCATGTCCTTGCAAATGGCAAGTTTTCATTCTTTTTTATTGCTGAGTAATATTCCATTGTGTGTGTGTGTGTGTGTGTGTATGTATATATATATATATATATATATATATATATATATATGTGTGTGTGTGTGTATATATATACATATATATGTGTGTATATATACATATATATATACATATATACATACGTGTGTGTGTATATATATGTATATATGTATATATATACATATATATACACACATATATACACACACACACTACTTCCTTATCCATTCCTCAGTAGATGGTATTTGGGCTCTTTTCTAATTTCAGTATTGTTGATAATGCTATAAATATCAGGGTACATGTACCCCTTCAAGTCATTATTTTTGTATATTTTGGGTAAATATTTGGTAGTACAATTGCTGGATCAGAGGGTAGTTCTGTTTTTAACTTTTTGAGGAGCCTCCATACTGTTTTCCACAGTGGCTACACCACTTTGCATTCCCAGCAACAGTGCAAGAGGGTTCCCCTTTCTCCACATCCTTGCCAAAACCTTTTGTTTCTTGTGGTGTTCATTTTAGGCATTCTGACAGGTGTGAGGTGATATCTCATTGTAGTTTTGATTTGCATTTCCTGATGAGTGATGTTGAGCACTTCTTCATATGTCTATTGGTAATCTGTATGTCCTCTTTAGACAAATGTGTATTCATGTCCTCTGCCCATTTTGACCTATTCTTGATCCTTTGCATTTCCATATAAATTTTAGAATTTGCTTGTCACACTGCCTCCCTGCTGTGGAATGAATGCTTGCCCTGCCCCAAATTCATATATCAAAGCCTAATCCCTAATGTATTGGTGTTAGGAGGTAGGACCTTAAAGAAGTGATTAGTTCTCTGGATTATTTCTTTTTTGGGTGTTCAGTTGTATAAGTTCTGGATATATTTTGGATACTAACCTTTTATCAAATATGTCATTGGCAAGTATCTTCTCCCATTTCATAGGTTGACTTTTAGTTTTGTTGATTGTTTCCTTCACTGTGAAGAAGGTTTTATTTTGATGTACCCTCGATATTTTATTTTTGCTTTTTTTTCCCTTGCCTCAGGAGACATTCTGTGGCAGATGTCAAAGAAGTTACTGTGTTCTCTTCTAGGATATTTATGGTTTCAGATCTCACATTTAGTTCTTTAATCAGTTTAATCCATTTTTTAGTTTATTTTTGTGTATGGTGTAACAAAGTGGTCCAATTCTATTTTTTTTTCATGTTGCTGTCCAGTTTTCCCAACACCATTTGCTGAAGAGACTTTTTTCCATTGGATATTCTTTCCTGCTTTGTCAAAGATTAATTGACCATATACTTGTGGATTCAGTTCTGGGTTTTCTCTTCTGATCTACTAACCATGTGTCTGTTTTTGTGCCTTACCATACTGTCTTGATCACTACAGCTTTGTAATACAATTTGAAATATGAAATTGTAATGCCTCCAGCTTTGCTTTTTTTTTTCTTTCAAGATTTCTTTGGCTATTCAGGGTCTTTTGTGGTTCCATCCTAACTTTAAGATTGTTTGTTCTTGCTCTGTGAAAAATGCTGGTGCTAATTTGATAGGTATTGCATAATGTGTAAATTGCTTTGGGTAATACAGACATTTTAATATTTCTTCTTCCAACCCATGAGCATGGAATTTTTTCCCATTTCTTTGTGCCATCTTCAATTTTTTCATCAGTGTTTTATAGTTTTCAGAGTATAGATCTTTTACCTCTTTAGTTATGGTTTATTCCTAGATATCTTATTTTTTTTGGTGCCATTTGTAAATGGGACTGATTTCTTGATTTCTCTTTCTGAGGCTTCATTATTAGCGTATAGATATGCAACAGATTTCTGTACACTGATTTTGTATCCTGAGACTTGACTGAATTCATGTATCAGTTCTAGCAGTTTTTTAGTGGAATCTTTTGGACTTTCTATACGTAGTATCATATCATCTGCAAATAGTGTAAGTTTTACCTTTTCCTTGCTGATTTGGATGCCTTTCATTTATTTGTGTTGTCTGATTGCTGAGGCTAGGACTTCCAGTACTTGTTCAATAACAGTGGTGAGATTGGACATCCCTGTCATGTTCCTGCTCTCAGAGGAAAAGCTCTTAGTATTTCCCCATTGAGGATGATATTAGCTGTGGGTTTTTTATATATGGCCTTTATTATTTTGAGTGTGTTCCCTCTAAACCTACTTTGTTGAGGGTTTTTATCATGAATGAATATTGTAGTTTCTCAAATGCTTTTTCTGCATCTGTTGAATCATTGGTTCTTATCCTTTCTTTTACTAGTATGGTGTAACATATTGATTGATTTACAAATATTCAACCACCCTTGCAGGCCATGAATAAATCCCACTTGATGATGATGAATAATTCTTTTAATGTACTGTTGGATTTGATTTGGTAGTATTTTATTGAGAATTTGTTTATCCATATTCATCAGGGATATTGGCCTGCAGTTCTCTTTTTTAGTGGAGTCTTTATCTGGTTTTGGTATCAGGGTAATGCTGGTCTCATGGAATCAATTTGGAAGTTTTCCTTCCATTTCTCTTTTTTGGAATAGTTTGAGAAGGTATTAACTCTTCTTTACATGTCTGGTAGAATTCCCCTGGGAAGCCACTGGGCCCTGGAGTTTTGTTTGTTGGAAGATCTGTGTGTGTGTGTGTGTGTGTGTGTGTGTGTGTGTGTGTGTGTGTGAGAGAGAGAGAGAGAGAGAGAGAGAGAGAGAGAGAGAGAGAGAGATTTTTGACTATGTATTCATTTTCCTTCCTGGTTATTGGTCTCCAAGTTTTCTAGTTCTTCCTGTTTCAGCACTGGTAGTTTATGTTTCTAGAAATTTATCCCTTTCTTTTGTGTTGCCCAATTTGTTGGCATATCATTTTTCATAATATTCTCTTATAATTGTTTATATTTCTGTGATATTGGTTATTTCTCCTCTATTATTTGTGATTTTATTTATTTGTGTCCTTTATCTTTTCATTTTGATAAGTCTGGCTAGGGTTTTTATCGATTCTATTAATTTTTTCAAAACAAAAACCAGCTCTTGGTTTCATTGATCTGTTCTATTGTTGTTGTTTTTTTTAGATTTTATATCATTCATTTCTGCTCTAATCTTTATCATTTCCTTCCTTCTTCTGGCTTTAGGCTTTGTTTTTTGTTCTTTTTCCAGCCCCTTCAGGTGTAAGGTTAGGTTGTTTGAGAGTTTTCTTCTTGAGGTAGACCTGTATTGCTATATATTTCTCTCTTAGGACTACATTTGCTGCATCCCAAAGTTTTTGGACCACTGTGTTTTCATTTTCATATGTTTCCATGTACTTTTAAACTTCTTCTTTGGTGTCCTAGTTATCTGTTCTTTCTTTAGTAGCATGTTGTTTGACCTCCATGTATTTGTGGTCTTTGCAGATTTTTTCTTGTGGTTGACTTCAGGTTTCATAGCATTATGTTCAGAAAATATACATGGTATGATCTTAGTCATTTTATATTTGTTGAGGCCTAATTTGTGACCTAGTATGTGATCTGTTCTGAAGAACGTCCCATATGAACTTGAAAAGAATATGTATTCTGCCACTTAATAGGGAAGGTTCTGAGTATATCTGTTAAGTCCATCTGGTCCAGTGTGTCATTCAAAGCCACTGTTTCCTTGTTTATTTTCTTTTATTTAAAATGTTTCTTTATTTGAGAGAGAGAGATAAAGAGCATGTGCATGCACACACATAAGCACAGGAGGGGCAGAGAGAGAGAGAGAGAGAGGGAGGGAGGGAGACAGAGAAAACCAAGCAGTCTCTGTGCTGACATGGGGCTTGAACTCACTAATCATGCAATCATGACCTGAGCTGAAATCGAGTCGGACACTTATCTGACTGAGCCACCCAGGTGCCCTTTCCTTGTTAATTTTCTACTTACATGATTTGTCCATTGATGTTAAGTGTGGTGTTAAAGTGTCATATTATTGTATTATTACCAGTGAGTTCCTTTATGTTTCTTATTAATTGTTTTAGGTGTTTCATGTTGGGGGCATAAATATTTCTAATTGTTAGATCTTCTTGCTGGATAGTCCCCTTTATTTATTATGATCTAGCACCCTTCTTCATCTCTTTATACAGTCTTTGGTTTAAAATCTAGTTTGATGTAAGTATTGCTACCCTGCAGGTTTCTTTTGACGCTCTTTGCATGACAAATATTTCTCCATCAGTCACTTTCAATCTTTAAGTGTCTTTAGGTCTAAAATGACTCTCTAATAAACAGCATATACATGGGGCTTTTTTTTTATCCATTCTGACACCTGTGTCTTTTGATTGGAGTGTTTGGTCCATTTACATGTAGAGTAATTATTTTTAGATATGTACTTAGTGCTATTTTATTACTTGTTCTGTCATTTATTCTTGAGATTTTCTCTGATCCTTGTTTTTGTCACTTTTGATCTTTCCACTCAGAGAGTCCACTTTAGTATTTCTTACAGGGCTAGTTTAGTGGTCATGAACTCCTTTTTTGTGTGTGTCTGAGAAACTCTTTCTTTCCTTCTATTCTGAATGATAGCTGTGCTGGAAAGAGTATTCTTGGCTGCAGATTTTTCCCATTCAGCACATTGAATATATCATGCCACCCCCTTCTGGCTTGCCAAGTTTATGTTGAGAGATCTGCAGCTAGCCTTACGGGTCTTCCTTCGTATGTTAGGGGTTTTGTCTTGCTGCTTTTAGGATTTTTTTTTCATCACTATATTTTGCCAATTTAATCACAATTTGTCTTGGTATTGGCCTGCTTCTACTGATTTTGATGGGATTTCTCCGTGCCTCCCAGATCTGGATGTCTGTTTCCTTCCCTAGATCAAGTAAGTTTTCAGCTATTCTCTCTTAAAATAAATTTTCTGCCCCCTTTCTTGCTCTTCTTTTGGGATTCCTTGAATACAATTGTTTTGCATTTGATGGAGTCACTGAGTTCCCTCAGTCTAGTCTCATGTTCCATTATCTTTCTCTCTTTTGTTCAGCTTCATTATTTTCCATTATTTTATCTTCTATGTGACTTATTCATTCCTCTATTTCTATTAGCCTTCTGTTCATTGCATCCAGTCTGTTTTGAA